>NW_027516444.1:0-743142 GCF_048772815.1 Callospermophilus lateralis | reverse complement strand
CTGACTCAGTTACACTAGGTTAGAACCCACAGCAACCCCCTAGCTACCACAAAAATTATGAGACACAGAAAATACCTGAAACACCAGGTGACCTTCCCAGTAGTTTTGTTGATTGGTAACATGATTAGGCAAGTTTATCATATACACTCTTGCAACCTCTCATGGCCTAAACCAATCGGTTCAAATGTATCCACAACTTGAACTAACCAATCACCCTTACACAACTTGTTTCTGACAATGAATGTGCTAATCAATGTTAAGAGTTGTTGTTTGACTTTTCTGTGATGTGAAATGATTGGCTATGTGATGTTGTGATGCATACAATATCCCCTAAAATCTATTAATCCTCAATGAATTAAGGGTCAAGACTCACTCTTTGGGACCACTGTATCTGAAATGGTTGTGAGTCCAGGCTTGAGCTTACAATAAACACTCTTGTGTGACTGCATCAGATTCAGCTCCTGGAGGTCTATTGGGGTCCCATGAATCTGGCATTAGAGGAGTTGCTTAGGCTCAGGCCTAAGGCCATTCTCACACAACCCCTTTCACCTTGACAGCTCTTCTGCAGATAAACAGAAGCCATAACACATAACTCCTGTCTTCATAAACTCTATCTCTTGAGTCCAGTGTCATTTCAAGTTCTGGGTTTAAAAAGACATATTCATTTTCCTTGATGTTTTCAATAAGTCACACAGAATTCTTAGAAATGGCTTGGAAGGAAAACAATGTTATATTACAAAACTTCATGAACTTTCAAATTGCTTGCTGTGTGTGACTGACCAGTATGTGAAAGGCCTTGGGAATATGTGAATATATTATGAATATAATAGAACTCTTGAGACTTTTTTTCTTACTGTACACACATCCTGAGGCCAAATGAGGCTGTTTACTAGAGGTCATTTCTCAAAGAAGAGATAGTGATCATAAAGGAATAAATTAACCTATATATTATAAATAAATCTAATATATATTTGATTAAAATTGATGACATATATGGCCATGCCAAATAGTTTGCTGAATCATTTCAATTACAGTTATTTAGTTATTTTAATGTTTTGCTTACTGTCTACATTAGAGACATCGTTGACCTGAAATTCAGGAAAACTGTTAATTCTAGCACTGAATTTATCAGGTTTTGACACTTTGATATATTACTTATTGCCATAGGATCTCTTGTTCCTCAATGTGTATATTTATAAATTTACACATTCTAGAAGGTTTTAGAAAGATAAAAGAAAATATGTATTAAAAGAGTAGTTTAAAAAGCTCTTTAATATACCATTGCTATGGTTATTAAATAGCATTTCCTTTTTAAAAATGTATTAACCTGGGGCTGGGGATGTGGCTCAAGCAGTAGCGCACTTGCCTGGCATGCATGCAGCCCAGGTTCAATCCTCAGCACAACATACAAGCAAAGATGTTGTGTCCGCCGAAAACTAAAAAATAAATATTAAAATGTTCTCTCTCTCTCTTTAAAAAAACAGAATGTATTAACCAGCAATATGTATACAACAATAACATAATAAATAAATATGGTACAAACAAATAAACATAAATTAATAAATGTTATATGATTTATTTTATAATAATATTGGTAAAATATACCCAGAGGTGAAAATAAACATTTAAATAATGATACATATACATGTCCATTTTTATTAAGGTATAGTGAAATACATCTATTTTTGTAATATACTTTTGTTTATGAAAGCATCAAAAATATTATTATCAAATATGATTGTAGCTGCACAAAATTAAAAATCCAAATTGTACATATATCAGTAAATAAATGGCTTTAAGTGACTGAAATTTCTGAGTCTGTTATTGTGAAACACAAATATTCAGTAAAATATGCTCTGAAGAAAACCTCAATTTGAAAATGTAAAACATAGAAAGGAGTATTTAGAGTTGTTTTACCATGAGATTAATTTAAAATACCTTTGATACCCAAACAAATACTCTGAAGTTTTTGCTTTTAAGAAATACATATGAAAGAATACAGCAATTCTGTCTCTGAGTAATGCAAGCATAAGAGAAAGATGATAAGAATATTAAGTAAGCCTAAAAAATCTGAGGATCATGAAATAAATAAATTCTTGGCAAGAAAATATCAATCAATTTTGATGTAAAGTCAAAACTAATAAGCATTCTAATTTACCAAATCTTAATGATATATTAGAGATAAATATATTAGAGATGAGAAGTCAGAATTTTAAGCAAATACATGAGAAATGGGTGTGCACAACAAAGTTTAACCTCAGAAAATTTTATACATCCCCTGTGTCTGTCTATGTGTCTCTCTTATGTCTTTCCAGTGTGACATCAAAAAAAATGAAGAACAAGTTTTTGAGTAATTATATTTAGGTCTAAAAAAAGTTAAAGAAAATAATTAGCTCTCTTTATCTATTTTTTAGAAGTAATTTGCCTTCGTATTTCTTCAATAATTAATGATTACCCTGTGCTTGTTGCTGATAATACAGAATGTGTAGAACCACCCAGAATGAGAGCACTGTTTAAATAATGTCAGAACAAAAAGTGCTACAGAAGAGTAGGAACTGAAAAACAAGGCCAAAGCCAGTGCAGGACCACACAGCATTTAGGGGTATATCAAAGAGGAATGGAGTTGGTCTTAAGAGGTCTGACTTCCCTTAGCCAAGACAAATAACTAGTACAAACTGTCTTAAAATATTTTTCTTTGAATCTTATAATTTAATGGATACATGGTAAGAATCCAGAAGTTAAATGTAAACTAGCAAATTTACATTCATTTCTGGGACACTTTTACTTCTAGTTCTATAGATTAATTAATTTTAATGCCTTTCTAGATATGGTAGATAACTTTTTCTTATTCAACATTTATCAGGTAATTTACAAAGGACTCCATTACAGAATTCAGTCATTTTTAAAAATTCATAAAGCAACAGATGAAATTGTTTAAAACACAGACACAGTAATATCACAGGATATAAAGTCTGTATTGACACCATGGTCTTTATGTTTAGCTCATAGTTTAAAGAAAGGTTGACTGGCTTGTATGTTTAGTTTTAAACCTTATCTCAAAAAACATGAAACAACTTCTCCTGTGTCTTTAGACAGGGAGACTGGTGGTAACACAGGGACAACTGTGGGTTTGGCACCTTTATTCATGATCACTTTTTACTTTGTGGAAAGACTTAAAACTCTTTGAAGATTCACATTCCCACTCAGCAGTAGGGAATTTTATTTTTTCATGTTCTGTCTCCCCTTTTCCATATCTCATTTCTCTAATTTTAGAATCATGTTAGGAAAAAATAATCTCCTTGTCTAATCTTCTGTTTTCATTCTGAAGGATCTTTTCAACATTATCTTTCAGATTTTATAATAGCCATCTATTTTTTTAAAAAAAATTAATCTTGTTCTTAATATACAAATTCTCTGCCTTCATTTTTGAGTTTTGCACCTGGTGAGACGTGATTCATTGAGTTCAGGTTTGAAAAAATAATCTTTAAGTTATTAAGTTTCAATCATATATTTTAAGATAAAGAAACATTTTAAAGGTATTGCTATAATATTTTAAGTATAATAATGTTAAATTACAAATATTTAAAATACATTAAATTTCTTTCTCATTTGGCAATCCTAATGAAGGCAAAATGGCTCATTCTATTTTTACTTATAATTTTATCCTATTAAATATGCCTTTACATTTATTATTCATGTAAAATTATTAATAGAAATTCATCACTGGTTAAGAGACATGAATCAGCCAAGAGGCAAGTTAAAATTCAAGTTTATATCCATACGCAAAATAACTCTCTAAGCATACTTTTTGCTGGAAAAAATACTTCAAGATGGCAAGTAGCACAAACAAGTGTGCTGAAGGCTGAAACTGATTCTGAAAGCTAATGCCTCTCCCACAGCACACCATCACAAAGTGAAGATTTCTAAAGTCTGGGAGACGAAGGTGGATATTTTTTATGGAAACACGTACTCTTGTGATACTAACAAATTGTAGAGGAAAAATGATTGATAAAACCCATGAAATGCAGGAACCCCAGAGTTCTGAAACCTATCTCAGATGTAAGCCACACAGTATACCTGCCTGACCATTAGATTTTGTTCACTTTAGACCTTTTACAGTGGGAAATAAACATTGATTAAATAAATGACTGAGATGTGGGGAACTAAACAACATTTATTTTTTCAACTATACAGTCTAAAACATTACTCATAATGGATTAAAGCACAAGTATCTGGGACATATTTTTCAAGGCTTTTTAATTTTATTAGAATATACATTTAATGTGCCACATTCTTTTACAAATTTCTTATGGAACAATATCAAAGATTTGACATTATGCTTGATGATACTTAGGGAGTCACTTAAAGAACTGTAGAGTCATTCCACTCACGCTAAGACAATATCATATTTACATAAAGAGTGAGTTTTTAGGTTATTTGTGGTATAAGGTACAGATTGTATTCAAAACATTAGCAAAAGAAAATACAATCATTGTCAGATGAAGTCCTGATATATAAAAATAAAATAAGTTTAAAAAATTCCAAGCTGGGCATGGTGGTGAATGCCTGTAATCTTGGTTGGCTCTAGAGACTAAGACATGAGAATTGCAAGCTCAAAGCCAGTCTCAGAAATTCTGCAAGATTAAGTCAAAAAAAAAAAAAAAGAAAGAAAGAAAAAAGAAAAGACAGAGCTGGGGTTTGGCTCAGTAGTTTAGCACCTGTGGGTTCAATTCCTGATATAAATAATAATACTAATAATAGTTCTAAATGACATCATGATAAACACAATAAACATTTGTAACTGAACTTCTTTTGGGTACTGGGGATTAAACCCAGGGCCCTGTGAATGTGAGGCCAGCACTCTACCAACTGAGTTATACCCCAACCCTTAAACTGAACATCTTACTAGACTCTAGCTTCCTTCTGTGACTTTTGTGCTTTTGCTATTCCTTCTCTTATTCTATACTTTCTGCCAAAATTTTCTTCAGAAACGAAAAACTCACTCCTTCCACAAATGACCTTCATAAAGGAAAATTTCTGGACATCATCACCCCTTTGGTAAGGATTGTCAAGTCTTCTGTTATGAGTTAAAAACTCTATCCTGTTCTTTAATTTGATTCTTCTGCCTGTTTTTCTGTCCTTTTGTTTAAAATTGTGATTTATAAGTGTGTAGTTACAATTATGGTTTACATTGCTTCCTTGCCTTAGAACAAATAAGCTTTTTGCACACTTATCTATAAACCCCAATACTCATGCTTTGATATTTCTTTGTGTTCAGCTACGTCACCAAGGTGGCTACAGGTCTTAATGCAAGCAGTTTCTGTTTGATCTGATCCTGGCTTCCTCCCTCCCATGTATGGTGTCCAAATTTTTTTGTACTTGTGAGACTTTTAGTGAGGTTACATTTCATATACCAGTTTTGATGTAATGAGATGTTTTTTGCAAATGTGCTGGATGTGATAAGTGGATGTGATATTGGGACTTCATGGGGATAAGTGACTGCAGTGTGTACCTGTACTGCTATGAGGTCTTCTTCATGGTATAGAAACATTGTCTTATCCCTTGTTTACAAAACTTGAAATGATGGAGTATACAAAACCAAGCTTCATGTAGTTCTGATCTCAAAAGTTATGACCACTGCATGTCTACATTGTAAAGAGCGCTTGCTTTTTTTCAGGGCTACTTTACTTTAGAGAACTCTGAAAATTTCTTTCATAACATATAAGTAAAAAAAAAACAGGGCTGGGGATGTGGCTCAAGAGGTAGTGCACTTGCCTGGAGTGTGTGTGGCCTGGGTTTGATTCTCAGCACCACATACAAAGAAAGATGTTGTGTCCACCAAAAACTAAAAAAAAAAATAAATAAAAAAAATTAAAAAATTAAAATTAAAATTCTCTCTCTCTCTTTAAAAAATAAATAAATAAATAAATATTTTTAAAAAAGAAAAAAAGAAAACAATGTTGGGCATGTTCAAATTTCCCAGAAAATCTGAGAGCAATTATTAATGATTGACAGATAAGCAAACTGAGAATCCCCGAGTTAAGTGATATATCATAGTTTATAAAGTTACTAAGTGTGAAAAGCTAAGATTCAAATAAAATCTAGTTAAGGTCTTACACCTAAAAAATACTATAATATTTACAAAGTCTTAAACCTAATACATTATGAGGCAAGGCTATTACTTTATTGGCTTCTCCATTTAATATTTTCATTTTAGAAACATTCTATTAGAAGAAATAATAGTATTTCTGATGATAAATATATAAGAAAATATTCAACACCTTCAACATCCACAATGTTCAATAGAAACCATGTAGAGTTTTTATACCTTTATATCAGATTTTTAGAAAAAGCATTTATAATCTGATAGTTAAAATCATTTTTTAAATTGTGGTAGTATAAACATTGTTGTAGCTGCATTCTTTTAGTATGCTGTGATGCCCTTCAGAATATGAATTCATGAAGAAAATGTCCTTTTTATACAAAATGGGATAATGCTCATCATTTAAGAGAATGAAATCATGGCATATGCAAGTAAATGGATGGAGCTGAAGAATATTATGCTAAGTGAAGTAAGCTAATCCCCCCAAACCAAATGCTGAATGTTTTCTGTGACATAAAATTTCTGATACGTAATGGAAAGGATGGAGAAGCATTGGAGGAACAGAAAAAACTATAGATAAGGCAGCGTGGAGGAAGGGGAAGAAAGGGAGCATGGGGATAGGAAAGTGATGGAATGAGATGGATGTCATTATCCTAAGTACATGTATGAAGACATGAATGGTGTGACTCTGTTGTGTACAAGAGATATGAAAAATTGTCCTCTATTTGGATAATATGAATTACAATGCATTCTACTGTCTTTTATAATAAATTAGAATAAAATCTAAAAATTATGTCATAAAAGATTGTGAGCAAATTCAGAGGAAATCAAATATTTAAATACAAAAATAAAAAAGCATGTTTATATATGTTGAAATGTTGTATATATTCCATTGTGGAGTTTGTAATACTCAAGAATAACTGTAACATATTATGAAAAAAAAGCAAATACTTTTTAAGCAACTAAAATATATTCATTTATTAAAAAATAATATATTGTCTCATTTAAATCTATTCTTTGAGATACAGAAAGGCAGAATACAAAGAGTGATAATGAAAGTAAAACAAAATAGGTAGAAGTGGAAAACTAAATATACAAATGAAGAAAGAAGTCTTAATGCACTAGAGAATTCATGCTAAAAATAAGAAAAGTAGTGAATGCATGATAAGACAGTGAGGAATGACAGATTATGTATCCTCTGATAAATCTCTGAAAACTTACTTTCTTGAGATAAAGATAACATATGAAACTATTTCTCACAAGTTTAGACACGATTTTGTAATTACTTATTCATGAAAGTTTATTAAACAATATCAATACTAGATACTTCCTGAAATTTTTCTCCAAGTCAATGAAATCTAATATATATTTTAGAATATGTATGTGTATGTGCACTATAGAACACTATGTATAAATTTATATATGTTTTATCTAAGGTTAACTTTTATATGTATGTGAAATAATTTGATTCTTTTATATTTTTCTAAATTTAATGGTAAATAAAATATTTTTTAGAAAATATAATGTGAGTGATATGTTTATTTCAAAGTGTCTGAATTTTTTTTACATAACTGGCTTTGTAAAGCCAGTCATTTTTATATTTTAAATAAAAGGTGTGTTTGAGGGGGCTGGGGATATGTCTCAAGCAGTAGTGTGCTCACCTGGCATGTGCACGGCCCTGAGTTCGATCCTCAGCACCATGTACAAATAAAGATGTATCCACCAAAAACTAAAAAAAAATATTAAAAATCTCTCTCTGTCTCTCTCTCTCTCTCTGTCTCTCTCTCTAGAAAAAAGATGTGTTTGAATAAAAGCATTTTAAGAAAGCCTCCACTCAATGATGAATAAAATTCCCTATTAAAGAGTATTGACCATTTTTATTTTTTTTAGTAAAAAATGTTTCCCATAAAAAGAAGAAATGGATGTTAGCCCACCACAGTACGCTAAATCACCTTTCATAAAAACCTATGGCAGGGATGCTAAGAAGATTATATTTCAAAGCACAGTGGATCTCAAACATCAAATGAAACTCTAGGCTTCATGAAACCAAAAGAAAAGATTTTACCAGCATTTTCTATTTACCACAGAGCCTTCTCTCAAAGAAGTAGGCAGTCCTATGCTAAGTATTTAATAGCATACCCTTGGTGTCAACATTTCCTATTCTTCTATAACAATCACTGGAGGTCCAGATTTCCTCTCACAGTCAGAATTCTATTTTCTTCTATAGGGTATGCTCACAAAGCAAAACAAATAGGATTTCATGGAAAAGGACTTTTAAACTTATATTTTCATTACTCTTTTTTCTGGAAACAAAGAGAAGGCATCTGTCTTCAAAATTGCTTTCACCATAGTTTACTACAATTTTCTAATCCCAATATTGGACTGCAGGAATCTCTTTTGTGGGAGCCAGTGTTGAGGGTCTTCTGCTGCCAAACAGAGGCCTCACAAGCCATGCGGAATGTGGATGATCCATGTCATGTCTTGTGAACTGCATGGCTTACACATGTGCTTTCCAAAAGAGTTAACCTGATGTGATCTAAAAGGTCCTGTATTATATAAAATATGATTTTCTTTGAAATTGGCTATCTTTATTCAGCTCAGCTAGTTTGCTGCTCCTAATGGTCTCTGCATTAATATTAGTGAAACACAAAATAGCAGTGGGCCTCAACCAATATTTCTCACCTGTTTCAATACAAATATTCTTCAGGACTACTTCAGGATTTTTTGTATAAAAAGCCCAACCATCTTAAATAGGTTAATATAACAGTGGATTACAATGCCCTATTCTTATAGCTATATGACTCTAATTAGCTTGAATGGTTATGTGTGTATGTGGGTGGTTGTACCTGTGTCATTTAGGGTTAAGAATGTTACATTTTTGTAATCAGGGTATTTCTGGTTCCACTCAATCTTGGGGAAGTTCAAAGAGATTTTTATGCACATATGCCACCCAGCCACAGAGACGTGAACACCTCTTGCTGAGGCACATACATGGAAAGATGCACACTCATTAAAACCCCTTTCACCACAGATATCATTAAAACACCTCACATTTAGAAACAGGTGCATGACCCACAACTCACTGCCATCCCAACAAAGACACAGATGCATAAATCACCTTAATACCTGCTTTCCCCGAATACACACACCACCACTTCCTTTCTAAAAAAATATATACATACCCACAAATACACCTGCCTGTTATCACCCAGGTACTGACGGACATGCAATTATAATGTATACTTTTCAAATGCAGGCTTATACATTCCTATATACTCTACACTTCCTGAACGCATGCACATGATATAACCAAACACTGAGTACGCATGCACACATAAATACAACATACAACCCCCCTACACACACACACACGCGCACACACACACACACATACACACACACACACACACACACACACAAAATAAACCCTATTTGTTACCAGAAGTCACATAAACAAAACCGTAAGTACTCTGGAAAATCTCACAGACTTGAACCTCTCATCAGAAATACAATATACACAATACCTTGCTTCTGTCTCTTCTTGCTTTACACAGAATTTAAAGTACACTGCAGAGCAGATAGGCTTAACTGAACTTTCCAACAAAAACCAAAAGAAGACAAATTCTTCACAACAGTACCAACAACATTCTCCAGAATAGACAATAGATTAAGTCATAAAACAAACCTTAACAAATTTTAAAAGCTAAAAATCATTTAAAATAACTTTTTTTCTGAACACAATGTAATAAAACTGGAAACCTACAACAGGCGGAACTTCAGAAACATCCTGCATGTCTGTAATTATAACAAAAAGCTCTCAAATAGCAGAGTCAATGACAAATAGAATGGAAATTTTTAAAGATTCTTGAGAAAAATGATGATAGAAACGCAAAACAAAAAACCCTATATCATAGAGCAGAGGCAATTTTAAGATGATTGGATCAGTACATACCTACATCAAAAAAGAAAACAACCAAGACTTCCTCTTCAAGGAGGTAGAAAATCAAGAACATGCCTGACCCAAAGCTAGTAGAAGAAAAAATACTAAACATCAGAGAAGAGGTGAATAAAATAAAGATTAAATATTATTTTAAAAATATCAACAACAGAAAGAATATATTTACTTATGTACTTACTTACTTACATACTTACTTACTTATCCCAAGGATTGAGCTCAGAAGCAACCACTCACTGAGAGATGTCTCCAGACCTAGTTTGTTTTTTATTGAGAGACAGGGTCCCATAGAGTGGCTCACTGCCTTACTTTTGCTGAGGCTGTCTTTGAACTTGCATTCCTCTTGCCCTTCCTTGAGCATCTAAACTGTTCATGTCAATGGTTAAGAGTACAGCTTTGCCATTGAACTCACTTAAGCAGTGGGAAGATCATGATGCTCTATAATATGAGCATTCCCAGACGTGATACCTACGGACATCTTCGCATTGGCTTTGTGCACAGAAAGCATGAGACTCACCTTGCAGGACTCTGCTTGGTGCATGGTTTGGCTTCTTTGCTTTTTTGGTGGAAGTTGTCTGTTGGAGACTAAACCCAGAACATCATGCATGCTCGGCAAGTGCTTCCCCATGGAGCTGTGCCCCCAGCCCACCTTGGCCATTCTTGGTGATCAGAGAAAGTGTCTGTTGGACTCTATTTTTAATTACTTACTGGGAAACTTTATGTCCTCTGATTCTACCTCTTCTGCAGATCCAGTTGAAGGCAAAGGTGCTGTGGTGAGCCATCCCCCTTTTCATCTTCTTAGTCTGCTGTCAGGTCAATCCGGTCTCCTGTGCTGTTGTTGGGGCAAGGGGGAGAGGGGGGAACCATGTGCCACTCCTTTGGTTTCTACTTGTTTCCAGATCCTTTGTTTGGTATTATGGCCTCAGATTCTGTGGACCCTTTCTACTGGATGTGAGGGATTCTGGCCTCCAACAGAGGGAGGCTTAGACTCACTGTGCCTCTTTTCTGCTGGACCAGCACCATTTAGTTGAACTACAGCCTTCCTGTGGAGCTCAGAGAATGGGCAGCTCTGTGGCCTGGAAAGTCTGCATGTGCCACGTCAAATAGCCTGATCAACGGTGCATTCAGCCTGGGAAACACCATCTTCTTTAGAGTTGGGTTTGAATGCAATACAAAACCTGGAAGAGCAAGATAAGTCTCTGCTTGAGAATTTCTGAAAACTTAAAAAAACTAGAGTGTATGAAATCCCTGAAATGAGATGGTGAGTCCACATAGAACACTCTCTAGAATTCTCTATTGGTTTCTCAGCTGCATCTTTTTCATATCTACAGGTGAAATATATGGATCAAAACCACGAGTGACAGTGGAGGGTCAAATCTAACCAGTCACCTGTGGGTCTAGAAATGATTTTCTTGTGTATGTTGATGGTGCATTTGATGAACACAGTTTAAAAATGGGGTTCCAAAGAGGTTCCAGTCACTCAGAATCAGAGCTCATCTGAACATGATGGAAAGGGAAGGTTGATTCCCAACTATATCCAAATGTGCCAGCCCCATCTGCAGACTCAGGAAATGATTGGAATGTTCTCCAGTTTTATGAACTGATGAAGGACGGGCCTCTCTGTCCAGCCAGAATGGATCTGTCCATGGGGATGGGAATGCAGCAGGCTCTTGAGGGGTACGTGACTTTCCAAACAGAATGACATGGGGTCTGGTGGGCTCGACAGAGGGACTGAGTTGTGTTCTTATCTTTGGTTTTGGGGGGTAATGCTATAATTGCTGCCAGCAACATGAAGCCCATCCAATGTGGAAAAGGGGTCACATTCAATTCTGTAGGTTCATTTTATTAAATAATGTCTTGTTTTCTTGAGCTTACAGGGGCTTTGTGGCTGCCCATTACCTTAAGCACACTCATGGAGCTCGGTATCTCTGCAATGGTCACCTTGGGCCTCATCATGCAGCTCTTGGCTTGCACCAAGATGATTGAAGTGGGTGACACCCCAAAATACCAAGCCCTCTTCAACGGGAGCCCAGAAGTTTAAGAAAGATCATGGGTACATTTCTGGTGTCTAATTGAGAATTTGAATTGGCTCTAAAATTGGGGGCATTAAAACAGCCCAGTTTGGCCTGTGTGCTTTGCCTGCCGACCCTGTAGGTGCTCCATGGCCTGTTAGTGAGAGAGCACTTCTGGGAGGTGCTGGGTATGGGGGAAGGCCAGGCAGGGCAGGGGAGGGCAGGAATGCCCCAGAGAATGGACATGAAGGATCAGTGCATGGAGGTCACCCCTTCACCAGCCATGATTTCCATACCTCACGAAGGAGGTGACATCTACTTCATAGCTGTCATAAGAATTCAATCAAAGCCAGATGGTGTGGAGTATGCCTCTAATTACAGCAGCTTTGGAGGCTGAGGCAGAAGGATCACTATTTGGAGGTCAACCTCAGCAACTTAGTGAGGCCCTAAGCACCTCAGTGAGACCCTGTTTCTAAATAAAATAAAAAATGGCTGGGGATGAGACTCAGAGGTGAAGCACGTCTGCTCAGTCCTCAGTATAAAAAAAAAAAAAAAAAAAAAAAAAAAGAGGATTAAATTAAATAATCACTCTCACAGTGCCTAACACATGGTAGTTATTTAGCAAGTGCTATTTTTCTTCTGTATTTAAAAGGATTTAATGAGCAAAAAGGTGATCCTCTCAGTCCAGCTCTGCTGTTTATTAGATTTTTTGATGTGGAAGAAATTTAGATAATAGTTCTGGAGTCTCAGTTTCTACATGCTGTTAAACTAAGTTAAGAGTATTGGCTGTATCAAATGATAGGCAGCCCCAATAATGGGGTCCAGCCTCAGAGTCAGCCAAGCCTAGCCTCTGTTAACTGGAATGTGCTATTTAGAAAACAATATTTACAATTTTCTACTCTGCCATCTTCCATACAGCATGTCTTAGAGATCTTAAGTTAGTAGGTTAAATAATTAAGTGAGAAATCCATCCAACTTAAATTGTGAGTTTCAGACACAAATCAAGATTGTAGAATATATTTATGTATTAATGCATTAATCATTAATGAATTAAGTAATGCATTATTAAATATTATGTAATGCATTTATTATTCAATGCCTTAAATTAATGCATTATCCTTCTAAAGCACTAATAAGTGGTTTTCTTTTTTTATTTTTTATTTTTGACATTTTATAATATACTTGGCATAGTGCAGTGGTGCGCACCTCTAATTCCAGCAGTTTGGGAGGTTGATCCTGGAGGATTGTGAGTCAAAGCCAACCTCAGCAACAGCGAGGCCCTAAGCAGCTCAGTGAGATGCTGTCTCTAAATAAAACCAAAATAGGGCTGGGGATGAGGTTCTGTGGTTGAGTGACCCTGAGTACAATCCCCAGTACAAAAATCAAAACAAACAAACAAAAAATTTGCATTATTTTTCTAAAGCCCAAATTGGGTGTTTTTTTCTCTTTCTCTCTTTGTTTTTAATATTTTTTTTGCAGACCTGAAAATGGAACTCAGTGCCTCTACCACTGAGCTACAGCCCCAGAAGTTTTCTCCTTACCCTTGACAATTTTTTAAAACTGTTTTTCCATATTAAGAATTTAAGATCATTTTTTTAAAAAAAAAAGATTTAGGATGACTGGTCTGAGTTTAGTAAAGCACATGCCTACCGTCCGAAAGGCCCTAGGTTCAATCCCAAAAGCGACAAAAAAGATGAAAGGTGCTTTCACTAGAAAGCCTCTGAGTTCTCAAGCGCTTTGACGTGTGACAGTTGGACACTCCTCACCAAGGTTTCCGTGGGCAGTGTCAGTATTTGTCATCTGAATTTCTGCCACACTCTGCTCAAGATTTTCTTAGGACCCTAGTGTTTGGCATGATTGTCGCCATCGGCCAGTCCATTATGGATGTGATGACAGGCATGGACAGGGACCCCCTCAAAGATGGGTTCTGGGATCTGCCTTCTGATCACCACTCAGGTGAACCCGCACTCTCACCACGCTTCCTGAGTGACCCTGTTCTCCCTCTTCCTCCTCAGCAGTACTCAGCCAGACCTGGGGCCAGGCCAGGCTCAGGGCTGGGCTCAAGGCTAAACACTGGCCTGAGCAGGGTAAGGCCCCGGGTTGGAGGATGGTCACTGCCCATAAAGAAATCAATCAAATAAAGACACTGCGCCCATCTACAACGAGAAATATTGAAATCAATAAAGGTCTGCTGTCCACCTGCAAACCCAAAAACAATTAAGAAACAAAAAAAAATATTGGGGCTGGGACTCAGTGGCAGAGGTTCACCTGGCATGTACAAGGCCTTGGGCTCGATCCTCAGCACCCCATAAAAATAAAAGAAAGATGTTGTGTCCACCTCCAACTAAAAAAAAGATTAAAAAAAAAATAGAAAATTGAAAGACCCTGGCTTTGGCTTCTGAATTCCCATGAGGCAGATTGAGAAGGGTCTCTTATTTGGCCCTCATAGTAGAGAGCCCTGTCATTGAAGATGAAAGGAAACAGGGCATTGGGGCCAGTAACACAGAGTTCACTTTTATTAATTAATTTATTTTAATTCTGCAGTTCTTTGTGGCATGCTTGATCGTCTTCCTTTTGGATGAGCTTCATTATAAAGGGCACGGCATGTGCTCTGGCTTTTCCCTCTCCATCTCAAGCAACATTTGTGAAACCATCCTGGGGAAGGCCTTCAACCCCACCACCATCAACACCGACCAAGGTAAGGGCCCTGCCTCCCGTTGGGCACATCTGCTGGAAGTTTTCATGTATGCAGAGTATTCCTCTGGGGGAAAATAACTGTTTCAGAATCATTTCTTCTGAATTTTCAGTGTGCAAATGTTTAAAATTATAGCTGAGTGCAGAAGCTCAAGCCTGTCATCCCAGCAGCTCAGGAGGCCGAGGCAGGAGGATCACAAGCTGGAGGCCAGCCTCAGCAACTTAGTGAGGCCCTGTCTCTAAATAAAATATAAAAGTAGCTGGGGACAGGGCTCAGGGGTTAAGTGGTCCTGGGTTAAATCTATAGTACCAAATAATAATAATAATAATAATAATTATTATTATTATTATTATTATTATTATTATTATTATTATAAAAATAACAACAACAACACTTAAAATCAAAATGATATCTAAACTCTCATGTCTTATAAGAATATTTCAAGGACAGTTAGCATGCCACAGAGTAATCCTGCCTCAAATTTCTTAGCAGGAATCTGCACTGAAAAGATAAAGAAGTGTTGATTTTAGTCTATTGTCTTCTGGTGGACATTTCAGTTCTTTCTCAGTCACAGTTAGCATCGAAGTAAATATCCTTGGGCAATCATCTGCACATATTTTATCAGTTGTTCTTAGCGAATAAGATTCTAAACATAAAATTTCTACACCAAACCACTTGTTCAGGCAAGGAGCAGTTAGTTTGATGATTACAAGTTCAAGGACAGCCTTAGCAAATAAGTGTGACCCTGTCTCAAAACAGTCATGGGTAGAATACTGTTCCTGGGTTCAACCCACAGTATTGCCAGTTTGGGGAGGAAGGCGCTGGGGATTGAACTCAGGGACAGTTAACCCCTGAGCCCCGTCCCCAACCCTCTTTTCTATTTTATTCAGAGACAGGGTCTCTCTGAGTTGCTTAGAGCCCCAATTGGCTGACGTTAGCCTCCAATTTGCAATCCTCCTGACTTAGCCTCCAGAGCCACTGGGATTACAGGCATGCACCATGACACCTGGCTTACAAATCTTAATAAAATAAAAATTGAAAAACATGTGAGACTTCTTAGAAGAGGGAATCTGACTTTTTTTTCTTTTCTTTTTATTTTGGCCTCTGATCCCTGAATCTGTTTTTTGCTGGGAAGTCTCATGGAAAATATTTGTGTGCATTTTTTGTGTTTTCTTGGAATTGACTGTGGAGCTGGTCCTTGGCTTTCAGTGCCATGACATCAAATTGAGAAAACTGCAGATGAGTCCCTGCAGGGTGCCTGAGAGATCCCATGGGAAAGACTGGACCTCAGGTAGGAGTATCGGCGACACTTACAGAAGAGTAGGCAAAGGTGACACCAGACTCTTCCTAGAATTTCAGAAAATCAAAGGTGAATTGAGGATCTGCAGGCAAAGCAGCTGGGCCCCAGCTGTGGATGTGTTGGTGAAATCTGGGTAGGAGTTAAGGAGTCTGCCAAGACCTCCTGGTTTTGGTGGGGGGCTGCCTTCAAAAAGAGAAGGAGCAGTGGTGACCACAGGGGACTAGTCAGCGAAGGCTTGGGCCGTGGCAGCCAGCCAGAGGATCACTTTGCTCTGGAGCAGGATGGTGAGTGAGGGGACAGTTTTTGAAGGAATGATTTGCTGTCCCTGGGAGACAGGCTGAGAAAATGGCTGGCACGGTGGCACAGCCATCCAGCCTGAGCCAGACAGTGTGACATCAGAGTGAGGGCCTTAGGACTTAGGGAGAGATGAAGGCCACAGACAACTGAGACATGGAGGTGGCTGCCTTGGCCACTTCTGGGACCTGGTTGGGGCAGAGATCTTACCTGGGGGGCTTTGAGTGGTGCTGTAGGAGCCAAAATGGTGGAGCCACGGGGACACCCCATAACGGGCAAGAGGAGGGTGGAGCAGGCACAGGTAGCTTTCAGCTGGAAGGCTTTCCTGTTACCAGGAGTGCCACCACGGCTCAGCTTGTGACCTGGAAAGTGGGGTGTGGAAGGGCCCCTATAGTGGAGAGTGCAGTTGGTCCTTCTTCCCTGAGGTAGGGGACAGTCCAGGCTGGGAGGGAGGTGGACAGTACAGATGTCACATGGCTCTTGCCCCCTGTGACACTAGTGCATGAAACAACCCATTTTCTAGAGATCAGAGGGTAGTGATTTGCAAGAAATGACCATGTTAAACATTCAGAAAGCTTCTAAGGCCCACACCCTGCCATTGATGTCACCCACCTTTCATTCCAGACATTTGTCAGTAAGGTGCTGTTAAGCACTAGGCACTTCTGTGGGTGCTAATAATACAAAGGGATAGAACGTAAGGTGTGTGAGCGTCAGTGTCATCCCAGGGCCCCGGGGTCAGAATAGAGCAGAGAAGGAAGATGGGGTGACAGGGGAAGAGTGTTATAGGTCCATTTAGAGAACCTGGCGGGTGCAAAGGCCCTGGGGCAGAGATGAGTTGGTGTGTTTGAGGGTCAACTTGTGGCTCAGCTGAGCAAATGCGGGGAGTTCAGAGAGGTCATTGGTGGCAAGAGGAGCCAGGACAAGTCCCTACTCTCTCCTCCTGGGATTGCTGAAATTCCTCCTTTACAAAATGCTCAAGGTTTCATATCTCCAGATTCTTTACCAAAGGGACATCAGCATTGTCCTACACAGCCAGAGGCGGCAGGGAGAGGGGCTGTCAGAAGACCACCACGGGTATGCCAGGGGGCCAGGAAAAGCTAGTACAGCGTTTCTGTCACAGATATCCTGTCCATGTGGTCTACAGGACAAATGGCCCATCTGAGGGGCCATCCAGAAGGTGACCTGAGTCCTGTGGTTCCAACTCTGGGGTGACTGAAAAATGCAGTCCCAGGGAGAGACTGGGACATCTGAGTCCCCAGCTATTAGCCACTCTGCCCACAGATGCCACGTTTAGTGAAGAACCGACCTGGGCCGCAGGGGCCATGGTGACAGCGTTTCCCACTGTGATCTTGTTCTAAAGTCAGTCTCATGCCATTTCTGAAGTGCTCAGACCTTGGTGCCCTGTGCTGCATTGTCCCTGGCTGGTCTGGTGCCTTTTCCTCAGGCCAGGCCCCTTTCTGCCTGTTGCTGATGCTGAGGTAGGAGGATATCAACTTGGAGGTCAGCCTCAGCAACAGCAAGACCTCAGCAACTCAGTGAGATGCTGTCAGTGAATGAAATACAAATAGGCTGGGAGTGGGGCTCAGTGGCTGAGGGCCCCTGGGTTCCATCCTTGTTGCCAAAAAATCCAGATTGTGACCCTGTGACTGTTGGTGCCATGAGTCTCCTGGCTGAGTCTCCTGGCTGATTTTGTTCTCCTGCCTCTGCTTTGGCCAGGAGGAGGCCCAAGACCCAGCGGAGTCCAGCCCTTTTTTCTTCCCTTCACGTTTGTGTCCTCCTCTGCCAACAGGCATGGAATTGGAGGTTGCCATCTTGCACTGTTCCATCTCTGGGTCACGAACACAGACAAAGTCCCAGCCCTTAGAGAGGTTTTCTCCCACCAGAATCACCTCTACCTCAGGAATCTCATTGCCTCCATCTTTGTCTTTGCTGTAATCATCCATTTCCAGGTATGTCCAGCATGAGCACAAGAAGTCTGCATTTTTTTTTTATTTTTTGGTACCAGGAATGGAACCCAGGGACATTGAACTCCTGAGCCCCATCCCCAGCCTTTTTTATATTATATTTAGAGACAGACTCTCACTGAGTTTCTGAGGCTGGCCTCCAATTTGCAGTCCTCCTGCCTCAGCCTCCAGAGCTGTTGGTGATGACAGGCCTATGCCACTGTCTCTGGCTTCAGTATAATTGTTTGTTTGTTTTTTGTTCTGTTTAGATATGAATGGCTGTAGAGTGGATTCTATTATATTTTGAAACCAGTTTTTCTGGTTTCTTTCTGTGTGTGCCTCAAGCAGAGTGGGAGTGAGGGAAAAGGCAGATGCTCTCCAGCAATGTCAGAAAGTTAGTATTCAATATTTTAAATAAAAGAAAAGGCAGGAATATTTAAAATAGTTTTGATTATTAGATGCATGTAAAAATTAATAGGTAGTGTCCTGGCCTGATGTGGTGGTACATACCTGTAATCTGAAAAATCATAGAGGCTGAGGCCTTGAAGGATCACAACTTCAAGACCACCCTTGGTTACTAAGACAGACCAGTTCTCAAAATAAAATATTTAAGAATTGTGAATATATATGAATGATAAAGCACCCCTGGTTTCAATCCCCAGTACCATATAAAACAGTAGTTTCTAACATTTAGACCCAAATCAGCATCCTCCACTCTATCTGCAACTATGTAAAGTTCTAAAAGGCAATAAATTTAGCCATACATACTACTAGTTGATTGATATTGACCATAATCTTGAAATATATACATAGAAGACCCTTCACAATGTATTAGGTGTTCCCATTATTTTTTCCAATAGCAATGAGAGAGGAAGAAAAACCAATTTAGCTTATGGGGCCACTTCTCTCTTTTCAGGACTAAAGAATCAAATATTAAAAGGCTTTAGTGTTTAATTGATTATCATTTATGAAATCAGAATGATATGCATTCTGTGATTTCTTGCTTAATCTACATTGGAAACTTTATTATTTCTGAGTATCAGCATCTGTACACACCACCACACCCCACTCTATTTTTCAATAGTTACAAGTACCTGTGTTCATGCTTCATCAGTTAGTTATTCCCTTTTAAAAATAATTATGTGTTGCATTCTTTCTTTACAGAAAATTTATGAAGGTTAAAAACCAGTAATCATTTTCACAAATTTGACTTTAAAATAGATTTCATCACAAAACACACACAAGAAGTAAGAATGCTTTCTTTCTCTAATTTATTAGCCTTTCTAACATCCAATATCAGGACATGAATGCTGCTCATGGAGGGATGTTCTTACCATCAAGAACAATCAATACTACTTTCTTCTATCCCATCAAATGTTACAAAAAGTGCACATTTTACTCTGTTTCATATGCAGAACTTGACTTTCCATTATTTGTTTAGTGGGTTTTTGCTTTCTTTTTTATCACTTTGTTTTTCCTGTATTTTTCAATACTCATTTTTGTGTGTGTGTGGTATGAAAAATATATCACTAGAATTTTCTAACTTTTGCTGTATTCAATCACTTGATTACTCACTTGCTAATATTTCTATTAAAGCATCATTTTAAAGGTTGGACTGAAGTAAGCTAACAAAACTATTTTCAAGGTCTACTGAAAATCAGCATAACTTTCTTGAGCTCTGTAGTTAGAACCACTATTTCTGTCCACAAACTGTGCTCCTTTTGTTTTATTTTTCTTCTATATTGAGTAACTCTCTTTGAAATGAGGCACAGAAATTTGCTTTTTTAGAATTTTATCATTAATGAAATTCTATTATTATTTATCATTAATTGACAGTCTGCTTCAGTTTAGAATACCATGTTGAATACAATTTGTCCTTTAAATCTTGTGGTTATTCTGTATGTATCATCTATAATCCATCATTAATGATAAATACTTGGGTTCTATTCTTGCTTTATTGAAGCTGAACATAGTTTTTCTTTAAAGGATATTCTATTTGGTTTAAGCATAGCTACTTGAGAAATTCTGTAGATATATTTAGCATGTTTAAATATTATTTTCTTGAATATAGCATTCAATCAAAATGGAATATTTTCAGACCAGATTTTCTTTCCTGTATATACATGTAAGAAACTGGATAAAATATTGAAAATAATATCTATGTTTTTCAGACACTAAAAACAGGCATAGCAGGTGAGTGAAACCATAAGCAATAAGTGTAGACTGGTGAGGTGAACTATAACTTTATTTTTAAAATTGTTCTTAATAAGTGTAGTTTGATAAACTGATGTTAAAAATAATTGGTAAAGGGGAAGTGTGAATAATTAAAGTATACCAGTGTAAGAAAAACTTGAGGTCTGGCAGCTGACAGTAGACTGTGGGGGAAAATTCATGTTATAATAGAAATGAACTCCCCACTTTCTCTTCACCCTGTCACCTACTTAATCTCACCAGAAACCACCAAGACACTCAGAATGAAAGGTTTCAAGTTCAGTAGTCACACTCTCTTCAAATACAAAAAGCAGTTACAATTCAACTGAACACAGAGGTTGTGTACAAGTTACGAGGATCTGAGACATTTTATAAAACATTAGGTTAAAGATGATTCTGTTTTTTTTTTCTTTTTTTTTGTATGTGTGTGTTTTATTTTGTTTTGAGGGTGTGGCTATTCCTTGGTTACGTGAACTCAACAAAGAAACTGTTATATTTTGATGAAATATCAGTGGCTGACCCACATTAAAAAAAGAAAAATATTTTCAAATTTTAAAAAAGGATAATTACAAAAAAATATGTGCTGCTTTCTCCCTCCACATTTTGCATTTTAACTATTTTTTAAGTTTTTATTTTATTTTTTATTTTTAGTTCTGAAAATTAGACAGTAAAACAACTTCTGGGAGAATTTACAACCAATTGCATGAGGATCTGGGAAGCTGAGAGGCTGAAGCCTTGCTGGGAGGAGAAGACAGGAAGGAGTCTTCCTCTTAGTCACTGGAGGCCAACTATAACTAAAAAGAGACAAAAATCAATAATTGTTTGTAAACCAGGAAATGACACAGATTATCAAGTTAGTATGAGTTATGAAAATTTCATATAATCAAGAAAATGGAAAAATCATGAACAGAATTAGGAAAAATAGGTGTAAATTTTATTTTTAGAAGTTTATTTGTGAAACATAAAAAATAAAGATGAATTTTATCTTTTGACTTTAAATGGAAGGTAGAGTTATGCAAGTCATAAAGTACTTCACAAAACTTTCTTCAGTTACAAAAGCATAATAAATGTATAGCTTCTACTTATTTTACTCTTTATCATCCTTTGCATTTCACCTAGGGTCACACTTGTAGAGTGTGACCAATAACTAAGCAAATAACTAATCAAGAAGATAGTCACGAAGTTACACTTTTCTCAGAAAACCCCAATAAATTTCAGAGCAAAGAATTGATACAACACCTATTCATTCCCTTCTTTGGGAAAAGGTCCCTTTATGAATCATATAGAAGGAGAAATTGGCCATCTTTTAACAAAATGCTACTAGAAATAAATATGAGTTAGCTTCATTTAGAAGTAAATGGAAATAAAATAGCATCATTGTACAGAATCTTTCAGGGTTAGCCTTGAAAAATGAAAAGTGAAAAAAGCTTTTTCTAAAGAGAGGAATACTTGGCAGCACACTTCATCCTTAATTACACTGTCAAAAAAGTTACCTCAGCTAAGAAGGTACATAAACTTATAGGAAGAAATTAAGACTTTCCAAGAGTCTAGAAGAAACTTTTGAAGACTATAAAATTCTGGGGGTACAGTAATCAGGATGGATTTCTGAAAGAGATAATGCAGTGTAAATATCATGAGATTTCATGCTATCAAGTACCAAAGCAAATATATCATGGACATTGTACAAGACAATCAAGTTGACAGCTTGACTTGGCTAGTTGTTTTTATCCAGCCTCTGATGATGCACAGGATGAATGAGGACTGAGTACCATAGTGTTTTTCAGTCACTGCATTTTATCTATCAAATACTTCTTACAAATATCCAGCCAGTTAGGAAGAGAGGTCTATTTCTAGGTTCTTGTTACAACATCATTCTTTTCATCATTCTCTCATCATAAATTAACAAGTAGACTTCTTTTAATGAAGAAATAATTTTGTAGGGGAGGGGGGATAGTAGAGGATAGGAAAGGCAGCAGAATACAACAGACACCAGAATGGCAATATGTAAATCAATGGTTCTGCAACTGATGTGATTCTGCAATGTGTATATGGGGTAAAAATGGGAGCTCAAATCCCACTTGAATCAAAGTGTGAAATATGTTATATCAAGAACTATGTAATGTTTTGAACAACCTACAATAAAAATTTAAAAAAAAATAAAATAAAATAAAATAATTGTAACCAGAAAAACCCAAACTTTTTTTTTTTTTTTTTTTTTACATTTTGCTTTTAGGGACAATAAATCCTAAGCACGCACCATTAATAAAGTGCCAAGGGACCATGCATAAAAGTGAATGAGACCACAGTTAACAAAAACAAAGGTATTATAAGGGTCTATGACCATGTTATTCACTGTATTTTCACCTACAAAAAAACATAAATAAAAAGGTACTGGACTGGTAGAATTCTGGAACAGGTGATGATGGTGCTTATACTTCTTATATTACATAACATTATATCAGTTTGTGCTATAAAAGAGGTATACTTCATAGATCCAGGAGGTAGACTGTCAAAGTTGAAGAGTCTTCACTCTCTATCACTCCCATTAACCCACTTGGCAATTACATTTTCTTACATCATGCCTCTGCATCCTCCAGTTTTAGAAATCCTAATTATTTAAGAGGACACTTTTCCAACAGGATGTCTAACAAGATTCGAACTAAAATTTAAACTCCACCTGAGGACTCAAAATTCTATGTACTAAAAAAAAAAAAAAAAAAAAAAAAAAAAACAGAAAACAAGAGGGGAAAGTACAGTCCTAGCTAGGTCAATTCACTCTCCTTATCAGAAGGACATTGATTCCATGTTGCAATGGAGATAAAAACTCAGATGATTCAATTTGAAAACAGATGATCCAATTCTCTTGTTTTTAGTACTCACTTTCCATACAGGAATTGTAAAAAGACCAGTGAAGTAGTTGTGTCTTGAGAAAATCATGTTCAAGAGGCTCAAATGATTTGGGCATATGTATGAGTTTCACTCAATCAGCTAAGTTGTAGAGACCAAAAGAAGTCTATTTAGGGGATTTAAAAAAAAGAGCAAAAAAAACACAAGATGACATTAATTTGACATTCAGTCTACACAGCTGTCAAAACTGTAATTAATTGCCCTGTTTTCCTTTTTATAAGTTTTTTTTTTTTCAGGAACAGACTCTCACCAGTACCATAAACTAAGTACAGAACTTTGACTGAAAAGCGAATTTTTGTGGTGTCACTATAGGAAACTGTGCTTTATGGCACCATAAGGACAGAAGGATTCATTTCCCAGACAATTGCTGAAAGTGGTCTTTTCAAAATATTTTCATCAGTAGAAGAGAGTTTTTCTGGCTATGACCATTCAAGGCTTCCTACACTCAAGACTTTTGAGACTCAAGTAAATCACACTCTATGTCTCAAGTAGGACCCAATATGAGAGTGCAAGACAACTCCAAAATTTCACTTGGAGTAAGCAGAAGCCTCCTTTGAGATAAGACTGCAAACCCAGATTCTGTGCACCCAAACTAGCTTCCTTCCCTTTATTTCCATTGTGCTGATCTGAAGCACCCTACCTTAGAGACTTCCAAGATGCCTAGTCATGGTCTTAATCTCCCTCCTTGGGAGCCCTAATTAGAACTCAAATGCATCCTTCATCTGATTCAATACTTTCTGTTTTCCAGAAGTTCTTTGAAGTCTTTTGTCACTGGAGATCACCTCCTCTTTTCATTGTGAATGTTTATCTCATTTTATGCTTCTATTTTACTGTTACTTTAATTCATTGTGGGTAAAATAGAATGGTATATTTGAAGATCCAGGTCTCTAAGTAAAATAGTTAGCTTAGATTATGGGTTTATAATACACAGTCAAAAATGTTCAATACATTTTAATATGAATTTAGATCCATGATTAAAATTGGAGGAAATAAAATAGGCTTTATAAGGATATAATTCTGCACTACAAAATTATCATTTTGTTTCACAAAGGATAAGAATTTTGGAAGATAACATGACACCAAAAAAAAGAATCACTATTTTTTATATATAGTTGTGCTTGAAAGAGAATAAAAACGTCACCATAAATTGATAATATAATATAAAAAAAGCTTTATAACCATGTTCTGTTTTTTTTACAAAACATATTTGAAGCAAAAATACCAAATCCATTAATCTCCTCCAAATACAATACAGTGAATAGCATTTCTACAAGAAACATATAATTTTAATGATATTATGTAAATTTTTTGACATAGATATAGAAGCTAAAAACACTAATATTCTTTCTCAAGGAACATTTAATTTGAAGCATAGTTCCATAAATCTGCAAATATAATTAAATTTTATTTATTATACACAGATCAGTACATCAAAAATGACCAAATACCTGGAAATAATTCCTTTGATATTTCTATTTCATAGACAATAAAGTCAGCTTTAATATAGTATATGTTCTACCTTTTCAGTGACACATAAATTTTAAATTTTAAGTAAACTTCTCCTTTAGGCTCAAAAATCACCATATAACTATGGTACTAATACTATTAGTGATGGATATTAGAAAAAAAATTCTCGGTAGTTCTAAGAGAGTTGTTTGAAATGAAACACTAGATCAACACATGATCCTTCAAACAAATTGTGATAATGCATGCACAGCAATAAATTTGAAATAAAGAAGGTATAGACATTTATTAGCTACAGGACTTTGAAACCTCATGCTTTGGAGCCAAAAGACAATTATTTGCTTTGTCATTACAGCACTTTTCATAACTGTGTGGGGAGTTTTAGGCCCATGTTTTTGTTTTGTGATCTCACATGCTTCATTTATTCAGATGTATTAATGTAATATATGCTTATATGAGTAGTTTGAAATTATATGCCTCTTTCTAATTATAGAATTGTCTAGAAATTCTTGTTATTCACAGTTTCTAAATTAGAGAGCAATTACCATGAAAGCTAGAAAATGCACAGTGGCTTAAAGAACTCTTCATCCAAGAGTTTAGCCTTAAATTTTTCACATAGTTGATGGTAAATAAATTTATATGGTTCATAAAGTTAACATCTGTTTAATCTTAAAGTAAAGAAATAAAAAGCCAGAGAGTGCTTCTTCACAGATGCCAAGCTTTCATTACTGGGAAACCCATGGATTCCTAAAGGGCAGTCTGTCTCTCTGATTGATGTAGTTATGTAAAATTCAAGTCTTGCTTTTCTTCCCCACAACTTTGGCTTTTCTGTGTCATCTTGTTCTTTGTGTTTCAGTGACCAGAGAAGGAGACAGGTTCACAATTACTTGTTCATGTAAAGAACCAAGCAAACAAGTAAAAAAAAAAACTAAAAAATAACCTGAGTTTGTGAAAACATCAGAAATTGAAATACAGTGACAGGGTAGGATGAGATTCCACTGACCTAAATGTTCCTTTAAAAAACGTTAGAGTCAGAGAGTTCCATTGTAATAGAAATTGGAAAAGACATATGTGTGTATATAGGCACATATATATACACACATAAAACTAATACATAAAGAACTAATCAACACCAATATTCCTCCTCTAAACTTGGAAATTATGTTCCTGTGTATTTTTAATCCAGGATTAGAAAATTACTAGTATGTTCATTTGATTTTCAAAAATTTTCAGTGTGCTTCCAAACCCTTTTATTATGATACTCTCATTTGTCATTTCCTGAGAGAGTACAGGGTCAGGAAATTTTTAATTCTTTGAGTTAAATTGGATCCAAAGACTTTATAAGAAATATATGTAGTTTCTGGCATTGTGATATTGCCCTCTATGAAATGAAGTCTTGAACATAGAATCTCATTTCCTTCTAAAAGTTTAAAAACTTATAATTACTCAAATTATAGAATTCACATCAATAGTAGTGCTATTTTATTTATTAATATTACAGAAGCCAGTTTATAAATAAAAATGCTAAATTACAAATGGCGATATGGCTCAGTGGTGTGAGCCTAGCATGTGTGAGGTCCTGGGTTCAATCCTCAGATCCACATGTAGATAAAATAAATGTTTATAAAATATCAAGTTACAACTCATGTCTTCTTTTATAATATGTATACAAATAAGTAATGTTTAAAATCTCTAGATGACATTCTATATGTAAGTTGTATCAGTAGAACTCATTAAACTTAGAACAAATGAGAAACTAAAATTAATCATCACTCCCTATTTAAAAAATGACTCATTTTAGGAGGATATGAATTAAAGAAGCAAACATTGTTAGAAGAAAATATCCTCAATGTATCATACGGAACAAAGTTTTCTGGGCTGTGTTGAACTGTTGGAGCTGAAGTCTCTCTTCTGCATCTACAAGAAACCTCAGCAATATGATAAAATTCCCTTCTTCCACAGCCTTTCCATGACCCAACTGCACACTACTTCTGAATCTAAGAATGCAGAGGCACTTACCCAGATGGATGATGCCAGGAAGAATGTGGTGCAGGTAATAGCCTCAAGAGTTGCATGTTTTAAGGAAAGACATCTTTAAGTTCTTTCTCTGCAGGCCTATAATTTTAATATCTATAGAAAGATGACAAACATCCCCCTGGAAAACACAGAACTGTGGCTTTCCCAGTGTAACATGTCAGCTGTCTCTTAATTTTACTTTCTTCTTTGGTGGATAACACCACTCCTGGGATAGCTAATCTCCAAACATTTTTCTGGACATATTTGGAAAGGCATCTCAATTGGAATCATGTACCAATCACAGTTGCTATTGTTCTGATTGTATGATACCATTAGTTCAGACCCATTAAACAATTTACAATGCCTCAACTTTGAGGTGAGGGATTTCTGTATCCTCCAATGGTTCCACTATGGCTCTGAGGGTCCTCTCTCTATCATGTGTGATAGGCTCCTCTTCCCTAGCTTGTTCCCACATGAAGCACAGATTTCTGGGTAGTGTTGTTTATGTATGCCACCATTTTCAAACTGGCATTTTTGTGATTCAAGGTCTGTGTAAAATATTAAAATTAATCTAAAATTTTAAAAGAAGAAGATAAGCTGAAGGCCACAGGCTGAGAAGATCACAGGAAGATTGAACATTGAGCTGAGTAAGAGCCCATGCTGGAAGGCCAAACTAAGGAAGCTGTGATGAGCCCTCATACTCACTAATGGATGTACCTGCCCTTTCTCTGGAAAAAACATGTAATATTAGCTTGGGCTTGTCTGTACTATATATAAAGTTATATATACTGTAAAAAAATAAAATGGAGGCTTATGATGGAGAATCAAAAGAAAGTGCAATCAGTTTAAGCAGGTCACTGATATTCCAAGTGTTGAAATCAGATAATACTGCTTTATCACAACCATTGTCAATATGTAAAGGGATAATAAAATTATCATAAAAACTAAAAAATTGTATTTCAGAGAGATTTGGAAACTTGAGCTATATGGTAATAAAATAAAACTGTAACCTGTACAGGTAATATTCCTCATGGTTGATTTTGTGGTAGTTTGAAAGATGCATTAAAAAATATAAGAAATGCCAAAGCATAAGACTTCCAAAGCCATGTGCAAGAGAAATATAAAATAGGAGAAGGGCATAAATAGTTGAACAAGCATATGTGTGATAAGGCAAGGCTCATTTGGGGAGGAGGAAGCCCTGGACTTCATGTGCCCTGGAAAAGTTTATCCTCTAGACTAGTCCCCATCCTGGCCCAGCCACACCTCTGCCTTTGCTAAAGTTGGTTGAGCCCTATTTCTTTGCATGTCGCCCATTGATCACCAAGGTACCATCTGGAATTGTCTCCTATATGCACACTTATTGTCTAGGAGAATTGGAGTATTGTGGGGTGAGTTGTGGCAGAGGGTTTGGCTTGTCTTCCGCCTCCAGCTTTGTGGAGTCTTCTTTTGTTTGGAGCCACAGAGAGCTCTTTGGAGAGCTACAGAAGTATATACACATACCCTGGTTTTCCTGTCGACTTGACACACAATATTGAGCAGGTGAATCCAATCTCTTTGTCTGTTTTTCCCTGATTTTTAATAGAAAAGTGATTCCATTCCTAATTGTGAGCATGAGAGTGAATTATCCTGATTCCTGGACTTTAGCTCCAATCAGTGAAACAAAAATCTCTGGGGAGTACTCTCAAGCATTGGATTTATTAAGCTTTCAGGGAGGTTCCTAGATGTTATGATTAGTATAAAATAAATGTTAATAAACCAAGGACTTGAGTACATATCATATATTTGTATTCTGGCTTTTATATATTTTTAAGACTTGAATAGATTTCTTTTCCTTTGGTACTTGGGATTAAACTCAGGGACTCATAACCACTGAGTCACATCCCCAGTCCTATTTTGTATTTTATTTACAGACAGTGTCTCACTGAGTTGCTTAGCACCTCAGTTTTGCTGGGGTTGGCTTTGAACTCATAATCTTTCTGCCTCAGCATCCTAATCTGCTGCTATTGCAGACATGTGCCACCTCACTCAGCTTGAATAGATCTTTAATTTCTCCCAACTTTTATTTATTTATGTTAAAGATGGGGATGATGCCACTTGCTTCTCAAGACTGTGATGAGAATTAAATGAAGTCATAAATAGTTGGCACTTGTTGCCTAGTGAGTGCTCCATAAGCCAGGGGGATAACAGACCTTTGTATTTTTACAAAGACAAAAAGTGGGCACCCAGCTTTTTGTCTGTTGGCAAAGACTTGAACAACTTAGCAGAAACCTATTTCAAAAAAAATACATAAAAGGAGTGGTGAAGGAAATGTTGCTCATTGGTGAAGCATGTTGAATTTCAGTCACAGGTGCCAAAAATGTGATTTATATTAGGACATTATATTAATTTATTAGTATATTTATTTGTGACATATACATGTATGGGCATAACATCATTGATCAATCTCATTTCTCAGTGCCTGAATCATCTTTCTTATCCTCTCTTCCATTAATCTAAACTCAACTATTCTCTCTCCAATTTTTTCGAGATCCACTTCTTTTTTCACTCCATTTTTCTTTTTACCTTTCACATATCAGAGAATGCACTTGAAAATTGACTTTCTGCATCTGATTTATTTAATTTAATTTGATGTGCTCCAGGTTCCTCCATCTCCCACAAATGATATAATTCCTCTCTTGTTTATGGCTGAGTAGAATGAGTAAACTTGTGAAAAGATGTATAGATGCTATTTTTTGGGTATGTCACCTGCCAGCACACAGAACCTTGAGTTTCCAAGCTCAGCCTGCCATTGTGTGAGCCAGGGAATGAAGATGCACGAATAATGAGGTCTCACGTGAACCATTTGAGGTCTTCTGATCTGTGGCTCTTACTGCTTGTACATGCACCAAACAGCCTGGTAACTTTCAGGGTGTCCTTTATTGTCTGCATTGATGACTAACCTGTTTCAGGGGTCTGTTTTCAGTACAATTTTGTTCTCAAGAGAAGGAAATCAATGTGAAGGAAAAATCTCCTGATTCTCCAGGTGTCAGATATAGGATATGGTTCCTTCCCACAATTCTTTCCCTTTTGTCCATTCATGAAACTGCCTTCACCAGGTTTACATTAGTCCTCTATTCATGTGGCACCTTTGGATTCATCCTGGCCCTGAGCTCTGGTTGGGACAGAGAATCTAGAGTCAGAGCAGAACTGGTCCCACTGGCCAGGTGAACTTAATTATAATTATTATTTTTTTTTACTTTTCAGGGGTTCATGTTCCCAAGTTTTGAAATGAGATTGACAGCTAGTAGTGGTAACATTTAATGACATCAGGAGCCCTTGATGACCATGTACTGGACTATTGTTTTTGAGACTTTTATCCCTGCCCTTTTCACTGGCAATAAGAACTCCATGAGCAGAAGCCATGTTTACACTCATGTTGCAGAACAAAGATGCTCAGCTGTGTCGAGTTAATTTGATTTAGGTCACACAGCTAGCAAATGGCAGCTTCATTGTAGCTGTGGGAACAGAGGGCAAGAAATGCACAAATGATCATGGTAAAGCATTGGCACATAATGATCAGGTTATAGAGCAGTAAAAGGAGGTACAGGTGCAATAGAAGGCCTGGCTCTAACCAGGGTAGAGGCAAGGACTGAGGAGGAGAGAGCAGAGTCCAGAGTACAGGGTAGAAGCAGGCTTCACTCCAACCATAAAGAGGTAGCTCAGAGAGTAACACCACAGGAGGACTGGGCCTGCCTTGCAGGGATGGGGCCAAGTGGGTGGTTTTCAAATTTGACATGTAGAAATGCAGAATATGAGGATTGGGCTTTGCAGAAAGCCCCAAACTCCTTTCTGTTGTATGTGCATGTACATAGGCACATACAGAGAGAGAGATGCCCAGAGAGTTGATAACCTGTGTAAAAATCAGAGAACTGTTCATAATGGAGGAACAATTGAGAAGACAATATCATCATTTGAAATATACTTTAGTCGTATTGGATTGCTCTAAGGGAGTTTTAGAAACTACATACATTACAAGCAAAAACAAATTTTTTTGTGGACTTCTGAAAGCTCAGATTTCTAAGATCAACTTTCCAACAGATTTATTGACTATTGAGATCCTGCTTTTTCATAGAAAGCTGTAATATGAAGGTTTGTGTCCCTTTGAGTATCTTGGTTGAACTTCTCTCCAATAAGGTGATGGTATTAGAAGGTGAGTCTTTGGAGAGGTGTTGAGTTTCTGAGGCTGAAGACTTCATCAGTGGAATTAATGCTCTAATGAACACGTGATACAGGCTAGCTGGCTTCTTCCACCACATTATGACACAGCCAGGAGCCTCTACCCATTATAAATTTTCTCAACAAGCATTGAATAGCCTTGTGCCTTGATCTTATACAATGTGAAAAATGAGTGTCTGTGGCTTATAAACCACCCAGTCTACCATAAATGATTATAGCAGCTTGATGAGAGTAAGGAAGTGCACCATGTGTGTCCTCACAGGATAAATTAAGAAGTTTCTTTGCAGCTCTCTTTTAATAAAGGACATTAATCCCATTCCATAGCTCTACCCACATGACTGAATAACCTTCAAGACCCAACATTTTTCTGCCTAGGCTTATGATAAACTACCACAATATTACAATACATATTCACACAGGGTCTAGGACTGGTCATTTTGCCCCAAGTGTGTATAGCCAAGCTTCGGAAATCTGGACCCGGAAGTAACTGTCAAGTCCTCTATGTGTTCCTGGCAATAAACTTTCAAAGATTTCTTCAGTGCATATTAATAGTAGTATCTGTGTATTCACCAGGCTGCTCACTCAAGATAAGAAGTGGCCCCTTCCATTGTAAACTGCAGTCTAATGGAGAAAGCATAAAACCCATGTTGTCCCTTGCTGCACTGACACTAAACATTGCATATGAATCCTGGGATCCTTTATGGCTAATTACTGATCAGTAAATATTACATTGCAACAAGCATGTGGTAAAAAATTTAGGTAAACTATTGTTCACATTGGAGAAAAAGATCCTGGAAATCAGGCAAGCTTAGGAAACTAATTAGGGGCTGGGGATCTGGCTCAAGTGGTATCATGCTCATCTGGCAAGCGCTGGGCACTGGGTTCTATCCTCAGAACCACATAAAAATAAAATAAAGATGTTGTGTCCCCTGAAAACAATATATATATATATTTTTTGTTTCAAAGTTCTCTCTCTCTCTCTCTCTCTCTCTCTCTCTCTCTCTCTCTCTCTCTCTCTCTCTTAAAAAAAAAGAAAAACAAAAAGATATTAGTCACCGAATAGTGTGGTTCATGATTGGGTTGTCAGACTCTTACCTTTTGGGCTTGATTTTTGTTATTGATTTAATTCTATGTTTTCAACATGGTTGTTGCTTATGTGGTTCAAATATAAACCCATGTTAAAGACTCAACTCTATTCCATCCCCACTAACCTTTTCCCATTGCCCTTCATGAACATCTGTTTTAATTGTTTTTAGTATATATTCTTACTGTTTCTTGTTCTGGTAGGAGTCAATAACAATAATAAGTTATTAGGTAAATTTCTTTCTTACCCAAAAGGGAGTGCTCCTGTATATCCTGTCTGCCCCTTATTTATTACTCAATGAAACAACCTGGAAAACACCCCACATATGCAAAAATCTTACCTTTCCATGGTGTAGATAGACCAAAGTTGGAACTAAACAAATGATGGACATTTGGGCTCTTCCTGAGCTTTATGAATTAACAATATTTCTGTATTGAATAGCTCTGGGAATCTATTTTATATTCTTCCAAATGTACATTTAATGTTCAGTCCTGCAAGAAATATTGCTTTATCAATAGCTACTTTTTATAATTTCAAGTAATAAAGCCCAATTCTTTGGAAGGTTAGAACATTTTTTTTTCTGTCAGAAAGTATACAAGTTCATGCTTTCTGTAGATGCCCCAGTAGACAGAGGCCACATTTTGGATATTCTTTGCACTATTACAGAATGCTGGTAATGCCTTCTTTTTATGTGGGAACCATTTTCTCTTTCTGTAATTTTTTTTTCTTTTTACATATGATTGATACCATGTCATGGTTACAGAAGAAAACATCAGTGTCCTACCCTTAATAAATCCATGGCTTGGTGAGAGTCCAATGATGAAACCAATAGTTTCTTCCCAGTACAATGATCACCAAGGACACAATGCATTTTGGTAGTTTGTGTCTCCCAAAAAATTGATCTTTGTAATCTAAGTCCTTATACCTATGGGCTGAGAGATTTAAATATTGTTTATTTACATTAATGTTCACATTTTAATAGTGGTAACATCATTTATTTTTTAGTTAGAGGTTTTTTTTATTTATTGAATTTTAGAAAGACCTGAGGACATGAACCTTATAAAAAGAATTCCTGGAACATCCCAAATATTTAAAATAAATGCCTTAAAAAGTAATGCATCTGTATGATTATTCAGCATACAGTAATAAATATAAGGTCACATCAGATCACATACATGCAGAATACCCACAAGAAACAAGGAACCACAGGCTCTGATGTGACAATATATGGTTGAACGTTGCCAAGCAAGAGCTTCTGGGGCTGAGGTGTATGTCATAGAGAACACTCAGCAGGCAGATGGTAAAAATGGAGAAGCCCCCTCTCCAAACCTGTGAAAGTAGATTATTAATTTATATTTGATGTCATCTCCAAAATTCTAAGACAAAAACATCTGTAACTATAAACCCCATAATTATCAGCATCCCTAGATATGTTACGGCCAAGATACCAATGGTAAAGTTCTTGGGTTAGATCTTGTGCTAGAAAAGGCACGTGAAGTTGCAGAAGAAAATTATGGTGTTAGCTGAGATCTCAAGATGAACTTCAGAGGAAATGTTTCTTATACTAATAAAATAATATATTTTGTTGATCTTTATTTTCAAATTCCATGTTAATAGTATATATCTTAAGAGAAAATGAAGCAGAAGCCCTTATTTCAAATAGTGTCATCTTTATCATTCTCAGCCTATCCTATTACTAGGGATATATGTGGATTCACCCAACACACATTTTTCCCACTTCAATTATAAACTCTCTCTAATATTCTCCAGGTGCCATTCGAATATTATTACCAAATCATGTCTGGATTGTGTAATAGTAGCTGTGCTCCCACTGTACATAGCCTTTCTTATAGATTCAGAATTACCATATATTCTCAAAATATTTCTTGATATTATCTTCTTTTGAGATTTTCTGAGGTAGAGTGTTAAGTTGATTTCATCTTTCTCTTCTTGATTAAGCAGTAGGAATATATTGAAAACTCTACAATTTTCAATGAATTGAAATGGAATGATTGTACAAAAGTAAAGAATTGCTACCTTCTCAAAAAATGAATCTCAATGTAGTAGGTGTGCACATAGATGTATTTTTAGATCTATCTTTTGACCATTTATTATCAGACTTAATGTCTTTAGTATATCATCGAAGTTGACACTGAGAAGCATATGCTCTAAGATGGTTTTTTAATTTGTATTTGTAGTCTTTTATTGAGTTCAAGTGTTATGTTGGTGCTAAATCTGATCATCTTGTATTACATATATGGAGTCTTATTACATATATTCTAGAGCTATTGTGTATGAAAGAAGAACAAGGATCAAATATGGATGTGTTTCTGAAATAAAAAGTACTCAGTAGAAATGCTGGCCATTACCTTTTAATTATGTACTTTATCATCTATGTGATTCAATAGATTTAAAACTTTTCTTTTCATAATGGCTACATAAGTTGTGGATTCAAATTATTTTCATGATATTAAAATTTTCTAGCAATATGTGTAGAAAGCTCTTTGACAGTATTTAAGGCCTGTCTTTGAATCCCCAATGTAGCTATCCACCTTGCATATATTCTATTATCATGACCCGAAAAACTATCTTAAGTGACCAAAGTCCAGCTATTGAATATCAGTAGAAATATATTATTATTGTTTTCTCCTTAGTCATCTGGAATAAAGGTGTAATTAAAGTCACAGTTCAGATAGACTCAAAGTCATTCCATTGTAAGGTTTCTAAATTAAAGGACAAGAATTTGACCCAGGCCTACAAGACAAACTTTCATAAGAGTCCCAATATTCATCTGCTTGAAGTAAGCGATGCGTTTCTCCAGTAAAGAAACCATGCATAAAATTGATACAAAAAAAATTGATGTTAATCTGATGCAATATTTTTTTTATACAAGGCATGTTGGATTTTAAGTCAAGTACCTGAAATAGTAGGTATGTATTTTAGCTTTTTTCCAGCCACATATTAAAAAATACCAGTCATCAGGGCTAAGATTGTGGTTCAGTGGTAGAATGCTTGCCTAGCACATGTGATGAACTGTGTTCAATCCTCAACACCACATAAAAATAAAATAATAAAATAAAGTGTAAACAAGTTTTGAAAATAAATAACAGTCATGAGAAATCCATGTAAATAAGTCTAAATCATTCCATGACTCTTTAGACCTTGCAGATCTAAAAGACATGACAGTAAGGGAAACCAAAACAGTGAAACATTCATGAACATAGGATACCATTTAAAAATCTGAGGTAATGTAGATAGTTGGCTAAAACATCAAAGAATTTACTTCTATTTATTTTTATTTTTACCTGGAATCTACTTTTTGTACTTGGATATGAGACCCATTATTATAACTCGGCATGTGTACATAGTGTGTAATTATCAGATCAGGGTAAATTTCATCTCATTAAAATTATTATTCTGTGTTTGAAACTTTCTAAGTTCTGGCTATTTAGATTTATTTAAGTAGTTATTATACAATGTAATCACCTTATTGTGCTCTAAAACCTAAGAGTTACTTTCTGGAATTAATTGTTTTTTGCACTCCCTACACACAATCAGTCAGTTTCTCATTCTTATCATAAATCCGGGAAGTGTTTCTGTTCTCAGTTTCTGTGTGATTAACTTTTCAGCTTCAACACATAAATGCCACATGCAGTATTTGTGGGAAAATAAATGCCACAACTAGGAAAAATAAAATATTATTCTCAATTAGTAATTAGGGAAATTGGCATAAAACTCTGCATTCACTCATTCAGTGTTTAGAACTTGTCTACAATAATAAATATGGAAAAAAGAATAAAATATATAAATCAAATGTCCATATGTGTTTAACATTTAATGGGTCATATTTGGTCACTGGGAACAAGTGTTGTGACATCTATTTTTATAAAAATGACATATTCTAATTCTTATAACTTTATTTATAATAAGTGAATATATTATAAGTATGTTTTTATATTGTAAGTTTCAACAGATCCATATTACAATGGAATAAATAACTTTAAAAATTGTATAAGAGTTGGCTCAGTGGTGCAGGCCAAACATCCCAGTGGAAAAAATATTTTAAGAAAAAAATATTTTAAAATATGGGGATGTATCTCAATGTTTAACCACCCAAATGCACTCACCCTCTACCCCTTCTCCACCTGAGATGCCCATCACAACACATGAAAGAACAGTATCTCAGTCTGCCACCTATCCAGCAGTTCTCCTTTCACAGGCCATCCAAACCCATTCCTCACTTGATGCCCATCTTTTTATGCCACCCTGTGAGTATGCATTGGGCCTGCACTAAGCCCCACCAGCACAACTGGTTGCTAAGGTCCAGGTGGCAGGTATCCCTCATTCATTCCACTGGGACCTTATTTTTTTAAAATGGGTTGCTAATAATTCAAAATGACAAGTTTATGGCTGAAATTACAGCTCAGTAGTAAACAAATTTCACATGTGCCTTGCTCTGTGTTCCAACTCCAGCACCTAAAAAAACACAGGCAGGCCTAATGGCACATGCCTATAATTCCAGTGACTATAGAGGCTGAGGCAGGAGGCTCACAGGTCTAAGGACAGTTTCAGCAATCTAGTAAAGCCCTAAAAATCTGTCTCTAAAATTTAAAAAGGGTTGGGGATGGTTATTCACTGATTAAGCAATCATAGATTCAGTCCCCACAACCAAATACAAAAACAAACCCAAAGTAAATGTGAAAAACAACTGTATTCCCCAATATTCTTTGCAGGTAGGGGTCTCTGTGATTTTGTGCTGGCCAATGAGATAACATTGGAAGCAACTGGGACTCTAGCTCTTTGGTTTTTTTCCTTTTTCTTTTTCCCCTGATTGCTGTATTAAATGGATGGCACAATGAAAAACAGGAAGGGCCCTGGGGCATGATGGAATAGCTGGATAGCCATAGCAGCCCAGACTACCAATCACTGGGCTTTTTGATTTTCAAATAAAAGGAAATATTTTTCAGTATTAGATGGGTTTACTTTTCTAGTATTGGAAAGACAGATGCCTTGATTTTCCACCTTGTTCTGCTTACTGTTCATTGTCTTCAGGTTCAGGAACAATGTAGGTCAAGAAAACCAGCCATCTTTGTCACCAACTGTTTTTCAGGTCTCTGGGGATGGAAGAAAAGTACAACACAGAACCTCTATAGTACCTAATCTGAGCCATTGGGACAGAGTTAGGCCTGAGTCATCTCCAGGGTCCCTCATCTGCTGCAGAATGTTCACAGAGAGTGAGTATCTTTTCTCTTGATGCCAACACTCAAGTCCAAAATCTCAGGGCTCCCATGGTTCTCCTGAGAACTATTCCACAACAGGCTGACACTGGTCCCAATCTCCATTTCTGAACTGATGGGCCATTGGGAAAGTGAGTTTAAGCAAGCTTTACTGTCCCCGATTTTCAAGTGTGTCTTCTCCAAAAAAAAAAACAAAAAAAAAAAAACAAACAAACAAAAAAAACTTGAAACTAAATGAGCTCTAAAGAAAGAAGTCAGGTTCCAAGGACTGAAGAAGAACCCTGCTACCAGAGAAACCTAGGATTTGAAAAAAAATTCCAATTTAAGTGAGGTGGCAGGTAAATTATAGACCTTGACATAAAGCAATAGCCTTACAGCAAAAGGTCACGTGTGGGCATGGAAGTATGTATGAAAGACTGACTTTTCACAGCCTCCACAACAGGTAAACATGAATGCTAAATTTGTAACACATAACATAAGAAAAAGGAACCACATTTTTTTCTTACTTGCCTATTTTTCTTTCTTTATTCTTTTTTTCTTTTTCTTTCTTTTTCTTTTTTTTCTTTTTTCTTTCTTTCTTTCTTTCTTTCTTTTTTTTGTACAAGGGTTTCAAACTAGGGGAACATAACGACTGAGCCTCATCTTCAGATTTTTTTAATGTTATTTTTTAACTTTTGAGAAACATTGTTAATCACAATATTGAGGTATTCTTATATCAAACAAGCCATACTACAAAGGTTCCAGAGCTAGAGAGAAAATCCTGCAATCGCAGAGTGTTAAATATGTCTGTGGAAGATGAGCCACATGGACACAATGTAGAAGATCAAATGGGTGGAGTGGGCATGGCTCTGCAGAACAGTGCAGGTAAGAAGCCATATGCTGGGTGGAGCCTATGAAAAAAAGTGGAGAGGACATAGTGGGGCTTAGTTGTTTGGCAGAGTTGGTGAGGCAGAGTCAGGCTGAGTGAGTGGATCCCAACCCATAAGAACAGTGGATGGTGAGAAGACAGGGGAAGCACGTTAGAAGCAGCATCCCACCCGGGACCCTTTAGGTGAGCACAGCCTATGAACCAGGAGATGCAGTGATGAAGGAGCAGAGGGCATGGTGGGTGCATCAACAGGAAGCAAAGGGAGTTAGGAGAGGCATCCAGTAATTCTGTCAGAAGTCACTGTTGACCCAGTGGGGAAGAAGGGTCTTAGGGCTCTGAGATAGATATGTGACCTCAGGGTCTGCTCCACAAGGGGGCTCAGTTTACCCTCTTACACACTGAAGCAATGGAGGGAGGCTGAAGATGCCACAGCACAGCCTTTTTTGTTCCTCCCTCTCATGGGATGCAGTGCACTTTTCATTAATTTTTTCTGTTCTTCCAGGTCCAGGACAGTACCTAAATCTGTTCTCTAGACAACGATATTTGTAATAAACTCTTCAAAACCTTTTGGCAAGAATATCCAGGGAGAGCACTGTTTGGCTCACAGGAGCAAATAGGTAACGGCAGAATATGAGCCACCAGGACCAGACACTGATTTATAGAGAAAGATACTTTCCAAGAACCTCTCATGTTATCCTGACTCGTAGACAAAAAATTGTCCCCAGGTTCTACCATGAAATCCTGAACTGAGGTCCCAAACTGGTAACCAGAGAAGCGCACCTAGCTCCAGGTTTTTGTTGGTTGGTTGTTCAGGTTTAAAATTTGCTTCGGGTCTGGGGCAGTGGCTCCGTGGTAGAGCGATCGCTTAGCACGTACAAGGCCCTGGGATTGATCTTCAGCACCACATTAAAAATAAATAAATAAATAAATAAATAAATAAATAAATAAGATAAAGGTATTGTGTCCAACTACCACTAAAAAATAAATATTTAAAAAATTTGCTTGGAATTAGAACGCAATTCTTTTTTTATATTTATTTTTTAGTTTCAGGTGGACACAATATCTTTATTTTATATTTATGTGGTGCTGAGGATCTAACCCAGTGCCTCACACATACTAGGTGAGCCCTCTACCACTCAGCCCTGACGCCAGCCCTATAACGTAATTCTTAAGATTCAGGAAAGTTTGCACAAAAACTCACGTTTCTAACTGTCCTTCAAAGTCACCAGGAGATCTGGCAGCCCCAGACTGAGTTCTTACACAGCAAGGATCGCTGGCACTGTCCTGCCAGTTTCCATGACTCCGGAGTGCAGTTGAGTCCTCTTTGCCCCTTTTGTGTCTGGCTCTGGAGGCCTTGAGTTTTGCTAACAAACTAAGGGTTAGATGAGCTGGGGCAGCAGGCAGGAGTCAGCATGGAACTTCTGGTCCAGCCCTGCTTCCTGCTTGCTGTGTGACATTGCTCCAGTCACACCACCTCTCTGTGCTTCAGTTTCCCTATCCGTCTGGAGGCCAATAGACTAGATCAGTGGTTTCCCACTTTAAGCCAAGGCAAGGCTGAGAGGTGGGCTGCCTTGTCTCCCTTTTCTCCTTTCTGAATTAGGCCTGGGCATCAGATTTTGCTTAGGTGACTCCCTGTTTATCCAGGGTTGGAAAACTCCCAGTTAACTACTTGTGTTAACCCCATAGCCAGGGCCTTGAGGTGTATTACAACAGAAAAGGGACAATACCTTTTTTATTTTGATTTCTTTTGTGGTAGTGGGGATTGAACCCAGGGTGCTTTACTGCTGAATTCTATCCACAGCCTCCACCTCCTTTATTTTTGAGACAAGGTCTTCTAAGTTGCTGAGGCTGGCCTCAAACTGGTGATCTTCCTGCCTCAGTTTCCTGAGCTGCTGGGATTACAGGCATGCGCCAAGGCTTCTGGAACCATAATGTGTTTATAGATAGGAATGATGGAATTTGATGAGCAGCATTATTCTCCTACAAAGAGAGGCTCTCCTCCCCTGTTTTACAGATGCAGAAAGTGAAGTTTTGAGAGGCTGAGTAACTAGCCAGAGGTCACACAGCTACAAGTGGCCAAGAGCCCATGTTTGTGTCATTGCAGACAATGAGGCCCTAACTACTTTTTCTGTCCCTTAGGTGGCTTGAGAGGAGGTGGGTGTAGAGAGGTGTCCTGCAGCAAAGGGGAGGCCAGTGCCCTGGGAGACCCTGCCACCTCTTGCACTAGCCCTCCTTGAAGGCCATCGGCACACACAGGGGAGTCCTCCTCAGGCTCTGTGCTCAGGACCAGGCTTACCTCCCCCAGGGCTGACCCGGGCTGGGCTCCCAGGCTCCAGGTGATCAAAAGATCTGGCAGCCCTGGACTGAGTTCTTGCACAGCAAGGGTCGGTGGTGCTCTGCGCTGCCCTTGGATGGGATAGGGAGATGCACACGAGGCCCATCGAGTCAAAAGACCCTTGTGGTTCTTTGCAGGTGTCACAATTGCTCACCGAGCTCCACAAGCCACATTTTGCACCCCAGACAACTGCTATGGTTTTTACGAGAATCCTGAAGAATGGGGGTTCTTGTAGTTCTCAGGACCCAGCGTGTTCTGTCTGAGTCTTGGTTCTCCCATGTGAGAAAGGAGAACCCCTGTCCATTCCCACTCCCAGCCTGTGTCCCTTTGATGGAAAGGGCAAGTGTAACCTCCTCTGCCAGGCTCCCCCTGCAGCTCATCCCTTCTGCAGCTCCTCTCAGGAAAGGGGCTGAATCCTCCCATTTACTGGTGATATCTGTAAAGGTTAATGTTATAGGCTCTGGCCAATGTCCTCAACTGCTGAGGACAGCTTGTGACTTTTTCCAAGGCCCCGTCCATCCCAGGCCTGGGTTCCCAATGGCTGGGGGAGCCTGGAACCAGTCAGGAACTCCTGGCAGCCTCTAGCCAGTCCTTGGGTGCAGGCTGCCCTTCCTGTGCTCGCTGCTTCCTGAGTGCTCTGGGCTCCAGGGAAAAAAAGTGGGTTCTCAGTGAGCCCCACTGCTGGGAGCCATCAGCCAAGTAGGTATGACAATCTCCTTGCCAGCTTACTTCCATGCTGTCTGTGGAAGGACTTCTGAAAGGTGACCTTGCTCAAGGACCAGGGCAGGATCCGTGTTTAGGGTGTTCCCCCTTTAGAATAGGGCGGTTTAGCATAATAGGAGATTAGGGTGTTCCCCCTTTAGAATAGGGAAGTTTAGCATAATAGGAGAGTAGGGTGTTCCCCCTTTAGAATAGGGCGTATCCTGCTGCTGAGTTCCTCTTTAGTGCTTAGGGTCAGACAGTATATTTTGGGAGACAGAAGCCCATGCGGTGTGGATTTGGGCAGAGAGTGGATTTGAGAGAGTGGATTTGGGCAGAGAACGTGGATTCCCCCAGAGCGTGTTTGTAGACGGCCAGTGTGAGTTCGGGAATAAAGAATTGCTGTTTGAATCTACAAGCTGTGTGAAGACTCGTGATTTGTGCCCAGCCAGAGACTGCGGCATCTGGTGGCTCGTACGCGGAACGTCTGAAACTTGGAGGTAAGTGAAGTTGCTCGCCCCTGAGGGAAGGCGAGAGAATGGGTGACCATTTCAGAAAACAATGTGTTCTTCTTTTGATTTATTTTGTTTTTCTTTCAAGCTGCCTATCCCTAGAAATTTCTCAGGCAAACTGGAAAAAAATGGTTGACTAAATGTTTGAAGTTTGTCGGCCCTGAGGAAGAGAAAATTGATACAACGATTTTTTATTCTGTTTTTGCTTCATTCAGTTTTGGTTTTGTTTTGTGTTATCTTATTGGGTTGCGTTATCTTTATAGTAGATTAAAACAAACTGAAAAGATGTTAAGTAAATTGTTAGAGGTTCAGAACATGGTGAAAGACATTTTAGATCAAGCAAAAGAGAAGGTCTCTCCAGCTAGTCAGACAGAGGAAAAAAATTTAAAGGAAAAGGGGTTGTTAGGAAAAAGGCCACAACAGGAGGCTGTTACTAACTCCGTTTTATCACAAGAGGGTTTAATTCAACCAACAGCCCCACCGATAGAGACAGCTGAGTGGCCCTCAAACCCCATAGTTGATAAATGGAATCCTGAGACAGGACCTCAAAGATTAGCATGCCCTGTACTTGAACAGGTAGGAGGGCAGTGAATTCACCGTGCTTTAGATTTTAAAACAGTGAAGCAGTTAAAGGAGGCTGTAACAACCTATTGTCCCCAAGCTCCCTTCACGGTGAGCATGGTCGAGTCCATTACTAACTTGGACATGACGCCAGCAGATTGGGCTAGTATGTGTAAATCTGTGCTAAATGGAGGACAATATTTGTTATGGAAGGTTGCCAATGAGGAATTTTGTGCAGAGACAGCTAGGCGAAATGCAGCAGCCGGTTACCCTCAAAGAAATCTAGAAATGCTGCTAGGGAAAGGACCTTATGAGGGTCAACGGCAGCAAATTGAATATGATCCTGCTATATATGCACAAATTGCTGCAGACGCAGTTAGGGCATGGAAGACTTTACAAGGACATGGAGATTTACAAGGTCAGCTATCTAAGGTAATACAGAGAGCTAATGAACCTTACGCTGACTTTGTAGATAGGCTAATTCAAACGGCTGCCAAAATATTTGGGGATACGGAACAAGCAATGCCATTAATAAAACAACTGGCTTATGACCAAGCAAATCGTTGCTGCAGAGAGGTTATTAGACCATGGAGACATGAAGATTTAAACACATATATTAAATTATGTAGAGATATTAATGAACAAGGCAAGTCTTGGCAGCTGCAGTACAACAGGCTTCAGATACCAGGCCAAAAACATGCTATAATTGTGAACAAACAGGACATTTTAAAAGGAGTTGCCCCATAGGAGGAGGATTTAACAAAACTAGGTATCAAAGAAATAGAATACCGGGTATTTGCCCACGATGCCGTAGAGGGAGACATTGGGCTAATGAATGCCGTTCTCAAACTACCATAGAGGGTACTCCCTTATCAAAAAATGGACAAGGACCAAGTATTTACCCACGATATCGAGGAGAAAGGCATCAGGCTCCATTGCCAAAAAACGGACAGCCGGGCCCAATGCTCCGGGGCCCACAACCACAAATATACGGGGCAGTGGAGGAACCCAGCAACACCATCAGAGTAGTGCCCAGGACACATTGTCCATTAAATCCCTCATCAGACAAACCCGAGGGAGCGCAGGGTTGGACATCTGCGCCTCTGCCAGAGCAGTACTAACTCCAGAGATGGGAGTTCAAATCATTCCCACAGGAATAAAAGGACCTCTTTCCCAAGGGACAGTAGGCTTATTATTGGGACATAGTTCATCTACATTAAAAGGACTTATGATAAGTCCTGGGGTAATTGATCCCGATTATGTAGGTGAAATAAAAATTATAGCTAGTTCTCCAAGAGGTATATCAGTAATTTCACCTGGAGATAGAATAGCACAGTTGTTAATAATACCCAGCCTACATAATAAATTTCCTAGTCATAGTGTAAAAAGAGGTTCCAGGGGATTAGGCTCCACAGGTGTAGATTGGGCTATGTTGTCTTTAAATTTAGATTCTCGCCCAATGTTAAAACTAAATATTCAAGGACACGACTTTAATGGGCTACTGGACACAGGTGCAGACCTTAGCATCATATCTAGTAAGGAATGGCCAAAACATTGGCCATTACAACAAGCCACTCAAACGCTTTGAGGCCTAGGTGTGGCTACTAATCCCCATAGAAGTGCAATGATATTAGATTGGAAGGATCCTGAAGGTTGTGAGGGAACTATACAGCCCTATGTATTGGATCATCTTCCTATAAATTTATGGGGACGAGATGTCCTAGATCAATTAGGTTTGACATTAACAAATAACATCAATCCTAATGCGCCCGCTACTAGGGCTAGACAAGGTTTTAGGAAAGAAAAAAGATTAGGAAAACAAGGACAAGGTATAGCAGCACCAATTCAAATAGATCAAGGAACAGACAGACATGGGTTGGATTTTCAGAAAGGGCCACTGAGACAATAAAAATTACTTGGAAATCAGAAAGACCAGTGTGGGTTCCTCAGTGGCCCCTGACTAAAGAAAAGATACAAGTAGCCCATGATCTGGTCAAACAACAATTAGCGGAAGGACATATACAACCTTCCATATCTCCCCATAATACTCCCATTTTTGTCATTAAAAAGAAATCTGGTAAATGGAGATTATTGCAAGATTTAAGAGCCATTAATAATGAAATGGTTATTATGGGACCTGCTCAATCAGGGATTCCTCAATTGTCTGCTTTGCCAAAAACCTGGCATGTTTTAGCCATAGATATTAAAGATTGTTTTTTTTTTTCAATTCCAATTCATCCCGAGGATAGTCCACGTTTTGCATTTACTATCCCTGCATTAAATCATGAAGGTCCTGATCAGAGATATGAATGGAAAGTACTCCCTCAAGGGATGGCTAACAGTCCAACTATGTGTCAAATATATGTTAATAAAGCAATCCAGCCACTTAGAAATCAAAATCCTGAACTACAAATATTTCACTATATGGATGATGTATTATTGGCACATAAAGATAAAAACATATTGCTGGAATGTTATGCCACAATTACAAACTTATTAAAAAATTATAATCTAGAGATAGCAATAGATAAAGTACAATTAAATTTTCCAATTAATTATTTAGGAATTCAATTATCCTCAACCATGATCCGTCCACCAAAAATTCAAATACGAGTAGATCAACTCAAGTCACTTAACGACTTTCAAAAGTTATTGGGAGACATAAATTGGATAAGGCCTTATCTAGGCATACCAACAGGAGAGTTGGGACCTTTATTTGATATTCTAAAAGGTCCATCAGATCCAAACTCACCCCTCATGTTAACGCCTGAAGCAAGAAAGGCATTGAAAATTATTGAAACATATATGGAAAATATACATTTGGATAGAATTGATATAAGTTTGCCTTTATTATTTATTGTACTACCAACAAAAAATATTCCTACAGGAGTATTTTGGCAAGAAGGTCCATTATTGTGGATACATTTATCTTATTCTCCTAACACTATTCTTACTAGGTATCCTGAGGCTGTAGGACAATTAATACTCAAAGGAATAAAATCAGCGAAGGGAGTGTTTGGAATTTCTCCCAATAAAATTATTACTCGATATACTATGGATCAAATTGATGAGTTAGCTAATGAGTTAAATACTTGGGCAATAATCATGTGTAAATCTAATGTTTCATTTGATAATCACTTACCATCTAATCCTTTGTTGTCTTTTTGGTCTAAGCATCCTGTAGTTTTTCCAAAAATGACAAGAAAAACCCCTATCATGAATGCTCCAAATATATTCACTGATGGGTCAAATAATGGTACAGCAGCAGTAGTTACCCCTGATCAAACTTTTACATTTTTAGTACCCAAACAATCAGCTCAAAAGGTAGAGCTTAATACAGTATTACAAGCCTTTTTAATGTTTAAAGATTCTGTATTTAATTTATTTTCTGATAGTCAGTATGTAGTTAATGCTATAGTATCTCTTGAAGATGCTGGTAGGATTTCCCCTTCTTCTACTGTTTTCTCTTTGTTTTCCACTATACAAAGTCTAATCTGGGACAGAAAAGATCCATTCTTTATAGGACATATTAGAGCACATACAGGATTGCCTGGAGCCCTTAGTTTGGGCAATGATTTAGCAGATAAAACTACACATGACATACATATTTTCTCTACACTAGAAGAAGCTACGAATTTTCATAAAAAATTCCATGTTAATGCTAATACTTTACAAAAGCGTTTTAAAATAACTAAGGAACAAGCCAGACATATAATAAAACAATTTAAAAATTGTGTGACCTTTTTACCACAAGTTAATCTTGGAGTCAATCCTAGAGGACTGATACCTAACCATATTTGGCAGATGGACGTCACACACTTGCCAGAATTTGGAAAATTAAAATATTTACATATTACAATTGATACTTCTTCTGGATTTTTGATGGGCTCCCTTCATGCTGGAGAAAAAACTAAAAATGTTATAGCTCATTGCTTACAAAATTTTGCCACTGTGGGTGTTCCTAAACAGTTAAAAACCGATAACGGTCCTGGCTATACCTCTACCTCTTTTAAACAATTTTGCTCATCATTTGGTATTACTCATATAACAGGAATTCCATACAATCCACAGGGACAAGGCATAGTTGAAAGAGCTCATCAAACTATTAAAACGTACTTATTAAAGCAAAAAGAGGGAATTGGAAAGGGGTATATATCCCCCAAAGATAAACTTAAAATAACACTTTTTACTCTAAACTTTTTAAATTTGGATTCATCAGGACTTAGTGCTGCAGAAAGGCATATGTATCCAAAAAATGTGCAAAAGCCTAAAGTTCTTTGGAAAGATATTTTAACAGGACAATGGAAAGGTCCTGACCCAGTAATCGTCTGGAGTCGGGGCTCTGTCTGTGTGTTTCCACAGGGAGAACAGCAGCCGATTTGGATTCCAGAAAGACTAACTAAAACGATTTCTACAGATCGAAAAGAAGATGATTTGACTCAAATCCATAACAGCTGATATCCAGAACTCCAGCTTGGCCATTCTTACGTCTGCGACTGTGATTAACCAGGATGTTTTTTTCAATATCTATTTTATTATTGCATTTTTCCACATCATAAGGTTCTATTTTTATTTTTTGAGCTCATACAAACCTAGGTTAATGTTTTTTTGATCAGTTTTATTTTTTGACTGTGGAGTTTTTAAACATTGCAATGGAGATTTCACCTAGGTAAAGCTACAAGGCCTTTATTATTATCTTATGTGTTGTACGTTTGTTTGCAAATTTGTGTTTTGTGTTGTATGTCTGTGTGTGCGTATTTCATATATGAGGAGCGCTCATGAGAAAATGGATCCGAATTTTTTTTTTTATTCAAGTGATTTAAATGGCTTAATTTAAATTAGGTAAACAGCTGTTAAGGATTATTTTTAAAGGTGGTTAACAGATCTGTTTGTTTACTTTCACCTTTCCTTTTCATTATATTTAATAATTCTTTTCAGGATAATGTCTTTTTAGCATCATTGCCAGAATTCCTATCTTCATCCCAATGAATATAACTCAACAAGTATGCTCAATCAAGGAGTCAACTTACTTTGGGAGGAAACGGACTTTGGGAGGAGACGGACAGATTGATAGATTCCTCCCCTTTGAACTGCTTACAGAACTTGCCTGGACTATGTAACTACGTTTAGTGCAGCAAATTGTGGTAATGCTGGCATATCTTTGCTGATGGTGTCACCAGTGATCTTTGCTGATGGTGTCACCAATGATGCAATTTTTCCAAAGGAACTGTCAATTGGCTTGGTGTCGTGGCATTTCTGTATCCTCCTCCGTTCTGCTAGTGATGGTCTAAATTTGGGGGCCAATGGCTCTATGCTGGACCAGCAGTCAGTGACGGGTATGATCCAATTGCAGTGGTATCAACCTAAGACAGGAGGCTGACACCTAAAGGTCAGTTGCCTAAAGGTCAGTTTTCCGATGACGGGTAAGAACCATATGTTGAATTGGACAACCTACCAGGCGCGGTCCTTAAGCCACATTAACCTCACTCCCCCACTGGCACCAAGGCCAAATTTGGGGGCCAACAGAGGTGAGGCAAAGAACCTCACCCCCCCACTGGTGCATAGACTATCCACAAGTATGGCTGTATGCTGGACCGGTAGTCAGTGACGGGTATGATCCAGTTGCATTGGTATCAACCCAAGACAGGAGGCTGACGCCTAAAGGTCAGTTTTCCAATGACGGGTAAGAGCCATATGTTGAACTGGACAACCTACCAGGCACGGTCCTTAAGACACATTACTTGTTTTAATTAATCAGAAGGGGGGAGATGCTGGGAGCCATCAGCCAAGTAGGTATGACAAATTCCTTGCCAGCTTACTCCCATGCTGTCTAGTGGAAGGACTTCTGAAAGGTGACCTTGCTCAAAAACCAGGGCAGGATCCGTGTTTAGGGTGTTCCCCCTTTAGAATAGGGCGGTTTAGCATAATAGGAGATTAGGGTGTCCCCCCTTTAGAATAGGGCGTATCCTGGTGCTGAGTTCCTCTTGAGTGCTTAGGGTCAGACAGTATATTTTGGGAGACAGAAGCCCATGCGGAGTGGATTTGGGGAGAGAACGTGGATTCCCCCAGAGCGTGTTTGTAGACGGCCGGTGTGAGTTCGGGAATAAAGAATTGCTGTTTGAATCTACAAGCTGTGTGGAGACTCGTGATTTGTGCCCAGCCAGAGACTGCGGCACCCCACAGCCCTCCAGGAAGGAAGAGATTGCTTTCTTCCTCTAGGTGAAAGCAATTCCTGGAGGGCTGTGGGGCTCTCTTCCTGACTCTCCAGGGCGGAGTGGAGGGCTGTAGGCCTGCTGAGATCACCCTTCCCAGGTGGCTCCTGGGTGGGATTTGTGTGGAGATGTTCTTGGTCTTAGCGGCTGTCTTAGTAACAGGGCGCTCTTCTGTCCATCAGGGTTCAGGGTGCACATGACAGAGGTGACAACATAGGCCCAAGAGGGATTTCCTGGCCGGGGAGAGCTGCTGGGATGAATGGGAGAAGGACTAGGGCTTGGTTGGCTCCAGACCCTAGGGGACTAAGGAATGGACCACCCTCCAGGGAACCCCATCGTGGGGAGAGGCCCTTGTCCTGGTGTCGCTGTGTCCCTGGGCTGCAGAACAAGGGCTTGGGGAAGCATATGCACTATCCTGCGTTAAAAGGGAGAGTCCCTCAAGGTCCGCACAGGGAATAGTTGGGTCTTAGGGCACAGTCAGGGTGCTGGCAGCAGAGGCAGGGCAGAGGCTGCCTGGAGGCGGGGACACCTGCCCAAGCACGGCTGCTGTTTGGGTGTGCTGTCCCAACATCTTGGGAGGCTTCAGTGGCCTAGGTCGGGGTCGTGGGGTGGGCTGGGTTAAGAGGTTTTTTGCACATCAGACCAGCTTTGGGACCTGGATTGGGTTTACCAAGTCACAGCACATGGGACATTGGGATGGGAGGGGTCTTGGGGGAAACCTGGTCCAGTCTCACCTTGTACCACAGGGAAATGGGAGTCCAGAGAGGCCAAAAGTTTCTCCAGGGCCCCACCACCCAGCAGGGACAGGTTGGAGAGTGGGGGTCGAGGTGGAGCACCACAATACCCTGTCCCCAAGGGAATATGGGCACCGTGGGGATGGGGCAGAGGTTGTAATGAGGACACACACACACTTTTAAAAACACTGACTGCTCATGAGTGCTTACGGGATAAAATTAAAAACAACCCTCAGCCACCCTCCTGCATTTCCCAGAGGAAACCGCCATTCTAGTTTCTGATGCCTGGTAATAGTCAATTGCGTGTTCGACCACATGTGTGACAGACACAGACATCTTCCTCCTGTCACTGCACCACGCTGTGGTCTGTGTTGGTAACAATTCCAAACCCGTTCATTCAGCACCACTTCAGGACTTTCTCTTTCCTTCCCTTCCTCTCTGCCTCCTTCCTTCCTTTCTCTCTCTCTCTTCCCTCTTTCTGTTTTGGTACTGGATTTGAACCCAGGGCCACACCTACTTGAGAAGCACTTGACCACATAGCCACACCCTCAGCCCCTTCTGTTATTTTGGGAGGGGATTGAACTCAGGGGCACTCCACCACTGAGCCACCTCCCCAGCCCTATTTTGTATTTTATTTAGAGACAGAGACTCACTGACTGCTTAGCACCTCTTCGAGGCTGAGGCTGGTTTTGAACTTGGAATCCTCCCATCTCAGCCTCCCACACGTGTGTGGCCCCTACTGTTTTTGAGACAGGGCCTCACTGAGTTGTCCAGGCCAGCCTGGAACTTGCGATCCCCCATTTTCAGCCTTCCAAGTCACTGGGATTGCAGGTGTGTGACACCACATCTGGGACTTTAGTACTTTGTAAGTCAACTTGTTTTTGTTGACACTCGAAACACAGACAAGTCCACTGTCCACCAGCGTGTTCCAATGAGGAACAACAGGTCAAGCTTCCCAGGGGCCGACTGTGCTCCACCCTCTGCCCGAGGACAGTGGCTGCCCTCACTTGGAGGTTTTAATTGCTATGTGTTTGTTTTAGTTGCTTTTTGTTTGAAAAACCAAACCAAACCCCAAACCAAAACAAAACAAAACAAAAAAACCCAGCCGGCACACCCCACTGGAGATTTCCCAGGGAGGATTTCTTGGGATGGCAATTGGGGTGCTAGGCTTGGGGCTCTGATTCTGTAACACAGGATGGCTTAGGCTTCTCAAACCCAGTAATGACAGTGGGAAAACTGGAGGCCACAGGGACCTTATTTTCTCCTGCTCACCCTCATTCCAGTCCCACCCCCTTGACTGTCCACACACAGTCCACCATGCCTGCAAGACATGGCTCATCTGTCATGCTGCAAGACACAGACTCCCCAGGACAAGTGGGGAAACTTAGGAAAGTGGCTTAGCCTCTGCCAGTGTATGTGTCCCAGCCTCTACCAATAACATGGCTCGGCTCTCTATCCCCCCTGCACCGTCAGAGCCTTGAGCAGGATAGGTGGGGGTCATGGGTTGAGCACCCACAGGGTCTGCTACAGCAAGTTACCCAGCCCCAGCCTCCACGGCTTCATCTGTTAAATTGGGACATCAGAACAATCTTGCTTGTTTGTCTATTTTAAATCATCTTGTTGTATTTTTTTAATGTTTATTTTACTTATTTTTATGTGCTGCTGAGGATCGAACCCAGTGCCTCATGCAAGCTAAGCAAGCAGCTCTACCACTGAGCCCCAGACCCAGCTCTGGAACAGCCTTGTTTAAAAAATAAGAAGCCAGTCATGGTGGCATGACCTTGTAGTCCCCGCTGTCCCCGCTGTACAGGAGGCTGTGACAATGAGAATCACTGGGGCCCAGGAGTTGGAAGCCAACCTGGTCAACATAAGCAAGACCTCGCCTCAAACATAAGATAAAGCCAGGCACGGTGATGCCCACCTGAAATCCCAGCTGCTTGGGAGGCTGAGGCAGAAGTATTGTGAGTTCAAAATTGGCCTCTGCAAAAGCGAGGAGCTAATAGTGGGGGTTGTGGCTCAAGTAACAGAGCACTCACCTAGCACATGTGAGGAACAGGATTCCATCCTCATCACCATAAAAAAATAAAGATATTATGTCCACCTAAAACTAAAGAATATGTATTTTTTTTACAAGAAATGTGCTAAGGACCTCAGTGAGACCTTGTCTTTAAATAAAATACAAAATAGGGCTCAGATGTGTCTCAGTGGTCAAGAAATTAGGCTTTTTCCCAATTTTCTTACTAATGAGCACATTCCATTTAGAAAGTGTTTTTTCCACTCTACCCTTCTGTCACAAATGTGCTTTTTCTCACTCCTTCCCTAAACAGGCTGTGAATTCTCCATATTTTTCTTTTACATTATACATTTCAGCTTTAGATTATCCCATTGGTTCCATGTTCTATAGAATACAATTTAAAGTAACCAGGAAGGAGACTGAATGCTGTTTTGACTACATATTTTCTCCATTAGATATTATAGTCCATCACTTCTAGATTTGGCCCTCCATAAGCTTCAGAGCATGGACACAGTTCAGCCACATTCACAGCAGAGGTGTGACAATTGTTGATTCCAGTTTCCAGTAGAATATCTTCATTTGCATCTGAGTTCTCATCAGCATGGTCCTTACTGTCTGTATTTCTATCAGCATTCTGGTCATGGCCATTTATCCCATCTTTCAGATATTTCAGATCTTTACAGGTTTAAGGTTCTGAGAGGTGTCCCTCTTGGATGCATCACAACATGGCAGGGGCCATGTTGTGTATCTCTCAAATCTATATCTTAGTTCTTTCTCCTTAAAAAACCACCAGAAATCCATCAAAGGGGCTCCATCCTAATGAAGTAATCAAACCTAAACATTTTTCAAGGGCCCTACCACTAAACACCATAGTCCAATTAGTTTCTACCTTCTTTAATATCATTGACATAAGATTTTTGTAATTAAATTCCTTCATGAGTTCAGAGAGACAACCCATTTTCATACATAGCCTCCAATGTATATTCAATTCATCATGAAAGAATTACTTAGACAACCTCTGTCATACAGTCTTCCAACAATACTTTTATTTAAAAGTGGAGAAGTTTTTAAATATCCTTCAATTAGCATTTTGAAAAACAAAAACCATAAATATGATAATAAATTCACCTGTATTTTAAGTTTAACATGGCTTGTAATTTAGTGTTTTATCATACATCTGTATGTAAGGTGTGTTTATGAAGACTCCTTTTTAAATACTAAAATAGTGTAAATTTAAACTTATATGCTTATGTGTCTATATATGACCAAACACCCAATGAACATATTTTATATTTTTTAACTTGAGCATTTGTAATCAAATGTCCCTCCAGATCAATAATCTTCAAATATATTTTGAAACTATTTTGCCGTATATTATCATAGCAATAAGGTGTAAGATATTAACCAATAGATTATTATTTATAATTCATACAAGTTAAATTATAGAACACATTTTTATATAAATATTTAACCTGAATATCAAGAATGATTGAAATTGGAATTACTAGATCAAAAGTATATAGATTAATAAAAGTACACACATACTCCAAAATTTTGGCAAATTTTTCTTCAGAAAGTTTAGGAAGTGAAAATTCTTATATCAGTTTAACTTGTTTTACTCAGTGGCTCAGGAGGGTGAAGCAGAATAATCACAAGTTCAAAGCCAGGCTTAGAGACTTAGTAAGGCCCTAAACAAATTAGTAAGTTATATATATATATATATATATATATATATATATATATATATATATATATATATATATATATACACACACACACATACATACATAAATTTAAAATAGTAAGATATATATATATATATATATATATATATATATATACACATGCAAATATAAATTTATATAAAATATTTATTTATTTATAGGTTGTATATATGGAAAAGTTATAGATAATTTCATATATATATATGATATTATATATTATTTTATTTCTTTTATTCCATATGAGTCTGTTCAGTGATTCTAATGTTTTATTATTTATATTGCAAAATATATTAAACTTGTGAATTTCTCCTCTAATTTTAGTCTTACAACCTTCTTTTCAATTGCAAAATTAGTTATTCCAATGTTAGTTATCCACATCTTTTTCTTTGATTTCACTTCTTTCATTCTAATTTTGTCTTCTAAGTTTTGAGTTTTCCGGATGCAGTGACACACACCTGTAATCACAGCTGGTGGGGTGACCCCCCAAAAATGTTGAATCCATCTGGGATTAATTATGGTATGTTATCAAGATCCAATTTGATTTTCAAATGAAGCAAATTTGTTCATTGAAAAAATCCTCTTCTTTTTATTGAATTGCAATTCTCTTTATTTATTTATGTATTTATTCATGTATTTATTTTAAATATTTTTTAGTTGTAGTTGGACAAAATGCCTTTGTTTTATGTATTTTTATGTGGTGCTGAGGTCTGAACCCAGTGCCTGATATGTGCTAGGCAAGCATACTACCACTGGCCACAACCCCAGCCCCTGCAATTCTTTTTTTTACTGTGTACATGAACATGTGTACACACTTGGACATGCACATATGTATCCACATCTAAAGTAATATATTCTCTAAGATTATTTGTTTGTTACCCATTTTTTAGGTTTTTAAAATGAGTTGTTTATTTAAATGATCTAATTCTGAAGCTCTCAAGATTTATTATCTATTATCTCTATTTCAAATAAAATGTAAAAGCATTACTTTCAGAAAAAAGACTCAGTGAAAAACAATAAACTCTAAACCTGTTGTTCGCCTAAAAGTTGAGAGTAGAACAGTGGTTAGGCAAGATTTAGAAGGGGTAGGGAAGTTGTCAATGGGAATAGTTTCATAGTTAGAAGGAATAATTTCTGGAGTTTTATTGGCATTGAATAGAAGGTTTCAAGAACTTAGCTAGGAACACTGGATGGTCAGTGATGTAAAGCAGAGCTCATTTTTCCTAACTGGGTGCTTCTGGGGAGTCCACCAGAAAGTCAGTGCCTTCTTTGGTTTTCATGCTAACTGTCTGAGTTCAAGACTGCTACAATTTCAGTTCTCAGGGTTCATGTGGCTTTCCAAAACTTATATTGGCAGTAATTTTAGATTTCGTGAAGAAAAAAAAAGTCAATGATTGTAGGAACCAGGGAATAGGATGCATTTTCCTTCTGAAAGGGAACTTCATGTGAGAAAGAAAGTTTATCTGTGAAACACTATATTGATATAGGCAGGAAGGTTGATAAGGGCATGCTAACTCAGGTTGTTGAACAAAATAAAGTTGAAAAGTAGTGTTATAATGTAATCATCAGTTATTTTTTAAAAATATTTTTAGTTACAGATGTGCACAACACCTTTCTTTTATTTATTTCTTTTAATGTGGTGCTGAGGATTAAAACCCTATCACTGAATACTATAGCCCCACCAGTTATTTCTTGCAAAGGTTATTTTTGAGCTCATTAAATGAATGAGGTACATTCTAAGTGCCAGGTATTTAGCAGTTAACAGGCAAGTGTTTTCATACGTGCGAGGGGGTAAGTGGTTCTTACTGTTGCCTGATTTATAGAAGATGTTAAAATAAATGTCATTATAAAGAAAATAAAAATAAATGTAAGATCGAAGAAATTTTATCACAGAATATATGTGTGTGTATTGACATTTGTATTTAACTTTTTGCAAATAATAATAACAGTTAATGTAAAGTGCTTGCCAATTTTTTCTGATCCTCATGCAATAAGTAACCACCATGTTTATACTAGCAACATGTCATAAAATATCTATAGGTTAGAATAAGTTTTTTCCCCATTTTCCTCACAACCTCTTATATGTAATTTTGTATAACAATGAGGGTCTCCTTGCATTTGCATGCAATTTCCCTTTTCTCTCCCTTTCCCTCCGACCTCATGTCTCTGTTTAATGTTAATCTTTTTCTCCTGCTCTTCCTCCCTGCTCTGTTCTTAGTTGTTCTCATTATATCAAAGAAGACATTTGGCATTTGTTTTTTAGGGATTGGCTAGTTTCACTTAGCATAATCTGCTCAAATGCCATCCATTTCCCTGCAAATTCCATGATTTTGTCATTTTTTAGTGCTGCATAATACTCCATTGTGCATAAATGCCACATTTTTTTTTTATCCATTCATCTATTGAAGGGCATCTGGGTTGGTTCCACAGTCTAGCTATTGTGAATTGTGCTGCTATGAACATCGATGTGGCAGTATCCCTGTAGTACGCTCTTTTAAGGTCTTCAGGGTATAGTCCGAGAAGGGCAATACCTGGGTCAAATGGTGATTCCATTCCCAGCTTTCCCAGGAATCTCCATACTGCTTTCCAAATTGGCCGCACCAATTTGCAGTCCCACCAGCAATGTACAAGAGTACCCTTTTCCCCACATCCTCCCGAGCACCTGTTGTTGTTTGACTTCCTAATGGCTGCCAATCTTAGGGTGGTTTTGCTTTGCATTTCTCTGACTGCTAGAGATGGTGAGCAACATGTCAGAAAATATCTATAGGTTAGAAGAAGCTTATGCTTGTTAGTATTTTTCCTAGTGTAATGATTCTGGTAGCACCAGATTCAAACTATGAAGAACACTGCTTTTAAATAATAGACAATTATGAACAAATTTCCATTAGACTTTTAAGTTGGTTAATAATCATCTGCTATTTAAAAACATCTAGCTCAGATTAGTGTTTCTGAGGTTAACTACAAAGGTCTGCACACAAATCATTAAAAATTCCTGGGCCATTTTATATTTTTTGTTAACATAGTATTTTTTTTTAATTACTGTATCATAATCTTACCTGGAATTCAAATTTTAAATTTTAGCTTTGCTTATACACTTAAATTATCCAGCTAAAATATTTTACAGAACATTTTCAAGAATATATTCTGATATAAATCATATGTGTTGTTAATAATTCATTTGTAAGCAAATAGTACCACAATAATATTATGTAATATTATTTAGAGTGTGAGAGTATATAGAAATATTTTTAAATATATATATATATATATATATATATATATATATATATATATATATATATATATATATACACACACACACACACACACACACATACTCAAATCACACATTCACACATCACACATACACACAAAGCTTGAAAAAACAATTTGGTTATCTATTGGATAGACAAATGCAAATTCAAATAAATGTAGCCTCAAACTTGCCATGTGTATTAGAAATAGTTATACATAGTACTGATTTACTTGTCATTTTCTATGTAACTGTACTGTTACTACATGTCACATTCAATTATAACACTATGAAATTTGTAATCAGTATGAGCATATCATTAACAAAAATCAATAATACATTATTGCATTTCTGTGAGTTTACAAATCTCCAGTCCTTCTTAGAAAGTCTAACTAAAAGCTTTGAAGGATTTATAGATTTAACGTATTACTGCAGTGTGTTGTTGGGGTCCATTACTAAGAAAAAAGATAGTTTCTAGATGGCATTGAAATACTTCTCTAAAACTTTGAAGAAAGTATGGAATGTAAGCTGGGCAAAAGAATAAAAACTACCTCAGGTATCAAGAACCACAGGAACTCAAGCACCACAGCAGCAAATTGTTGAATGAGCACTGCACAGTGCATCTTAGCCATACTCATGATAACCTGGGAGTTCACAGCTATCAGACTGAGGGAAGATTGAATAATAGAGAGTTTACAATTCATGTTAAGAGTGAATTGGACCCAATTAATGGTCTGCCCTCAGAAAATTAATGTGTTTTTAAGGTACACGTACAATAATATCCACATATACCCAAAATGAAAATTGTAATTTGTTAAAACACAAAGACTATATAAGTCCTGTTACATTTTCATTTTTACATTTAATCATTTCATTTAGTTTACATGGCAATCTCTAGTCACATACTAGCTTACATATTTTTATGTGTTGTCAAATTCTTTTCATCAATTTCAATACTTAAAGATGAAACTAAACAATTCCATTATTATATTTTAAGAAATTACCACCATGAAGAAAATAGACAGGAAATTCATCTTGTCCTTAGTTTACTTTGCTTTCTTTGTGTATTCTCATGCAGTGCTTTTTATTTATGATCTTGAGAAAGCCATGGGAAGGTGAATTCACCTTGTTGCAAAAAAAACAGAGAAATATATTATAGAATGTTTAGTTGTTTTCTGGTGGTATCTTTTTCAAAAGGTATATGGAAATGACATTATAGACAATATCAAGTTACAGTTAAATATTTTTCTGTCAAGGAGAGAGGAGATTTCAGAAATATGAATCTGCTCCTATTTGGGCCTATCTTGAATTCTGGCTCTTACACCCAGCCAACTGTCAGGCACAGATGTATGTAAACATGAATTCCTCACGGGTGGGTCTGAGATCTTTCAATTCCAGTCTTTAAAACTAAAGTTTCTTGACAGATGATATTTTAGGAAGACATCTCCTGAGACTTCCTCACAGTTCAATCAGGCATGTCTCGATTTGTATAGGAAAATCTCTGCATTTGCTCTATTGTTTCTTACAAGAGAGAGACTGTGCTCCCAATGAGTAGACACATTAAGATTTGCCTTCAGAGAAGGTTTATCCATGATTGTTTAAACATGATATTTATGCATTATTATTTTTGTGGGATAATAAATTCAACATAAAGTATTAATTCCCATTTTAAAATTACAACCTTGGTTTCAGACTTGATAAGGGTTTGTAAAATTTTCTAAAGAAAATATTTTATATAGAAGAAATCATGTAATACCTTGAATTTCAAAGAAGTTTCACACTTGACTGAACAATCATATGGAATAGACAATATCTGAAAAGTCCAAAGTACAAAAACTACATGATAAAGGGTCCAGAATATGTAGGGATCTAAAACTATTTTTTTTGTATGAAATACACTTAATGGTCTCTCCAATTTTACAAATTTATGGCTAGCTTATAAAACAAGAACTATTGAGTTATATTTACCTTTGCAGATGCAGAAAACACACAACAAAAGTCAGACAGAGATTGAAATATTCCAGCCTTCCCATGAGATGATATTATTTCCATAAACTTTATATAGCAAAAATAATTCTTCTCTAATTATAGCTAAGTATATTCACAAATCTTTAAAGATAAATAATGATTTAAGAAATTTTTAAGAACTTAAGAATACACTTAAGAAAAGGTCCTGAGTTATTGTAAAAAAATATTTAATGCTGTTTTGTTTTAGGCTTTACATAATAAATTTGCAAAAGAAAAATAAATGCTTTTTCATATTGATATAATATGTACATAAGGGTATGCAGCTTAATATGTGCTTCTTTGTAGTGACATATTTCTAACAGTAAAAAAAAATTAAGAATTTAAATATTTAAGTGATTCTGTTTTTGTATGTCTTAGGAAAGAAATAAATGTGATGAGCTTATAAGGGATATTATCTCTTAAGATCAAGTTCATATCCATGAAGAAATTACAACCAAAAAATAGAAACTACTTTGTAAAATGTCCAAGTTACATATTCAAGTTTCATTTAAAACTTTTTTTTTCCTTTCTTTTTTTCTGGGAGAGCAAGTGATCCAGTATTTGCCTCTTAGGAAAATTGAATTACTAACCAGTAATTACAGTTCTCTGAATGTCATATTCTCAGTGGATTTGTATCAATTGTCTTGGGGCATTTTGGCATATGAGTTCCAGTAATGTAACATTTTGAAATAAAGAAAATTAAGTTCTAATAGATTGTATCTTAAATTTGTCTAGTATATTTCTATAAAGCCACTTTGAATTTTTTTCCAACAGTCTTGTGAAATAGATTCATTTAACCCAAGATGTAGTTCTTTAGTGCACAGAAAAGTGAAATCCAAATCCAAGATCATAATGTCATTTATGAAGCTAGAAAAATCTGTGCATGATGAGGTAGCACAGATTCACTCTGCTATATTGAGTCTGCAATTCCATTTTTTAAATTAGGTAGCAAAGCAATATAAATGGGAGATACTTATCTTTAGAACATTTAAAATACCCTCGCTATCATTGTCTTGTAATTTTTAAGCATTTAATTCATTATAACATGCTACATATTAAAGTATGAATTACTAATTAATATGTGTATTTAAAAACTGAGATAAATGTAGAAATTCAATTACTAGGAGAGTTTTTGAAAATACAAGATATTATAATCTAGAATCTAAAGTGAAAATGTTTAAGCATAATTATTATATTTCCAGTTATATGAACAGTAAGAAATATCTTACCATTTTAGAACCCTTAAAGATAAAAAAATATATTTGATTGAGTCAGGATTTTGTTTTAGGGTATAATGTAACTAAGGATGAACTAGTATTTTTTTGGAAATCAGAAAGATAAAAATTTTACCTTATGTAATATTGATTTTGGGAAATTTTGAAGAAATACTTTAAAAAGCTTAATTTCCTTTAAATTTCAAAAGTTTTCTTACTGTTGCCAAATTAAAAGATTCTACTTTTCATTGACTTATATTCAATAAGTAAGGTTAAGTATTATTTTAAAACACATGAGCTTACTTAAAAACTAAGAGGTATGAAAATGAAGAAAGCTATTATTTTAGATATTTGGATGGTAAAAATTGCTATTATGCAAAGGGATTTTATCTTAATTATTCTGGAAGATGATTCAATTTATTTACATTGCATATCGTAAAATTAGCATACATGATTTATTTATTCATATGATTATCTGGAAATAAATATTGAACTAAGAAAAGATTAAGTTTTAAAATTAAAAATTTGGCTCTTGCCCTCTGAGTCAGTCTGAGTCAGGGGATAGGGGACTTTTCCAGAGAGATTTGCAACTCTAGGCCACATAACCTCCTGATCAGGGAGATTAATGAGACCAGTGGAGGACAGAAAGCCAATCAGTGCATTTGTTGTGAAGAGGAGGGTCATCAGAAAATGGAGACATCCCTGATGCTTCCGAGGGAAGCCACATGGTCAAGCAAGGCCTGGACCCATCCTAGCACAAATGGCACTAGCAGATCTGAGAAGCTGCTGCAAGTTCCCGAAGATTCTCAAGGAAACTCAGCTGACTGTTAACAATAGATAGAAACAAAAGTCAGTTTGACTTGCTTCATCTTAAACACTTAGCAAAGACAGTCAAAGCCAAAACACAGCTATTCCTGGGCATTTTAAATAAAATAATAGTTAAATGTTACTTCTATATATAAGTAAACAAGAAGCTTCAAAAGAGATTCTCAGACAGGAATGCCTGATATCTATCAGAAGAAACTGCCAGAGTAGTTTTTAGTTCAAGGCCTTTATTTCTAACCTACGCAGGTAGGCTTAATGTTTGCTAGTATGGTTATCCAGCCCTAAGTAACAGAATTAAATATTTCTCTATTAGACACAGAGGTCGTACTAGTAAAAGGATTTTGCAAGCTCAGATGACATTAAGATATTAAACTGTATCTTAAGGAAAAAGACATCTGTAACCCTAAAAGTTAAATGTTGTGTTTACACCCCTGACAATTCTGGCAATGTGACGAATATCCTTGAAGATTTACCTGCTCAGATAGAAGCCATGTCCTCAGTAACTTTGTCATGGAAACAATATCTTAGCTCCTGGTTCTTGGTACTTCCTGGTGGAAAACATTGTTAGTCTTTGTCTTTGCCATCATACGCATTGGCATATTCCTGTGCTATGGGATTTATTGCTGCATCAATCTGGTTCCAGTACTAATGAATTCTTGTTTCTCTTGTAGACCACCCATCACTCAAATGGCCTTCCAGTCTATTACTTCTCAATCAGTCTTCTATCATGGACCCACTCGATAGACCCAATTTTTAAAGGGAGATTCCAAACTGCTTGCCCCACACCATCCCTTTTCAGCCTGAAGAGGCCAGAAAGATTTTCTTTGCCCCCCTTGCTTACACCAGTAAGGAGTTCCCAAATTAGAGGGGGGAATGAAGCCAGATTTAAAGTTAGGTAGTAAGTGTAGTTAGGTAAATCGGGTCTAATATCCAGTGAAATCTAAAATGAAGGCCATGCTGGGAATGACTCAGGGAAAATGCAGGACAATTCATGGAATGTTAATGAAGTCCTGAAAAGGCCCTAGGCCAAAGTCCACCTCAAAGAAATGTTAATGGAGCTCAGGAAACAGCCCACAACAGATTCAGAGATAGCCCATCCTAGAGAAATGATAAGCCCATCCCAAAAGGTGATAATTGGGCCCACCTGTGTCCTAACCCCTTCAACCTATATTCCATCACCAAAACTATAAAAAGTGGAAAGAACAGCCCTTCCACGGATTCCCACCTTTTGGGTCCCCTTCTTTCTCTGGGAGAAGTCTTTTCTGCTGTCCTTTTATAAATTTCTAATTTCTACTCTGAAAAAAAAATTCATCTTGTAATAAGCATATTTTGTTACTAATGACGTACATAACAGATTTTTTAAAGAGATTGTATGCGATACATATATTTGGGACTGGGAGTATACCTCAGTGGTAGAGCACTTGCATAGCAATTGTAAGGCCTTGGGTTTAATCCTCACCTTCACAGAAAAATAAAAACAACCAGAACCAATTTTTCCCTAACACTTTTGTCTATATGTTTGTGAGTATAATATAACTTGTATTTCAAATGAAGGGTTGTGTTTCTTATTTAAAGGAATGATTAGTTTCAAGTTTCCAGTATCAAAGATGACTTCCAGGTAGACATGTTTGTCATTGCCATGAGAACTGGTTGCCTTTTTCACTACCCTAGAATAATATGTTAAGTGGAAAATACAACATAAATTGAGTGAGTATTTGCCCAGGTCCAAGTATGAGTTAAAGGTTTAGAAATATTTTATTGTCAAAAAGAGTACAATGTGTGAAATGCCTAAGAGTTTATAGGTTGTTCATTTTATTAAAATTAGATTTTAAGGTAATAATAAAGGCAACTATCCTTTGAAACTAACTATGAGTGCCAAGTACCTTGCAAGAACTATTGTATTTGAGGTTTACAACACCATTGTCTAGAGAGCTGTGTTCCTTGTTAAGTAGTAGAGGCAGAGATAGAATTGAGACTCAGAAAAGCATAACTCTAAAATGCAAACTTTCAACCCATGTACTATATTCCCTTCTGAGCCCCAAAGTTTTTTTTTTTTGATTACTAAAAACTAAATCTATTCCAAGGCTTAATTTACTTTTAATTGTATTAAAATTTTTTTTTGAAAGGGAATATTCTTATTACAAAAGTAGAACATCCTGTGAAGTCTATAAAAAAAGGTAAATCAAAGAAAAAATTAATTACCCATAGTCATAATACTCCCAAATTAATTCATTTAATAACTGGAAATTCTGTAGATTTTTTAACATTAGGTATCTGTAGGCCCACATAGCCAAAGACTAGTGATGGTCTTCTTCTATCTAAAACTTAGACCCTAAAATGTGAAGGCATTACGATTAAATGATGCCTCCCTGTTATTATATAGCAAGTGATAATGTTAAGTGTAATGTTTAAAAAATATTTTATTCTGATAACATTATAGTTTATTAAATGTTCATGTTGTCAATGTTTACAACATAATTGATAATAGTTCATGGTATTCCAGTAAATATGTAAGTATTTTAACACTTAGTTTCTTTAATTTTTTTTTACCAACTATTGGAGTTTAGTAAAATTTTACCATGTTTATTTTTGTTTAAACTTGAATCCATGTACTTATTCATTATGCATGCCTACATGATTGCAGAAATGCATTCCTTATTTATTTATTTATTTATTTATTTATTTTGGTACCAAGGATTGGACCCAGTGATGCTTAACCACTGATCCACATACTCAGCCCTTTTTTTGTATTTTATTTAGAAACAGGATATCACTGAGTTCAGTTGCTGAGGGACTCGCTAAATTGCTGAGGCTGGCTTTGAACTCACAATCATCCTGCCTCAGCATCCCAAGACTCTGGCGTGTACCACTGAAACCAGCTACATGAATTCATGTACAAGAGACCACATTGCAGTTAAATTCTCCAGGTATATTAAACGTATTATCCTTAAAGTAATTTTTATGTAGGCAATGTGTGGGTATATATATATATATATATATATATATATATATATATATATATATATATATATATAAATTACTTTAAAGAATTTTATATATAATTGTATACAAACATATATAGGTATAAAAACTTGAAAAACAAGATAATTCTTTCCACTCTTTATTAGGATTATAAGATGATGGAAGAGGATTTCCCTGTAGGAAGTAAAAGGTCTCAGTATTCATATTTTTCAGGAATACCACCAAAGGAATTTTGAAGTAAGACTGCTAACAATGTGTAATGGTTTTCAGTCTATTGAGAAAACAGTGGATTGAGCAAGACTATATAATAGCACTATTTTAGAGTAGAAATTTTTTTGAGACAATTATTCACTCAAAGAAACTTGAGAAAATGATACATTTTTTGCCTTGGAGAATTCAAAAGAGGTGTTTTCTACTGTGCTGATAGTATGATACTATTTTCACAAATTAAGAGCCCTCAATAGAGAAATGCCCGACTCTCTAACTACTGTCAATGGTAATAGCTCAAGATCAACTACTTTAAAATTAAAATGACAATTTATTTTTTCAGCTCTTCTCTCCTGTTTAATTGGCATCTATTCAAAAATTCCATACATGGGTCAAATTATTTATTTACCTAGAAATACATTCTGCAATGAATTTACACTGGAGCCTTTTAAAGAGAGTTGTGGTGCAGAAAATTAGATGTCTCCTGGGTAAAACATTGTGATTTTCAATAAATTCAATGGTAGATTGGTAACATCAGTTTTTAACATTTTTGAAAGAAAATTATTCATGCTGTTTCTCTGCAGTGCTGAACTTTGAGGATTCCTATAATCATTTGACCTTATGTTACATGAAGCTGACCCAGATTTGCATGCAGAGAAAAAACATTTTGGCTCAGACAGCAATCACTAAACTCACTTAACTGAATAAATTGGTTGTTCAGTAAAAAGTCTTGGTTAAATTCCTGTATATTGAGAGATTGGGGTTTTGATGCTATGTTCAGCTTGTTAGAAAAGAAAGATATATAAACTTAGTATTACTACATAAACAAAAGCACTATTTTACTCAGGTATTAATTGCCTGAAACTTTTGTTCAGTTGATTGGTTTCTATAGATAGTAACAATTAGATACCTAACCAAGCCAGTAACTATAGATAGTACCTGAATTTACAAGTGTTGTCTTTCTGACAAAATTATGGCTTTCTTCTTATACTGTATTCAATGAGTATCTTGCTTTAGGCTAAACAGTCATAGTAGATGATTTATACTTTAGAATTTTTGATTGAAAAAATCTGGGTCAAATCACCATTTCACCCAGCTATTGCCCTTCTTGGACTATTCCCTGAAGAACTTAAAATAGCATACTACAGGGATACTGCCACATCAATGTTCATAGCAGCACAATTCACAATACCTGGACTGTGGAACCAACCCAGATTCCCTTCAATAAATGGATAAAAAAAATGTGGAATTTATACACAGTGGAGTATTACTCAGCACTAAAAAGTGACAAAATCATGGAATTTGCAGGGAAATGGATGGCATTAGAGAAGATTATGCTAAGTGAAGCTAGCCAATCCCTAAAAATCAAATGCAAATGTCTTCTTTGATATAATGAGAGCTACTAAGAACAGAGCAGGGAGGAAGAGCAGGAGGAAAAGATTAATATTAAACACAGACATGAGGTGGGAGGGAAAGGGAGAGAAAAGGGAAATTGCATGCAAATGGAAGGAGACCCTTATTGTTTTACAAAATTACATATAAGAGGTTGTGAGGGGAATTGGAAAAAAACAAGGAGAGAAATGAATTACAGTAGCTGGGGTAGAGAGAGAAGAGGGGAGTGGGGATAGTAGAGGATAGGAAAGGTAGCAGAATACAACAGTTACTAATGGCATTATGTAAAAATGTGGATGTGTAACCGATGTGATTCTGCAATCTGTATTTGGGCTAAAAATTAGAGTTCATAACGCACTTGAATCTAATGTATGAAATATGATATGTCAAGAACTTTTTATTGTTTTGAACAACCAATAATAAAGAGAAAGAAAAGAAAGAAAAAAAGAAACACCATAATGTTGTGAAAATAAACTAACAAACATTGTTGAAATAGTAATACTGAATGGAGAAAGAATTTTAAGTATGACTAGCTTCATAATAACTATAAGTTCAAACTATGGTGATGTTTTTTTTCATTAAAGGAAAAGAATGACTGTTCTTTATAGGTATAGCATCTCTGTGGTTCTTATTTACTACTATATAATAAAATTACAAATTATTGTTAGTTATACAATATTTTTATACATGTCCAAAATCATTATACATGTCCAAAATAGATTTTTCACATTTAAAGTACTTTATACATAATAATGATTTTTAATCACTTCCCACTGAAGAAAACAATCACTATCCGCTTATTTTAGTGATTAGACACAGAGAAGTTTACCTTCTTGCTTATTGACACATGAATATAGAGACAGAGGTCAGAGTATTCATCTAGATTTGGTTCTCATTCATTTCTGGCAAATGTCATTAGTAGTTTGTTTGTTGGCTTTTTTTTAATATTTACTTTTAGCTTTTGGCGGACACATCATGGGGTGCTGAGGATCAAAACTGGGCTGCCCGCATGCCAGGGAGTGCTGTACCCTTTGAGCCACATCCTCTCTTGGGTGGCTTTTTAATGCAGTGCTGGGTGTTCAACCCAGTACCTCACACATGCTAGAGAAGTGCTTTACCTCTTATCCATAACCCTAGTCCCCAAAGTCCTTTACTTATTTTTTGGGGGGGAGGAGAGTTTGTGTGCGTAGTGCAAGGGATTGAATCCATGGCCTTAATCAGCAAAACAAGCAGTCTACTGACTAAGCTACATCCTCAGCCCTGATCTATAGTCTTTTAACAGTGACAATGGGGCAGCCTGTCATTCAGCCTTTGATTCTGTGCCCACTTGGCTCAGGTTGGAGGCAGGGCATGAAGCCTTGACCAATCAGTCTCTTAGGTGAGAACTGTCCAACCCTCAGGCAGCCAGTGATGAGGGGGAGGGCGTCCACAATCTTCTGTTGCCTTGGTGTCTGGAGCCCACCATTTTTTCAATCTTTTTGTAGGCTTCTGTCCTGGATCCAAGCCCAGGTGTCTGTGCTATGCAGAAACTGAAAACAAATAACAGGGAGAACACTGAGAACCCTGAGAGCCAGGAAATGGTAAGTGTGCCTTGTTATCTTGAGACTGGGTAGGAAGGTGGCTTAAAGCTGACAGAAGTGTCAATGGTGGAAACTGGTAGTCATGGCTAGGGAGTCCTCATGGTCCTCTCCAGAGTCTTGTGGTCAGAGGGTCTCTCTGTGGTAACTTAGCGTTCACCTCCCTCTGACTAGTCTAATGAGGCTTAGATCAGCAGTTGAATACGTGGGCATTTTGTTCCATAATTGTAAGGTGTTTCCAGCTTTTTTCTAAAGCCCTTTGTGGGCTTCCATGTCCCATGATTCCAGCATGTCTCCAGAATGCATAATGAAGACTGAGATAATTACCAGGAGAGAACCACAACTTCATTTGTTGTATTCAAGCATGAGAGAGGCTGCTGATTTTAGGGCTTGTTACTCATGAGGGTTTGTTTATTTGTTTGTTTATTATTTTTTGTGTGTGTGCGTGTTTGTTTGTTGTTTTCTTTTTGGTACCAGAAATTCAACCCAGAGGTGTTCATCCACTGATTCACATTCCCATCCTTTTTTAATATTTTTATTTAGAAACAGGGTCACTTTGAAGTTCTTAGGGCCTCACACATTTGATGATGCTGGCTTTTAACTCATTCTCTTCATGAGTCCTGAGATTTTTAAATGTAGCAGAAGCAGTATCTCAAATCCAGAACAAAAACCTGAAATTCAGAACTTCAGATTATCTCTCCATAGGTCTCAGAATAAACCCCTAGTTTTCTAGCTCTCTGTTGACATATCCAAAACTAGGGTTCTCTGTTCACAGAGAATAAGTTTAATAATGACCATGTAATGCAGATAATGGGCCTCACTCAAAGACACCTGGTGGCTAACTGAAAGATGTTAATGAGCACCATTAAGGCCTATTTCAAAAGTAAAAGACCTTGAATCCCACTTGTGGGAACACCTTCTACAAAGTCCTTTGTCCCAGGAGTGATTCCTTATTGAATTTGAAGGAAAAAGGATGGGTCACAGAAAGAATAAAAGTGAACCCATATGGTAGTCAGGATGCCTTTTCCAAAGCCTATTTTAAATGCATTATGCTCCATGTTCTGCCCAAAACCATCAGTAAACTTCTAAGATGGCACACAAAAATGATTTTTTTTTCTGATATCAATCCTTATACAACATGGTGGGCATTCTATTTCTTCTTGCTTAAATAATCTTTTTTCTTCAAAATTTATGAAACAAGCACCCAGATTCATGGAAAACTGAGAAATTTTGGTTTATCTAAAAATTCCATTTTCAGCATTATTAATCATTATTTCCCCATGTTTTATTTCAAATGTATGCATCATTTATAATGTTTTTCTTCAAGAACTGGAGGGCACTTTTAAAAGATTTTAATTTATCATTCTGAGATTTTTACATGAGAAAAAAGCAGAATAATATCAGGTGACATTAAAAAGAGTGAATCTCTCCTAAATGCGGTTTATATGTCCCATTTAAAATTTTTTTAAAAACTGTAATGGGTCATCAATTGAGGGTGTATTTATTTATTAATTAATTTGTTTATTTACTTATTTATGGTCAGACCATTTCATTAAAATAACCCACAGAAGGGGCTGGGGTTGTGGCTCAGTGATAGAGCACTCACCTATCACATGCAAGGTCCTGGGTTCGATCCTCAGCACCAAATAAAAATAAGTAAATAATAAATAAATAAATAAATAAATAAATAAATAACCCACAGAAACATTCCAAACATTTAAAGAAACGCTTTTATTCTGGTGTGGCAGGAAAAAATAGAAGTGGGACTAACTTGAATTGAAATTACATGCAAGTTCAATCTCTCTCTCCCTCTCTCCCTCTCTCTCTCTCTCTTTCTCTCTCTCTCTCTCTCTCTCTCTCTCTCTCTCTCTCTCTCTCTCTCTCTCTCTCTCTCTCACACTCACTCTCTGTAGTGAGGATTGACCCCAGGGCTTCATTCTTAGAAGGCAAGAACTCTGCAAACTGAATTATTTACTCAGTCCCTTTTTTTTGGGGGGGGAGAGACCAGGGATTGAAGTGAGGAGCACTCTACCACTGAGCCACATTCCTACCCCTATTTTGTATTTTACTTAGAGACAGGGTTGCACTGAGTTGCTTAGTGCCTCACCATTGATGAGACTGGTTTTGAATTCATTAATTTTATTTCTCAGTCTTGTAAACAGCTGATATTACAGGCATGCACCATTATGCCTTGCCAACTTCAATCTTAAGGGCTAAAGTACAGGCAAATTAGATCAAAGTCCATGTCAGTATCTTGGTACTATATATATATATATATATATAAAGGTGTTGATAGACCTTATGTTTTATTTACTTATATCTGGAGCTGAGAATTGATTCCAGTGTCTCAGATGTGTCAGACAAGAGCTCCACTGAGCTCCAGCCTTAGCCCCCTGGAACATTTTTTATTGGGGATATTGGAGATTGAACTCACGAACACTTCACTACTAAGACAAATCCCCAGGATTTTTGTTTTGTTTTGTTTTTTACTTTATTTTGTGAGAGGTTCTCACTGAGTTTTTTAGCACCTCGATTCTGCTAAGGCTGGTTTTGAACTTTTGATAACTCTTCCTCAGCCTCTTCAGCAACTGGGATTACAGGCTTGCACCCACACACCCAGCCCCTGCTACATTTTTAATACCTGTTATAGGTAGATTTTAACCAGTAGCCTTAACTTTTTTCTAATATATATTTGATTTGAATACATAATAGTGAAACAGATTCTATTTTTTATCTCCAACACTGCTTTTGGTTATGACAGTGTCTGAGTTAAGATTCCCCATTAAAGAATTTACTGTGTGTTGTGTTCTCATTCTGACTTCCCATATGACCTAGTTCTGAGTTTTAGAATATCTGAAACAAGGATCTCAGAGATTCCAAATTTTTTGGAGTATTTAGAAAACACCACTATCTGAGTCTTGCATTCTAGGGACCAGTTTGAATTTTAAGTATGTAGCTTCTGAAGGGATGGACTAATTGGATGCATTGCAACTGGAAGGCATTTTATGATATACTTTCTATCTAAAAGGTACTTCATTTGTTTCTTTTTATTAGATACTGTGAATAAAGTTACAATAAAAATAGATGTGTGGCAATATATTTAGCAAAAGGATTCCAAATTTTTTACATATATACCCAGAGTTATTATTAGCAGATTGTGTGGCATTTTTTTTTTTACCAAGAATTATTATTTATATTTTTTTATTTATTTAAATAATGGAGAATAACCCCAGGGAATTTTACCAGTGTGCTACATACCCAATCTCCAACACTTTTATTTATTGATTGATTTTTGAGAGAGGGTTTCACTGGGTTTCTTAGGACGTTGCCAAGTTCTTGAGGCTGGTCTTTAACTTGAGAATAAACCCCTAGTTTTCTACCTCTTATTCTCCTAAGCCACTGGGAGTACAGGCATGTACGACCTTGCACTTCTACCCCAAGTTATTACTAGTGGATTATGTGCATTTTTGTTTAGGGCTTTTAAAGAATCTTAACCCTTTTAGAAAAGATATTTATTAAATTTATTTAAAATATATTTATTAAATGTATTTAAAAATGTCACCAACATTTTTACATATTTGTGTACTGTGGAATCCCTATTAATTATGAGATATTTGCTTGGTTTTGTATGGTTTGGTGCTGAATATTTAACCCAGAGTTGCATATCACTGAGATACATCCACATTCTTTTTTATGTTATATTTTGAGACATGCTCTCATTAAGTTGATTGTAGCCTTGTTATGTTAATGAGGCTGTCTTTGAACTAACAATTCACCTGTTTCATTTTCCATAGCTTCTAGAATTTCAGGCATATGCCACCATGCATGACAATTTTAGTTTTTTATAATAGCCATTCCAACAGAACTGCATAGGCTGCAGAAAATTTTTTGATTACTGCATTAAATCCCTGAGGCAGTTTATGTGAAGTAGCCAGTGTAGGAGTGTTGAGTAAAGATTAGCAAGGATTGTGGAATGTGATAGACATTATTATCTAAAGTACATGTATGGGGCTGGGGATGTGGCTCAAGTGGTAGTGCGCTCACCTGGCATGCGTGCGGCCGGGGTTTGATCCTCAGCACCACATACAAACAAAGGTGTTGTGTCCGCCGAGCACTAAAAAATAAAAATATTAAAATTCTCTGTCTCTCTCTCTCTCTCTCTCTCTCTCTCTCTCTCTCTCTCTCTCTCTCTTTAAAAAAATAAAGTACAAATATGAAGACAGGAATTGATGTGAACATACTTTATATACAAACAGAGGTATGAAAAATTGTTCTATATGTGTAATAAGAATTACGATGCATTCTGCTGTCATGTATTTAAAAATAAAACAAATAATATTTATATGTATTGCTGAGAATCAAACTCAGTGCTTTTGCACATGCTAGCAAAGTAGTCTACCACTGAGACACAACTCCAGCCCATGTAACCAGCTTTTTATACTCTCTTTGTAGTAATCAGAAACAACTTTAAAAATTGAAATTGCATTTATATCACTTTTCCTAGTACAGTAATGCATTACTAACTAAACTTATTCTTAGTATTTTTTTAAAATAATGTAATGGATGACTGTTATTTCTTTCCAGAGACTATTTTATCACTTCTTTAGGCCTTGCTGAAGGGCCTTTTTTTTTTCAGAATATAGATTTCTTCTATTATCAAATGGGTCCATGCTAAGTGTGTTGAAAATAGTGATTCTAAAACTTCACACAATCTACACATTTCCAAGACTATAGAAGAAAGGGAAAGACAATATTCATAACCAAGAAACCATTTCCATTGGAAGCATAGTATAAGTGTCCAACCTGGAGTATAATCCAGGTCTTTCAGTGGTAAGGTTGTTTAAGAACCACAAACATAGGTTTTTGGGATCCTCTAAAGTACACTGAATGGCTTTAAATCACTACTATTCTTCAAAATAAAATTTCTGCTACCTACTTAAAAATAAAGCACTATGAATGAGAAAGGTGAATGAGACATAAGTTCTGTGGAGGTACTGAGGTTGACCTTTAATTATAGTTCATAAATAGTCAAATAAGAAGGGCCTTAGGGTGGTCTCATCTTTTCCAACACATGATATGGAATACTTAGATGAACTGACATGAAATAATAAAAATGCATTTCAGGAAAGTGATGTCACAGAAATTTTCAGGGTAGAATCTTAGAAATGTGGGAAAAATATATTCATATTCATATGCATTTCTATAGAAAAAAATAAGTGATAAGTACATGAGTAGGGTAAATTCAGTATGCCTCATGCATTGTAGGTTGAAGGTAATGATAAAGTAATAACTGAGGAGATCCAGAACTCTATAATTGTGGGAGACATTAATAGCAATTTAGAAAAAGAAAATATAGTTAAATCCCTTTAGATTTGCCTCGGTCATCTGTTCCTCTAATGAATTTGATTCTGTCAAATGAGATTATGTGAGTATGGTTCTCTCTGAATTTATGTTTTCTCTTGTTTTTAGGATTTTGTCAGATATGTCATGTAAAGCCCTGTCTAAACTCCCTTTGGGGATCTTTTACCTCCTGTTCTGGACTGCAGAGCAGAGATCCACCTCACTCATTCTGTGCAATGAATTGACTTTTGTAAGTCTTTGCCAACAATGGTTGGAAGAACAAGCATATTTGAGGGTCTTTCATATCCTGTAATATGGTTGTCAAACCTTGTGGGTTAAAAGGTAGTTACTTGCTATGTTAGCAACATCTTCCCTATGAGAAGGGCTTACCTAGATTGTTTGGTTTGGAAGCCCCGTGAACACAGAAGAGAAGCATTTATGCTCACAAACAAAGGAATGTCAAAAGCCATTAGATGTGAGAAAATACAAAAAATAAAATCTTCTCTTAGAGCTTTCAGAGGTAAAAAGTTTATTTCTGTTTTCTATAAGAAAACTAAAATTTCTCTTTGGCCTGACAATATTTTGATGTTTTAAACTTGCTTGCAATTTCTACCTGTGTTTTGAACTCACCTATGCCTGGCTATCCCTTACCAGATAGCAACCCTCTCTAAAACTTTACTGGTGCCTCATAAATTCTGGCTCCCACTGACCCAATAACAATTCTCTCTAAATCTCAGTGGCAGCTCATAAATTCTAAGTCTGGAGCTGAATTTATTCCCTCCCTTGAAATGTTAGCCATGTAGATCCTTAACCTGCTATCTGCCTTTATATTATGATTTTCAAAATCTTGTTAGCTGTAAGTACCTTAGCACCCACCTCCTTTGTAACTTTTTGTGCTGTAAAAATATTTTCCTGAAAATCAGGGTGATGATCTCTAGCATGGGGTCTTGTAAGAGACAGTCCTGGCCAGCTTTTGTCTACACAATACAATCTTGATTTAATTTGATTTAAAATTGGAGTTGGTGGTCTTTACTTTGTGTTTTGGTTTAAGATTAACCTTTTTTTTTTTAAGTTTACTGTAAATAAAACCAAAGAACACAACAAAACTCCTGTTAATGAGCCAGGTGCATAAGAATAGTCATTCCTTACTGAAAGCACAGTATTCATTATAGAAATGATATAAAAGATCTCTCAAATATCAAGAGAGTTTAGGAGGTAGAAATTTTATTTCTTTCAGAATATTGGTAGTAAAATAGTACAAAAGAGAAAATGTGAAGCATGAATATATTAAGTAATATGCAAAAAAAGTCACCAAAATATTTATTACAAAAAATCATATCTACAGAAATGGTTCAAAGAAGCTGTCTTTTTGTCAGGAATAAACATTTGGATAAGAATGGAAGTTTTGGTTCTATTTTAAGTAGTTTTACTCACAGTGAATTATCTTTACACTATTTCTGCATTTTACTGGTTGGAACTAATTATAATTCATATATCTTCAAAAAAGGTACTGAATGCAGAAAAATATTATTGCTCATGTTTGAATCACCTACATTATTTGATCTTTCCCTTTTTAAACCAAAAATCTGCATAAAACCATCTCTTAATAAATATCTCTATCTCTGTATATTAGCAGCAACTGAGTTATAAAATTTGCTATGATAACTTGTCTCTTCATGTACTTAAAGACTATGAATTTGCTGCTTAGCACTTAGGTATAATTCTCTATGGTGTTCTCTAGTTATTTTTGTCTCTATGTTTTATACCAAGCTCTTAGTATGTGCCTTAATTACTCTGTGTAGCAATGTAGGATTTATGTCTTATTTGTGACACTTTGTTTCCAGAACTGTGTCTAAAGGGAAATATTTACAAAATGATTATCGAGGAAAAAAATCTATTTAATATTATATTTTATTTTAAATTTATTTATATGTTTATATATACATATTTTATTATTTAGAAACACACTTTGATCTGAAACTATAGTGCTACTAGTGTACGTTAGCTTGAATTGGTTGTGAGAAACAAACTAAAAAGACATTTCTCTGTGTTGGTTGGTGATTTCTGGAACCTCAGGAACCTAGTGAATAATGGCAGAAATAAGTAACTCTCTAGTTTGAGACAGAACCACCAAACTAGATGATGTTTTGCTCCTGCTTTCTATCTTGATCATTGGAATCATAACTTTAAATATACATGGAGGACTTTTGGAATTCTGTACTGTTACTTCTTTTAAAAAAACTCAATGAAAGTGAAAAATAATGCAGGAAAGATAGATAATTAATTTCAAACTATTCATTTGTTAAAATAAATATTTTTTTTAAATCACCAGAAATTCTGAAAAGTTAGAAAAGTTGAAAGCTTTAGAAATAGCCTAAGGCAATTTCTCTTTTCTCAGGATAGTAGACTATGTTTCTCTTTTCTCAGGACAGTATACTATGTCTCCAACTCATTCCTCTATAGAATTGGACTGTGTGCAAATATGAAAAATAAGTGCTAAGATGCCCCACATGGCTTAGAAGTTTAAAATCCTGACAGAAGCTCAAATCTGCCATTTTTCTACTTTACAGAATACAAAATCTTAAATTTATAAACTTCACAAACATTTGAAGAAGTGTAATTCAAAATGACCTAAAAAATGAAAAAATCATTGAAAGATGACCCATTGAACATGAGGACTTATAATATTGAAGCCCTTATATTAAATGTCTTCTTATCATTGTCAAAATTTTCCATGTTCATATTATCAATATATTCATCAAAATTTTGATGCATTTAATAACAAATATCTAATTCCCTATTTTATTCTGTCTTTTAAAAAATTAGTAGTAATCAATATTAATAATTTAATGCTCATTCTTTTAAAGTATGAAACATATACTTTAAAAGCTATGGCTATAGCAAGTGAAAAATCCAGCCTAATTTTCATTTAAGACTGGAAGCCATCTCATCACAAAGGCATGAAAAGTTAATTTCTGCTTCATTATAAATTACCTTGATTTGTAACCTTGCTTGGAATGCATTCCAGTGCCTTGAACTCATCCATGTCTGGTTTTCCCTGATGAGATAACAACCCTCGCTGAAACTTTAGTGATGAATCATAAATTCTGGCTTTCCCTGACCAAATAACAACTCACTCTGAAACTTTAGTGGTGCATCATAAATTCTGATGTTGTTATCTAAATTTAATCCCTAGGTGCTGAACCATTTAGACCATTAAACTACTACCTGCATTTGTATTATGCTTATGAAAATCCTGTTATTCGTGTAAGTTCTCAAGACACCCCCCTTTTGCAACCTTTTGTGCTATAAAACTACAGTCCTAGAGAACTGGAATGGTGTCTTCTTTTACCATGGGTTCCAGGAGAGACTGTTATGCTCAAATATGGGACCCCCAAAAGACCACCAGAGACCAAGATCGATGTAAGCACCAAAGAGATGTTTATTGCAATCTAGCTCAATCCTCCACACATACAGCAACTGGTGGCTTAGAGGCCCTGAGCCCAGGGTTAGCAGTTTTATAACTCTTTTGGAGGGCAGGAACCCCACATACATCATAGCATCTCTTAGCAAATCATCACACACCTTGGGAAAATCATAAACAACTGTAAAACATGATTAGCACATTCACTGGTGGGAACAAGTTGGGTAAGCGTGATTAATTAGTACAAGATGGGTATTCATTTCAACAGACTGGCTTAGGCCACAAGGGGAGTGTATGCTGAATTGTATGGTTTCCCAAAATGTTATCAACCACCATAAACTACTGTAAGGGTCATTTGGAATCCCAGGAATTTTCCCTGCTTCATGCTGATTGGTGGCTGCTAAGGGGTTGCTATGGATCCCCACCTAGCCTGACTGAGTCACAGACACCAGGCCCAGCAGATGTCATCTGTTATTTGTAGATAAACAACTCAGCAGGTTGGGTATGAGCCTAGGAGTGCTCTGTGTGTCTTTCCAAGGACAAGCGTCAAGCCCCCTTCCTTCAACAGTGTTTGCACTGAGGTAGAGGCTGGTTTCTCACCTTATACCTTATGGGTTTTTTATGTATTTTTTTTTAGCTGTAGCTGGACACAATACCTTTATTTCACTTATTTATTTTTATGTGGTACTGAGTATTGAACCCAGGGTCTTGCACATGGGAGGTGAGCACTCTACTGCTGAGCCACAGTCCCAGCCCCTTATGTCTTATTTTTATTGGGCATTTTTACTTTAGGGGGTTTCTTCCCAGTTCAAACTTCAATCTGTCACCTAAAAAGAACAGAGATCAATCAATCAATCAATAAAATTTTATAATTATTGTCATCATTTTATATTAATTCCTGAATAATATACAAGCATATGTAATTCATAAACTGAAATAACTTTATATGTAAGTTTAAATTTAAATTAGTTTCCACTTATGGGAAAACAACCTTGTCTTAAAAATAACAGCAGCCTGAGACACTGGGGTACATTTCTCAGATTAAAAAAAAAAAAAAAAAAAAAAAACAGCACTCAATGACCTGAGATTCTAGCCCTTATTCTTGCCTGGATTGGATAATATTCCCTGTCACTCAAAAAAGGGCTCACTTCTCTCAGATCCAATGTTCATGATCTGAAGTCCCTTCCAATCAAGAGAATTTTGTGGGAACTGTCCAATCCTGTGTGTCATAAGGGAGTAGGAGGGTGGGCTTTCACTTCTTATCTCCTGAGTCCTCCATTTTTGCCATCTGTAGTCTCATACTTTAGAGTCACAGGTTGTTCTGCTATGCAGGAACTGAGGATCCCAAATAGCCCTACTTCTGAGAACCATGAAATGGTGAGTGTGCATTGGCCTAGCAAGGGAGGCTGGGGGAGGAAGACTATTGGAACCACAAGACTGGCTGTGTTGAAAACAGGAGCTAGCAGATTGGGACCTTGGGCAGTCTCTGGAGTGTGCAGGCTTAAGTCCTCCACTGGGCCACTATGTCCTAAGTCCTACTGGCCAACCAGATGGGGAACATGTCACTGGCAGAGACTCTTTGCTGCCTTCCTTAAGCTCAGAGGGCATCCTCAGAATCTGCATAAAATACTATGTGGCAGGTGTGTTCCTGCAGCCCAGTGTCTTACCAGATGCTGGAGATTGACAGGTGAAATAATTATCAAAATCAAATCTCCAAGGGCAATTTTCCTGCAGGAGAGGGGCTGTCATTTTGTCATTATGGTACCTAATTTCCTTTTGGGCTAGCTAATTTTCATTTTGACATTCTTTTATTTTTACTTTCTTCATTATTATTATTTTGTAAAAGTTAGGTGAACTCAGGGATACTTTACTACTTAGCCATATCCTTGGAAGTGGAGCCAGATTTACAGATAGGTAGTTAGTGTATTTAGGTAAATTGGGTCTAATAGCCAGTAAGATCAAGAATGAACACCATATTGAGGATGGAGTCAAGAATAAGGGGAATTGAAAATGTCCCCAAGGCCCTGAGCCCATCGCAAGGAAATTTTAATGAAGCAGCTCACAGCAAACATGAGGATGCTAATCCAAAAGCCCTTCCTGACCATATTACTCCTTCAGCCCACCTGTCCTCCACACTTTGGGTCTTCCCACCTACATTCCAACACTGCAAGATAACAGAACAAAGGACAGGAATGTGATAGAAATGAGGGATAGCTGAAGGAAGACCTTAGCTATAAAAAAGCTAAAAGACCTTAGTTTAAAAAAAAAAATACCTTTCATGGATTCTACCTCTTTGGCCCCCCTTTTTCTTCTTGGGAGAAGTCTTTTCTACTGTCCTTTAATAAAGCTTCTACTTTTCGCTCTAAACCTGCCTTGGCACAGTTCTCTGGTGTTATACTTCAGCATTTGGGAAGCAAGGACTCTTCACCCATTAACAGCCCTAACAGGTTTAAATTTATTTTGAGAAAGGCCCTAGCTAAGTTGCTGAGATTATTTTTGTTATGGTTTGATTTATCTAGAATTTTCTATTGCAATAAAGCATACTGTTTTTACATATATATGTGTTCATATGGGGATCTTATTTATATTGTGATTCTTTGATGATTATTGTAATATTATAATTTCAGAATATCTATGAATAGTAGGTCATGATAAGTTCGTTTTTTGCTCTTATAATTGAAAAGGTTTTTGACTAAAGTTACATAGAACTTTGTAGATGAATTTTTAAAATTTATGCTTATTGCATTATTGCTGAATTTAATAGTCAGGTTTATTTTGACATAACCATAAAACATGGAATATAATTTGCCCCCCTTAGGTATCCAGTAGTTCCCTTTTGCCTATTCTCCTATTTTCTTCTATCTTATATTTATTTGTCATTTTTTAAAAAATTATTGCTTTATAGAATATACATAAAAGTAGACTTCATGTGATATGTTCATATTTGTACATAGAAATTTGGTGAGATATATTGTTTAATTTGAAAGAAAATTATCATCTTTATAATGATGAGTTTTATCCTCTGTACATGGGATGTATAATTCAGTCTTTTATGTGCTTTTTGTGACTTTAATTTTCTCATAATTTTTACATATTTAGTTTCTAAAAATGTACACATATGAAATACCACTTGCATAAGGCACCTATGTAAAATTTATGCATAGTGTTTTATGCTCTTTTGTAAACTGGATATATTATGCAATGTAACTGGCTCTAGTTACCAATTTTCCTACAGATTATTATTTATCTCTTCCATGATCTATATTGTATTGAGCCGTGTCCTTGGGCTTCAAGTGTTTGGGTGAGTACCATTGAGTACTTATATGTTATTATGATCACATATGCTCTAATTTCAGTAAGTCTCTGTGATGGGGAGTATCATGTATATTCAATAGCAAACTAGTTTCCACAAATAGATACTAATTTAAACTCCTTTTGAGTTAATGATTATTGATTTGTTTTAAATGTTTATCAATATTACTTAATTTTTCCCATGATGGTTTTTTTGTATTTCTTAAGTTTCTAAAGTTTTTGAATTTTATACTTAATAAACATATCTCATGTATAAATTTGTAGTTCAAACTTCTGTCATTTATATCTTTTTGGCTTAAAAGATGAGAAAAGAATGTAAAAATGCAGCTAGCGATTGATTTCAAGAAAAAGAAAAAGTTTTAAATTATTTTTTTAAATTGACATTTTTCTTTCCTCATCTTTTATTATAGATTTTTTTGTATGATTGTAAAGGTAGGTTATTTAAAGTGGATTCCAGGGCTTATCTTTGTTAATTACTACAGGAAAAATATATAAGAAATTTCTCTACACTATGGCTGCATGAAAGTGATTAAATTTCTTTAAAATTATATGGTAATAAAATTGTTAAATGACATATTTACTAAACATCCACTCATTAAAATTTTTTTCTGTAATATTTTTGGCAGTGAATCATGAACTCTATTATCTGGATTTTGGAGTTTAATATAAAATCATATGGAATAAAATTTGGCCACTCCTATAAAAATTTATACATAATTTGTTGTTTACTTAATGACATGTTGTGGAGATAGCAACTAATGAACATATTTATTTTTAGAAATACTTACTTTTTTCCTTTTCAGTTTCTAATAAGCCTTTTAGATTTATTTCCTTACTGAGTCACTCAGGGCCACTGATGTGTTTTTTTTTTTCCATTTTGTAATCTCCAGGCATTTACCCTTCTAAGAAATCTGTCTTCTGAGCTCTGTTTCTGAAGATTTTCTTAAAATGACAGAAAAAAAAAGTATTTGTGTTGCCCCTGAAATGTATTCTCAATGCACTCTCTTCAAAATGGAGAGAAAATAATATTTCCCCAGACTGACATCCCTGTGTCAGGAGCTAAATATAAATTGATGATCTTTGAAGAAATTTCTACAATTCTGTCTCTGGGTAGTTTTCTCTTGTCTGCTGAATTGCCATTTAGTATCCACATACACATGTTTTTTCATATACTATGTGAATAATTTTAGGGGGTACAGATGAATAATGCTCTTCATGGACGCTATGAATACCTGTGTGTTCTGTAGTGCACAGCTGAGAAAGCCCTGGGAGACACTGTGCAGATTCTAGTTGGTTAACCATTATCTGCCACTCACATGAATTTTCTTTCAAAAGCTTGTATTAATCTTTTCACTTTAGGCATCCATGTCATCCACATTCCCAAGTATAAAAGTTTGAATCTTTCTTTTCTGAACTCCAGGTTCCATTTCTTTTATGGTTCAATGTGGTGCAAATAATTATGTTTTTTGTCTTTCTTTTACACTGTGTTTCTAATAAAAAAAGTTCTCTGCTTCAAGCCAATATTTTCCATGTTTAGCTATGTTCAGAAAATGACATAGAAAATTGTATTTAATAATTTATAAAGGAGAGTTGAGAATACTTCTTTCTTGTATTCCCCTTCCTTAGAAACTGAACCAGAACTATGCTTGGCCTTTTGAAGGGGGCACCATAACCAATCAGATATATAGAAAAAATGTTGATTGATTGTATATTCTCTTCTAAGAATTCTCTGTTCAGATTCTTGGCCCATTTCATGATTGGGTTGTTGTTATTATTATTATTATTATTATTATTATTATTATTATCATTATTTGCTTAGCTTTTTGAGTTCTTTGTGTACCCTAGAGATTAGTGCTCTATCTGATGTGTGATGGGTAAAAAAATCATTCTAGGATGTAGGGTCTCTCTTCACCTCACAAATTGTTGTTTTTGCTGAGAATAAACTTTTTAGTTTGATTCCATCCCATTTATTAATTATTTGTTTTAATTCTTATGCTATAGGTGTCTTATTAATCAATTTGGGGCCTAATCCCACATGATGAAGATTAGAGCCTGCATTTTATTCTGTTAGATGTAGAGTCTGGTTTAATTCTGAGGTTCTTGATACACTTTGAGTTGAGTTTTCTGCATGGTGAGAGATAATGGTTTGTTGAAGAGGATATCTTTTCTCCAGTGCATGTTTTTGGCACCTTTGTCTAATATATTATAATTGTAATTTTGTGGGTTAGTCTCTGTGTTCTCTATTCTGTACCATTCGTCTACCAGTCTTTTTTTTTTTTATTGCCAATGCCATGCTGTTTTGTTATCATTGCTCTGTAGTCTAGTTTAAGGTCTGGTATAGTGATGCCACCTGCTTCACTCTTCCTGCTAAGGATTACTTTAGCTATTCTTGGTCTCTTATTTTTCCAGATAAATTTCATGGTTGCTTTTTTTATTTCTATGAGGAATGACATTGGGATTTTGATCAGAATTGCAGTAAATCTGTAGAGTGCTTTGGTAGCATGGTCATTTTGATAATATTAATTATATTAATTCTGCCTATTCGTGAGCAAGGTACATTTTTCCATCTTCTATGGTATTTTTTTTTATTTTTTTTTTCTTTAGGGTTCTGTAGTTTTTCTTGTTTACATCTTTCACCTCTTTCATTAAGTTGCTTTCCATGTATCTTATTTTTTCGAAGTTATTGTAAATGGGGTAGTTATCTTCATTTCTTTCTCAGAAGATTTTTCACTAATATACAGAAATGCCTTTGATTTATAGGTGTTGATTTTATATCCTGCTACTTTGCTAAATTTATTTACTAGTTCTAGATGTTTTCTGGTGGAGCTTTTTGAGTTTTTTAGGTGTATAATCATATCTGGCATTTGCAGGTAAATGGATAGCATTGGAGCAGATAATGCTAAGTGATGCTAGCCAATTTCAAAAAAAAAGGCCAAATGTTTTGTCTGATATAAAGAGGCTGACTCATAATGTGGTAGGGAGGGGGAGCATGAGAGAAATAGATGGATTCTAGATAGACCAGAAAGGTGGGAAGAAAAAAAAAAGGGGGCAAAGGATTAGCAAGGATGGTGGAATGTAATAGAGTTCATCATCAAAAGTACATGTATGAAGACACAAATTGGTATTACCATACTTTATATACATCCAGGGATATGAAAAATTGTGCTCTATACATGGAATAAGAATTGTAATGCTTCTGTTATCATTTATTTAAAAAATTGAAATAATATGAAAAAATGTTTATAAATTATATATATTAAATATGTGCATGTTATATATATAATATATATATATAATATATATTATATATATATATAATATATATTATATATATATATATATATATATATATATATATATATATATATATGTTTATGTATAGATCTAGGAGAAAGCAAGTCTCTTTCCTGAATTTTAAAAAATCAATTAATTTATGAATTTGTTATAATTTGCTATTAGAGCAGAATGCAGTTCACTTCATAGTACACAAGTGGAGCACAAAATTTTATTTCTCTTATACAGAAAGTATAATTACAAAACCCATGTAACTCTGTGTACAAAATATTTCCATCTCATTCCACCATCTTACTTACCTCTATACCATTTACCAACACCTCCCTCCCCTTTGTCTTATTCAAAGTTTCTTCATTTCTTCCATGCTACCTCCCACTTCACTCATTGTGGATCAGCATCCACTTAGCAGAGTAAACCTTAGGTCTTTGGTTTAGTGGATTGGTTTACTTTCTTTAACATGATATTCTCCAACTCTATCCATTTACTTCCCAATTCCATAATTTTATTCTCTTTATGCTCAGTAATATTTCACTGTGTATATAGACCATGTTTTCTTTATCCATTCATCTCTTGAAGAGCATATAGACTGGTTCTATAGTTTACCTATTGTGAATTATTTTGCTATGAACATTGATGTGGATATGCCACTGTATTATGCTATTTTTAGCTCTTGTTGGTCTAAACTGAGGATTGGGATAGCTGGATCAATTTTGGTTCCTTTCCACGTTTTCTAAGGAATCTCCTTATTCTTTCCAAGATTGGTGTCACCAATTTAGAGTCGTCACCAATTTGAGGGTGCTGTTCCAAAAATACATCTACTTTATTAGGAATATTTTAAATACATAATGGTGATTTTCACATAGTGGAAATTATGGGTTATACTATAAAATTCAATTTTTACTATTTTTTATATGAATTCTAAAAAATAATTAACTTTCCACCCCATATAATTTTAATGCTCAATCTGTTTCCATACAACAGAAGTTAACTGAAATTTTACTGGATTGTCACTGTATTATTTTCCTCCATAAATAATATATTTACATATATAATCTACAAATTCAAAAGGCCTCATATGCAAGTTTAAATGCAAATGCTTTTCTCGGTTGGCTGGATTTTACTTCTCCAAGGATACCTAGCCTTAAATTACCTGCAGCCTCAAAAGAAAAAAAAAAATAAATATACAGACAAGACCCTACAATTGTGACATCATTTATTTTTAGATTTGATGTTATCTCCTGTCACTCAAAAAACTCACTAGGCTCAGATTGAGCATATGATGACATAAGTTGTGTCCAATCAGGAGCCCTTATATAAGCATTGTCCAATCTACACATATTCAGTAAAGAGAAGCAAGTTTTGACCATCTGGTGTGAAGCCTGCCAGTGTGAGTATCCATTTCTAGGCTCTCTCACTTATGTTCAGTGAACCTGATTTTTGCTCCTGTATAGGTACTGTGTGATTTATAGAGAGGACACTTGGTTCCTAAAAATACAGTAAATGATGAGTGTGCAGTGAAATCCTGAGACTGGATGGTGAGTCTGGTTGTAACTGGCTGCACTTACTATGGTGGGAACTGGCAATTGTTGGCTAGAATCCCTGGTGTAATCTTTGGTTTCTCCAGTCCTGTGTCTTCTTCTGAGAAAGGTCAGCCATGAATCTCCACTGGCCAGTCAACTGGACCATATATTAACAGTAGACCCTGCAAGTTCTATAGTATTCTATAGAATATCTTCATCCCCTACTTTAAATTCTATTTGAGAACATTTGTGGCAATATTTCCGAATCTTCTCAGATTGTGTTATGGTTTCTGGAGTCAGGACATCATCACAATCACAACTCCATGTATTTTTTCCTCCAGGAGAGGGATGAGATACTCTATAGGTATCTCAGTTTTTCTTTACTCCTGAATTCATTCTCCTTCTTTTTGGAGATTGTGGTATTGTGGATTAAGCCAGAGGTACTGTACCATTTAGCTACATACCTGGTACTTTTTTTTTTTATCTCCAGACAGTTGCTGAGTGTGATTTTAAATTTGTGTGCCAGTATTGTGAGTTGTATTTATATATAAAATTTTAGCTTACTGTTCAATGACAACTTCCCCCTTCCCAGTATTATCAGTTACATTTTTGCAGTATTATCAGTTACTTTACCCATATTATATTTCAAATGAACATGGTATTTTCAATTGTTATACCAAAAACTGGATGAGACTTTTAAAATAATCTTTTTTTTTTTTCCTCTGGGTGCAATGATACATGCATATTAATTCCAGAGAGTCAAGTGTCTAAGTAAGAAAGATTGCAATTTCATGGTAAGCGTCAGGAACTTACGTAGACCAATTAGACAATTAGAAAAACCTGTCTCAAAATTTTAAAACATGGCTGGGTATGTTGCCCAGAATTAACATGCTCCTGTTTCAAATCCCCAGTACCATGGATAAAAATCAAAAGCAAAAATTTTGTTGTTGTTGTTTATGAGCATTTTACATGATTGAAAAGTAAAGAAGAATCCTTTGATCTTGGAAAAATCATGTGTTTCTATTCTTTCTTTATGTCTCCAAGGGCAGTCAACCTATCAGAGTGTCTTTATGCTCAGATTTTCTTTTGTGAAATGTATATGAGAGCATTCTCATTCCCTACTCTGGTATTTTCCTGGAACTGTGTTTCAGAACGTATGTAATATGAGGATCCCACACCTGTCAAATCTAATGCCTCTCATAAGTCCAGACCAGTATTAGGGGCTTATTTTATTCAAAAGCAGTATAAATGTAGATAGTATAGTTTCTCAAGGAAGTAACTGAGAGAACTCTCAACTTCCATTTTTTTTTTAATGTCCACTAATTTTATTGTCTAGCACAGTGTTTCTTTCTACCATATCAATACACTTGGAGTACTATGTACTATTCCACTTTTTGAGAGTTGCCATTCTAACAGATGTGCTAATGCAGAAGATCTTATAGTTGGCCTGTGCACTAAAATTCTGATGTAAGCTTTTTAGATTCCAGGGTGCCTTATGCTCACTGGAAAAAAAAAGATATACACCTATATTAGAAATAAAGAGGTATCTGTGATTGTAACCATATTTTTTCCATAATATTTGAGATTTTAGCCCATTAGAATGTTTGCACACCAATGTGAAACCACTCCTTTTTGATCTAGGGAGATTTGCACCTGCACAGTTACCAGAGCTTTCAATGCTCTGAGGTTTCAGATATAGTCTATTGAATGGAAAAAGTTAATATCGGGAAAAATTACTTACAGAAAGAATTGGTTAGTTCTGGTGTTATTAGTAAAGTGAGCTGGGTGAGAGAGCTGAGGAAGTGCTAAACTGACACTTCGGTTTTCAGTGGTGGTCTGTATTTCCCTGTTAATTTTTTGGTACTGTCTAGATAAAAGTTGAACTGTCAACAACAGCTCTTTGCATTTTTAGAGAATGTTGGCAAATCCCTCTAAGGGATTAAGGGGTTTCCTTAAGATTTAACATATTTTTCACTCTAGTCTAATGGAATAAAGCCCATGGATCTTGCATGACCATAGAAAACCACTTATTTTTCCCTCTGGAGTTGATACTCATGTATATCTTATTTCTTCCTCTCTGTGTACAGATAAATTAGCATTTAAACTACAGGCAATTTAGAGTTAAATAATATATTTCAAAACCAAATCAATCTTCCTTTATTTATATTAACACTGGATTTGGGCATTTTGTTCCAGTAATTTTGCATATTGCTCAAATCAGGAAAATCTTCAAGTGCATTCTACTTATCTCTTGGTCGATATATATATTTTTTCTTTTTTCCAATGTGTGTGCCCCTAATTCCTTTACAGTTTTAAGAAGGCCTCAAAACAGGAGTAAATATTTATTTGGTGTATTCATAAACAGAGGGAGGCTTATATTCTGCTTTTATTTTTATTTTATTTTTAAAATTATCTCTTTATATCTATGGTTTGGTGGATGCTTGTGTATAATTCCAGTGTCACACACATTCTGCACACAAGTCCCTACTTGTGATCTGTGCCTATGGTTCTAACATCTACATTCAGGTTGGATTGAGGTTGAAATGAATACCATTTTTTCACTTATATTAAATATTTTATTGATATGTTTTGATTTATATACTTATTATACTTAACAATAAAAAGATATTTGCCTACATATGAATTTCCCTATGTAGTTTTCCGTATTGTGATTTCTTTATCTTAAAATTACTACACTGTTGCAATATAATAACATGTATTAGTGTCAGGAAATAATCACTAGTACATTTGCTCTTATATATGAGAGAGTTCTTGGCTAATTTTGTATACATTTAAATTTCCAGGAAAATCTTAGAAGATTTTGCTTTGATTTCTTCTTTAACAAAAACTAAAGCATGGTAAAATTTTGACCAGTTATTATTATAGGTTAACTTGGGAAAATGGTCATTTTTACAATAGATTTATCCTTTGTAAATATGTTAAATATTTGAGTCTTTTATATGCTTTTCTATATTTTTATTTTCTCAAATATTGCATATTCATTTTCTAAATATACTTGCATCTGAAATGCAATATTCATGTGACATTGGCATAAAACATACATGGTATTTTGTAGTTTTGTCAAACTGAATATAATACATGAACAATAATTCTAGTTCTTTGAATTTACTATTTATAAAATTTAATAATTATTTCTTTCTCTGTAACCATGCCCATTGGTTTCAACACTGGAGGAATATGGCTGTATTCTCATATATACAGTTGTTTTAATTTTAGTCTCTGTTTCTTGTGTGGGTACATCATATACATTTGATTACAAAACAGTTTGTACAAATGGATAATAAAAGTTTAAATTATTATTTCCCACTTTTGTGAATGCATTCATTCCACATATTCATCAATACTATTTAATTCATCTATATGATGTGATTTTATTCAATGTTACCAAATTTCTAAAGATTTTGAGTTTTTATGGTTATTGAACACTTAGATATATCCTTTTAAAAGTGTCTCTTCAAGAATTTATTCTGCTTTTCTTTTGCAGTCTGTTTTATATTTTGTTTCTTGATTATATGAGGAAATTAGATTTTTTTTACCTTGTCACTTTTGTACATTTAATGTAATAATTTGATGAATAGATTTTTTATTAATATTTTGTAATTCATAAATTTACACATATTAAATGTAATAATTTGATTAATAGATTTTTATTAATATTTTGTAATTCATAAATTTACACATATTATATTGTATAATTTTGAAAACAAAAACTTGTTTTTCTTTTGTGATATTAGGGATCAACCAAAGTGTCGTATTTCTGAGCATATTCTCAATTCTGTTTTAAATTTTATTTTCAGATGAGGTTTGCTCAATTTCTTCAGTTGGCCTTAAATTTTCAACTTCATTTCTTAGACTCCAGAATAGAAGATATTTCAGGTGTGCACCACCATATGCACCCTATCTTTTGTATGAAAACTTCTGAGCTTTGTACTTTCTTATATATTTCAGTACTATTTATTAATAACTTATATTCAGAATTTAAAGTCAAAATATGTTGTAATATTTAATGAGTGAAGGCATAAAATAGCATTTTATTATCACACTGTTTTTCCCAATATGCGAGCATCGTTCTTTGAAATGAATACCATTTTTTTTCTCTTCCCTGCACTGTAATCTTCATTATGTATCACTGCCTAAATAACAAGAGACTTATAAAGAGTTTTGTTATTCTGGTTTTCTGTAGTTCCACCATTTATTTTATTAGGAGGTTTCCTCTGATTGATTTAATTTCATAACATCAATCATGTGGCATCATGGTAGTTTGGTCAGGAGGAGACTTTATCTACAACAGTGGATATAACAAATATCTTAGCCATGTACTTGTCTATACCATCTAGATTCTTGTCATTACACTCAGAGAATTGGAAAATTGCAGAAGATTCTTAGGAGAAATTTTCCAGAGTGTATTTCCATCAAGTGAGAAATTAGTATATAGGCATATTTTTGCAATTATAAACTGTATAATTGATATAATTTTTATTTGTTGAATTTTCAAATTTGCTAGTGCTTTTTAAATTGTATCTGCTTTTTATTTATTTGTACTGAAGATTGAACTCAGAAGTGCTTAACCATGAAGCCACATCCTCAGTCCTTTTTTTATATTTTATTTAGAGACAGAGTCTTGCTGAGTTGCTAAGTGCTCACTAAGTTGCTCAATACTATTTATATATATATATATATATATATATATATATATATATATATATATATATATATATAATATTGTCTTAGAACTTATGATTTTTTTTATCCTCCTCAGTCACTGGAACTAAAATTATCTATCACTAGACCTGGCTCATTTGCTTTATAAAAGCACCAACATGGATATTGCTAACTCTCTCTCTGCTATGTTCATCTTTAATAGCTTCTAATTTTGCTCATTTTTTAAAGATTTTCTTACTTTTAGTTTATAAAATTTACTTTTTATTGGGATGGATGATTTGATAATAAATTCTAGTCATTTTATGGCTTAATATTTTTTTGTATGTTTTATTTCAACCTCAGGTTTAGATGACTTTCATTTTTTTAGCTGTAAGGAGGTCTAAGTGAAACATAATAACCTGTATGGATATTGTTAAATAAATGGAACCACAATTTTGCCCATTTTTTGACTGTACAGTATATACCCAAAGAACATAAAATCAGCATACTACATTGAAACTGTCACATTAATATTTATAGCAGCACAATTCACAATAGCTAAGCTATAAAGCCAACCATTCCATGATAAATGGGTCCATTCAGTGATGACAGGATAAAAAATTGTTGCTTTATGCTATGTACACAATAAACTATGAATCAGCCATAAAAAAGAATGACTTTATGATATTTGTCAGTAAATGGATGAATCTGGAGATTTTATTGCTAAGTAAAACAAACCATTTCTTTAAAACCAAAGGTTGAAAGTTTTTGCTGATATGTGAAATCTAAAGCTCATAAAGCGGAAAAGGGTAAGAAAAAAAATCAGTAGATTTCACAATGGTAAACAATGAATTAACAAATAAAAGGGAAAGGGATGAAAATATTAAAGATATATATATAAATCCTACCATGATAGCCACCAACAAGAACAGGATTTTATTTAGGATAAGATATATCCTATGCTTGCATAATGTCATAAAAATTGATTTTACAATCAGGTAGAATTAGAAAGAACCAATAAAATAAAAAAACAAATTATATTTGTTTGAAAAGCTATATGTATGTTCTATTATAAACATCATACAATATATACATCAAACAAAGTTTTTATGCATATGTATATATTATTTTGTATGTTATAAATTGTTAAAATTATAAAAAGGAAAATCCAAACAGGATTGCTTTTGCTATTTTTTATATTAATAACATGCATAAGTACCATAAAATGTTTGAACTTAAATTCACTGTTAAATATTTCCATTAAGTGGTCTGTCTACCTTGTTAAATTTCAAAATTTCTCTTATACCATTGTTAGAGTTCTCACTACATATTCAGAAGAGCCAGCTCCATCAGCGAAATTACAAATAAGATTCTACACTTTAGTAAATCTCTGATTAGTGGTTGTACAATTAAAATTTGAGGATTCCCTTTTTTAATTACCATAATTTTCTCATCTGAAAAATATGTATATTTTAGATCATAATATTTAAAAATTACAAAATATGTATTTTTGTAGTAATGTCTGAGTTTCATATTGTGTTTCATAAATGCGGATTATATATATTTTTTTGAACTTAAATCACTTTATCTGCAGAAGTAGATAATAGTATCATTGTGTTCCAAAACCACCTACATGATAGTCTACTAACTCTCATTTCAACTTCGATTACCTTACAGACTGTGCAAAAGTTCATGTGGTCAATGTGTTATTTATTTACATATTCTTATTTCAGGTACCGTTAACATTCAGGGATATAGCCATTGATTTTACTGAAGAGGAGTGGGAATACCTTCAGCATGCTCAGATAAACTTATATAAAGATGTGATGTTAAAGAACTATAGAAACTTTGCCTTCCTTGGTAAGTTTAATTTTCCTTTAAAATTTTTAATTAATAATTATTATTTAATTTACTTATCTTGTATCTTCTGGGAACTTCTCAATAAGAATGAGTTTCAGATTTGTGTTTCAAAGAAAAAGGGCATTTTTATATAGATATTTTACTCTTTAATATATATTATTTTGCACGTTAATCTTTCTCTTTCTCAGTGTGTTATACATCCTTCACTTTAGATAAATAGTACCTAGCATGATTTAGTGATGTAAACTATTGTAGCCTACACATAGCAGGGGACAGAGTTGAGAAGTTCAAATGGAGAAAACCAAACTAAAAAATGTTGAAAGACTAGTTATTCAGCAGAAAACAATTTTCAGAGGCTTAGCTTTATTTCTTTTGATTTTAATCATTGAACACATACTGCCCTACATTTATTAAATTTTCAAATTCTTTGTACTCTTCGGTTTTCTTCTTCACTGATGTCCCAGTTCATTCAGATTAACCATCAAAACTTACCTTTTGTTGTGAGGGCCAGCATAATCAGTTACAAATCTTGTGAGGAAACCTGTAAAGAAGCTAACAGAAGAGAGAGACACACTCACAGTAAAAAGAAATAAGGAAAAAAATACTGGCCACTCCTCTTCATGGCTGCACATAGTATACTCCAGAATTACATAGCTTCTGTTACCATGACTACATTCTAACCTAGTGTTATTTTAACCCCAAGTGCTAGCTAACCATGATAAGGTACAGTTACTACAAACATAGAGCCCTTTCTCCCTAACGACATTACCAGAGAAACTAGATAGTGCACCTGGAGAGTTGTCTCAATAGCTTCAGGGAGAAACTGCTAGGCATTACTAATTGTGGATATCACGGTGCCAGTTATCATCACCCCCACACTTTCCTGTCTATTTCTAAGGTCAGAATACCTACAGTCTTCCCTCTTTTTTAAAGGCCTTTTGAATAAATAATATTACTTATCTTCTTAATGCTGGTGGGTGCAAAAAATAAGGCAGCTATAGACAATAGCAAGTGCCAACATCAGTAAATATCCACCTATGAATATTTTTTGACACAGATGAAATTGAATAAACATGAAATTATCCAATCCATCAAGTCTAAACATCAATCATCTTGTTGGACCTTATTAATGATATCTTTAAGGTAATTGAACCCTTTTCAAATAAAATTACTATTATCACTTAAATTGAAGGAACACATGCTATTAAACTTTGAATATCCATTATGGTGTAACAATACCAGACAATCAATTGCAGCATGAATGTCAAGTATGGCTTGACAAGGTTGTTTTTGTTCTTTATTAAGCATATTAACGGCCATGGAGGCATGGCTAATACTTTTTATGATAGCATAAGTGAGTTTCATAATAGTTTTCTAAGCCCATAGGGCTAGTCCAGGGAAACCCTATAAAGAGAATGCAAAACATCAAATTTTGCCTTAGAGAGAAGGTTTACTGAATTATCACAGTTTTTATCAAGAGGAATAGCTCTTTAATAAACAAATTTCACAGGATGGTGACCTATTAAATACTATGATAAGGAAACAGTTATTCTGCTAAGACAACAAAGAATACCATGAGATATTTTTTCAGGTATATAACAATTCCATTCAAGTGAGACAAGATATTGTACTGGGTTATAGAAGTCCAGGATCTGTCAGTACTGAATTTCCCATAGCTGGTGTAAAAAAACAGAGCAACATTATTATTAAGACCAAAACATTTACAGAGTTTTGTGTGAGTTTAGCAACCAAAGCAGTAACTAATTTATCCAAAGTACATTCTAACCTATTTGAGCCAACATCTTTTGAGCTGAGGCTGGTAATGGTTTTATATCTCCCCAAGTACCTGGAAATAATTATAGTATCATGGGTTCCTCTTATAATGTTTCTCCTCATTTGAGGAGAATGATTATTCTCTTCTTTGAAGGGACTCTTCTCTTCCAGGGTTAAATGAAACTTATGAATCAGCTTAGAAGTCCTTGATTTACATTTATAATTGCTATATTTCATACATCAAGCTAGAGTCCAAACAGGACATGTTGACATAAGTGTAGCAGTGTATGCTTTTCCCCAGGTGATCAAAGGCATAGGATCTCATCATGCTGGTCAGGTGGAATCTTATATATTGCATACTTTATTTTGGTAATGACTTTTTCAGAATAGAATGTCTATTCAATGCAGATGACTAACTATGAGTATAAACTTTATGTTGTATATTGAGCATAGTAACAGTAAATAAAACAATATTTAATGCATATTAAAATGAGAGAGGCTATATCTTTGTTTGTATTTCTCTGTTTTAAAAGGCAAGTATTAGGATACAATTTGCTCACTCAAAAAACTTGTCCAAAAAGATTATGAGAAATTTTATTATTTAAAACTATATCTCATTGATTAAAAATTGTGCAAAATGATGAGATGCAAAGGCAGGGTCATTACCTATCTTTAAACAAATAGGGCTTCAAGGAGCAGATCATGCTTGGTTTCTCTCCATGCTCTCTGTTGGAATTGACTTGGCAGATTTTTTTTTTTTAGATTCAATTCTATTAGTCAATTTTTTCTTTTGTTTTGTGGCTTGCAACAATGCATTAATAATCATAAATATTTTGAAGTGAATACCTCATTATACTTTTACTTTGTAAGCTGTTTTCTATATTTCTTATTTTTTTTATTTTTATTAATGATTTAATTTCTGGAACATGCTTGGATTCGTTTCACACTTCTCTTTACATAGATAGATAGATATAGATATAGATATAGATATATTTAGATATCTTCCCTTTATATATCCTACAGGTTTTTAATTATTACAGTATTTCACAAGTTGCTTAGACTTGTCTTAACCTTAGTCCTGTTTGATAAGGCTCTCCCATAGTGGTAGAATTTCAGCTTTGCACACTAGGAATCCCCCTCTCATTTAATCTTAAGGAATTATTCACATACACGATTCTCAATTTTACTCTCTAAACTTTCTTTAAATAGTTATTTAGAGTTTATTGAGTAATTAATAACTGTCAATATCCTAATATTCAGTTCTTAAAGTTTTTTTTTCTTCTTTTGTTAATTGGATTAAGCCATGCTTCTCTTTCTTTATATTGCTGTACTATTTTTTATTTGTTCATTAAAGGAGTCAGCAGTACATTATATAGTCCATTTTGGGGAAAAAGGTATAAAAATATTTAAATAAATAAAAATACACAAGAACAGTGCTGTATCCTTGTAATATGTGAGAATTGAGAGGCCATCCAAAATTACTTCATTTTTGAGGGAAGTCGCAGAAATTTAGAAACAGCATGACTCAAACAAATTTTAAAAAATTGTGTTGTAGTTCAGGGATATAGAATTTTGGGGGTTAATCTCAAGCACCACACATGAAAAATTAACAGTTGGATGACCTAAAGATTCAGAAATGCCAGTACTAAATATGTATCTATGAACAATTAAATTAGCAAATTGGAGTGATACCTCTGCTTTTGTGATTAGTGCAAACATTGTTCTAAGTATTAAAGCTAGGGACTCAATGTGTGTGCCCATCAATGATCAAATGAGTAAAAATATTGCACTTAAATACAATTATTATTTAGTTATGAAAATATTTGTTCTCATAGTTTTTTAAAAAATACATGCAGGACTTTGCATTAAGTGAAATGTGACAGGCAGGGATTAAGTTGCAGGAACATTTGATTCGCATCTGGAAGTCAAAATTTAAGTGAGAAAAATTGTGCTCACCAGGTACTGTGTTTTTTGTATGGTTGATATTATAGTCAAAGTCTCCGTATTTTAATTTTATTTATTTATAATATTATAATATTATAATTAATATTATAATATTTATTAATATTATTTATATTATTTTTTATTTTATTGAGCTTAAGAGGGTCAAGAGTTTTTTTTTTTTTTTACCAAATGTTGAGTGTATTATGTTCTTCATTAATACTACTAGTAGAAGGAATACAATACCTTGTAAGACAAAACTGATATTTATATTAAATAATGATTTTGTTAATCAGTTCTGTTTAGTCATTTTACCTTTTATATATAGTATGAAATACCATGATACATTTAGTAAATAAAGTAGTATTTGTCAGTGAAAAAAATCATCATATCAAATGAATTTAAAAATATGAAAATCAATTTATTATACTTGATTGTCAACTGTTGACTTCAGCCAAGTATTATGGCATAGGCTATGCCAGGTTTTTATAGTCTTTTAAAATGTTTTTATGGAAAATTTTAGAGACATATATGTGTATATTTCTTAGTAAATTTTTTGTTCATATTTCTTGTTAAGAGTCCATAGCCTCTTTACCCTTATTGACTATTTGTGGCATTATCACACAAAATCTGCCAGTTATTTTCACATCTCTATGTCATCTTAGAAAAAAAAACAGTTTTTGGACACTCTTTGAAAAAGCCACAAATGTTTGTATATGTTTTACATTTCTCTTATTCTACTGAGAGTAAATGTAGCTGGTAGATATTTCCTAAATATGTAATGCTATATTATGAAGAACAAAAAGCTGTGGATGATAAGAGTAACATACTTTCCTTGTCTTTATTATAATACTCTTCTTAATGATGTACTCCTCTTGGATACTGTGGTCTCTAAAAGAATTTTGGTAATATTCTCAAATTAATTGTGTCTGTACATTTTTAATGAACTGATATATTTTTGAGTTTATGATGACTTTGAATGTACTAATCTGTTACACTCCTGATGTACTTATTTTACCTTAATTTCAAGTTATGTATGCAAAGTATATTCATCCTACTCTAATAGGTATTGTTATTTTTATTTTTTGTTTATTTCAGCCATGACTCCTCAAGATATTCAAGAATATTCAACAGAAAAGGGCATAAAACATATGTTTCACAGTGTGATAAGTGGAAAATATAGAAGTTGTAATCTTGACTGTTTACAACAAGAGAAAATATGGAAAACTACTAGTGAGAGTGAACACCAGAAATCATATAAAAATTCAGACCTTGTTCACTACCAGAGAATTTATACTGGAGAGAAGCCCTACAAATATAAACAATGTGGCAAAACTTATAGTAAAATATAGGTCTTATTTACCACAGAAAAACCCACATTAGAGAGATGCCCTACAAAGGTAAATAGTGTGGAAAAGCTTTCAGTCAAAAAGTAGGCCTTACTTGCCACAGAAGAACTCACAATAGAGAGAAGCCCTACAAATGTAAAGAATGTGGCACAGCTTACAGTAAAAATCACACCTTATTCGCCAGAGCAGATCACATACTGGAGAGAAGCCCTACAAATGTGAAGATTGTGGCAAAGCTTTCAGTCAAAAAACAAACCTTATTGGCCATAGCAGACTCACACTGGAGAGAAGCCCTACAAATGTAAAAAATGTGGCAAAGCTTTCAGTTGAAAATCACACCTTATCGGCCTCAGCAGAACTCACACTGGAGAGAAGCCTGACAAATGTAGAGAATGTGGAAAATCTTATAGTGAAAAATCACACCTTATTGGCCACATCAGGACTCACACTGGAGAGAAGCCCTACAAATGTAAAGAATGTGGCAAAGCTTTTAGTCAAAAAGGAGACCTTTTTAGGCACAGCAGAACTGACACTGGAGAGAAGCCTTACAAATGTAAAGAATGTGGCAAAGCTTTCAGTCAAAAATCACACCTTATTTGCCACAGGAGAACACACACTGGAGAGAAGCTCTACAAATGTAAAGAATGTGGCAAAGCTTTTAGTCAAAAACCAGACCTTTTTAGGCACAGCAGAACTCACACTGGAGAGAAGCCCTACAAATTTTATGAATGTGGAAAAGCTTACAGTCAAAAATCACACCTTATTTTCCACAGCTGAACTCACACTGGAGTGAAGCCTAACAAATGCAAAGTATGTAACAAAGTTTTTACTCAAATATCAACCCTTATTTGCCAGAACAGAATTCACACTGGAGAATAGCCCTACGAATGTGAATGAGTGGCAAAACTTTTAATAAAAAATAAAAATTTATTCAACACAGCAGAAGACACCCTGGTGAATGTGAAATGTAAATAAAGTGATAATACTTTTAAAGAAAAACTAAACTTCATTAACAACAGAATTTATACAGAAAAGAACCCCTACAAATGAAAACAAATTAGCAAACTTTTTAATAAGAAATCAATTCATTTTCACCACTACACTATTTATTCTGGAAAGAAGACATAAATGTAGATAATATAGAAATATTTTAAATTATATATCATATATTATTAGACATCAGAGAAAACACACTGAAGAGAAGCTTTACAAATGAGACCATCGTACCATTTCTCTAAGGAAGAGTCAACATTTAATCCTCACCACAACAACCATAGAAGAGACAAAGTTGTGAAATGTGAAAATTGACAATTGACAATGCTTCCAAAATTTATTCACCAATACTCAGCACCTGTGGATACATACTAGTTAGAGAGAATACAAATGGAAAAAAACATTTCATAACCACATGTTTCTTTAACACTACTTATTTTTGGAGGATTCATTGTGCCCAGAAACCCTAAAAAGTTAAATGATATTTTGAAAACTTATTCAAATTTTAAATTCATTGAACATCTGAAAACTCATACCAGTAGTGAACATTGAACAGATTTTGTCCAAAATGTATACCTTATATAAAAATGAATCATTTATAATAAACACTTTGACAAATAAGAGAGTATAGTAAAGTCATTATCTCTACATTACACCTTGATGTATATGAGGATCAGTAAAAGACATTACCTATTTAAATAAAAAATTACTATTTTCATTTTTGAATACTGGAGAAAACAATTATATGAAATATTTTTTTATTAGTTTTAACACGAAATTGTAGCATTTTAAACTGTATTTCTTTTTTGTATTTCAGTTTATATTTAGGGATTTTTAAACACGGAGCCACATTCCTAAGCCCTCTCCCCACTTTTTCAAATTTTGAGACTGTCTTGCTAAGTTGCTTGAAACCACACTAAGTTGCTGAGGCTGAATTTAAACTTCTGAAAGTACTCAGTTTCCCAATTTTCTTGGATTACAAGCATGGACCATCCTGCCCAACTTATAGTGGATTCTTTACCTATATGACTTGGGTGAATACATGAGGCTTAAAATGCAGCTACATGAGTTTGAGTCATTTCACTGGTAAAAAAAAATACTATAATTTGTATTGTAATAGGAGACTCAAAATGGTACTAGATAAACCTATTTTTTTTAATCTGCCTCTTTATTCATGGTATTCTAATGATTTTAATCTAGTCAGTTCAGACCATTTCTGATTAATGAGTATCATCAAGATGGAGCCATGTATTCAAATTCCCTCTATAATCAATAGCAACTCTTCCCATTAAAACTCAAAACATTTTCATAGAGTCTTTGTTATATTTTAAGGAGCCACTCTTGCTTTTGTTTAGCAAAACAGAATCAATTCCACACTGTTGAGTCCCAAAGTAAATGGCAATACATTAACCTAAGCACCGTGAGGAATATAAGAAATACAAGATATCACCTTTGAAATATAAAAAAAATAAGAATCATAAATGCTAAGCCATTACCATCTAAACTATACCAGGGCTTATAAAATGTAATCTTAGATGTTCTACTCACTCTTATAGTAAGAAGCCTTAGACTCAAAGTCATTTTTTTGTTGTTATAGTCTATTTTATAATACTATAGAAAAATACCAGAACCAGGCCAATGTATAAAAAGAGGTATAAATGCATAAAAATATTTTCTGAGGGGCTGGTGTTTCGGCTCAGTGGTAGAGTGCTTACCTAGCACATGCAAGAATCTGGGTTCAATCCTCAGCACCACATAAAAATAAATAAATAAATAAAATAAGGTATTCTGTCCAACTACAACAAATAAACAGATAAATAGATAAATAAATAAATATTTTTTGAGTACATACTTCTGAAGATTTAAGTGCTCTGTACCAGAATCTTCGCAGCTCCTGTTACAGCCCCTTCACCACATTACACATGAGATGGAATTATGGTTAGGGCTCATTTGAGAGGTAGAGAGAACATAAGGACACAGGAAGTCAGAGAAATCCAGTAAGAAGACTTGCTCTTTTTGTAACAATCTGCTTTAATAGGAACTATCTTGTGTCCCATGAAAATTTCATTAACTCTTTCAAGGGCATCTCCCCCAATGATCTAACCACAATCTACTAGATCTCACTTTTTACACATTCTACTATTTTCCAACTCTCTCCCCTTGGAAACCAAGTTCCCAACACATGAGTACTTGAGGGACATACTCAATTCATAATGAAAGTTATATGAGAAAGACAATGGTAAAAATGAGACATAGAATGTCATTTCTTTGTACTTATAAAGATTCTAGATACTACAATAAAATTCTTTAAAATATATAAATTATTTTAGGTGGAGAATTTATTTTAAAGACAATAGGGAATTCAATTAAACTACTTCTTGAAGAATGAATAAATTTAAATATGACAAGACTAATGGGCTAGGTATATTAAAAGAAGGGAAAAGTCTGTGCAAAAACTCAGTGGATGTATAGTAAACCATGCCTAGGTTTATAAAGAAAATGGTATGCTTTCTGAATATGCTATATCAAGCCAAATGTGTACTGGCTAGATGTGGTGGCCCTCAAAACCAGAGCAAATATTCATAAGAAAGATGCAGTGGACATCAGTCTCAAGAGCTTTGTATTAAAATATCTGCTTCCAAAGACTACATGATTCTTAGTAAATCTTGGCAGTATTATCTTTCTTTCAATTTCAATTTTAAGCTTTCTATATAGTTGCTGCACCATCTCTTGACCAGACCAATATTTTCTTGAACATCTTCATATATTAATCTACACACTGTCTCACATGTTTGTTTCTAGGTTGTCATGGATCCCTCCTAGTAAATTCTGAGATGTATGAGAGGTTTAACAAGTATAGAAATTTGCTTATGAAAAATAAGCCATGTTGTAGGTGGGAAGTAAAAGGAGAAAAGATGCAAAAGTCCTCATCCAAACTTGTATATGCTGATACTACACAAGGTTATTTCAATGATGTCTGCTTTGTGGTAGAGAAGCATCTTTTCTTATACACTATGCCACAAATTTCATCAAATATGGTTGTTATAGACTTTGAGAACACCCAGAGTTATCTTAGTAATTTCTACATTGAAAAACTACTGTTACATTTAAGCAAAACTATTCATTGCAATAAATCTGAAATAGTTCTTTAATATTGCAGAACAGAAAATTGGTGGCATTATTCACTAAATGCCAATATTTTCCAATAACACCTATAGGGGTACTTAACAAAATGGATTGATAATTAAAGTAAAGAGTGAAATGAGACTCAGAAACAACTAATTATGGTAAAAATTATTATTACCTTATTTCAAATACTAGTGCACACTTTTGCTTTTTTCCCAAAAGTTAATTTTTTTAACATTTTGGTATGATATTTCACTTCATTTATGTAACATGATAAATACTATGTTTTTTTCATATGCACTCTCTGATGCATCTCAAATATATTTGCATACCCCAAGACCTTAACAGATTTCTATACACATTATTCACTAGAGAAACAGTAGTTACTTCTGAAATCTATATTGCCCTTTTTAAATGAGGTCTTGCATTTTTTTCAAATATCTGAAATAATTAGGATGATCTTAGTTCTAATTATCATATAGTAAATTCCTGATAAATATTTGTGAAAAGGATGAAGAAATAATAAGAGCATTTATATAATCTGTACAATAGGTTATGTGGTATTTCATGTTTTTAGCTACAACTTATTGAATATTATAGCAATCTTACTATGTGGGTAAGATGTGGGTATGATGAACCAATAATAAATAAAAATTGCATGCTGCATTGTTAGTAATTTACCAAGCAATTTATTTTCAAAAACAGACACTCTGATGTGTGGTATTTATCAACTATGATATTATGAATGAATGAAGTAAAGTAAATGAATAATTGAAACTACATACTTGCTTAGGGTGCCTATAATTCATTGTTAAAAAACCTTTAGCTATGTAAGATTTTAATACTGTATCTCAAGTTGTGACTTAAAGGAATTTTGATAAAATGTGCATTAATAATGCTGAAGTCTTTCATTGAATCTTATATCAGTTTATGAAATAAATATGCTATAAGTAATTTCCTCAATTCTAAGTGTCTTATGTTTTAAGAAACTGTATGGACAATTCAAATTAAAGTTAACATAACTAATATCAAGAGCAGAAGCACCACAGGAAAAATGAAAACAAAGAAATGGGAGATTCCACCATTATAGATGTAATTTTCTCAACATCTTTTCAATGTACCTAAGCCAGTATTGATACCAAAATTAATGAGCAACCTCTTCTCATGCTGGGTGTGCATGATGCTGTTACATAAAATGAAAAGAACTGCAGATGTTTCAGAGATACATCTTACAACAGTATCTCACTGTGTTTGACCGCAGCAAATAGGTTCTCAGTGTTCAAATGGGTAAAAATTAAAAAAAAAAAAAATTTCAAGTAAAATCCATGTTAAACAATAACAACTGTTTTTTCATAAGAAAACTGTCAATGTTTTTTTTTTTGAAACAACATGACAATAAACTGTGTCCTACCACATAAAGGAAAGCAACAATTCTTCATTTTATGATTTGAATATGCCAAATATTCTTTGGCAAAATGTCATGTTTTAATTTCACAGGTGTGAATTATATCTGTTTTTCTTTAAATTGCTACTTATTTAATATAAATTTGTTGAAAAATTATTTCTGCATGTGCTAATTATTGAAATATAGTGAGGAATGAAATTCATTTAAAGCTCTATGAATTGCAATCTCAGAATGGTAGGAGGAAGCTGTATATAATCATCAGAAACATATTGAGTACCATTAATTTGTTCCAGATATTTATTTCCCTTAGTATCCATATTTCACATAAACTAGTTCTTTCAAATTGAGCTGACTACTATATATCATAGGAAAAGCCATCAGAGCAATCAGAATAAGAAATTTAAAAGAGAAACAATCAAATCATAAACATCTGGTTGAAACAACTAGCCAACTGTTGGATCGTACCTTTTGACTTTACTAAATTCCCTTCTTTTTTTTTTATAATGACTAAGAGTAAGGTACTTCTATTAAGAGCATAACCAGAACAATTTATGGCAATTTGTTTTTCTGAAACATATAAAATTGACTTGCTAACTCAGAATACAATCTATTGAGTATACCTTTTGGGGTAAAAAAAATGTACAGCTACACAACATGAATATTGGCCTTTTGAAAAAAAAAGAATGTGATGGTGAAAACCAATTTGGAAAGTTAGTATTGAATATTTTATATCAAAGAAAAAGCAGAAATATTTAAAATACTTTTGATTATTAGATTCGTGTAAAAAAATAAAAGGAAGTGTCCAGGTTGATGTGGTGGTACATACCTGTAATCTCAAAAATCATAGAGTATGAGGCTGAATGATCACAACTTCAAGGCCAGGCTTGGTAACAGAGACCAGGTCTCAAAATAAAATATTGAAAAATTGTGAATATATATGAGTAATAAAGCACCCCTGGGTTCAAACCCCAGGACTATATAAAACTGTAGTTTTCAAAATTTACACCCAAATCAGCAGCCTCCACTCTATCATCAACTATGTAAAGTTCTAAAAGGAAACTAAATTTAGCCATACCTACTATTAGTTGTCTGATATTGACCATAATTTTGAAATCAATACATGGAAGATCCTTCACAAAGTATTAGTATTTTTTCGAATGGCAATGAGAGAGGGAAGAAAACCAATTTGGCTTATGGGGCCACTTCTTTCTCTTAAGGCCAATGAGTCAAATATTAAAAGGCATTAGTGTTTAATTGATTATCATTTATGTAATCATTATTATGTGATTTTCTGCTTAATCTGCATTGGGCACTTTATTATTTCTGAGTATGAGCATCTGTACAGACCACTACACCCCAGTCTATTATTTAATAGTTACAAGTCCTGTGTTCATTCATCATCAGTTAGTTATTCTATTTTAAAAATAATTATGTGTTGCATTCTTTGTCTACAGAAAATTTATGAAGGTTAAAAACCAGTAATCATTTTCACAAATTTGATTCTAAACTAGTTTTCATCGCAAAACACACACCAGAAGTAAGAATGATTTCTTTCTCTAATTTATTAGCCTTTCTGACATCCAATATCAGGACATGAATGGTGCTCATGGAGGGATGTTCTTACCATCAAGAACAATCAATACTACTTTCTTCTATCGCATCAAATGGTACAAAAAGTGCACATTTTACTGTGTTTCATACGAAAAACTTGACTTTCCATTATTTGTGTTTAGTGTGTTTTTACTTTCTTTTTCATCACTTTGTTTTTCTCTATATTTTGTAATATTCAATTTTGTGTGTGTGTGTGGTGAAGAAAATAGACCACTAGAATCTTCTAACTTTTGCTACATTCAATCACTTGACTACTCACTAGCTAATATTTCTATTAAAGCATCATTTTAAAGGTAAGACTGAGGTATGCTAACAAAACTATTTTCAAGGTCTACTGCATAATCAGCATAACTTTCATCAGCTCTGTAGTTAGAGCCACTGTTTCATCCACAAACTCTGCTTCCTTTGTGTGATTTTTCTTCTATATTGAGTAACTCTCTTTGAAATGAGGCACAGAATACAGCTTTTTAGAATTTTATCATTAATGAAAATCTATTATTATTTATCATTAATGGACAGTCTGCTTCAGTTAAGAATTCCAGGTTGAATACTAGTTTTCCTTTAAATCTTGAGGTTATTCTGTATTTATCATCTATAATCCATCATTAGTGATAAGTACTTGGGGTCTATTCATGCTTTCTTGAAGCTGACCATGGTTTTTCTTTTCAGGATATTCTCTTTGTTTTAAGCATAGCTACTTGAGAAATTCTGGAGATATATTTAGCATATTTAAATTTTATTTTCTTGATTATAGCATTCAATCAAAATGGAATATTTCCAGACCAGATTTTCTTTCCAGTATATACATGTAGGAAACTGGGTAAAATATTGAAAATACAATGTTGGTTTTTTAGACACCAAAAACAGGCATAGCAGATGAGTGAAACCATAAGCAATAACTGCAGACTGGTGAAGTGAACTATAACTATATTTTTAAAATTGTTCTTAATAAGTGCAGTTTGATAAAGTGCTGTTACCATAAGTTTTAACTTATGGGTAAAGGGGAAGTAAGAATAATCAAAGTATACCAGTGAAAGAAAAACTTTAAGTCTGGCACCTGGGAGCAGACTGTGTGGGAAACTTCATGTTATGATACAGAAGAATCCCCCACTTTCCCTTCTCCCTCTCACCCACTTAACCTCACAAGAAACCACAAAGACGCTTAGAATAAAATGTTTCAATTCAATAGTCACACTCTATACAAATACAAAAAGAAGTTAAAATTCAACTGAACACAGAATCTTGTGTGCAAAGTTACGGGGATCTGAAACATCATATAAAATGTTAGGTTAAAGATGATTCTGTGTTTTATTTTATTTTTTTTTTTTGTGTGTGTGTGTTCTGTTTTTTTCATAGGGTGTGGCTATTCCTTGGTCACCTGAACTCAGCAAAGAAACTGTTTTTTTGATGAAGTATCAGTGGCTGACCTACATTAAATACAGACAAATATTAAAAAAATTTAAAACGCCTAATTATGAAAAAATATATTGCTGCTTTCTCCCTGCACATTTTTCTTTTTAAAGTATTTTTTAAAGTTTTTGATTTTTTTTTTAATCTTGAAAAATAGTGAAAAATTTTGGCAGAATTTACAACCAACTGCATAAGGGTCTGGGAAGCTGACAGGCTGGATCAGGGCTGGGAGGAACAGACAGAAAGGGATCTTTCCCTTTGTTACTGGAGGCCAACTATAACTAAAAAGAGGCAAATATCAATAAGTGTTTGTAAACCAGGAATTGATACAGATTATCAAGTTAGTATCAGTTATAAAAAATTTATATAATCAAGAAAATAGAGAAATCATGAACAGGATTAGAAAAAAAATAGGTGTAAATTTTATTTTTAGAAATTTATTGATGATACATAAAAAATAAAGATGAATTTTATATTTTCACTTTAAATGGATGGCAGAGAGATATGTAAGTCAAAAACCCTACTTAAGTTACAAAAGCATAATCAATTGATAGCTTCTACTTCTTTTACTCTCTATCTTCCTTGGCATTTCCCCTGAGGTCACACTTGTAGAGTGTGACCAATCACTAAGCAAAAAACTAACCAAGAAGTTAGTCATGAACCTACACTCTTTCTCATAAGACCCCAATCAATTTCAGAGCAAAGGTGTGATACAACACCTTTTCATTTCCTTCTTTGGGAAAAGGTCCCTTTTGCAAATCAGATAGAAAAGTAAATTGGCCAACCTCTATCAAAATATTACTAGAAATAAATATGAGTTATCTTCATTTAGAAGTAAACTGAAATAAAATAACACCATTGTACAGCATCTTTCAGGGTTAGCCTTTAAAAACTGGAAAAAAAAAACTCTTTCTAAAGAGCAGAATACTTGGCAGCACACTTCATCCACACTTTCATGTAGAAAAAGAAGTTACCTCAGGTAAGAAGGTACATGAACTAATAGAAAGAAATCAAGACTTGGTCAAGGGTCTAGAAGGAACTTTTGATGACTATAAAATTTGGGGGGTACAGTAATAAGGATGCATCTCTGAGAGAGTCAATGCAGTGTTAATATCATGGAATTTGATGCTATCACACACCAAAGCACATACATCATGGACAATGTACAAGACAACCAAGTTGACAACTGGTTTTTTTTTTTGCTTTTACAGATAATAAATGCTAAGCAAGCATCACTAATAAAGTATCAATAGATCATGCCTAAAATTGAATCAGACCACATTTAACAAAAATAAAGATATTACTATTGTCTATGACCATGGTATCCACTGTATTGTCATCTACAAAAGAAACAAAAAGCTACTGGCATGGTAGGATATTGGAAAATGTGATGGTGTTGCTAACACTTGTTAAATTTCACATCATATCAGATTGTGCTACCAAGAGATAGACTACATAGATTCAGGAATCAGTGTGTCAAAGTTGAAGAGTCTTCACTCATGATCACTTCGATAAATTGGCAATTATATTTTCTTACACCATTCCTCTGCAGCCTGCAGTTTTAGAAATTCTAATTATTTAAGAGGACACTTTTCCAACAGGATGTTGAACAAGATTCCAAATAAAATTTAAACTGCACCTGAGAACTTTAAATTCTATGTACTAAGAAAACACAAAGGAACAGAAGAAATTACAATCCTAGCTAGGTCACTTCACTCTCCTTACCAGAAGGACATTTATTCCATGTTGCAATAAAGACAAAAATCAGATGATTCAATCTGAAAACAGATGATCCTATTTTCTACTTTTTAGTACTCACTTGCCCTACAGGAATGGTTAAAAAAAACAGTGTTGTATTTGTTTCTTGAGAAAATTATGGTGAGCAGGCTCAAATGATTTGGGGAAGAGTATGAGTTTCACTCACTCAGCTAAGTTATAAAGATCAAAAGAAGTATTTTTAAGGGATTTAAAATGAACAGCAGAAAAGACATAAGATGACCATTAATTTGATATTCAGTTTACACAGATGTCAAAACTGTAATTAATTGCACTGTCTTCCCTTTTATAAGGAATACAGTCTCACTAGTACCATAAACTACGTACAGAACTTAGACTGAAAAGTGAATTTTTGAGGTGTCACTATAGGGAACTGTTTTTTTATGGCACCATTAGGACTGAAGGATTCATTTCCCAGACAATTGTTGAAAGTGGTCTTTTCAAAATACTTTCATCAGTAGAAGAGAGTTTTTCTGGTGATGACCATTCAAGGCTTTCTACACTAAAGACTATTTGAGACTCATGTAAATCACAGTCCATGTCTCATGTAGAAATACAAATGAGAGTGCAAGACAGCCCCAAAATTTCACTTTGAGTAAGCAGAAGCCTCCTTTGAGATAAGACTGCAAACCCAGATTCTGTGATGGTTCCTTCTCTTTATTTCCATTGTGCTGATCTGAAGCACACTCACTTATGGACTTCCAAGATGCCTAGTCATGGTCTTAATCTCCCTCCTGGGGAGACCTAATTAGAACTCAAATGCATCCTTCATCTGCTTCCAGACTTTCTGTTTTCCAAAAGTTCTTTGAAGTCTTTTGTCACTGGAGATCACCTCCTCTGTTGATGTGGTGTTTATCTCATTTTATGTTTCTCTTTGACTGTTACTTTAATTCATTGTGGGTAAAATAGACTTGTATATATGAAAATCCAGATCTCTAGGTAAAATAGTTATCTGAGTTTATAGGCTTATAGTCAAAAATATTTAATACATTTTATTATGAATTTAGATCCATGATTAAAATTGGAGGAAATAAAATACTTTATAAGGATGTAATTCTGCACTACAAAGTTATCATTGTTTTTCACAAAGGATAAGAATTTTGGAAGATAACATAGCACCAAGAAAAAGAATCACTATTTTTTATATATAGTTGTGCTTGAAAGAGAATAATAATGTCACCATAAATTGATGATATAATATAAAAGAAAAACCTTTATGACCAATTCTGTTTATTTTTGACAAAATATATTTGAAGCAAAAGTTCAAAATCCATGAATCTCCTCAAAATACTATAAAGATACAGTGAATAGCATTTCTTCACAAATCATGTAATTTTTGTGATATTATCTAAATTTTCTAGACATAGATATAGAAGCTAAATACATTAATATTCTTTCTCAAGGCACATTTATTTTGAAGCATATTTCCTTAAATCTACAAATGCAATTAAATTTTATTTATCATACACAGATCAGTACATCAAAAATGACCAAATACCTGGAGAGAATTTCATTGGCATATTTCTATCTTTTAAACAATAAGGTCTAATATATCTTCTACCTTTTCAGTGACACATAATTTTTAAATTTCAAGTAAACTTCTCCTTTAGGATCAAAATGCACATTCGGCATCCTGTAGGCTTCTAGGATTTGGGATTCTGTCTCATTTTTCAAGTCTGGGAAGTTTTCTCGTATTATTTCATTGAATAGATTGCTCATTCCTTTGGTTTGGAGCTCTATACCTTCCTGTATCCCAATGACTCTTAAGGTTGGTCTCTTAATGTTATCCCATATTTCTTGGATGTTCTGCTCATGGTTTCTTAACAGTCTTGCTGAGCTGTCTATGTTCTTTTCGAGGTGAAATACTTTGTCTTCATTGTCTGATGTTCTATCTTCTAAGTGTTCTACTCTGCTGGTAGTATTCTCAATTGAGTTTTTAAGTTGGTTTATTGCTTCCTGCATTTCTAGGATTTCTGTTTGTTTGTTTTTTATAACCTCTATCTCCCTGTATAGTTGATCTTTTGCTGCCTGGATTTGTTTGTGTAATTCATTGTCGAAGTAATCTTTCATTGTCTGATTTTGCTGTCTAATGTCTTCCTTGAGACTCCAGATCATCTGAAGCATGTATATCCTGAATTCTTTATCTGACATTCCACCTGCTGCAGCTGTTACCTCTTCTAAAGTTGAGTTGACCTGCATTGCTTGTGGTCCTTTCTTTCCTTGTCTTTTCATATTGCTTGCGATTCTTTCTGCTTGGTGAAACTGTTGAGTTTTTAAAAAAAATTTCCCCCTATATATTTATATTGCTCTTGTATAGTTGAAAAGTCTCCCTTGCAGGGTTGGGCGGCAGTCTGCCTACCTTGCAGGCGCGGGCGGTGGCTCTGCTCTGCCCCTACTCCAATTGCGGTGATGTGACTACCGCTCCAGCGGGCCGCTGGGCCTTTCTCGGGCGCGGGCGCAAGCTCTGCTCTGCCCCTACTCCAATTGGGGTGACGTGTGTATCACGCTGGCAGGCCACCGGGCCTGATACGCTGGTCGGTTGCAAGTCTTCCTACCTTGGAGATGCGGGCGGCTGCTCTGCTCTGCCCCTCCTCCAATTGGTGTGACTTGTCTACCACACCCATGTACCGCTGGGCCTGTTCCGGGCGCGGGCGAAGGCTCTGCTCTGCTCCTACTTCAATAGGGGTAACGTGCCTACCACCCCGGCCGGCCTCTGGGCCTGTTCCACCGGTCGGTTGCAGGTCTGCTTACCTTTCGGGCGTGGGTGGTGGCTCTGCTCTGCCCCTACTCCAATTGGGGTGACGTGTGTACCACTCCAGCAGGCTGTTGGGCCTGATCTGCCGGTCTGTCACAGGTCTGCCTACCTTGCAGGCATAGGCGGCAGCTCTGCCCTGCCCCTCGTACCACACCTGAGGACTGCCCTGATCTGGGCACGACGGCTCTGCTCTACCCCTACTCCAGTTGGGGTGACCTGTGTACCATGCTGGCAGGCCTCTGGGTCTCATCCGCTGGTCTGTCACAGGCCTGCCTACTTTGCGGGCGTGGGTGGTGGCTCTGCTCTGTCCCTACTCCAATTGGGGTCATGCCGGCGGGCCGCTGGGCCTGTTCCAGGAGCGGGCAGCAGCTCTGCTCTGCCCCTCTGGCTTGATGACAAAGTGAGAGAGACTCGGGTGTTTGTGACTCACTTTCTTTACCACGAGACCAACTGTTTGTGTCACCGCTGGTATCGATGAAGTTCTCTCCTCCGCTGCTTTCTGATGACATCAGATCTCTGCCGTGTTGGTATCCCACGGGAATGGCAGCATTTTGTCTCCTTTGCCGGCTGACCAAAGCAACGGGTGAGTCCTGACCGGTCCTCACAAGCCCCGTCTTCTGCGATGGAAATCCTTCCTCTAGCTTTTGGAGGACCCAAATTTTGCTGGAAATTCCTAACAAGATAGCTTTTAGCCTTTCTAACTCGTCATTCTCCTGACACAAAGATGCGGTACACGGGGGTAATGCACTCCCTTCGCCGCCATCTTCTATTCTGTCAAGTATTGATATTGTGATATCTCCTGTAGTTTTATTGCATGGAGTAGCTGATTTTTTCTTAACTGGATCTGTAGTTCTTTGTATGTATTTTTAATATGATTTTTAAAAAGTGGTTTATAGACTTGTGTACATGTTCTAAGTGATATCTCCCTTCTTTCTCAGTTATTTTTGCATGGATCAGGAATCAATAAGTCCTTACTGTTCTTGTTTTATCTTCTTGACAAAATACAAATGCGCTTATAGGAAATGTTTCTCTTGAAACTGAAATAGCAATCAATTCATCACCTCTTCATGTGTTTCAAATGGTAACAAGATATCTGCATTGGTAGCAAATCATAATTGATTATATAAATTTAATTTAGAGTAACATGTTTACATAAACTTTGTGAGAATAGCCAAGCTTTCTGTGTTTATTAATTTCTCCTACAATAACAGTAAGGGTGGTGATTATTGCATAGGAAGAAAAACTCTGATATTCAATCATTCTTTTGGGTGATAACATACAACTGAATTTTTAACATGAAGTAATTTCCTCACAGGATAACAAAGAAGAAATAAATTTATAACCTGCACTTTATTGAAGGTAATAGCTTTTCTACAAGGGGTGAAACATTTTATTTTGTTTTTATTTTCTTAAAATGACATAGACTAATTCTGAGAATGTACTTAAGCACTTTATTTATTTATATATATATTTGGATGTTGATGGGTCTTTATTTTGTTTATTTTGTTTATATGCAGTACTTAAATGAAACCCTGTGCCTCAAACATGCTAAGCAAGTGTTCTACCATTGAGTCACAATCCCAGATCCAGGCACAGACACAGGTCTTTCAGCTCTTTCTTGATGTGTAGAATTTCTCACCCATGCCTCTGCTGTCTTGATCTAAGTATCCATACATTTTCTTCACATTGATACAGTGATTTGATGCACATACAGAATACCATTTATGCAACAAAACAGCATGGTTTACAACTTAAATCAATTTTAAGCATTCAAGCTAATTAGAGTCATAAAGCTATAAGAATAGGGCCTTTTAATCCACTGGTATATTTAACTATTTTAGATGGTTGGGCTTTTTATACAAAAAGTCATGAAAAATAATGGTTGAGGCCCACTGCTCTTTTGTGTTTCACTAATATTAATTCAGAGACCATTAGGAGCAGCACACTAGCTGAGCTGAATAAAGATGGCCAATTTCAAAGAAAATCATATTTTATATAATAGAGGACCTTTTAGATCACATCAGGTTGACTCTTTTGGAAAGCAAATGTGTAAGCCATGCAGTTCACAAGACATGACATGGATCATCCAAATTCCACATGGCTTGTGAGGCCTCTGTTTGGCAGCAGAAGACCCTCAACACTGGCTCCCACAAAAGAGATTCCTGCAGTCCAATATTGGGATTAGAAAATTGTAGTAAACTATGGTGAAAGTAATTTTGAAGACAGATGCATTCTGTTTGTTTCCAGAAAAAAGAGTAAGAAAAATATGAGTTAAAAACTCCTTTTCCATGAAATCCTATTTGTTTTGCTTTGTGAGCATACCCTATAGAAGAAAATAGAATTCTTACTGTGAGGGGAAATATGGACCTCCAGTGATTGTTATAGAAAAATAGGAAATGTTGACACCAAGGGTATGCTGTCAAATACTTAGCATAGGACTGCCTACTTCTTTGAGAGAAGGCTCTGTGGTAAATATAAAATGCTGATCAAATCTTTTCTTTTGGTTTCATTAAGCCAAAAGTTTTATTTGATGTTTGAGATCCATTGTGCTTTGAAATATAATCTTCTTAGCATCCCTGCCCTAGGTTTTTATGAAAGGTGATTTAGCGTACTGTTGTGGGCTCACATCCATTTCTTCTTTTTATGGGAAACATTTTCTACTTAAAAAAAATGAAAATGGCCAATACTCTTTAATAGGGAATTTTATTCATCATTGAGTGGAGGCTTTCTTAAAATATTTTTATTCAAACACATATTTTTTTGAGAGAGAGAGAGAGAGAGAGAAAGAGAGAGAGATTTTTAATATTTATTTTTTTAGTTTTTGGCGGATACAACATCTTTATTTGTACGTGGTGCTGAGGATCGAACTCAGAGGCGTGCGCATTCCAGGTGAGCACACTACTGCTTGAGACATATCCCCAGCCTCTTCAAACACACCTTTTATTTAAAATATAAAAATGACTGGCTTTACAAAGCCAGTTATGTAAAAAAAAAATTCAGACACTTCAAAATAAACAGATCACTCACATTATATTTTCTACAAAAATATTTTATTTACTATTATATTTAGAAAAATATAAAAGAATCAAATTATTTCACATACATATAAAAAGTTAACCTTAGATTAAACATATATACATTTATACATAGTGTTCTAGAGTGCACATGCACATACATATTCTAAAATATATATAAGATTTCATCGACTTGGAGAAAAATTTCAGGAAGTATCTAGTATTGATATTATTTAATACACTTTCACGAATAAGTAATTACAAAATCGTGTCTAAACTTGTGAGAAATAGTTTCATATGTTATCTTTATCCCCCAAAAAATAAGTTTTCATAGATTTATCAGAAGATACATAATCTGTCATTCCTCACGGTCTTATCATGCATTCACTTCTTTTCTTATTTTTAGCATGGATTCTTTAGTACATTAAGACTTCTTTCTTCATTTGTATATTTAGTTTTTCACTTCTACCTATTTTGTTTTACTTTCTTAATCACTCTTTGTATTCTGTCTTTCTGCATCTCACTCAAAGAATAGATTTAAATGAGACAATATATTATTTTTTAATAAATGAATATATTTTAGTTGCTTCAAAAGTATTTGCTTTTTTTCATAATATGTTATAGTTATTCTTGAGTTTTACAAACTCCACAATGGAATATATACAACATTTCAACATATATAAACATGCTTTTTTATTTTTGTATTTAAATATTTGATTTCCTCTGAATTTGCTCACAATCTTTTATAACATAATTTTTAGATTTTATTCTAATTTATTATAAAAGACAGTAGAATGCATTGTAATTCATATTACCCAAATAGAGTACAATTTTTCATATCTCTTGTACACAACAGAGTCACACCATTCATGTCTTCATACATGTACTTAGCATAATGACATCCATCTCATTTCATCACTTTCCTATCCCCATGCTCCCTTTCTTTCCCTTCCTCCACGCTGCCTTATCTATAGTTTTTTTCTCTTCCTCCCATTCTTCTCCCTCATTTCCATTACATATCAGAAATTTTATGTCAGAGAAAACATTCAGCATTTGGTTTGGGGGATTGGCTTACTTCACTTAGCATAATATTCTTCAGCTCCATCCATTTACTTGCATATGCCATGATTTCATTCTCTTAAATGATGAGCATTATCCCATTTTGTATAAAAAGAACATTTTCTTTATCAATTCATATACTGAAGGGCATCACAGCACACTACATGAATGTAGCTACAACAATGTTTATACTACCACAATTTAAAAAATGATTTTACTATCAGATTATAAATGCTTTTTCTAAAAATCTGATATAAAGGTATAAAAACTCTACATTGTTTCTAATGAACATTGTGGATGTTGAAGGTGTTGAATATTTTCTTATATATGTATCATCAGAAATACTATTATTTCTACTAATAAAATGTTTCTAAAATGAAAATATTAAATGGAGAAGCCAATAAAGTAATAGCCTTGCCTCATAATGTATTAGGTGTAAGACTTTGTGAATATTATAGTATTTTTTAGGTGTAAAACCTTAACTAGATTTCATTAGAATCTTAGCTTTTCTCATTTAGTAACTTTATAAACTATGATATATCACTTAACTCGGGAATTCTCAGTTTGCTTATCTGTCAATCATTAATAATTGCTCTCAGATTTTTCTGGAAAATTTGAACATGCCCAACATTGTTTTCTTTTTCTTTTTTAAAAATATTTATTTATTTATTTATTAAAGAGAGAGAGAGAGAGAGAGAGAGAGAGAGAGAGATAGAATTTTATTTTATTTTATTTTTTTTTAGTTTTTGGCGGACACAACATGTTTGTTTGTATGTGGTGCTGATGATCAAACCCAGGCCACACACACTCCAGGCAAGCTCACTACCTCTTGAGCCACATCACCAGCCCTGTTTTCTTTACTTATATGTTATAAAAGAAATTTTCAGAGTTCTCTAAAGTAAAGTAGCCCTGAAAAAAAGCAAGCGCTCTATACAATGTAGACATGCAGTGGTCATAACTTTTGAGATCAGAACTACATGAACCTTGGTTTCGTATACCCCATCAATTCAAGTTTTGTAAACAAGGGATAAGACAATGTTTTGTACTATGAAGAAGACCTCATAGCAGGACAGGTAGACACTGCAGTCACTTATCCCCATGAAGTCCCAATATAACATCCACTTATCACGTGCACCACATTTTCAAAAAACATCTCATTACATCAAAACTGGTATATGACATGTAACCTCACTAAAAGTCTCACCAAGCTCAAAAAAATTTGGACACCATACATCGGAGGGAGGAAGCCAGGATCCGATCAAACAGAAACTGCTTGCATTAAGACCTGTAGCCACCTTGGTGATGTAGCAAAACACAAAGAAAAATGAAAGCATGAGTTTTGGTGTTTAGAGATAAGTGTGCAAAAGGCATATTTGTTCTAAGACAAGGAAGCAATGTAAACCATAATTGTAACTATACACTTATAAACCACAATTTTAAACAAAAGGATAGAAAACAGGTTGAAGTATCAAATTAAAGAACAGGATAGAGTTTTTAACTCATAACAGAAGACTTGACAATCCTTACCAAAGGGGTGAAGATGTCCAGAAATTTTCCTTTATGAAGGTCATTTGTGGAAGGAGTGAGTTTTTCGTTTCTGAAGAAAATTTTGGCAGAAAGTATAGAAAAATAGAAGGAATAGCAAAAACACAAAAGTCACAGAAGGAAGCTAGAGTCTAGTAAGATGTTCAGTTATAGGGTTGGGGATATAACTCAGTTGGTAGAGTGCTGGCCTCACATACACAAGGCCCTGGGTTTAATCCCCAGTACCACCAAAAAATAAGTTCAGTTACTAATTTTTATTGTGTTTATCATGATGTCATTTAGAACTATTATTAGTATTATTATTTAAATCAGGAATTGAACCCACAGGTGATTAACTACTGAGCCAAACATCAGCTCTTTCTTTTCTTTTTTCTTTCTTTCTTTTTTTTGTTTTTGAGACTTAATCTTGCAGAATTTCTGAGACTGGCTTTGAGCTTGCAATTCTCATGCCTTAGTCTCTAGAGCCAACCAAGATTACAGGCATTCGCCACCATGCCCAGCTTGGAATTTTTTTAAGTTATTTTATTTTTATATATCAGGACTTCATCTGACAATGATTGTATTTTCTTTTGCTAATGTTTTGAATAGAATCTGTGCCTTATACCACAAATAACCTAAAAACTTACTCTTTATGTAAATATGATATTATCTTGGCGTGAGTGGAATGACTCTACAGTTCTTTAAGTGACTCCCTAAGTATCATCAAGCATAATGTCAAATCTTTGATATTGTTCCATAAGAAATTTGGAAAAGAATGTGGCACATTAAATGTATATTCTAATAAAATTAAAAAGCCTTGAAAAATATGTCCCAGATACTTGTGCTTTAATCCATTATGAGTAATGTTTTAGACTGTATAGTTGAGAAAATAAATGTTGTTTAGAACCCCACATCTCATTGATTTATTTAATCAATGTTTATTTCCCACTCTAAAAGGTTTAAAGTGAACAAAATCTAATGGTCAGGCAGGTATACTGTGTGGCTTACATCTGAGATAGTTTTCAGAACTCTGGGGTTCCTGCATTTCATGGGTTTTATCAATCATTTTTTCTCTACAATTTGTTAGTATCACAAGAGTACGTGTTTCCATCAAAAATATCCACCTTAGTCTCCCAGACTTTAGAAATCTTCACTTTGTGATGGTGTGCTGTGGGAGAGGCATTAGCTTTCAGAATCAGTTTCAGCCTTCAGCACAGTTCTTCGTGCTACTTGCCATCTTGAAGTATTTTTTTCCAGCAAAAAGTATGCTTAGAGAGTTATGTTGTGTATGGAGATAAACTTGAATTTTTATTTAACTTGCCTCTTGGCTGACTCATGTCTCTTAACCAGTGATGAATTTCTATTAATAATTTTGCATGAATAATAAATGAAAAGGTATATTTAATAGAATAAAATTATAAGTAAAAATAGAATGAGCCATTACGCCTTCATTAGGATTGCCAAATGAAAAAGAAATTTAATGTAGTTAAAATATTTGTAATTTAAAATTATTGTACTTAAAAAATTATAGCAAATACGGTAACTTTAAAACTGTTTCTTTATCTTAAAATATATAATTGAAACTTTATAACTTAAAGATTGTTTTTTCAAACCTGAACTCAATGAATCACACCTCACCAGGTGCAAAACTCAAAAATGAAGGCAGAGAATTTGTATATTAAGAACAAGTTTAATTTTTTTTTTTTAAATAGATGGCCATTATAAAACCTGAAAGATAATGTTGAAAAGATCCTTCAGAATGAAAACAGAAGATTAGACAAGGACATTAAATTTTCCTAACATGATTCTAAAATGAGAGAAATGAGATATAGAAAAGGAGAGCTAGAACATGAAAAAATAAAATTTGGTTTAAAACTAAACACACAAGCCAGTTAAGCTTTCTTTAAACTAGGAGCTAAACATAAAGACCTTGGTGTCTACACAGAATTTATATCCTGTTATATTACTGTGTCTGTGTTTTAAACAATTTCATCTGTTGCTTTATGAATTTTTAAAAATGACTGAATTCTGTAATGGAGTCCTTTGTAAATTACCTGATAAATGTTGAATAAGAAAAAGTTATCTACCATATCTAGAAAGGCATTAAAATTAATTAATCTATAGAACTAGAAGTAAAAGTGTCCCAGAAATGAATGTAAATTTGCTAGTTTACATTTAACTTATGGATTCTTACCATGTATCCATTAAATTATAAGATTTGAAGAAAAACATTTTAAGACAGTTTGTACTATTTATTTGTCTTGGCTAAGGGAAGTCAGACCTCTTAAGACCAACTCCATTCCTCTTTGATATACCCCTAAATGCTGTGTGGTCCTCCACTGACTTTGGCCTTGTTTTTCAGTTCCTACTCTTCTGTAGCACTTTTTGTTCTGACATTATTTAAATAGTGCTCTCATTCTGGGTGGTTCTACACATTCTGTATTATCAGCAAAAAGCACAGGGTAATCATTAATTATTGAAGAAATACGAAGGCAAATTACTTCTAAAAATAGATAAAGAGAGCTAATTATTTTCTTTAACTTTTTTAAGACCTAAATATAATTACTCAAAAACTTGTTCTTCATTTTTTTTTGATGTCACACTGGAAAGACATGAGAGAGACACATGGACAGACACAGGGGATGTATAAAATTTTCTGAGGTTAAACCTTGTTGTGCAAACCCATTTCTCATGTATTTGCTTAAAATTCTGACTTCTTTTCTCTAATATATAAAATCATTAAGATTTGGTAAATTAGAATGCTTATTAGTTTTGACTTTACATCAAAATTGATTGATATTTTCTTGCCAAGAATTTATTTATTTCATGATCCTCAGATTTTTGAGGCTTACTTAATATTCTTATCATCTTTCTCTTATGCTTGCATTACTCAGAGACAGAATTGCTGTATTCTTTCATATGTATTTCTTAAGAGCAAAAACTTCAGAGTATTTGATTGGGTATCAAAGGTATTTTAAATTAATCTCATGGTAATACAACTCTAAATACTCCTTTCTATGTTTTTACATTTTCAAATTGAGGTTTTCTTCAGAGCATATTTTACTGAATATTTGTGTTTCACAATAACAGACTCAGAAATTTCAGTCACTAAACGCCATTTATTTACTGATATATGTACAATTTGGATTTTTAATTTTGTGCAGCTACAATAATATTTGATAATAATATTTATGATGCTTTCATGAACAAAAGTATATTACAAAAATAGATGTATTTCACTATACCTTAATAAAAATGGACATGTATATGTATCATTATTTAAATGTTTATTTTCACCTCTGGGTATATTTTACCAATATTATTATAAAATAAATCATATAACATTTATTAATTTATGTTTATTTGTTTGTACCATATTTATTTATTATGTTATTGTTGTATACATATTGCTGGTTAAAACATTCTGTTTTTTTAAAGAGAGAGAGAGAGAATTTTAATATTTATTTTTCAGTTTTCGGCGGACACAACATCTTTGTTTGTATGTGGTGCTGAGGATCGAACCTGGGCTGCATGCATGCCAGGCAAGTGCGCTACTGCTTGAGCCACATCCCCAGCCACAGGTTAATACATTCTTAAAAAGAAAATGCTATTTAATAACCATAGCAATGGTATATTAAAGAGCTTTTTAAACTACTCTTTTAATACATATTTTCTTTTATCTTTCTAAAACCTTCTAGAATGTGTAAATTTATAAATATACACATTGAGGAACAAGAGATCCTATGGCAATAAGTAATATATCAAAGTGTCAAAACCTGATAAATTCAGTGCTAGAATTAAAAGTTTTCCTGAATTGCAGGTCAACGATGTCTCTAATGCAGACAGTAAGCAAAACATTAAAATAACTAAATAACTGTAATTGAAATGATTCAGCAAACTATTTGGCATGGCCATATATGTCATCAATTTTAATCAAATATATATTAGATTTATTTATAATATATAGGTTAATTTATTCCTTTATGATCACTATCTCTTCTTTGAGAAATGACCTCTAGTAAGCAGCCTCATTTGGCCTCAGGATGTGTGTATAGTAAGAAAAAAGTCTCAAGAGTTCTATTATATTCATAATATATTCACATATTCCCAAGGCCTTTCACATACTGGTCAGTCACACACAGCAAGCAATTTGAAAGTTCATGAAGTTTTGCAATATAACATTGTTATCCTTCCAAGCCATTCCTAAGAATTCTGTGTGACTTATTGAAAACATCAAGGAAAATGAATATGTCTTTTTAAACCCAGAACTTGAAATGACACTGGACTCAAGAGATAGAGTTTATGAAGACAGGAGTTATGTGTTATGGCTTCTGTTTATCTGCAGAAGAGCTGTCAAGGTGAAAGGGGTTGTGTGAGAATGGCCTTAGGCCTGAACCTAAGCAACTCTTCTAATGCCAGATTCATGGGACCCCAATAGACCTCCAGGAGCTGAATCTGATGCAGTCACACAAGAGTGTTTATTGTAAGCTCAAGCCTGGACTCACAACCATTTCAGATACAGTGGTCCCAATGAGTGAGTCTTGACCCTTAATTCATTGAGGATTAATAGATTTTGGGGAATATTGTATGCATCACAACAACACATAGCCAATCATTTCACATCACAGAAAAGTCAAACAACAACTCTTAACATTGATTAGCACATTCATTGGCAGGAACAAGTTGTGTAAGGGTGATTGGTTAGTTCAAGTTGTGGATATATTTGAACCGAGTGTTTTAGGCCATGAGAGGTTGCAAGAGTGTATATGATAAACTTGCCTAATCATGTTACCAATCAACAAAAGTACTGGGAAGGTCACCTAGTGTTTCAGGTATTTTCTGTGTCTCATGCTTTTTGTGGTAGCTAGGGGGTTGCTATGGGTCCTAACCTAGTGTAACTGAGTCAGGATCACTTGGCATGGAAGATCTCTCCAGTTATTTACAGACAAACAACTCAGCAGGGTTAGTATACGCCTAGGAGCACTCTGAGTTTTTCCATGGAAAAAGGTAACTCCCCCCTTTGGACAGGCTTTGCTCTGAGGTGGCTGGTTTCTCAAAAAGGGAGTCACATCAGTTTCTCACTCCATTTAAAAAACTCCATTTTGAAACCTGAGGTTATTATTAGAGGTCAATTTTCACCAGGCACACCCACAGAGCCCTCTAATATGGCCTCAGACACATTACTTGTCCTCACCCTGGTAAACTGAATAAAGTCGCTGGCAGGCTTTCCTCTCCTGATAAGAGTGAAAGGTGAGAATATCAGGATGGAGACCACCAGACCAGTTATTTCTGACCTCAGGGTAAATGAGAAATCTGGTGGCACCTGATAATTACAAGGTGTGGTAAAAAATAAAAAAATAAAAACAAAATTAGTATAAAAATAGAGCTAATAAACAGTGATTTAGCCAGCCTAAAAAAGTATGTACTCCAGCAGGAGAGCCTGATGTGGACCTACACTGACATCCCATCACTTGCCATCATTTTCCTATTCTCTGTGTGATCCTCACTGCTCTCAAACTCTATCGCCTTGTCTTGATCTTTCTGAGAGATGCAACTTCTCCCTGTGATCCTCTCCTCAACTGGTCATCCACTCCCCACCAGAAAAAGCCTGTTTTGGTTTGGGACCTGATTACTGCTGTCTGAGTGGGTGTGCATCTGCAGGACATAAAGCCAAAGGCTTGAGAGTTTTGAACTTAGCATTCAGAGGAAATGTCTGTCACTAGCCTGTCATGATTAAATCTGTTTTGCAATGTTCAGAATTAATCTAAAATTGTTTTCTGGGAATTAATTAATCTACAATTGCTTGGTGTTATTTGATTATCTCCACTGCAGAGCCTATCATTAAGGATTGTTGTTTTCTTCATTAGGAACCTATAGAGTAAAGTTTTATTAAGAATTTGAGTGAATAAAGAATTGAACGGGGCAGAAATGCATGGATATTTTTTATTTCTCCCCTTGACTGCAATGTCACAAATTTGCTCCCTGGAAACATGTTGTTATTATTTTTAAAGTATTAAATTAAGGAATTCTTATCACTAAAGATTATTATTATCTTCAATTCTAAATGTTGAATTTACTTTTGGCATTATCTCTGTCCTTTCACTGTTATTGTTATGGCTATTTACTGGTAATGAGGCCTTGCTTTTCCAATGCTGAAGTATAACACCAGAGAAGCACATCAAGACAAGTTTAGAGTGGAAAGTTGAAGCTTTATTAAAGGACAGCAGAAAAGATTCTCCCTGGAGGAAGAGGGGGGCCCAATGTAGTGGTACCCGCTTCCTCCACAGAAAAGTCCACTTCACCATGGCTGATTTGGGAACTGTCAGCCAAAGAGTCTCTGCAAAAGAGTTCAATGTAGGTAAACTTTCTATTTTTGTGCTGCCCTGTTTACTTGGCCACTGGCCAAGGTGCTGGACACCCCCTTACTATTTTCACAAATATATCCAGTATAGTACTTTGAAGAAATTGCAAACAAGGCCTCTGGCCTTGAGCTAGGCTTCACAGAGATGTCTACATTTTTAAGATAAGTTACAAATTGGCTCCATGGTAACAGCTGGCAGAGGGAGGAAGAAAGGGTAGAAGAAGTTCTCCTCTTCTCAAGTGTTGTCCTTGAAGGGTTAACTTGCCCAGACAGTGAAAGAAAAAAGCTGCTTTTATGTGAACTTCTGCACACTGTAAACTTCTGAGCCCCTCTACTTACATGCTGGGTATAAAACTCTGAAATTCCCTGAACTTGGAGGGATTGATTGATAACAGCAAAAGCTGTGCTTTCTGAACCTGGATGCAGCCAAATGAAACTGTTTCTTTCTATCTTCAGTGCCTTGCTTCATTTGTCCCTACAACAAACTAGGACACAGCACTGGAGGGAGTACTGTCACATGTGATGAGTCAGGTTTTGCAAGAGAAAACACCAACTGGGCTGCTATCCCATACATCTTTCCTACTTAGAGTAGCAATCTGACTCTGATTATCACCCCCAAACCTCTCCCCAAAACAAGAGGCCTTTACATATAAGGGTCTGCTGACTGTCCCATGTCAGTCACATGTTATTTGGAAGCCAATGACAGATCCACATGGCTCCACCACAGATGTTTTATCAGACACCTGCACTCCACTGCTCCAAGACCATTTCCCAGCAGGCTCCAACTCAATTGCATCTCTGTTCTGCACCATTTTTATGAATTCCAGTCAATAAAGGAACTATCTGGTTCAGTAATGATTAGCAACAGGAGATCGGATGGATCTCCATTTCAGAAATTCCTGGTCATGAGAATTTCAAATATTCACTGTATTTGTCTAGACATCATTCAAGGATGAAGTAGGTGGCACTGTGGGTCTTGATTCTTTCAGGAACTATTAAGGGGTGAGAAAACTCCATTCAAAAATAATATATATGAGAGAGAGAGAGAGAGAGAGAGAGAGAGAGAGAGAGAGAGAGAGAATTAATATATATATAATTATATATTAAATACATGTAAAAGTAGCAATAGATATGCAAGTCCAAATTCTAAATGGAACATATATCATTCAAAGATCACAAAAATATTCATTTGACTCATACAAAATAGGGGTAGGAATGTGGCTCAGTGTTAGAGTGCCCCTGACCTCAATCCCTGGTCTCTCTCCCCCCCAAAAAATGGGACTGAGTAAATAGCTCAGCATGTAGAGTGCTTGCCTTCTAAGTATGAGGCCCTTGGGTCAAAACTCAGTACAGAGATTGAGAGAGAGAGAGAGAGAGAGAGGTAGAGAGGGAGAGAGAGATTGAACTTCCAGGTAATTTAAATTCAAGTTAGTCCCACTTCTATTTTTTCCTGCCACACCAGAATAAAAGAGTTTCCTGAAATGTTTGGAATGTTTCTGTGGTTATTTATTTATTTATTAATTTATTTATCATTTACTTATTTTTATTTGGTGCTGAGCTTCGAACCCAAGACCTTGCATGTGATATGTGAGTGCTCTATCACTGAGCCACAACCCCAGCCCCTTCTGTGGGTTATTTTAATGAAATGGTCTGACCATAAATAAGTAAATAAACAAATTAATTAATAAATAAATACACCCTCAATTGATGACCAATTACAGTTTTTAAAAAAATTTTAAATGGGACACATAGACCTCATTTAGGAGAGATTCATTATTTTTAATGTCACCTAATATTATTCTGCTTTTTTCTCATGTGAAAAATCTCAGAATTATAAATTAAAATAATTTAAAAATGCCCTCCAGTTCTTCAAGAAAAACATTACAAATGATGCATGCATTTGAAATAAAACATGGGGAAATAATGCTTAATAATGCTGAAAGTGAATTTTTTTGATGAACCAAAATTTCTCAGTTTTCTATGAATCTGGGTGTTTGTTTCATAAATTTTGAAGAAAAAAATTATTTAAGCAAGAAGAAATAGAATGGCCACCATGTTGTATGAAGATTGATATCAGAAAAAAAAATCATTTTTGTGTGCCATCTTAGAAGTTTACTGATGGTTTTGGGCAGAACATGCAGCATAATGCATTTAAAATAGGCTTTGGAAAAGGCATCCTGACTACCATATGGGTTCACTTTTATTCTTTCTGTGACCCATCTTTTTTCCTTCAAATTCAATAAGGAATCACTCCTGGGACAAAGGACTTTGTAGAAGGTGTTCCCACAAGTGGGATTCAAGGTCTTTTACTTTTGAAATAGGCCTTAATGGTGCTCATTAACATCTTTCAGTTAGCCACCAGGTGTCTTTGAGTGAGGCCCATTATCTGCATTACATGGTCATTATTAAACTTATTCTCTGTGAACAGAGAACCCTAGTTTTGGATATGTGAACAGAGAGTTAGAAAACTACGGGTTTATTCTGAGACCTATGGAGAGATAAGCTGAAGTTCTGGATTTCAGGTTTTTGTTCTGGATTTGAGATACTGCTTCTGATACATTTAAAAATCTCAGGACTCATGAAGAGAATGAGTTAAAAGCCAGCATCATCAAATGTGTGAGGCCCTAAGAACTTCAAAGTGACCCTGTTTCTAAATAAAAATATTAAAAAAGGATGGGAATGTGAATCAGTGGATGAACACCTCTGGGTTGAATTTCTGGTTCCAAAAAGAAAACAACAAACAAACACGCACACACACACACAAAAAAAAAATAATAAACAAAGAAACAAACAAACCCTCATGAGTAACAAGCCCTAAAATCAGCAGCCTCTCTTATGCTTGAATACAACAAATGGAGTTGTGGTTCTCTCCTGGTAATTATCTCAGTCTTCATTATGCATTCTGGAGACATGCTGGAATCATGGGACATGGAAGCCCACAAAGGGCTTTAGAAAAAAGCTGGAAACACCTTACAATTATGGAACAAAATGCCCAGGTTTTCAACTGCTGATCTAAGCCTCACTAGACTAGTCAGAGGGAGGTGAACGCTAAGTTACCACAGAGAGACCCTCTGGCCACAAGACTCTGGAGAGGACCATGAGGACTCCCTAGCCATGACTACAAGTTTCCACCATTGCCACTTCTGTCAGTTTTAAGCCACCTTCCTACCCAGTCTCAAGATAACAAGGCACACTTACCATTTCCTGACTCTCAGGGTTCTCAGTGTTCTCCCTGTTATTTGTTTTCAGTTTCTGCATAGCACAGACACCTGGGCTTGGATCCAGGACAGAAGCCAACAAAAAGATTGAAAAAATGGTGGGCTCCAGACACCAAGGGAACAGAAGATTGTGGACGCCCTCCCCCTCATCACTGGCTGCATGAGGGTTGGACAGTTCTCACCTAAGAGACTGATTGGTCAAGGTTTCATGCCCTGCCTCCAACCTGAGCCAAGTGGGTGCAGAATCAAAGACTGAATGACAGGCTGCTCCATTGTCACTGTTAAAAGACAATAGATCAGGGCTGAGGATATAGCTTAGTCAGTAGAGTGCTTGTTTTGCTGATTAAGGCCATGGATTCAATCCCTTGCACTACGCACACACACTCTCCTCCCCCCCCAAAAAATAAGTAAAGGACTTTGGGGACTAGGGTTATGGATAAGAGGTAAAGCACTTCTCTAGCATGCATGAGGTACTGGGTTGAACACCCAGCACTGCATTAAAAAGCCACCCAAGAGAGGATGTGGCTCAAATGGTACAGCACTCCCTGGCATGTGGGGGGCCCAGTTTTGATCCTCAGCACCCCATGTTGTGTCTGCCAAAAACTAAAAGTAAATATTAAAAAAAAGCCAATAAACAAACTACTAATGACATTTGCCAGAAATGAATGAGAACCAAATCTATATGAATACTCTGACCTCCGTCTCTATATTCATGTGTCAATAAGCAAGAAGGTAAACTTCTCTGTGTCTAATCACTAAAATAAGGGGATAGTGATCGTTTTATTCAGTGGGAAGTGATTAAAAATCATTATTATGTATAAAGTACTTTAAATGTGAAAAATCTATTTTGGACATGTATAATGATTTTGGACATGTATAAAAATATTGTATAACTAACAATAATTTGTAATTTTATTATATAGTAGTTAATAAGAACCACAGAGATGCTATACCTATAAAGAACAGTCATTCTTTTCTTTTAATGAAAAAAAACATCACCATAGTTTGTACTTATAGTTATTATGAAGCTAGTCATACTTAAAATTCTTTCTCCATTCAGTATTACTATTTCAACAATGTTTGTTAGTTTATTTTCACAACATTATGGTGTTTCTTTTTTTCTTTCTTTTCTTTCTCTTTATGATTGGTTGTTCAAAACAATAAAAAGTTCTTGACATATCATATTTCATACATTAGATTCAAGTGCGTTATGAACTCCCATTTTTAGCCCAAATACAGATTGCAGAATCACATCGGTTACACATCCACATTTTTACATAATGCCATTAGTAACTGTTGTATTCTGCTACCTTTGCTATCATCTACTATCCCCACTCCCCTCTTCTCTCTCTACCCCAGCTACTGTAATTCATTTCTCTCCTTGTTTTTTTCCAATTCCCCTCACAACCTCTTATATGTAATTTTGTAAAACAATAAGGGTCTCCTTCCATTTGCATGCAATTTCCCTTTTCTCTCCCTTTCCCTCCCACCTCATGTCTGTGTTTAATATTAATCTTTTCCTCCTGCTCTTCCTCCCTGCTCTGTTCTTAGTAGCTCTCATTATATCAAAGAAGACATTTGAATTTGATTTTTAGGGATTGGCTAGCTTCACTTAGCATAATCTTCTCTAATGCCATCCATTTCCTTGCAAATTCCATGATTTTGTCACTTTTTAGTGCTGAGTAATACTCCACTGTGTATAAATGCCACATTTTTTTATCCATTCATCTATTGAAGGGAATCTGGGTCGGTTCCACATTCCAGGTATTGTGAATTGTGCTGCTATGAACATTGATGTGGCAGTATCCCTGTAGTACGCTCTTTTAAGGTCTTCAGGGAATAGTCCAAGAAGGGGAATAGCTGATTTAAATGGTGATTTGACCCATATTTTTTCAATCAAAAATTCTAAAGTATAAATCATCTACTATGACTGTTTAGCCTAAAGCAAGATACTCATTGAATACAGTAAAAGAAGAAAGCCATAATTTTGTCAGAAAGACAACACTTGTAAATTCAGGTATTATCTATAGTTACTGGCTTGGTTAGGTATCGAATTGTTACTATCTATAGAAACAAATCAATTGAACAAAAGTTTCAGGCAATTAATACCTGAGTAAAATAGTGCTTTTGTTTATGTAGTAATACTAAGTTTATATATCTTTCTTTTCTAACAAGCTGAACATAGCATCAAAATCCCAATCTCTCAATATACAGGAATTTAACCAAGACTTTTTACTGAACAACCAATTTATTCAGTTAAGTGAGTTTAGTGATTGCTGTCTGAGCCAAAATGTTTTTTCTCTGCATGCAAATCTGGGTCAGCTTCATGTAACATAAGGTCAAATGATTTTAGGAATCCTCAAAGTTCAGCACTGCAGAGAAACAGCATGAATAATTTTCTTTCAAAAATGTTAAAAACTGATGTTACCAATCTACCATTGCATTTATTGAAAATCACAATGTTTTACCCAGGAGACATCTAATTTTCTGCACCACAACTCTCTTTAAAAGGCTCCAGTGTAAATTCATTTCAGAATGTATTTCTAGGTAAATAAATAATTTGACCCATGTATGGAATTTTTGAATAGATGCCAATTAAACAGGAAAGAAGAGCTGAAAAAATAAATTGTCATTTTAATTTTAAAGTAGTTGATCTTGAGCTATTGCCATTGACAGTAGTTAGAGTGTCGGGCCATTTCTCTATTGAGGGCTCTTAATTTGTGAAAATAGTATCATACTATCAGCACAGTAGAAAACACATCTTTTGAATTCTCTAAGGCAAAAAATGTATCATTTTCTCAAGTTTCTTTGAATGAATAATTGTCTCAAAAAATTTCTACTCTAAAATAGTGCTATTATATAGTCTTGCTCAATCCACTGCTTTCTCAATAGACTGAAAACCATTACACATTGTTAGCAGTCTTACTTCAAAATTCCTTTGGTGGTATTCTTGAAAAATATGAATACTGACACCTTTTACTTCCTACAGGGAAATTCTCTTCCATCATCTTATAATCCTAATAAAGAGTGGAAAGAAGTATCTTGTTTTTCAAGTTTTTATACCTATATATGTTTGTATACAATTATATATAAAATTCTTTAAAGTAATTTATATATATATATATATATATATATATATATATATATATATATATATCTCCACACATTGCCTACATAAAAATTACTTTAAGGATAATATGTTTAATATACCTGGAGAATTTAACTGCAATGTGGTCTCTTGTACATGAATTCATGTAGCTGGTTTCAGTGGTACATGCCAGAGTCTTGGGATGCTGAGGCAGGATGATTGTGAGTTCAAAGCCAGCCTCAGCAATTTAGCGAGTCCCTCAGCAACTCAACTCAGTGAGGTCCTGTTTCTAAAAAAAATACAAAAAAAGGGCTGAGTATGTGGATCAGTGGTTAAGCATCACTGGGTCCAATCCTTGGTACCAAAATAAATAAATAAATAAATAAATAAGGAATGCATTCCTGCAATCATGTAAGCATGCATAATGAATAAGTACATGGATTCAAGTTTAAACAAAAATAAACATGGTAAAATTTTACTAAACTCCCATAGTTGGTAAAAAAAAAAAATTAAAGAAACTAAGTGTTAAAATACTTACATATTTACTGGAATACCATGAACTATTATCAATTATGTTGTAAACATTGACAACATGAACATTTAATAAACTATAATGTTATCAGAAAAAAATATTTTTTAAACATTACACTTAACATTATCACTTGCTATATAATAACAGGGAGGCATCATTTAATCTTAATGCCTTCACATTTTAGGGTCTAAGTTTTAGATAGAAGAAGACCATCACTAGTCTTTGGCTATGTGGGCCTACGGATACCTAATGTTAAAAAATCTACAGAATTTACAGTTATTGAATGAATTAATTTGGGAGTATTATGACTATGGGTAATTAATTTTTTCTTTGATTTACCTTTTTTTATAGACTTCACAGGATGTTCTACTTTTGTAATAAGAATATTCCCTTCCAAAAAAAATTTTAATACAATTAAACGTAAATTAAGACTTGGAATGGATTTACTTTTTAGAAATCAAAAAAAAAAAAACAAAACAAAAAACTTCGGGGCTCAGAAGGGAGTATAGTACATGGGTTGAAAGTTTGCATTTTAGAGTTATGCTTTTCTGAGTCTGAATTCTATCTCTGCCTCTCCCACTTAACAAGGAACACAGCTCTCTAGACAATGGTGTTGTAAACCTCAAATACAATAGTGCTTGCAAGTTACTTGGCACTCATAGTTAGTTTCAAAGGATAGTTGCTTTTATTATTACCTTAAAATCTAATTTTAATAAAATGAACAACCTACAAACTATTAGACATTTCACACTTTGTACTCTTTTTGACAATAAAATATTTCTAAACCTTTAACTCATACTTGGACCTGGGAAAATACTCACTCAATTTATATTGTATTTTCCACTTAACATATTATTCTAGGGTAGTGAAAAAGGCAACCAGTTCTCATGGCAATGACAAACATGTCTACCTGGAAGTCATCTTTGATACTGGAAACTTGAAACTACTCATTCCTTTAAATAAGAAACACAACCCTTCATTTGAAATACAAGTTATACTATACTCACAAACATATGGACAAAAGTGTTAGGGAATAATTGGTTGTGGTTGTTTTTCCTTTTCTGTGAAGGTGAGGATTAAACCCAAGGCCTTACAATTGCTATGCAAGTGCTCTACCACTGAGGTATACTCCCAGTCCTAAATATATGTATTGCATACAATCTCTTTAAAAAATCTGTTATGTACGTCATTAGTAACAAAATATGCTTATTACAAGATGAATTTTTTTTTCAGAGTAGAAATTAGAAATTTATAAAAGGACAGCAGAAAAGACTTCTCCCGGAGGAAGAAGGGGACCCAAAAGGTGGGAATCCGTGGAAGGGCTGTTCTTTCTCCTTTTTATAGTTTTGGTGATGGAATATAGGTTGAAGGGGTTAGGACACAGGTGGGCCCAATTATCACCTTTTGGGATGGGCTTATCATTTCTCTAGGATGGGCTATCTCCAAATCTGTTGGGGGCTGTTTCCTGAGCTCCATTAACATTTCTTTGAGGTGGACTTTGGCCCAGGGCTTTTTCAGGACTTCATTAACATTCCATGAATTGTCCTGCTTTTTCCCTGAGTCATTCCCAGCATGGCCTCCATTTTAGATTTCACTCGATATTAGACCCAATTTACCTAACTACACTGACTACCTAACTTTAAATCTGGCTTCATTCCCCCCTCTAATTTGGGACCTCCTTACTGCTGTAAGCAAGGTTGGCGAAGAAAATCTTTCTGGCTTCTTCAGGCTGACAAGGGACGGTGTGGGGCAAGCAGTTTGGAATCTCCCTTTAAAAATCGGGTCTATCGAGTGGGTCCATGATAGAAGTCTGATTGAGAAGTAATAGACTGGAAGGCCATTTGAGTGATGGGTGGTCTATAAGAGAAACAAGAATTCATTAGTACTGGAACCAGATTGATGCAGCAATAAATCCCATAGCACAGGAATATGCCAATGAGTATGATGGCAAAGACAAAGACTAACAATGTTTTCCACCAGGAAGTACCAAGAACCAGGAGCTAAGATATTGTTTCCATGACAAAGTTGCTGAGGACATGGCTTCTATCTGAGCATGTAAATCGTTAAGGATATTCGTCACATTGCCAGAATTGTCAGGGGTGTAAACACAACATTTAACTTTTAGGGTTACAGATGTCCTTTTTCTTAAGATACAGTTTAATAACTTAATGTCATGTGAGCTTGCAAAATTCTTTTACTAGTATGACCTCTGTGTCTAATAGAGAAATATTTAATTCTGTTACTTAGGGCTGGATAACCATACTAGCAAACACTAAGGCTACCTGCGTAGGTTAGAAATAAAGGCCTTGAACTAAAAACTACTCTGGCAGTTTCTTTTGATAGTAATCAGGCATTCCTGTCTGAGAATGTCTTTTGAAGCCTCCTGTTTACTTATTTATGGAAGTTACATTTAACTATTATTTTATTTAAAATGCCCAGGAATAGCTGTGTTTTGGCTTTGACTGTCTTTGCTAAGTGTTTAAGATGAAGCAAGTCAAACTGACTTTTGTTTCTATCTATTGTTAACAGTCAGCTGAGTTTCCTTGGGAGTCCTCAGGAACTTGCAGCAGCTTGTCACATCTGCTAGTGCCATTTGTGCTAAGATGGGTCCAGGCCTTGCTTGACCATGTGGCTTCCCTCGGAAGCATCAGGGATGTCTCCATTTTCTGATGACCCTCCTCTTCACAGCAAATGCACTGATTGGCTTTCTGTCCTCCAGTGTCTCATTAATCTCCCTGATCGGGAGGTTATGTGGCCTAGAGTTGCAAAGCTCTTTGGAAAAGTCCCCTATCCCCTGACTCAGACTGACTCAGAGGGCAAGAGCCAAATTTTTAATTTTAAAACTTAATCTTTTCTTAGTTCAATATTTATTTCCAGATAATCATATGAATAAATAAATCATGTATGCTAATTTTACGATATGCAATGTAAATAAATTGAATCATCTTCCAGAATAATTAAGATAAAATCCCTTTGCATAATAGCAATTTTTACCATCCAAATATCTAAAATAATAGCTTTCTTCATTTTCATACCTCTTAGTTAATAAGTAAGCTCATGTGTTTTAAAATAATAGTTAACCTTACTGATTGAATATAAGTCAAGGAAAAGTAGGATCTTTTAATTTGGCAATAGAAAGGAAACATTTAAAATTTAAAGGAAATTAAGCTTTTTAAAGTATTTCTTCAAAATTTCCCAAAATCAATATTACATAAGGTAAAATTTTTATCTTTCTGTTCTCCAAAAAAACACTAGTTCATTCTTAGTTGCATTATACCCTAAAACAAAATCCTGATTCAATGAAATATGTATTTTTATCTTTAAGGGTTCTAAAATGGTAAGATATTTCTTACTGTTCATGTAACTGGAAATATAATAATTATTCTTAAACATTTTCACTTTAGATTCTAGATTATAATATCTTGTATTTTCAAAAACTCTCCTAGTAATTGAATTTCTACATTTATCTCAGTTTTTAAATACACATATTAATTAGTAATTCATACTTTAATATGTAGCATGTTATAATGAATTAAATGCTTAAAAATTACAAGACAATGATAGCGAGGGTGTTTTAAATGTTATAAGATTAGTATCTCCCATTTATATTGCTTTGCTACATAATTTAACAAATGGAATTGCAGACTCAATATAGCAGAGTGAATCTGTGGTACCTCATCATGCACAGATTTTTCTAGCTTCATAAATGACATTATGATCTTGGATTTGGATTTCATCTTTCAGTGTGCTAAAGAACTACATCTTGGGTTAACTGAATCTATTTCACAAGACTGTTGGAAAAAAATATTTCAAAGTGGCTTTATAGAAATATACTAGACAAATTTAAGATATAATCTATTAGAACTTAATTTTCTTTATTTCACAATGTTACATTACTGGAACTCATGTGCCAAAATGCCCCTAGACAATTGATACAAATCCACTGAGAATATGACATTCAGAGAACTGTAATTACTGGTTAGTAATTCAATTTTCCTACGAGGAAAATACTGAATCACTTGCTCTCCCAGAAAAAGAGAAAGGAAAAAAAAAGTTTTAAATGAAACTTGAATATGTAACTTGGATATTTTACAAAGTAGTTCATATTTTTTAGTTGTAATTTCTTCATGGATATGAACTTGATCTTCAGAGATAATATCCCTTATAAGCTCATCACATTTGTTTCTTTCCTAAAACATACAAAAACAGAATCACTTAAGTATTTAAATTCTTAATTTTTTTTACTATTAGAAATATGTCACTACAAAGAAACACATATTAAGCTGCATACTCTTAAGTACATATTATATCATTATGAAAAAGCATTTATTTTTCTCTTGCAAATTTATTATGTAAAGCCTAAAACAAAACAGCATTAAAATATTTTTTTTACAATAACTCAGGACCTTTTCTTAAGTGTATTCTTAAGTTCTTAAAAATTTCTTAAATCATTATTAATCTTTAAAGTTTTGTGAATATATTTAGCTATAATTAGAGAAGAATTTAATTTTGCTTTATAAAGTTTATGGAAATAATATCATCTCATGGGAAGGCTGGAATATTTTAATCTCTGTCTGACTTTTGTTGTGTGTTTTGTGCATCTGCAAAGGAAAATGTAACTCAATAGTTTTTGTTTTATAAGCTAGCAATGAATTTGTAAAATCGGAGAGACCATTAAGTGTATTTCATACAAAAAAAATAGTTTTAGATCCCTACATATTCTGGACCCTTTATCATGTAGTTTTTGTACTTTGGACGTTTCAGATATTTTTTATTCCACATGATGGTTCAGTCAAATGTGAAACTTCTTTGAAATTCAAGGTATTACATGATTTCTTCTATATAAAATATTTTCTTTAGAAAATTTTACATACCCTTATCAAGTCTGAAACCAAGGTTGTAATTTTAAAATGGGAATGAATACTTTATGTTGAATTTATTATCCCACAAAAATAATAATGCATAAATATCATGTTTCAACAATCATGGGTAAACCTTCTGTAAAAGCAAATCTTAATGTGTCTACTCATTGGGAGCACACTCTCTCTCTTACAAGAAATAATAGAGCAAATGCAGAGATTTTCCTAAAAATCGAGACATGCCTGATTGAACTGTGAGAAAGTCTCAGGAGATGTCTTCCTAAAATATCATCTGTCAAGAAAATTTATCTTTAAAGACTGGAATTGAAAGATCTCAGGCCCACCCGTGAGGCACTCATGTTTACATAGATCTGTGCCTGACAGTTGGCTGGGTGTAAGAGCCAGAATTTAAGATAGGCCCAAAGAGGAGCAGATTCATATTTCTGAAATCTCCTCTCTCCTTGACAGAAAAATATTTAACTGTAACTTGATATTGTCTATAATGTCATTTCCATATACCTTTTGAAAAAGATACCACCAGAAAACAACTAAACATTCTATAATATATTTCTCTGTTTTTTTTGCAACAAGGTGAATTCACCTTCCCATGGCTTTCTCAAGATCATAAATAAAAAGCACTGCATGAGAATACACAAAGAAAGCAAAGTAAACTAAGGACAAGATGAATTTCCTGTCTATTTTCTTCATGGTGGTAATTTCTTAAAATATAATAATGGAATTGTTTAGTTTCATCTTTAAGTATTGAAATTGATGAAAAGAATTTGACAACACATAAAAATATGTAAGCTAGTATGTGACTAGAGATTGCCATGTAAACTAAATGAAATGATTAAATGTAAAAATGAAAATGTAACAGGACTTATATAGTCTTTGTGTTTTAACAAATTACAATTTTCATTTTGGGTATATGTGGATATTATTGTACGTGTACCTTAAAAACACATTAATTTTCTGAGGGCAGACCATTAATTGGGTCCAATTCACTCTTAACATGAATTGTAAACTCTCTATTATTCAATATTTCCTCAATCTGATAGCTGTGAACTCCCAGGTTATCATGAGTATGGCTAAGATGCACTGTGCAGTGCTCATTCAACAATTTGCTGCTGTGGTGCTTGAGTTCCTGTGGTTCTTGATGCCTGAGGTAGTTTTTATTCTTTTGCCCAGCTTGCATTCCATACTTTCATCAAAGTTATAGAGATGTATCTCAATGCCATCTAGAAAATATCTGTTTTCTTAGTAATGGACCCCAACAACACATTGCAGTAATACGTTAAATTTATAAATCCTTCAAAGCCTATAGTAAATCTAAGAAGGACTGGAGATTTGTAAACTCACAGAAATGCAATAATGTATTATTGATTTTTGTTAATGATATGCTCATACTGATTACAAATTTCATAGTGTTATAATTGATTATGACATGTAGTAACAATACAGTTACATAGAAAATGACAAGTAAATCAGTACTATGTATAACTATTTCAAATTTACATGGCAAGTTTGAGGCTAAATTTATTTAAATTTCCATTTGTCTAGCCAATAGATAACCAAATTATTTTTTCAAGTTTTGTGTGTATGTGTGATGTGTGTATGTGTGTGTGAGTGTGTATATATATATATATTTATATATATATATAGATATATCTATATCTATCTATATATATATATATATATATATATATATATATATATAATTCAAAATATTTCTATATACTTTCACACTCTAAATAATATTACATAATATTATTGTGGTAATATTTGCTTACAAATGAATAATTAACAACACATATGATTTATATCAGAATATATTCTTGAAAATGTTCTGTAAAATATTTTAGCTGAATAATTTAAGTGTATTAGCAAAGCTGAAATTGAAAATTTAAATTCCAGGTAAGATTATGATACAGTAATTAAAAAAATACTATGTTAACAAAAACTATAAAATTGCCCAGGAATTTTTATGATTTGTGTGCAGACCTTTGTAGTTAACCTCAGAAACACAAATCTGAACTAGATGTTTTTAAATAGCAGATGATTATTAACCAACTTAAAAGTCTAATGGAAATTTGTTCATAATTGTCTATTATTTAAAAGCAGTGCTCTTTATAGTTTGAATCTGGTGCTACCAGAATCATTACACTAGGAAAAATACTAACAAGCATAAGCTTCTTCTAACCTATAGATATTTTCTGACATGTTGCTCACCATCTCTAGCAGTCAGAGAAATGCAAAGAAAAACCACCATAAGATACCATCTCACTCCAGTAAGATTGCCAGCCATTAGGAAGTCAAACAAGAACAGGTGCTGGCGAGGATGTGGGGAAAAGGGTACTCTTGTACTTTGCTGGTGGGAATGAAAATTGGTGCGGCCAGTTTGGAAAGCAGTATGGAGATTCCTGGAAAAGCTGGGAATGGAATCACCATTTGACCCAGCTATTGCCCTTCTCGGACTATTCCCTGAAGACCTTAAAAGAGTATACTACAGGGATACTGCCACATCGATGTTCATAGCAGCACAATTCATAATAGCTGGACTGTGGAACCAACCCAGCTGCCCTTCAATAGATGAATGGATAAAAAAATGGGCATTTATACACAATGGAGTATTATGCAGCACTAAAAAATGACAAAATCATGGAATTTGAAGGGAAATGGATGGCATTAGAGCAGATAATGCTAAGTGAAGCTAGCCAATCCCTAAAAAACAAGTGCAAAATGTCTTCTTTGATATAATGAGAACAACTAAGAACAGAGCAGGGAGGAAGAGCAGGAGGAAAAGATTAACATTAAACAGAGACATGAGGTCGGAGGGAAAGGGAGAGAAAAGGGAAATTGCATGCAAATGCAAGGAGACCCGCATTGTTATACAAAATTACATATAAGAGGTTGTGAGGGAAATGGGAAAAAAAGCTTATTCTAACCTATAGATATTTTATGACATGTTGCTAGTATAAACATGGTGATTAGTTATTGCATGAGGATCAGAAAAAATTTGCAAGCACTTTACATTAACTGTTATTATTATTTGCAAAAAGTTAAATACAAATGTCAATACACACACATATATTCTGTGATAAAATTTCTTTGATCTTACATTTATTTTTATTTTTTATAATGACATTTATTTTAACATCTTGTATAAATCAGGCAACTGTAAGAACCACTTACCCCCTCGCACGTATGAAAACACTTGCCTGTTAACTGCTAAATACCTGGCACTTAGAATGTACCTCATTCATTTAATGAGCTCAAAAATAACCTTTGCAAGAAATAACTGGTGGGGCTGTGGTATTCAGTGATAGGGTTTTAATCCTCAGCACCACATTAAAAGAAATAAATAAAAGAAGGGTATTGTGCACATCTGTAACTAAAATTATTTTTAGAAAATAACTGATGATCACATTATAACACTACTTTTCAATTTTATTCTGTTCAACAACCTGAGTTAGCATGCCCTTATCAACCTTCCTGCCTATATCAATATAGTGTTTCACAGATAAACTTTCTTTCTCACATGAAGTTCCCTTTCAGAAGGAAAATGCATCCTATTCCCTGGTTCCTACACTCATTGACTTTTTTTTCTTCACTAAATCTAAAATTACTGCCAATATAAGTTTTAGAAAGCCTCATGAACCCTGAGAACTGAAATTGTAGCAGTCTTGAACTCAGACAGTTAGCATGAAAACCAAAGAAGGAACTGACCTCCTGGTGGACTCCCCAGAAGCACCCAGTTAGGAAAAATGAGCTCTGCTTTACATCACTGCCCATCCAGTGTTCCTAGCTAAGTTCTTGAAACCTTCTATTCAATGCCTTTTCCTTCAGTTCTAAAGCAAACATTCAAAACTTGAATAAACTAAAATTTACCTCAGCAAAATGATTCAATAACTTCCATGATATAAAATGTTTTCTTCTTTAACTAAAGTGATCAATATTAGAAAATGGGAGTGAGAGTATAGTGTGCATAACAGAATGAAGACAAATAGAACGAATGTGTCCTCTCTATATTATCTTTGATTTTTTAAAAAAATGGTTTTATCAATACTCAGATCTGTCCTGAAGGTTTGCAAGCTCACTTTGCCACTGAGATAGCCCTAGTCCACAGAGAAGAAAAACTGTCTAATAATTTAAGGTGAATGTCAGAGATGCAGTATAAATCATACCATCATTTTCATTTTAATTCAGGACAAAAGTAATATTTATTTTCTCTGTGTCCCATAGATGCAATACTCTTGCAATTATTAAGTTCCTTGGATGATTATATAATTCCTCAGAGTCTTATTCCTACATGGGAAAACTAATTATTGCATAAATGTCAATGATTTGACAATTAATTTATAAGAGTTGTGCAAGATTGGAGAATATAACAATTGAGATTTTTTAGGTTTTATTTTATTTCTGATTGATATAATAGGATGTTTAAACACTTGTATACATTGTATAATCATAGATTCACGGTAAACAACAAATCCTTCTTAAATATTTATCATTTCTTAAAGTAAGAACCTTCATAATCTCCCTTCAATTCTTTATACATTATTGCTAAGTCACTCTACTTTACAATAAAACTCCAGAAATTATTCCTTTTAACTATAAAACTATTCCCATTGACAACTTCCCTACCCCTTCTAAATCTTGCCTAACCACTGTTCTACTCTCAACATTTAGGAGATCAACAGGTTTAGAGTTTATTGTTTTTCACTGAGTCTTTTTACTGAAAGTAATGCTTTTACATTTTATTTGAAATAGAGCTAATAGATAATAAATCTTGAGAGCTTCTGAATTACATCATTTAAATAAACAACTCATTTTAAAAACCTAAAAAATGGGTAACAAACAAATAATCTTAGAGAAGATGTTACTTTAGATGTGGATACAAATGTGCATGTCCAAGTGTGTACACATGTTCATGTACACAGTAAAAAAAGAATTGCAGGAGCTGGGGTTGTGGCCAGTGGTAGTATGCTTGCCTAGCACATATGAGGCACTGGGTTCAGACCTCAGCACCACATAAAAATACAAAAAACAAAGGCATTTTGTCCAACTACAACTAAAAAATATTTAAAATAAATACATGAATAAATACATAAATAAATAAAGAGAATTGCAATTCAATACAAAGAAGAGGATTTTTTCAATGAACAAATTTGCTTCATTTGAAAATCAAATTAGATCTTGATAACATACTATTATTAATCCCAGATGGATTCAACATTTTTGGGGGGTCACCCAACCAGCTGTGATTACAGGTGTGTGTCACTGCATCCGGAAGACTCAACACTTAGATGACAAAATTAGAATCAAAGAAGTGAAATCAAAGAAAAAGGTGTGGATAACTAACATTGGAATAACTAATTTTGCAATTGAGAAGAAGGTTGTAAGACTAGGAATAGAGGAGAAATTCACAAGTTTATTATATTTTGCAGTATAAATAATAAAACATTAGAATCACTGAACATACTCATTTGGAATAAAAGAAATAAAAAATATAGATAATATCATATATATATATATATATATATATATATATATATATATGACATTATCTATAACTTTTCCATATATACAACCTATAAATAAATAAATATTTTACATAAATTTATATATGTATGTGTATGTATATATATATATATATATATATATATATATATATATATCTTACTAATTTGAATTTATATATGTGTGTATATATATATATATATATATATATATATATATATATATATATATATATATATATCTTACTAATTTGCTTAAGTCTCTAAGCCTGGCTTTGAACTTGTGATTATTCTGCTTCACCCTCCTGAGCCACTGAGTAAAACAAGATTTTGATGCCATTTTAAGCTATCAACTTTCAGTTCTTTATATATGCAGATAAATATATGTGTATATGCATATATATTTAACCATCATTAAAGAAAATGAAAATAAAGTTAAACTGATATAAGAATTTTCACTTCCAAAACTTTCTGAAGAAAAATTTGCCAAAATTTTGGAGTATGTGTGTACTTTTATTAAACTGTATACTTTTGATCTAGTAATTCCAATTTCAATCATTCTTGATATTCAGGTTAAATATTTATATAAAAATGTGTTCTATAATTTTATTTGTATGAATTATAAATAATAATCTATTGGTTAATATCTTACACGTTATTACTATGATAGTATATGGTAAAATAGTTTCAAAATATTTTTGAAGATTATTTGTCTGCAGAGACATTAGATTACAAATGCTCAAGTTAAAAAAGTATAAAATATGTTCATTGAGAGTTTGCTCATATATAAACATATAAGCATATAAGTTTATATTCACACTATTTTTGTATTTAAACAGAAGTCTTCATAAACACACCTTACATACAGATGTATGATAAAACACTAAAATACAAGCCATGTTAAACTTAAAATACAGGTGAATTTATTATCATATTAATGGTTTTTGTTTTTCAAAATGCTAATTGAAGGATATTTAAAAACTTCTTCACTTTTTAATAAAAGTATTGTTGGAAGACTATATGATAGAGGTTGTCTAAGTAATTCTTCCATGATGAATTGAATATACGTTGTAGGCTATGTATGAAAATGGGTTGTCTCTCTGAACTCATGAAGGAATTTAATTACAAAAATCTTATGTCAATGATATTAAAGAAGGTAGGTAATTGGACTATGGTGTTTAGTGGTAGGGCCCTTGAAAAATGATTAGGTTTGATTCCTTCATTAGGATGGAGCCCCTTTGATGGAGTTCTGGTGATTTTATAAGGAGAAAGAGATAAGATATAGATTTGAGAGATACACAACATGGCGCCTGCCATGTTGTGATGCATCCAAGAGGGACTCCTCTCAGAGCCTTCAACCTGTAAAAATCTGAAATATCTGAAAGATGGGATAAATGGCCATGACCAGAATGCTGATAGAAATACAGACAGTAAGGACCATGCTGATGAGAACTCAGAGGCAAATGAAGACTATTCTACTGGAAACTGGAATCAACAATTGTCACACCTCTGCTGTGAATGTGGCTGAACTGTGTCCATGCTCTAAAGCTTATGGAGGGCCAAATCTAGAAGTGATGGACTATAATATCTAATGAAGAAAATATGTAGTCAAAACAGCATTCAGGCTCCTTCCTGGTTACTTTCAATTGTATTCTATACAACTTGGAACCAATGGGATAATCTAAAGCTGAAATGTATAATTTAAAAGAGAAATATGGAGAATTCACAGCCTGTTTAGGGAAGGAGTGAGGCAAAGCACATTTATGACAGAAGGGTAGAGTGGAAAAACCACTTTCTAAATGGCATGTGCTCATTAGTAAGACAATTGGGAAAAAGCCTAATTTCTTGACCACTGAGCCACATTGCAGCCCTATTTTGTATTTTATTTAAAGACAAGATCTCACTCAGTTGCTTAGCACCTTTTTTAAATATATATATATATATATATATATATATATATATATATATATATTCTTTAGTTCTAGGTGGACATAATATCTTTAATTTTTTATAGTGATGAGGATGGAATCCTGTTCCTCACATGTGCTAGGGGAGTGCTCTGTTACTTGAGCCACAACCCCAACCCTTAGCGCCTCACTTTTGCAGAGGCCAATTTTGAACTCACAATACTCCTGCCTCAGCCTCCCAAGCAGCTGGGATTTCAGGTGGGCATCACCATGCCTGGCTTTATCTTATGTTTGAGGCGAGATCTTGCTTATGTTGACCAGGTTGGCTTCCAATTCCTGGGCTCCAGTGATTCTCATTGTCACAGCATCCTGTACAGCGGGGACAGCGGGGACTACAAAGTCATGCCACCATGACTGGCTTCTTATTTTTTAAACAAGGCTGTCCAGAGCTGGGTCTGGGGCTCAGTGATAGAGCTGCTTGCTTAGATTGCATGAGGCACTGGGTTCGATCCTCAGCACCACCTAAAAATAAGTAAAATATACATTAAAAAAATACAACAACATGATTTAAAAAAACAAACAAGCAAGATTGTTCTGATGTCCCAATTTAACAGATGAAGCTGTGGAGGCTGGGGCTGGGTAACTTGCTGTAGCAGACGCTGTGGGTGCTCCACCCATGACCCCCACCTATCCCGCTCAAGGCTCTGACGGTGCAGGGGGGATAGAGAGCCGAGTCATGTTATTGGTAGAGGCTGGGACACATACACTGGCAGAGGCTAAGCCACTTTCCTAAGTTTCCCCACTTGTCCTGGGGAGTCTGTGTCTTGCAGCATGACAGATGAGCCATGTCTTGCAGGCATGGTGGACTGTGTGTGGACAGTCAAGGGGGTGGGACTGGAATGAGGGTGAGCAGGAGAAAATAAGGTCCCTGTGGCCTCCAGTTTTCCCACTGTCATTACTGGGTTTGAGAAGCCTAAGCCATCCTGTGTTACAGAATCAGAGCCCCAAGCCTAGCACCCCAATTGCCATCCCAAGCAATCCTCCCTGGGAAATCTCCAGTGGGGTGTGCCGGCTGGGTTTTTTTGTTTTGTTTTGTTTTGGTTTGGGGTTTGGTTTGGTTTTTCAAACAAAAAGCAACTAAAACAAACACATAGCAATTAAAACCTCCAAGTGAGGGCAGCCACTGTCCTCGGGCAGAGGGTGGAGCACAGTCGGCCCCTGGGAAGCTTGACCTGTTGTTCCTCATTGGAAAACGCTGGTGGACAGTGGACTTGTCTGTGTTTCGAGTGTCAACAAAAACAAGTTGACTTACAAAGTACTAAAGTCCCAGATGTGGTGTCACACACCCGCAATCCCAGTGACTTGGAAGGCTGAAAATGGGGGATTGCAAGTTCCAGGCTGGCCTGGACAACTCAGTGAGGCCCTGTCTCAAAAACAGTAGGGGCCACACACGTGTGGGAGGCTGAGATGGGAGGATTCCAAGTTCAAAACCAGCCTCAGCCTCGAAGAGGTGCTAAGCAGTCAGTGAGTCTCTGTCTCTAAATAAAATACAAAATAGGGCTGGGGAGGTGGCTCAGTGGTGGAGTGCCCCTGAGTTCAATCCCCTCCCAAAATAACAGAAGGGGCTGAGGGTGTGGCTATGTGGTCAAGTGCTTCTCAAGCATGTGTGGCCCTGGGTTCACATCCAGTACCAAAAAAGAAAGAGGGAAGAGAGAGAGAGAAAGGAAGGAAGGAGGCAGAGAGGAAGGGAGGGAAAGAGAAAGTCCTGAAGTGGTGCTGAATGAACGGGTTTGGAATTGTTACCAACACAGACCACAGCGTGGTGCAGTGACAGGAGGAAGATGTCTGTGTCTGTCACACATGTGGTCGAACACGCAATTGCCTATTACCAGGCATCAGAAACTAGAATGGCGGTGGCCTCTTGGAAATGCAGGAGGGTGGCTGAGGGTTGTTTTTAATTTTGTCCCATAAGCATTCATGAGCAGTCAGTGTTTTTAAAAGTGTGTGTGTGTCCTCATTACAACCCTCTGCCCCATCCCCAGGGTGCCCATATTCCCTTGAGGACAGGGTATTGTGGTGCTCCATCTCGACCCCCTCTCTCCAACCTGTCCCTCCTGGGTGGTGGGGCCCTGGAGAAATTCTTGGCCTTTCTGGACTCCCATTTCCCTGTGGTACAAGGTGAGACTGGACCAGGTTTCCCCCAAGACCCCTCCCATCCCAATGTCCCATGTGCTCTGACTTGGTAAACCCAATCCAGGGCCCAAAGCTGGTCTGATGTGCAAAAAACCTCTCCACCCAGCCCACCCCATGACCCCGACCTAGGCCGATGAAGCCTCCCAAGATGTTGGGACAGCACACCCAAACAGCAGCAGTGCTCGGGCAGGTGTCCCCGCCTCCAGGCAGCCTCTGCCCCGCCTCTGCTGCCAGCACCCTGACTGTGCCCTAAGACCCAACTATTCCCTGTGCGGACCTTGAGGGACTCTCCCTTTTAACCCAGGATAGTGCATATGCTTCCCCAAGCCCTTGTTCTGCAGCCCAGGGACACAGCGACACCAGGACAAGGGCCTCTCCCCACGATGGGGTTCCCTGGAGGGTGGTCCATTCCTTGGTCCCCTAGGGTCTGGAGCCAACCAAGCCCTAGTCCTCCTCCCATTCATCCCAGCAGCTCTCCCCGGCCAGGAAATCCCTCTTGGGCCTATGTTGTCACCTCTGTCATGTGCACCCTGAACCCTGATGGACAGGATAGCGCCCTGTTACTAAGACAGCCGCTAAGACCAAGCACATCTCCACACACATCCCACCCACGAGCCACCTGGGAAGGGTGATCTCAGCAGGCCCGAGAGCCACAGCCCTCCACTCTGCCCTGGAGAGTCAGGCCCAGGCCCCACCTGGAGGAAGAAAGCAATCTCTTTTTTCCTGGAGGGCTGTGGGGCTCACTGAGAACCCACTTTTTTTCCCTGGAGCCCAGAGCACTCAGGAAGCAGCCAGTGCAGGAAGGGCAGCCTGCGCCCAAGGACTGGCTAGAGGCTGCCAGGTGTTCCTGGCTGGTTCCAGGCTCCCCCAGCCATTGGGAACCCAGGCCTGGGATGGACGAGGCCTTGGAAACAGTCACAAGCCCAGCCCTCAGCAGCTGAGGACATTGGCCAGAGCCTATAACATTAGCCTTTACAGATATCTCCTGTAAATGGGAGGATTCAGCCCCTTTCCTGAGAGGAGCTGCAGAAGGGATGAGCTGCAGGGGGAGCCTGGCAGAGGAGGTTTCACTTGCCCTTTCCATCAAAGGGACACAGGCTAGGAGTGGCAATGGACAGGGGTTATCCTTTCTCAGATGGGAGAACCAAGACTCAGACAGGACACGCTGGGTCCTGAGAACTACAAGAACCACCATTTTTCAGGTTCCTCGTAACAACCACAGCAGTTGTCTGGGCTGCAGAATGTGGCTTGTGGAGCTCGGTGAGCAATTATTACACCTGCAAAGAACCACAAGGGTTTTTTGACTTGATGGGCGTCGCGTGCAACTCCCTACCCCATCTGAAGGCAGCGCACAGGACCACTGACCCTTGCTGTGCAAGAACTCAGTCCAGGGCTGCCAGACCTCCTGATCACCTGGAGCCCAGAGCCCAACCCGGGTCAGCCCTGAGGGAGGGAATCCTGGTCCTGAGCACACAGCCAGAGGGGGACTTCCCTGTGTGTGCCGATGGCCTGCAAGAAGGGCTAGTGCAAGAGGTGGCAGGGTCTCCCAGGGCACTGGCCTCCCCTTTGCTGCAGGGCACCTCTCTACACCCACCTCCTCCCAAGCCACCTAAGGGACAGAAAAAGTAGTTAGGGCCTCACTGTCTGCAATGACACAAACATGGGCTCTTGGCCACTTGTAGCTCTGTGACCTCTGGCTAGTTACTCAGCCTCTCAAAACCTCACTTTCTTCATCTGTAAAACAGGGGAGGAGAGCCTCTCTTTGTAGGAGAATAATGCTGCTCATCAAATTCCATCATTCCTATCTATAAACACATTATGGTTCCAGAAGCCTTGGCGCATGCCTGTAATCCCAGCAGCTCAGGAAACTGAGGCAGGAAGATCATCAGTTTGAGGCCAACCTCAGCAACTTAGAAGACCTTGTCTCAAAAATAAAGGAGGTGGAGGCTGTGGATAGAATTCAGCAGTAAAGCACCCTGGGTTCAATCCCCACTACCACAAAAAAAATAAAAATGAAAAAGGTATTGTCTCTTTTCTCTTGTAATACACCTCAAGGCCCTGGCTATGGGGTTAACACAAGTAGTTACCCAGGAATTTTTGAACCCTGGATAAACAGGGAGTCACCTAAGCAAAATCTGATGCCCAGGCCTAATTCAGAAAGGAGAGAAGGGAGACAAGGCAGCCCACCTCTCAGTCTTGCCTTGGCTTAAATTGGGAAACCACTGATCTAGTCTATTGGCCTCCAGACAGATAGGAAAACTGAAGCACAGAGAGGTGGTGTGACTGGAGCAAAGTCACACAGCAAGCAGGAAGCAGGGCTGGACCAGAAGTTCCATGCTGATTCCTGCCTGCTGCCCCAGCTCATCTAACGCTTAGTGTGTTAGCAACACTCAAGGACTCCAGGGCCAGACACAAAAGGGGCAAAGAGGACTCGGCTGCACTCCGGAGTCATGGAAACTGACAGGACAGTGCTAGCAATCCTTGCTGTGTAAGAACTCAGTCTGAGGCTGCCAGATCTCCTGGTGACTTTGAAGGACAGTTAGAAACCTGAGTTTTTGTGCAAACTTTCCTGAATCTTAAGAATTACGTTCTAGGGCTGGGGTCGTGGCTGAGTGGTAGAGGGCTCACCTAGTATGTGTGAGGCACTGGGTTCGATCCTCAGCACCACATAAATATAAAATAAAGATATTGTGTCCACCTAAAACTAAAAAATAAATATAAAAAAAGAATTGCGTTAAAATTCCAAGCAAATTTTTTAAATATTTATTTTTTAGTGGTAGTTGGACACAATACCTTTATCTTATTTATTTATTTATTTATTCATTTATTTATTTATTTATTTTTAATGTGGTGCTGAAGATCAATCCCAGGGCCTTGTACGTGCTAGGCGATCGCTCTACCGTGGAGCCACAGCCTCAGACCCCAAGCAAATTTTAAAATTGAACAACCAACCAACAAAAACCTGGAGCTAGGTGCGCTTCTCTGGTTACCAGTTTGGGACCTCAGTTCAGGATTTCAGGGTAGGACCTGGGGATAATTTTTTGGCACCAAGTCAGGATAACATGAGAGGTTCTTGGAAAGTATCTTTCTCTATAAATCAGTGTCTGGTCCTGGTGGCTCATATTCTGCCGTTACCTATTTGCTCCTGTGAGCCAAACAGTGCTCTCCCCGGATATTCTTGCCAAAAGGTTTTGAAGAGTTTATTACAAATATCGTTGTCTAGAGAACAGATTTAGGTACTGTCCTGGACCTGAAAGAACAGAAAAAATTAATGGAAAGTGCACTGCATCCCATGAGAGGGAGGAAAAAAAAAGGCTGTGCTGTGGCATCTTCAGCCTCCCTCCATTGCTTCAGTGTGTAAGAGGGTAAACTGAGGCCCCTTGTGGAGCAGACCCTGAGGTCACATATCTATCTCAGAGCCCTAAGACCCTTCTTCCCCACTGGGTCAACAGTGACTTCTGACAGAATTACTGGATGCCTCTCCTGACTCCCTTTGCTTCCTGTGGATGCACCCACCATGCCCTCTGCTCCTTCATCACTGCATCTCCTGGTTCCTAGGCTGTGCTCACCTAAGGGGTCCCGGGTGGGATGCTGCTTCCAATGTGCTTCCTCTGTCTTCTCCCCATCCACTGTTCTTATGGTTGGGATCCACTCACTCAGCCTGACTCTGCCTCACCAACTCTGCCAAACAACTAAGCCCCACTATGTCCTCTCCACTTTTTTTCATAGGCTCCACCCAGCACCTGGCCTCTTACCTGCACTGTTCTGCAGAGCCATGCCCACTTCACCCATTTGATCTTCTACATTGTGTCCATGTGGCTCATCTTCCACAGACATATTTAACACTCTGGGATTGCAGGATTTTTTCTCTAGCTCTGGAACCTTTGTAGTATGCCTTGTTTGATATAAGAATACCTCAATATTGTGATTAACAATGTTTCTCAAAAGTTAAAAAATAACATTAAAAAATCTGAGGATGAGGCTCAGTAGTTATGTTCCCCTAGTTTGAAACCCTTGTACAAAAAAAAAAAAAAAGAAAGAAAGAAAGAAAAAGAAAAAAAACGAAAGAAAAAGAAAAAAAGAATAAAGAAAGAAAAATAGGCAAGTAAGAAAAAAATGTGGTTCCTTTTTCTTATGTTATGTGTTACAAATTTAGCATTCATGTTCACCTGTTGTGGAGGCTGTGAAAAGTCAGTCTTTCATACATACTTCCATGCCCACACCTGACGTTTTGCTGTAAGGCTATTGTTTTATGTTAAGGTCTATAATTTACCTGCCACCTCACTTAAATTGGAATTTTTTTCAAATCCTAGGTTTCTCTGGTGGCAGGGTTCTTCTTCAGTCCTTGGAACCTGACTTCTTCCTTCAGTGCTCATTAAGTTTCAAGTTTTTTTTTGGAGAAGACACACTTGAAAATTGGGGACAGTAAAGCTTGCTTAAACTCACTTTCCCAATGGCCCATCAGTGCAGGATTGGAGATTGGGACCAGTGTCAGCCTGTTGTGGAATAGTTCTCAGGAGAACCATGGGAGCCCTGAGATTTTGGACTTGAGTGTTGGCGTCAAGATGAAAGATACTCTCTGTGAACATTCTGCAGCAGATGAGGGACCCTGGAGATGACTCAGGCCTAACTCTGTCCCAATGGCTCAGATTAGGTACTATAGAGGTTCTGTGTTGTACTTTCCTTTCATCCCCAGAGACCTGAAAAACAATTGGTGACAAAGATGGCTGGTTTTCTTTACCTACATTGTTCCTGAACCTGAAGACAATGAACAGTAAGCAGAACAAGGAGAAAAATCAATGCATCAGTCTTTCCAATACTAGAAAAGTAAACCCATCAAATACTGGAAAATATTTCCTTTTACTTGAAAATCAAAAAGCCCAGTGATTGGTAGTCTGGGCTGCTATGGCTATCCAGCTATTCCATCACGCCCCAGGGCCCTTCCTGTTTTTCATTGTGCGATCCATTTAATACAGCAATTCGGGGGAAAAAGAAAAAGGAAAAAAACAAAGAGCTAGAGTCCCAGTTGCTTCCAATGTTATCTCATTGGCCAGCACAAAATCACAGAGACCACTACCTGCAAAGGATATTGGGGAATACAGTTGTTTTTCACTTTTACTTTGGGTTTTTTTTTTTGTATTTGGTTGTGGGGATTGAATCTATGATTCCTTAATCACTGAATAACCATCCCCAACCCTTTTTAAATTTTAGAGACAGATTTTTAGGGCTTTACTAGATTTCTGAAACTGTCCTTAGACTTCTGAGCCTCCTGCATCAGCCTCTATAGTCACTGGAATTATAGGCATGTGCCATTAGGCCTGTCTGTGTTTTTTAGGTGCTGGAGTTGGAACACAGAGCCAGGCACATGTGAAATTTGTTTACTACTGAGCTGTAATTTCAGCCATAAACTTGTCATTTTGAATTATTAGCAACCCATTTTAAAAAAAATATAAGGTCCCAGTGGGATGAATGAGGGATACCTGCCACCTGGACCTTAGCAACCAGTTGTGCTGGTGTGGCTTAGTTCAGGCCCAATGCATACTCACAGGGTGGCATGAAAAGATGAGCATCAAGTGAGGAATGGGTTCGGATGGGCTGTGAAAGGAGAACTGCTGGATAGGTGGCAGGCTGAGATACTGTTCTTTCATGTGTTGTGATGGGCATCTCAGGTGGAGAAGGGGTAGAGGGTGAGTGCATTTGGGTGGTTAAACACTGAGATATATCCCCATTTTTTAAAATATTTTTTTCTTAAAATATTTTTTCCACTGGGATGTCAGGCCTGCACCACTGAGCCAACTCTTATACAATTTTTAAAGTTATTTATTCCATTGTAATATGGATCTGTTGAAACTTACAATATTAAAACATACTTATAATATATTCCCTTATTATAAATAAAGTTATAAGAATTAGAATATGTCATTTTTATAAAAATAGATGTCACAACACTTGTTCCCAGTGACCAAATATGACCCATAAAATGTTAAACACATATGGACATTTGATTTATATATTTTATTCTTTTTTCCATATTTATTATTGTAGACAAGTTCTAAACACTGAATGAGTGAATGCAGAGGTTTATGCCAATTCCCACAATTATTAATTGAGAATAATATTTTAGTTTTTCCTAGTAGTGGCATTTATTTTTTCACAAATACTGCATGTGGCATTTATGTGTTGAAGCTGAAAAGTTAATCACACAGAAACTGAGAACAGAAACACTTCCCGGATTTATGATAAGAGTGAAAAACTGACTGATTGTGTGTAGGGAGTGCAAAAAACAATTAAATCCAGAAAGTAACTCTTAGGTTTTAGAGCACAATAAGGTGATTACATTGTATAATAACTACTTAAATAAATCAAAATAGCCAGAACTTAGAAAGTTTCAAACACAGAATAATAATTTTAATGAGATGAAAATTACCCTGATCTGATAATTACACACTATGAACACATGCCGAGTTATAACAATGGGTCTCATTTCCAAGTACAAAGAGTAGATTCCAGGTAAAAATAAAAATAAATAGAAGTAAATTCTTTGATGTTTTAGCCAAATATCTACATTACCTCAGATTTTTAAATAGTATCCTATGTTCATGAATGTTTCACTGTTTTGGTTTCCCTTACTGTCATGTCTTTTAGATCTGCAAGGTCTAAAGAGTCATGGAATGATTTAGACTTATTTACATGGATTTCTGATGACTGTTATTAATTTTCAAAACTTGTTTACACTTTATTTTATTATTTTATTTTTATGTGGTGTTGAGGATTGAACACAGTTCATCACATGTGCTAGGCAAGCATTCTACCACTGAACCACAATCTTAGCCCTGATGACTGGTATTTTTTTAATATGTGGCTGGAAAAAAAGCTAAAATACATACCTACTATTTCAGGTACTTGACTTAAAATCCAACATGCCTTGTATAAAAAAAAATATTCCATCAGATTAACATCAAATTTTTTGTATCAATTTTATGCATGGTTTCTTTACTGGAGAAACGCATCGCTTACTTCAAGCAGATGAATATTGGGACTCTTATGGAAGTTTGTCTTTTAGGCTTGGGTCAAATTCTTGTCCTTTAATTTAGAAACCTTACAATGGAATGACTTTGAGTCTATCTGAACTGTGACTTTAATATCACCTTTATTCCAGATGACTAAGGAGAAAACAATAATAATATATTTCTACTGGTATTCAATAGCTGGATTTAGTCACTTAAGATAGTTTTTCTGCTCATGATAATAGCATATATGCAAGGTGGATAGCTACATTGGGGATTCAAAGACAGGCCTTAAATAGTGTCAAAGAGCTTTCTACACATATTGCTAGAAAATTTTAATATCATGAAAATAATTTGAATCCACAACATATGTAGCCATTATGAAAAGAAAAGTTTTAAATCTATTAAATCACATAGATGATGAAGTACATAATTAAAAGATAATGGCCAGCATTTCTACTGAGTACTTTTTATTTCAGAAACACATCCATATTTGATCCTTGTTCTTCTTTCATACACAATAGCTCTAAAATATATGTAATAAGACTCCATATATGTAATACAGAATGATCAGATTTAGCACCAACATAACACTTGAACTCAATAAAAGACTACAAATACAAATTAAAAAATCATCTTAGAGGATATGCTTCTCAGTGCCATCTTAGATGATATATTAAAGGCATTAAGTCTGATAATAAATGGTCAAAAGATAGATCTAAAAAATACATCTATGTGCACACCTACTAGATTGAGATTCATTTTTTGAGAAGGTAGCAATTCTTTACTTTTGTACAATCATTCCATTTCAATTCATTGAAAATTGTAGAATTTTCAATATATTCCTACTGCTTAATCAAGAAGAGAAAGATGAAATCAACTTAACACTCTACCTCAGAAAATCTCAAAAGAAGATAATATCAAGAAATATTTTGAGAATATATGGTAATTCTGAATCTATAAGAAAGGCTATGTACAGTGGGAGCACAGCTACTATTACACAATCCAGACATGATTTGGTAATAATATTCGAATGGCACCTGGAGAATAGTAGAGAGAGTTGATAATTGAAGTGGGAAAAATGTGTGTTGGGTGAATCCACATATATCCCTAGTAATAGGATAGGCTGAGATGGATAAAGATGACACTATTTGAAATAAGGGCTTCTGCTTCATTTTCTCTTAAGATATATACTATTAATATGAAATTTGAAAATAAAGATCAACAAAATATATTATTTTATTAGTATAAGAAAGATTTCCTCTGAAGTTCATCTTGAGATCTCATCTAACACCGTAATTTTCTTCTGCAACTTCACGTGCCTTTTCTAGCACAAGATCTAACCCAAGAACTTTACCATTGGTATCTTGGCCGTAACATATCTAGGGATGCTGATAATTATGGGGTTTATAGTTACAGATGTTTTTGTCTCGAAATTTTGGAGATGACATCAAATATAAATTAATAATCTACTTTCACAGGTTTGGAGAGGGGGCTTCTCCATTTTTACCATCTGCCTGCTGAGTGTTCTCTATGACATACACCTCAGCCCCAGAAGCTCTTGCTTGGCAACGTTCAACCATATATTCTCACATCAGAGCCTGTGGTTCCTTGTTTTCTGTGGGTATTCTGCATGTATGTGACCTGAGATGATCTTATATTTATTACTGTATGCTGAATAATTATACAGATGCATTACTTTCTAAGGCATTTATTTTAAATATTTGGGATGTTCCAGGAATTCTTTTTATAGGGTTCATGTTCTCAGGTGTTTCTAAAATTCAATAAATAGAAAAACCTCTAACTAAAAAATAAATGATGTTATCACTATTAAAATGTGAACATTAATATAAATAAATAATATTAAAATCTCTCAGCCCATAGGTATAAGGACTTAGATTACAAAGATCAATTTTTCGGGAGACACAAATTACCAAAATGCATTGTATCCTTGGTGATCATTGTACTGGGAAGAAATTATTGGTTTCAGCATTGGACTCTCACCAAGCCATGGATTTATTAAGGGTAGGACACTGATGTTTTCTTCTGTAACCATGACATGGTATCAATCATATGTAAAAAGAAAAATAAATTACAGAAAGAGAAAATGGTTCCCACAGAAAAAGAAGGCATTACCAGCATTCTGTAATAGTGCAAAGAATATCCAAAATGTGGCCTCTGTCTACTGGGACATCTACAGAAAGCATGAACTTGTATACTTTCTGGCAGAAAGAAAAAATGTTCTAACCTTTCAAAGAATTGGGCTTTATTACTTGAAATTATAAAAAGTAGCCATTGATAAAGCAATATTTCTTGCAGGACTGAAAATTCAATGTACATTTGCAAGAATATAAAATAGATTCCCAGAGCTATTCAATACAGAAATATTGTTAATACATAAAGCTCAGGAATAGCCCAAATGTCCATCATTTGTTTAGTTCCAACTTTGGTCTATCTACACCATGGAAAGGTAAGATTCTTGCATATGTGGGTTGTTTTCCAGGTTGTTTCATTGAGTAATAAATAAGGGGCAGACAGGATATACAGGAGCACTCCCTTTTGGGTAAGAAAGAAATTTACCTAATAACTTATTATTGTTATTGACTCCTATCAGAACAAGAAACAGTAAGAAAATATACTAAAAACAATTAAAACAGATGTTCATGAAAGGCAATGGGAAAAGATTAATGGGGATGGAATAGAGTTGAGTCTTTAACATGGGTTTATATTTGAACCACATAAACAACAACCATGTTGAAAACACAGAATTAAATCAATAACAAAAATCAAGCCCAACAGGTAAGAGTCTGACAACTCAATCATGAACCACATTATTCGGTGACTAATATCTTTTTGTTTTTCTTTTTTTTAAGAGAGAGAAAGAGAGAGAGAGAGAGAGAGAGAGAGAGAGAGAGAGAGAGAGAGAGAGAGAGAGAGAACTTTGAAAAAAAAATATATATATATTTTTCAGGGGACACAACATCTTTATTTTATTTTTATGTGGTTCTGAGGATAGAACCCAGTGTCCCACGCTTGCCAGATGAGCATGATACCACTTGAGCCAGATACCCAGCCCCTAATTAGTTTCCTAAGCTTGCATGATTTCCAGGATCTTTTTCTCCAATGTGAACAATATTTTACCTAAATTTTTTACCACATGCTTGTTGCAATGTAATATTTACTGATCAGTAATTAGCCATAATGGATCCCAGGATTCATATGCAATGTTTAGTGTCAGTGCAGCAAGGGACAACATGGGTTTTATGCTTTCTCCATTAGACTGGAGTTTACAATGGAAGAGGCCACTTCTTATCTTGAGTGAGCAGCCTGGTGAATACACAGATACGACTATTAATATGCACTGAAGAATTCTTTGAAAGTTTATTGCCAGGAACACATAGAGGACTTGACAGTTGCTTCCAGGTCCAGATTTCAGAAGCTTGGCTATACATACTTGGGGCAAAATGACCAGTCCTAGACCCTGTGTGAATATGTATTGTAATATTGTGGTAGTTTATCACAAGCCTAGGCAGAAAAAGGTTGGGTCTTGAAGGTTACTCAGTCATGTGGGTAGAGCTATGGAATGGGATTATTGTCCTTTATTAAAAGAGAGCTGCAAAGAAACTTCTCAATTTATCCTGTGAGGACACACATGGTGCACTTCCTTACTCTCATCAAGCTGCTATAATAATTTATGGTAGACTGGGTGGTTTATAAGCCACAGACACTCATTTTTCACATTGTATAAGATCAAGGCACAAGGCTATTCAATGCTTGTTTAATAATAATAATAATAATAATAATAATTATTATTATTATTATTATTATTATTATTATTATTATTTGGTACTAGGGATTTAACCCAGGACCACTTAACCCCTGAGCCCTGTCCACAGCTACTTTTATATTTTATTTAGAGACAGGGCCTCACTAAGTTGCTGAGGCTGGCCTCCAGCTTGTGATCCTCCTGCCTCGCCCTCCTGAGTTGCTGGGATGACAGGCTTGAGCTTCTGCACTCAGCTATAATTTTAAACATTTGCACACTGAAAATTCAGAAGAAATGATTCTGAAACAGTTATTTTCCCCCAGAGGAATACTCTGCATACATGAAAACTTCCAGCAGATGTGCCCAACCGGAGGCAGGGCCCTTACCTTGGTCGGTGTTGATGGTGGTGGGGTTGAAGGCCTTCCCCAGGATGTTGCTTGAGATGGAGAGGGAAAAGCCAGAGCCCAGGCCATGCCCTTTATAATGAAGCTCATGCAAAAGGAAGACGATCAAGCCTGCCACAAAGAACTGCAGAATTAAAATAAATTAATTAATAAAAGTGAACTCTGTGTTACTGGCCCCAGTGCCCTGGTTCCTTCCATCTTCAATGACAGGGCTCTCTGCTATGAGGGCCAAATAAGAGACCCTTCCTCAATCTGCCTCATTAAAATTCAGAAGCCAAAGCCAGGGTCTTTCAATTCTCTATTTTTTTTTTAAATCTATTTTTTAGTTGGAGGTGGACACAACATCTTTTTTTTATTTTTATGGGGTGCTGAGGATCGAGCCCAAGGCCTTGTACATGCCAGGTGAACCTCTGCCACTGAGCCCCAGGCCCAATATTTTTTTTTTGTTTCTTAATTGTTTTTGGGTTTGCAGGTGGACAGCATGCCTTTATTGATTTCAGTATTTCTCGTTGTAGATGGGCGCAGTGTCTTTATTTGATTGATTTCCTTTTGGGCGGTGACCAGCCTCCAACCCGGGGCCTTACCCTGCTCAGGCCAGTGTTTAGCCTTGAGCCCAGCCCTGAGCCTGGCCTGGCCCCAGCTCTGGCTGAGTACTGCTGAGGAGGAAGAGGGAAAACAGGGTCACTCAGGAAGCGGGGTGAGAGTGGGGGTTCACCTGAGTGGTGATCAGAAGGCAGATCCCAGAACCCATCTTTGAGGGGGTCCCTGTCCATGCCTGTCATCACATTCTTAATGGACTGGCCGATGGTGACAATCATGCCAAACACTAGGGTCCTAAGAAAATCTTGAGCAGAGACTGGAAGTAATTCAGATTACAAATACTGACACTGCCCACGGAAACCTTGGTGAGGAGTGTCCAACTGTCACACGTCAAAGCGCATGAGAACTCAGAGGCTTTCTAGTGAAAGCACCTTTCATCTTTTTTGTGTCTTTTGGGATTGAACCTAGGGCCTTTCGGACGGTAGGCATGTGCTATACTAAACTTCAGACCAGTCATCTTAAATCTTTTTTCAAAAAAAATGATCTTGAATTCTTAATATGGAAAAACATTTTTAAAAAATTGTCAAGGGTAAGGAGAAAACTTCTGGGGCTGTAGCTCAGTGGTAGAGGCACTGAGTTCCATTTTCAGGTCTGCAAAAAAAAAAAAAATATATTAAAAACAAAGAGAGAAAGAGAAAAAAAAAAACACCCAATTTGGGCTTTAGAAAAATAATGCAAAATTTTTGTTTGTTTGTTTTGATTTTTGTACTGGGGATTGTACTCAGGGTCACTCAACCACAGAACCTCATCCCCAGCCCTATTTTGGTTTTATTTAGAGACAGAGTCTCATTGAGCTGCTTAGGGCCTCGCTGTTCCTGAGGTTGGCTTTGACTCAAAATCCTCCAGGATCAACCTCCCGAACTGCTGGAATTAGAGGTGCACACCACTGCACTAAGCCAAGTATATTATAAAATGTCAAAAATAAAAATTAAAAAAAGAAAACCACTTATTAGTGCTTTAGAAGGATAATGCATTAATTTAAGGCATTGAATAATAAATGCATTACTTAATATTTAATAATGCATTACTTAATTCATTAATGATTAATAGATTAATACATAAATATATTCTACAATCTTGATTTGTGTCTGAAACTCACAATTTAAGTTAGATGGATTTCTCACTGAATTATTTAACCTGGATGAAGAGTTCTTTAAGCCACTGTGCATTTTCTAGCTTTCATGGTAATTGCTCTCTAATTTAGAAACTGTGAGGAACAAGAATTTCTAGACAATTCTATAATTAGAAAGAGGCATATAATTTCAAACTACTCATATAAGCATATATTACATTAATACATCTGAATAAATGAAGCATGTGAGATCACAAAACAAAAACATGGGCCTAAAACTGCCCACACAGTTATGAAAAGTGCTGTAATGACAAAGCAAAATAATTGTCTTTTGGGTCCAAAGCATGAGGTTTCAAAGTCCTGTAGCTAATAAATGTCTATACCTTCTTTATTTCAAATTTATTGCTGTGCATGCATTATCATAATTTGTTTGAAGGATCATGTGTTGATCTAGTGTTTCATTTCAAACAACTCTCTTAAAAGTACTAAAATTTTTTCTTCTAATATCCATCACTAATAGTATTAGTACCATAGTTATATGGTGATTTTTGAGCCTAAAGGAGAAGTTTACTTAAAATTTCAAAATTATGTGTCACTGAAAAGGTAGAAGATATACTATATTAAAGCTTGCTTTATTGTCTAGGAAATAGAAATATCAAAGGAATTATTTCCAGGTATTTGGTCATTTGTGATGTACTGATCTGTGTATAATAAATAAAATTTAATTATATTTGCAGATTCATGGAACTATGCTTCAAATTAAATGTTCCTTGAGAAAGAATATTAGTGTTTTTAGCTTCTATATCTATATCTGAAAAATTTACACAATATCATTATAATTATATATTTTCTGTAGAAATGCTATTCACTGTATTGTATTTGGAGGAGATTAATGGATTTGGTATTTTTGCTTCAAATATGTTTTGTCAAAAAAAAAAGAACATGGTTATAATGCTTTTTTTATATTATATTATCAATTTATAGTGACGTTTTTATTCTCTTTCAAGCACAACTATATATAAAAAATAGTGATTCTTTTTTTTTTGGTGTCATGTTATCTTCCAAAATTCTTATCCTTTGTGAAACAAAATGATAATTTTGTAGTGCAGAATTACATCCTTATAAAGCCTATTTTATTTCCTCCAATTTTAATCATGGATCTAAATTCATATTAAAATGTATTGAACATTTTTGACTGTGTATTATAAACCCATAAACTAAGCTAACTATTTTACTTAGAGACCTGGATCTTCAAATATACAATTCTATTTTACCCACAATGAATTAAAGTAACAGTAAAATAGAAGCATAAAATGAGATAAACATTCACAATGAAAAAAGGAGGTGATCTCCAGTGACAAAAGACTTCAAAGAACTTCTGGAAAACAGAAAGTATGGAATCAGATGAAGGATGCATTTGAGTTCTAATTAGGGCTCCCAAAGAGGGAGATTAAGACCATGACTAGGCATCTTGGAAGTCTCTAAGGTAGGGTGCTTCAGATCAGCACAATGGAAATAAAGGGAAGGGAGCTTGTTTGGGTGCACAGAATCTGGGTTTGCAGTCTTATCTCAAAGGAGGCTTCTGCTTACTCCAAGTAAAATTTTGGAGTTGTCTTGCACTCTCATATTGGGTCCTACTTGAGACATAGAGTGTGATTTACATGAGTCTCAAACAGTCTTGAGTGTTGGAAGCCTTGAATGGTCATAGCCAGAAAAACTCTCTTCTACTGATGAAAATATTTTGAAAAGACCACTTTCAGCAATTGTCTGGGAAATGAATCTTTCTGTCCTTATGGTGCCATAAAGCACAGGGTTAGGGTTAGGGTTAGGGTTAGGGTTAGGGTTAGGTTTAGGGTTAGGGTTAGGGTAAAATTCGCTTTTAAGTCAAAGTTCTGTACTTAGTTTATGGTACTGGTGAGAGTCTGTTCCTGAAAGAAAAAAAACTTATAAAAAGGAAAACAGGGCAATTAATTACAGTTTTGACAGCTGTGTAGACTGAATGTCAAATTAATGTCATCTTGTGTTTTTTCTGCTCTTCTTTTTAGATCCCCTAAATGGACTTTTTTTGGTCTCTACAACTTAGCTGATTGAGTGAAACTCATACATATGCCCAAATCAATTGAGCCTCCTCACAATGATTTTCTCAAGACACAACTACTTCACTGGTCTTTTTACAATTCCTGTATGGAAAGTGAGTACTAAAAAGAAGAGAATTGGATCATCTGTTTTCAAATTGAATCATCTGAGTTCTTATCTCCATTGCAACATGGAATCAATGTCCTTCTGATAAGGAGAGTGAATTGACCTAGCTAGGATTGTACTTTCCCCTCTTGCTTTCTGTTTTTTTTTTTTTTTTTTTTTTTTTTTTTTTTTTTTTTTTTAGTACATGGAATTTTGAGTCCTCAGGTACAGTTTAAATTTTAGTTTGAATCTTGTTAGACATCCTGGTGGAATAGTGTCCTCTTAAATAATTAGGATTTCTAAAACTAGAGTATGCGGAAGCATGGTGTAAGATAATGTAATTGCCAAGTGGGTTAATGGGAGTGATAGAGAATGAAGAATCTTCAACTGTGACAGTCTAGCTCCTGAATCTATGTAGTCTATCTCTTGGTAGCACAAACTGATATAATGTTATGTAATTTAAGAAGTATAAGCAACATCATCACCTGTTCCAGAATTCTACCAGGCCAGTACCTTTTTATTTATTTCTTTTTTGTAGGTGAAAATACAGTGAATAACATGGTCATAGACCCATATAATATCTTTGTTTTTGTTAACTGTGGTCTCATTCACTTTTATGCATGATCCCTTGGCACTTTATTAATGGTGCATGCTTATGATTTATTGTCCCTAAAAGCAAAATGTAAAAAAAAAAAAAAAAAAAAAAAGTTTGGGTTTTTCTTGTTAAAATTATTTCTTCATTAAAAGAGGTCCACTTTTTAATTTATGATGAGAGAATGATGAAAAGAATGATGCTGTCACAAGAACCTAGGAATAGACCTCTCTTCCTAACTGGCTGGATATTTGTAAGAAGTATTTGATAGATAAAATGCAGTGACTGGAAACCACTATGGTACTCAGTCCTCATTCATGCTGTGCATCATCAGAGGCTGGATAAATACAACCAGCGAAGTCAAGTTGTCAACTTGGTTGTCTTGTACAATGTCCATGATATATTTGCTTTGGTATTTGATAGCATGAAATCTCATGATATTTACACTGCATTATCTCTTTCAGACATCCATCCCAATTACTGTACCCCCAAAATTTTATAGTCTTCAAAAGTTCCTTCTAGACTCTTGAAAAGTCTTAATTTCTTCCTATAAGTTTATGTACCTTCTTAGCTGAGGTAACATTTTTTACAGTGTAATTAAGGGTGAAGTGTGCTGCCAAGTATTCTTCTCTTTAGAAAGAGCTTTTTCCACTTTTCATTTTTCAAGGCTAACGCTGAAAGATACTGTAAAATGATGCTATTTTATTTCCATTTACTTCTAAATGAAGCTAACTCATATTTATTTCCAGTAACATTTTGTTAAAAGATGGCCAATTTCTCCTTCTATATGATTTATAAAGGGACCTTTTCCCAAAGAAGGGAATGAATAGGTGTTGTATCAATTCTTTGCTCTGAAATTTATTGGGGTTTTCTGAGAAAAGTGTAACTTCGTGATTATCTTCTTGATTAGTTATTTGCTTAGTTATTGGTCACACTCTACAAGTGTGACCCTAGGCGAAATGCAAAGGATGATAAAGAGTAAAATAAGTAGAAGCTATACATTTATTATGCTTTTGTAACTGAAGAAAGGTTTGTGAAGTACTTTATGACTTGCATAACTCTCTACCTTCCATTTAAAGTCATAAGATAAAATTCATCTTTATTTTTTGTGTTTCACAAATAAACTTCTAAAAATAAAATTTACACCTATTTTTTCTAATCCTGTTCATGATTTTTCCATTTTCTTGATTATATAAAATTTTCATAACTCATACTAACTTGATAATCTGTGTCATTTCCTGGCTTACAAACAATTATTGATTTTTGTCTCTTTTTATTTATAGTTGGTCTCCAGTGACTAAGAGGAAGACTCCTTTCTGTCTGCTCCTCCCAGCCCTGCTCCAGGCTCTCAGCTTCCCAGTCCCTCATGCAATTGGTTGTAAATTCTCCCAGAAGCTTTTTTACTGTCTAATTTTCAGAACTAAAAATAGAAAATAAAATAAAAACTTAAAAAAAACGTTAAAATGCATAATGTGGAGGGAGAAAGCAGTGTATATATATATATATATATATATATATATATATATATATATATATATATATATTTGTAATTAGGCTTTTTTAAAATTTTGAAAATATTTCTCTTTTTTTAATGTGGGTCAGCCACTGATATTTCATCAAAATATAACAGTTTCTTTGTTGAGTTAAGGTAACCAAGGAATAGCCACACCCTCAGAACAAAATAAAACACACACATACAAAAAAAAAGAAAAAAAAACAGAATCATCTTTAACCTAACGTTTTATAAAATGTCTCAGATCCTCGTAACTTGCACACAACCTTCTGTGTTCAGTTGAATTGTAACTGCTTTTTGTATTTGGAGAGAGTGTGACTACTGAACTTGAAACCTTTTATTCTGAGTGTCTTGGTGGTTTTTGGTGAGATTAAGTAGGTGACAGGGTGAAGAGAATGTGGGATGTTCTTCCCTATTATAACATGAATTTTTCTCCACAGTCTACTCTCAGCTGCCAGACCTCAAGTTTTTCTTACACTGGTATAATTTAACTATTCTTACTTCCCCTTTACCAATAATTTTTAACAGCAGATTATCAAACTACACTTATTAAGAACAATTTTAAAAATAAAGTTATAGTTCACCTAACCAGTCTACACTTATTGCTTATGGTTTCACTCACCTGCTATGCCTGTTTTCAGTGTCTGAAAAACATGGATATTATTTTCCATATTTTATCCAGTTTCTTTCATGTATATACTGGAAAGAAAATCTGGTCTGGAAATATTCCATTTTGATTGAATGCTATATTCAAGAAAATAATATTTAAACATGCTAAACATATCTACAGAATTTCTCAAGAAGTTATGCTTTAACCAAATAGAATATCCTTAAAAGAAAAAAACTATGGTCAGCTTCAATAAAGCAAGAATAGAGCCCAAGTATTTATCATTAATGATACATTATAGATGATACATATAGAATAACCACAAGATTTAAAGAAAAAATCGTAAGCAGACTGTCAATTAATGATAAATAATAATAGATTTTTCATTAATGATAAAATTCTAAAACAGCAATTTTCTGTGCCTCATTTCAAAGAGAGTTACTCAATATAGAAAAAAAATAAAACAAAAAGAGCACAGTTTGTGGACAGAAATTGTGGTTCTAACTACAGAGCTCAAGAAAGTTATGCTGATTCTGCAGTAGACCTTGAAAATAGTTTTGTTAGCTTACCTCAGTCCTACCTTTAAAATGATGCTTTAATAGAAATATTAGCTAGTAAGTAATCAAATGATTGAATACAGCAAAAGTTAGAAAATTCTAGTGATCTATTTTTCATACCTCTCACACAAAAATATGAGTATTGGAAAATACAGGAAAAACAAAGTGATAAAAAAGAAAGCAAAAACCCACTAAACAAATAATGGAAAGTCAAGTTCTGCATATGAAACACAGTAAAATGTGCACTTTTTGTAATATTTGATGGGATAGAAGAAAGTAGTATTGATTGTTCTTGATGGTAAGAACATCCCTCCATGAGCAGCATTCATGTCCTGATATTGGATGTTAGAAAGGCTAATAAATTTGAGAAAGAAAGCATTCTTACTTCTTGTGTGTGTTTTGTGATGAAATCTATTTTAAAGTCAAATTTGTGAAAATTATTACTGGTTTTTAACCTTCATAAATTTTCTGTAAACAAAGGATGCAACACATAATTATTTTTAAAAGGGAATAACTAATTGATGAAGCATGAACACAGGTACTTGTAACTATTGAAAAATAGAGTGGGGTGTTGTGGTGTGTACAGATGCTGATAGTCAGAAAAAATAAAGTTTCCAATGTAGATTAAGCAAGAAATCACAGAATGCACATCATTCTGATTTCATAAATGATAATCAATTAAACACTAAAGCCTTTTAATATTTGATTCATTAGTCCTGAAAAGAGAGAAGTGGCCCCATAAGCTAAATTGGTTTTTCTCCCTCTCTCATTGCTATTGGAAAAAATAATGGGAACACCTAATACATTGTGTATATGTATATATTTCAAGATTATGTATATATTTCAAGTACATATTTCAAGTTTCTATGTATATATTTCAAGATTATGGTCAATATCAGTCAACTAGTAGTATGTATGGCTAAATTTATTGCCTTTTAGAACTTTAAATAGTTGCAGATAGAGTGGAGGATGCTGATTTGGGTCTAAAGTATGGAAACTACTGTTTTATATGGTACTGGGGATTGAAACCAGGGGTGCTTTATCATTCATATATATTCACAATTCTTCAATATTTTATTTTGAGAACTGGTCTCTCTTAGTAACCAAGGGTGGTCTTAAAGATGTGATCCTTCAAGGCCTCAGCCTCTATGATTTTTCAGATTACAGGTATGTACCACCACATCAGGCCTGGACACTACATATTAATTTTTATATGCATCTAATAATCAAAACTATTTTAAATATTCCTGCCTTTTCTTTTATTTAAAATATTGAATACTAACTTTCTGACATTGCTGGAGAGCATCTGCCTTTTCCCTCACTCCCACTTAGCTTGAGGCACACACAGAAAGAAACCAGAAAAACTGGTTTCAAAATATAATAGAATCCACTCTACAGCCATTCATATGTAAACAGAACAAAAAACAAACAAACAATTATACTGAAGCCAGAGACAGTGGCACAGGCCTGTCATCACCAACAGCTCTGGAGGTTGAGGCAGGAGGACTGCAAATTGGAGGCCAGCCTCAGAAACTCAGTGAGAGTCTGTCTCTAAATAAAATTTAAAAAAAGGCTGGGGATGGGGCTCAGGAGTTCAATGTCCCTGGGTTCCATTCCTGGTACCAAAAAATAAAAAAAAAAAATGCAGACTTTTTGTGCTCCTGCTGGACATACCTGGAAATGGATGATTACAGCAATGACAAAGATGGAGGCAATGAGATTCCTGAGGTAGAGGTGATTCTGGTGGGAGAAAACCTCTCTAAGGGCTGGGACTTTGTCTGTGTGCGTGGCCCAGGGATGGAACAGTGCAAGATGGCGACCTCCAATTCCATGCCTGTTGGCAGAGTAGGATACAAACATGAAGGGAAGAACAAAGGGCTGGACTCCGCTGGGTCTTGGGCCTCCTCCTGGCCAAAGCAGAGGCAGGAGAACAGAATAAGCCAGGAGACTCAGCCAGGAGACTCATGCACCAACAGTCACAGGGTCATGATCTGGATTTTTTTGGCACCAAGGATGGAACCCAGGGGCCCTCAGCCACTGAGCCCCACTCCCAGCCTATTTGTATTTCATTCACTGACAGCATCTCACTGAGTTGCTGAGGCCTTGCTGTTGCTGAGGCTGGCCTCCAAGTTGATATCCTCCTACCTTAGCCTCAGCAACAGGCAGAAAGGGGCCTGGCCTGAGGAAAAGGCACAGACCAGCCAGGGACACTGCAGCACAGGGCACCAACGTCTGAGCACTTCAGAAATGGCATGAGACTCACTTTAGAACAAGAACACAGTGGGAAACACTGTCACCATGGCCCCTGCAGCCCAGGTCGGTGCTTTACTAAACGTGGCATCTGTGGGCAGAGTGGCTAATAGCTGGGGACTCAGATGTCCCAGTCTCTCCCTGGGACTGCATTTTCCTGTTACCCCAGAGTTGGAACAGCAGGACTCGTGTCACCTTCTGGATGGCCACTCAGATGGGCCATTAGTCCTGTAGACCACATGGACAGGATATCTGTGACAGAAACGCTGTACTAGCTTTCCCTGGCCCCCTGGCATACCCGTGGTGGTCTTCTTACAGCCCCTCTCCCTGCCACCTGTGGCTGTGTAGGACAACCGCTGATGTTTCTATGGTAAAGAATCTGGAGACATGAAACCTTGAGCATTTTGTAAAGGAGGAAGTTCAGCAATCTCAGTAGGAGAGAGTAGGGACTTGTCCTGGATCCTCTTGCCACCAATGACCTCTCTGAATCCCTGCACTTGCTCCGCTGAGCCATAAGTGGACCCTCAAACAGACCAACTCATCTCTGCCCCAGGGCCTTTGCACCCGCCAGGTTCTCTAGATGGACCTGTATCACTCTTCCCCAGTCACCCCATCTTCCTTCTCTGCTCTATTCTGACCCCGAGGCCCTGGGATGACACTGACGCTCACACACCTTACGTTCTATCCCTTTGTATTATTAGCACCCACAGAAGCGCCTAGTGCTTAACAGCACCTTACTGACAAATGTCTGAAATGAAAGGTGGGTGACATCAATGGCAGGGTGTGGGCCTTAGAAGCTTTCTGAATGTTTAACATGGTCATTTCTTGCAAATCACTACCCTCTGATCTCTAGGAAATAGGTTGTTTCATGCACTAGTGTTATGGGGGCAAGAGCCATGTGACATCTGTACTGTCCACCTCCCTCCCAGCCTGGACTGTCCCAAACCTCAGGGAAGAAGGACCAACTGCACTCTCCACTCTAGGGGCCCTTCCACACCCCACTTTACAGGTCACAAGCTGAGCCGTGGTGGCACTCCTGCTAACAGGAAAGCCTTTCAGCTGAAAGCTACCTGAGCCTGCTCCAACATCCTCTTGCCCGTCCTGGGGCTGTCCCCGTGGCTCCACCATTTTGGCTCCTTACAGCACCACTCAAAGCCCCCCAGGTAAGATCTCTGCCCCAACGAGGTACCAGAGGTGGCCAAGGCAGCCACCTCCATGTCTCAGTTGTCTGTGGCCTTCATCTCTCCCTAAGTCCTAAGGCCCTCACTCTGATGTCACACTGGCTGACTCAGGCTGAATGGCTTTGCCACCTTGCCAGACATTTTCTCAGCCTGTCTCCAAGGGACAGCAAATCATTCCTTCAAAACTGTCCCCTCACTCACCATCCTGCTCCAGAGCAAAGTGATCCTCTGGCTGGCTGCCATGGCCCAAGCCTTCACTGACTGGTCCCCTGTGGTCACCACTGCTCCCACTCTTTTTGAAGGCAGCCCCCCGCCAAAGCCAGGAGGTCTTGGCAGACTCCTAAACTCCTACCCAGATTTCACCACCACATCCACAGCTGGGGCCCAGCTGCTTTGCCCCCAGATCCTCAATTCACCTTAGATTTTCTGAAATTCTAGGAAGAGTCTCGTGTCACCTTTGCCTATTCTTCTGTAAGTGTCACCGACACTCCTACCTGGGGTCCAGTCTTTCCCATGGGATCTCTCAGGCACCCTGCAGGGACGCATCTGCAGTTTCCTCAATTTGATGTCATGGCACTGAAAGCCAAGAACCAGCTCCACAGTCAATTCCAAAAAAACACAAAAAATGCACACAAATATTTTCCATGAGAGACTTCCCAGCAAAAAACAGATTCAGGGATCAGAGGCCAAAAGAAAAAGAAAAGAAAAAAAAGTCAATTTCCCTCTTCTAAGAAGTTTCACATGTTTTTCAATTTTTATTTCATTAAGATTTGTAAGCCAGGTGTCATGGTGCATGCCTGCAATCCCAGTGGCTCTGGAGGCTAAGGCAGGAGGATTGCAAATTGGAGGCTAATGTCAGCCAAATTGGGGCTCTAAGCAACTCAGCGAGACCCTGTCTCTGAATAAAATAAAAAAGAGGGTTGGGGACGGGGCTCAGGGGTTAACTGTCCATGAGTTCAATCCCCAGTGCCTTCCTCCCCAAAATGGCAATACTGTGGGTTGAACCCAGGAACAGTCATTCTACTCATGACTGTTTTGAGACAGGGTCTCACTTATTTGCTAAGACTGTCCTTGAACTTGTAATCATTGAACTAACTGCTCCTTGCCTGAACAAGTGGTTTGGTGTAGAAATTTTATGTTTAGAATCTTATTCGCTAAGAACAATATGTGCAGATGATTGCCCAAGGATATTCACTTCGATGCTAACTGTGACTGAGAAAGAACTGAAATGTCCACCAGAAGACAATAGACTAAAATCAACACTTCTTTATCTTTTCAGTGCATGTTCCTGCTAAGAAATTTGAGGCAGGATTACTCTGTGGCATGCTAACTGTCCTTGAAATATTCTTATAAGACATGAAAGTTTAGATATCATTTTGATTGTAAGTGTTGTTGTTGTTATTGTTATAATAATAATAACAATAATAATAATAATAATAGTAGTATAGTTATTATTATTATTATTATTATTATTATTATTATTATTTGGTACTAGGGATTTAACCCAGGACCACTTAACCCCTGAGCCCTGTCCCCAGCTACTTTTATATTTTATTTAGAGACAGGGCCTCACTAAGTTGCTGAGGCTGGCCTCCAGCTTGTGATCCTCCTGCCTCGGCCTCCTGAGCTGTTGGGATGATAGGCTTGACTTTCTGCACTCAGCTATAATTTTAAACATTTGCACACTGAAAATTCAGAAGAAATGATTCTGAAACAGATATTTTCCCCCAGAAGAATACTCTGCATACATGAAAACTTCCAGCAGATGTGCCCAACCGGAGGCAGGGCCCTTACCTTGGTCGGTGTTGATGGTGGTGGGGTTGAAGGCCTTCTCCAGGATGGTTTCACAAATGTTGCTTGAGATGGAGAGGGAAAAGCCAGAGCCCAGGCCGTGCCCTTTATAATGAAGCTCATGCAAAAGGAAGACGATCAAGCCTGCCACAAAGAACTGCGGAATTAAAATAAATTAATTAATAGAAGTGAACTCTGTGTTACTGGCCCCAGTGCCCTGGTTCCTTCCATCTTCAATGACAGGGCTCTCTGCTATGAGGGCCAAATAAGAGACCCTTCCTCAATCTGCTTCATGAAAATTCAGAAGCAATAGCCAGGGTCTTTCAATTCTCTATTTTTTTTTAAATCTATTTTTTAGTTGGAGGTGGACACAACATCTTTTTTTTATTTTTATGGGGTGCTGAGGATCGAGCCCAAGGCCTTGTACATGCAAGGTGAACCTCTGCCACTGAGCCCCAGCCCCAATAATTTTTTTTTGTTTCTTAATTGTTTTTGGGTTTGCAGGTGGACAGCATGCCTTTATTGATTTCAGTATTTCTCGTTGTAGATGGGCGCAGTGTCTTTATTTGATTGATTTCTTTTTGGGCAGTGACCAGCCTCCAACCCGGGGCCTTACCCTGCTCAGGCCAGTGTTTAGCCTTGAGCCTAGCCCTGAGCCTGGCATGGCCCCAGGTCTGGCAGAGTACTGCTGAGGAGGAAGAGGGACAACACGGTCACTCAGGAAGCAGGGTGAGAGTGGGGGTTCACCTGAGTGGTGATCAGAAGGCAGATCCCAGAACCCATCTTTGAGGGGGTCCCTGTCCATGCCTATCATCACATCCATAATGGACTGGCCGATGGTGACAATCATGCCAAACACTAGGGTCCTAAGAAAATCTTGAGCAGAGTGTGGCAGGAATATAGATGATAAATACTGACACTGCCCATAGGCAAGTGCTTTACTAAACTTCAGACCAGTCATCCTAAATTCTTTTTTTAAAAAATGATCTTGAATTCTTAATATGGAAAAACATTTTTAAAAAATTGTCAATGGTAAGGAGAAAACTTCTGAGGCTGTAGCTCAGTGGTAGAGGCACTGAGTTCCATTTTCAGGTCTGCATAAAAAAATATTAAAAACAAAGAGAGAAAGAGAAAAAACACCCAATTTGGGCTTTAGAAAAATAATGCAAATTTTTTGTTTGTTTGTTTTGATTTTGGTACTAGGGATTGTACTCAGGGTCACTCAATCACAGAACCTCATCCCCAGCCCTATTTTGGTTTTATTCAGAGACAGAGTCTCACTGAGCTGCTTAGGGCATCGCTGTTGCTGAGGTTGGCTTTGACTCACAATGCTCCAGGATCAACCTCCCGAACTGCTGGAATTAGAGGTGCGCACCACTGCACTAAGCCAAGTATATTATAAAATGTCAAAAATAAAAATTTAAAAAAGAAAACCACTTATTAGTGCCTTAGAAGGATAATGCATTAATTTAAGGCATTGAATAATAAATGCATTACTTAATATTTAATAATGCATTACTTAATTCATTAATGATTAATGCATTAATACATAAATATATTCTACAATCTTGATTTGTGTCTGAAACTCACAATTTAAGTTAGATGGATTTCTCACTGAATTATTTAACCTACTAACTTAAGATCTCAAAGACATGCTGTATGGAAGATGGCAGAGTAGAAAATTGTAAATATTGTTTTCTAAATAGCACATTCCAGTTAACAGAGGCTAGGCTTGGCTGACTCTGAGGCTGGACCCCATTATTGGGGCTGCCTATCTTTTGATACAGCCAATACTCTTAACTTAGTTTAACAGCATGTAGAAACTGAGACTCCAGAACTATTATCTAAATTTCTTCCACATCAAAAAATCTAATCAACAGCAGAGCTGGACTGAGAGGATCACCTTTTTGCTCATTAAATCCTTTTAAATACAGAAGAAAAATAGCACTTGCTAAATAACTACCATGTGTTAGGCACTGTGAGAGTGATTATTTAATTTAATCCTCTTTTTTTTTTTTTATACTGAGGACTGAGCAGACGTGCTTCACTTCTGAGTCTCATCCCCAGCCATTTTTTATTTTATTTAGAAACAGTGTCTCACTGAGGTGCTTAGGGCCTCACTAAGTTGCTGAGGTTGACCTCCAAATAGTGATCCTTCTGCCTCAGCCTCCAAAGCTGCTGTAATTAGAGGCATACTCCACAGGATCTGGCTTTGATTGAATTCTTATGACAGCTCTGAAGTAGATGTCACCTCCTTCGTGAGGTATGGAAATCATGGCTGGTGAAGGGGTGACCTCCATGCACTGATCCTTCAAGTCCATCCTCTGGGGCATTCCGGCCCTCCCCTGCCATTCCTGGCCTTCCCCCACACCCAGCACCACCCAGAAGTGCTCTCTCACTAACAGGCCATGGAGCACCTACTGGGTCGGCAGGCAAAGCACACAGACCAAACTGGGCTGTTTTAATGCCCCCAATTTTAGAGCCAATTCAAATTCTCAACTGGACACCAGAAATTTACCCATGATCTTTCTTGAAGTTCTGGGCTCACGTTGAAGAGGGCTTGGTCTTTTGGGGTGTCACCCACTTCAATCATCTTGGTGCAAGCCAAGAGCTGCATGATGAGGCCCAAGTTGACCATTGCAGAGATACCGAGCTCCATGAGTGTGCCTAAGGAAACGGGCAGCCACAAAGCCTCTGTGAGCTCAAGAAAGCAAGACATTATTTAATAAAATGAACCTACAGAATTGAATGTGACCCCTTTTCCACATTGGTTGGGCTTCAGGTTGCTGGCAGCAATTATAGCATAACCCCCCAAAACCAAAGATAAGAACACAACTCAGTTTCTCTGTCGAGCCCACCAGACCCCATGTCATTCTGTTTGGAAAGTCACGTACCCCTCAAGAGCCTACTACATTCCCATCCCCATGGACAGATCCATTCTGGCTGGACAGAGAGGCCCGTCCTTCATCAGTTCATAAAACTGGAGAACATTCCAATCATTTCCTGAGTCTGCAGATGGGGCTGGCACATTTGAATCTAGTTGGGAATCAACCTTCTCTTTCCATCATGTTCAGATGAGCTCTGATTCTGAGTGACTGGAACCTCTTTGGAACCCCATTTTTAAACCGTGTTCATCAAATGCACCATCAACATACACAAGAAAATGATTTCTAGACACACAGGTGACTGGATAGATTTGACCCTCCACTGTCACTCATGGTTTTGATCCATATATTTCACCTGTAGATATGAAAAAGATGCAGCTGAGAAACCAATAGAGAGTTCTAGAGAGTATTCTATATGGACTCACCATCTCATTTCAGGGATTTCAAACACTCTAGTTTTTTTAAGTTTTCAGAAATTCTCAAGCAGAGACTTATCTTGCTCTTCCAGGTTTTGTATTGCATTCAAACCCAACTCTTAAGAAGATGGTGTTTCCCAGGCTGAATGCACCGTTGATCATGCTATTTGACGTGGCACATGCAGACTTTTCAGGCCACAGAGCTGCCCATTCTCTGAGCTCCACAGAAAGGCTGTAGTTTAACTAAATGGTGCTGGTCCAGCAGAAAAGAGGCACAGTGAGTCGAAGCCTCCCGCTGTTGGAGGCCAGAATCCCTCACATCCAGTAGAAACGGTCCACAGAATCTGAGGCCATAATACCAAACAAAGGATCTGGAAGCAAGTAGAAACCGAAGGAGTGGCACATGGTTCCCCCCTCTCCCCCTTTCCCCAACAAAAGCACAGGAGACCGGATTGACCTGACAGCAGACTAAGAAGATGAAAAGGGGGATGGCTCGCCACAGCACCTTTGCCTTCAACTGGACCTGAAGAAGAGGTAGAATCAGAGGACATGAAGTTTCCCAGTAAGTCATTAAAAATAGAGTCCAACAGACACTTTCTCTGATCACCAAGAAAGGCCAAGGTGGGCTGGTGGCACAGCTCCATGGGGAAGCACTTGCCGAGCATGCATGATGTTCTGAGTTTAGTCTCCAACAGAAAACCTCCACCAAAAAAGCGAAGAAGCCAAAACATGCACCAAGCAGAGTCCTGAAAGGTGAGTCTCATGCTTTCTGTGGACAAAACCAATGCGAAGATGTCCGTACGTATCACGTCTGGGAATGCTCATATTATACAGCATCATGATCTTCCCACTGCTTAAGTGAGTTCAATGGCAAAGCTGTACTCTTAACCATTGACATGAACAGTTTAGATCCTCATTAGGGGCAAGAGGAAGGCAAGTTCAAAGACAGCCTCAGCAAAAGTAAGGCAGTGAGCCACTCTATGGGACCCTGTCTCTCAATAAAAAACAAACTAGGTGTGGAGACATCTCTCAGTTAGTGGTTGCTTCTGAGTTCAATCCTAGGGATAAGTAAGTAAGTAAGTAAGTAAGTAAATTCTTTCTGTTGTTGATATTTTTAAAATAATATTTAATCTTTATTTTATTTACCTCTTCTCTGATGTTTAGTATTTTTTATTCTACTAGCTTTGGGTCAGGCATGTTCTTGATTTTCTACCTCCTTGAAGAGGAATTCTTGGTTGTTTTCTTTTTTGATATAGGTATGTACTGATCTAATCTTAAAATTGCCTCTGCTCTATGATATAGGGATTTTATTTTGTGTTTCTATCATTTTTCTCAAGAATCTTTAAAAATTTCCATTCTGTTTGTCATTGACCCTGCTATTTGAGAGCTTTTTGTTATAATCGCAGACATGCAGGATGTTTCTGAAGTTCCACCTGTTGTAGGTTTCCAGTTTTATTACATTGTGTTCAGAAAAAAAGTTATTTCAAATGATTTTTAGCTTTTAAAATTTGTTAAGGTTTGTTTTATGACTTAATCTGTTGTCTATTCTGGAGAATGTTGTTGGTACTGTTGTGAAGAATTTGTCGTCTTTTGGTTTTGTTGGAAAGTTCAGTTAAGCCTATCTGCTCTGCAGTGTATTTTAAATTCTGTGTAAAGCAAGAAGAGACAGAAGCAAGGTGTTGTGTATATTGTATTTCTGATGAGAGGATTGAGTCTGTGAGATTTTCCAGCGTACTTATGGTTTTGTTTATGTGACTTCTGATAACAAATAGGGTTTATTTTGTGTGTGTGTGTGTGTGTGTGTGTGTGTGTGTGTGTGTGTAGGGGGGTTGTATGTTGTATTTCTGTGTGAATGCATACTCAGTGTTTGGTTATATCATGTGCATGCCTTCAGGAAGTGTAGAGTATATAGGAATGTATAAGCTTGCATTTGGAAAGTATACATTATAATTGCATGACCGTCAGTACCTGGGTGATAACAGGCAGGTGTATTTGTGGGTATGTATATATTTTTTTAGAAAGGAAGTGGTGATGTGTGTATTCGGGGAAAGCAGGGATAAAGGTGATTTATGCATCTGTGTTTTTGTTGGGATGGCAGTGAGTTGTGGGTCATGCACCTGTTTCTAAATGTGAGGTGTTTTAATGATATCTGTGGTGAAAAGGGTTTTAATGAGTGTGCATCTTTCCATGTATGTGCCTCAGCAAGAGATGTTCACAGGTCTCTGTGGCTGGATGGCATGTGTGCATAAAAATCTCTTTGAACTTCCCCAAGATTGAGTGGAACTAGAAATACCCTGATTACAAAAATGTAACATTCTTAACCCTAAATGACACAGGTACAACCACTCACATACACACATAACCATTTAAGCTAATTAGAGTCATAAAGCTATAAGAATAGGGCGTTATAATCCACTGGTATATTAACCTATTTAAGATGGTTGGGCTTTTTATACAAAAAGTCCTGAAGTAGTCCTGAAGAATGTTTGTATTGAAACAGATGAGAAATATTGGTTGAGGCCCACTGCTATTTTGTGTTTCACTGATATTAATGCAGAGACCATTAGGAGCAGCGCACAAGCTGAGCTGAATAAAGATAGCCAATTTCAAAGAAAATCATATTTTATATAATACAGGACCTTTTAGATCACATCAGGTTAACTCTTTTGGAAAGCAAATGTGTAAGCCATGCAGTTCACAAGACATGACATGGATCATCCACATTCCGCATGGCTTGTGAGGCCTCTGTTTGGCAGCAGAAGACCCTCAACACTGGTTGCCAAAAAAGAGATTCCTGCAGTCCAATATTGGGATTAGAAAATTGTAGTAAACTATGGTGAAAGCAATTTTGAAGACAGATGCCTTCTGTTTGTTTCCAGAAAAAAAGAGTAAGGAAAATATAAGTTAAAAAGTCCTTTTCCATGAAATCCTATTTGTTTTGCTTTGTGAGCATACCCTGTAGAAGAAAATAGAATTCTGACTGTGAGGGGAAATCTGGACCTCCAGTGATTGTTATAGAAGAATAGGAAATGTTGACACCAAGGGTATGCTATTAAATACTTAGCATAGGACTGCCTACTTCTTTGAGAGAAGGCTCTGTGGTAAATAGAAAATGCTGGTAAAATCTTTTCTTTTGATTTCATGAAGCCTAGAATTTTATTTGATGTTTGAGATCCACTGTGCTTTGAAATACAATCTTCTTAGCATCCCTGCCACAGGTTTTTATGAAAGGTGATTTAGCGTACTGTGATGGGCTAACATCCATTTCTTCTTTTTATGGGAAACATTTTTTACTAAAAAAAATAAAAATGGTCAATACTCTTTAATAGGGAATTTTATTCATCATTGAGTGGAGGCTTTCTTAAAATGCTTTTATTCAAACACATCTTTTTTTTAGAGAGAGAGAGAGAGAGAGAGAGAGAGAGAGAGAGAGAGAGATTTTTATATATTTTTTTTTTAGTTTTTGGTGGATACATCTTTATTTGTACATGGTGCTGAGGATTGAACTCAGGGCCGTGCACATGCCAGGTGAGCACACTACTGCTTGAGACGTATCCCCAGCCCCCTCAAACACACCTTTTATTTAAAATATAGAAATGACTGGCTTTACAAAGCCAGTTATGTAAAAAAAAATTCAGACACTTTAAAATAAACATATCACTCACATTATATTTTCTACAAAAATATTTTATTTACCATTAAATTTAGAAAAATATAAAAGAATCAAATTATTTCACATACATATAAAAGTTAACCTTAGATAAAACATATATAAATTTATACATAGTGTTCTATAGTGCACATACACATACATATTCTAAAATATATATTAGATTTAATCGACTTGGAGAAAAATTTCAGGAAGTATCTAGAATTGATATTGTTTAATAAACTTTCATGAATAAGTAATTACAAAATCGTGTCTAAACTTGTGAGAAATAGTTTCATATGTTATCTTTATCCCAAGAAATTAAGTTTTCAGAGATTTATCAGAGGATAGAAAATCTGTCATTCCTCACTGTCTTATCATGCATTCACTACTTTTCTTATTTTTAGTGTGGATTCTCTAGTGCATTAAGACTTCTTTCTTCATTTGTATATTTAGTTTTCCACTTCTACCTATTTTGTTTTACTTTCATAATCACTCTTTTTATTCTGTCTTTCTGTATCTCAAAGAATAGATTTAAATGAGACAATATATTATTTTTTAATAAATGAATATATTTTAGTTGCTTAAAAAGTATTTGGGTTTTTTTTTCATAATATGTTACAGTTATTCTTGAGTATTACAAACTCCACAATGGAATATATACAACATTTCAACATATATAAACATGCTTTTTTATTTTTGTATTTAAATATTTGATTTCCTCTGAATTTGCTCACAATCTTTTATGACATAATTTTTAGATTTTATTCTAATTTATTATAAAAGACAGTAGAATGCATTGTAATTCATATTACCCAAATAGAGTACAATTTTTTATATCTCTTGTACACAACAGAGTCACACCATTCATGTCTTCATACATGTACTTAGGATAATGACATCCATCTCATTCCATCACCTTCCTATCCCCATGCTCCCTTTCTTGCCCTTCCTCCACGCTGCCTTATCTATAGTTTTTTCTGTTCCTCCCATGCTTCTCCCTCCTTTCCATTACGTATCAGAAATTTTATGTCACAGAAAACATTCAGCATTTGGTTTCGGGGGATTGGATTACTTGACTTAGCATAATATTCTTCAGCTCCATCTATTTACTTGCATATGCCATGATTTCTTTCTATTAAATGATGAGCATTATCCCATTTTGTATAAAAAGAACATTTTCTTCATGAATTCATATTCTGAAGGGCATCACAGCATACTAAAAGAATGCAGCTACAACAATGTTTATACTACCACAATTTAAAAAATGATTTTAACTATCAGATTATAAATGCTTTTTCTAAAAATCTGATATAAAGGTATAAAAACTCTACATGGTTTCTATTGAACATTGTGGATGTTGAAGGTGTTGAATATTTTCTTATATATTTATCATCAGAAATGCTATTATTACTACTAATAGAATGTTTCTAAAATGAAAATATTAAATGGAGAAGCCAATAAAGTAATAGCCTTGCCTCATAATGTATTTGGTGTAAGACTTTGTAAATATTATAGTATTTTTTAGGTATAAAACCTTAACTAGATTTCATTTGAATCTTAGCTTTTCGCACTTAATAACTTTATAAACTATGATATATCACTTTACTCGGGGATTCTCAGTTTACTTATCTGTCAATCATTAATAATTGCTCTCAGATTTTTCAGGAAAATTTGAACATGCCCAACATTGTTTTCTTTTTCTTTTTTAAAAATATTTATTTATTTATTTATTTTTTAAACAGAGAGAGAGAATTTTAATTTTATTTTATTTTTTTAATTTTTTTTTATTTATTTATTTTTTTTTTTTTAGTTTTTGGTGGACACAACATCTTTGTTTGTATGTGGTGCTGAGAATCAAACCCAGGCCACACACACTCCAGGCGAGCGCACTACCTCTCGAGCCACATCCCCAGCCCTGTTTTTTTTTACTTATATGTTATGAAAGAAATTTTTAGAGTTCTCTAAAGTAAAGTAGCCCTGAAAAGAAGCAAACGCTCTATACAATGTAGACATGCAGTGGTCATAACTTTTGAGATCAGAACTACATGAAGCTTGGTTTTGTATACTCCATCATTTCAAGTTTTGTAAACAAGGGATAAGACAATGTTTCTATACCATGAAGAAGACCTCATAGCAGGACAGGTACACACTGCAGTCACTTATCCCCATGAAGTCCCAATATCACATCCACTTATCACGTCCACCACATTTGCAAAAAACATCTCATTACATCAAAACTGGTATATGAGATGTAACCTCACTAAAAGTCTCACCAAGCAGAAAAAAAATTTGGACACCATACATGGGAGGGAGGAAGCCAGGACCAGATCAAACAGAAACTGCTTGCATTAAGACCTGTAGCCACCTTGGTGATGTAGCTGAATACAAAGAAAAATCAAAGCATGAGTATTGGGGTTTATAGATAAGTGTGCAAAAAGCTTATTTGTTCTAAGGCAAGGAAGCAATGTAAACCATTATTGTAACTATACACTTATAAATCACAATTTTAAACAAAAGGACAGAAAAACAGGCAGAAGTATCAAATTAAAGAATAGGATAGAGTTTTTAAGTCATAACAGAAGACTTGACAATCCTTACCAAAGGGGTGAAGATGTACAGAAATTTTCCTTTATGAAGGTCATTTGTGGAAGGAGTGAGTTTTTCGTTTCTGAAGAAAATTTTGGCAGAAAATATAGAATAAGAGAAGGAATAGCAAAAGCACAAAGGTCACAGAAGGAAGCTAGAGTCTAGTAAGATGTTCAGTTAAAGGGTTGGGGATATAACTCAGTTGGTAGAGTGCTGGCCTCACATTCACAAGGCCCTGGGTTTAAGCCCCAGTACCAAAAAGAAGTTCAGTTACAAATGTTTATTGTGTTTATCATGATGTCATTTAGAACTATTATTAGTATTATTATTTAAATCAGGAATTGAACCCACAGGTGCTAAACTACTGAGCCAAACCCCAGCTCTTTCTTTCTTTTTTCTTTCTTTCTTTTTTTTTTTTTTGAGACTTAATCTTGCAGAATTTCTGAGACTGGCTTTCAGCTTGCAATTCTCATGCCTTAGTCTCTACAGCCAACCAAGATTACAGGCATTCACCACCATGCCCAGCTTGGAATTTTTTAAAGTTATTTTATTTTTATATGTCAGGACTTCATCTGACAATGATTGTATTTTCTTTTGCTAATGTTTTGAATAGAATCTGTACCTTATACCACAAATAACCAAAAAACTCACTCTTTATGTAAATATGATATTGTCTTAGTGTGAGTGGAATGACTCTACAGTTCTTTAAGTCACTCCCTAAGTATCATCAAGCATAATGTCAAATCTTTGATATTGTTCCATAAGAAATTTGGAAAAGAATGTGGCACATTAAATGTATATTCTAATAAAATTAAAAAGCCTTGAAAAATATGTCCCAGATACTTGTGCTTTAATCCATTATGAGTAATGTTTTAGACTGTATAGTTGAGAAAATAAATGTTGTTTAGAACCCCACATCTCAGTGATTTATTTAATCAATGTTTATTTCCCACTCTAAAAGGTCTAAAGTGAACAAAATCTAATGGTCAGGCAGGTATACTGTGTGACTTACATCTGAGATAGTTTTCAGTACTCTGGGGTTCCTGCATTTCATGGGTTTTAAGAATCATTTTTCCTCTACAATTTGTTAGTATCACAAGAGTACGTGTTTCCATCAAAAATATCAACATTAGTCTCCCAGACTTTAGAAATCTTCACTTTGTGATGGTGTGCTTTGGGAGAGGCATTAGCTTTCAGAATCAGTTTCAGCCTTCAGCACACTTGTTCGTGCTACTTGCCATCTTGAAGTATTTTTTCCAGCAAAAAGTATGCTTAGAGAGTTATTTTGTGTATGGAGACAAACTTGAATTTAAATTTAACTTGCCTCTTGGCTGATTCATGTCTCTTAACCAGTGATGAATTTCAATTAATCATTTTACATGAATAATAAATGTAAAGGCATATTTAATAGAATAAAATTATAAGTAAAAAGAGAATGAGCCATTTTGCCTTCATTAGGATTGCCAAATGAGAAAGAAATTTAATGTATTTTAAATATTTGTAATTTAAAATTATTGTACTTAAAATATTATAGCAATACCTTTAAAACTGTTTCTTTATCTTAAAATATATGATTGAAACTTTATAACTTAAAGATTATTTTTTTAAACCTGAACTCAATGAATCACATCTCACCAGGTGCAAAACTCAAAAATGAAGGCAGAGAACTTGTATATTAAGAACAAGATTATTTTTTTAAAAAAAAATAGATGGCTATTTTAAAATCTGAAAGATAATGTTGAAAAGATCCTTCAGAATGAAAACAGAAGATTAGACAAGGAGATTAAATTTTCCTAACATGATTCTAAAATGAGAGAAATGAGATATGGAAAAGGGGAGACAGAACATGAAAAAATAAAATTCCCTACTGCTGAGTGGGAATGTGAATCTTGAAAGAGTTTTAAGTCTTTCCACAAAGTAAAAAGTGATCATGAATAAAGGTGCCAAACCCACAGTTGTCCCTGTGTTACCACCAGTTTCTCTGTCTAAAGACACAGGAGAAGTTGTTTCATGTTTTTTCAGATAAGATTTAAAACTAAACATACAAGCCAGTCAACCTTTCTTTAAACTATGAGCTAAACATAAAGACCATGGTGTCAATACAGACTTTATATCCTGTGATATTACTGTGTCTGTGTTTTAAACAATTTCATCTGTTGCTTTATGAATTTTTAAAAATGACTGAATTCTGTAATGGAGTCCTTTGTAAATTACCTGATAAATTTTGAATAAGAAAAAGTTATCTACCATATCTAGGAAGGCATTAAAATTAATTAATCTATAGAACTAGAAGTAAAAGTGTCCCAGAAATGAATGTAAACTTGCTAGTTTACATTTAACTTATGGATTCTTACCATGTATCCATTAAATTATAAGATTTGAAGAAAAACATTTTAAGACAGTTTGTACTAGTTATTTGTCTTGGCTAAGGGAAGTCAGACCTCTTAAGACCAACTCCATTCCTCTTTGATATACCCCTAAATGCTGTGTGGTCCTCCACTGGCTTTGGCCTTGTTTTTCAGTTCCTACTCTTCTGTAGCACTTTTTGTTCTGACATTATTTAAATAGTGCTCTCATTCTGGGTGGTTCTACACATTCTGTATTATCAGTAACAAGCACAGGGTAATCATTAATTATTGAAGAAATACGAAGGAAAATTACTTCTAAAAAATAGATAAAGAGAGCTAATTATTTTCTTTAACTTTTTTAAGACCTAAATATAATTACTCAAAAACTTGTTCTTCATTTTTTTTTTTGATGTCACACTGGAAAGACATGAGAGAGACACATGGACAGACACAGGGGATGTATAAAATTTTCTGAGGTTAAACCTTGTTGTGCACACCCATTTCTCATGTATTTGCTTAAAATTCTGACTTCTTTTCTCTAATATATAAAATCATTAAGATTTGGTAAATTAGAATGCTTATTAGTTTTGACTTTACATCAAAATTGATTGATATTTTCTTGCCAAGAATTTATTTATTTCATGATCCTCAGATTTTTGAGGCTTACTTAATATTCTTATCATCTTTCTCTTATGCTTGCATTACTCAGAGACAGAATTGCTGTATTCTTTCATATGTATTTCTTAAGAGCAAAAACTTCAGAGTATTTGTTTGGGTATCAAAGGTATTTTAAATTAATCTCATGGTAAAACAACTCTAAATACTCCTTTCTATGTTTTACATTTTCAAATTGAGGTTTTTTTCAGAGCATATTTTACTGAATATTTGTGTTTCACAATAACAGACTCAGAAATTTCAGTCACTAAAAGCCATTTATTTACTGATATACGTGCAATTTGGATTTTTAATTTTGTGCAGCTACAATCATATTTGATAATAATAGTTATGATGCTTTCATGAACAAAAGTATATTACAAAAATAGATGTATTTCACTATACCTTAATAAAAATGGACATGTATATGTATCATTATTTAAATGTTTATTTTCACCTCTGGGTATATTTTACCAATATTATTATAAAATAAATCATATAGCATTTATTAATTTATGTTTATTTGGTTGTACCATATTTATTTATTATGTTATTGTTGTATACATATTACTGGTTAACACATTCTTTTTTTTTAAAGAGAAAGAGAGAGAATTTTAATATTTATTTTTTAGTTTTCAGCAGACACACATCTTTGTTTGTATGTGGTGCTGAGGTTCGAACCTGGGCTGCATGCATGCCAGGCAAGTGTGCTACAGCTTGAGCCACATCCCCATCCCCAGGTTAATACATTCGTAAAAAGAAAATGCTATTTGATAACCATAGTAATGGAATATTAAAGAGCTTATTAAACTACTCTTTTAATACATATTTTCTTTTATCTTTCTAAAACCTTCTAAAATGTGTAAATGTATAAATATACACATTAAGGAACAAGAGATCCTATGGCAATAAGTAATATATCAAAGAATCAAAACCTGATAAATTCAGTGCTAGAATTAACAGTTTTTTTGTGGTAGCTAGGGGGTTGCTGTGGGTTCTAACCTAGTGTAACTGAGTCAGGATCACTTGGCATGGAAGATCTCTCCAGTTATTTACAGACAAACAACTCAGCAGGGTTGATATATGCCTAGGAGCACTCTGAGTTTTTCCATGGACAAGGGTAATTCCCCCCTTTGGACAGGCTTTGCTCTGAGGTGGCTGGTTTCTCAAAAAGGGAGTCACATCAGTTTCTCACTCCATTTAAATAACTCCATTTTGAAACCTGAGGTCATTAATAGAGGTCACTTTTTACCAGGTACACCAACAGAGCCCTCTAATATGGCCTCAGAAAAATTACTTGCCCTCACCCTGATAAGCTGAATAAAGCCTCTGGCAGGCTTTCCTCTCCTCATAAGGGTGAAAGGTGATAATATCAGGATGGAGACCACCAGACCAGATATTTCTGACCTCAGGGTAAATGAGAAATCTGGTGGCACCTGATAATTACAAGGTGTGGTAAAAAATAAAAAATAAAAACAAAATTTAGTATAAAAAAATAGAGCTAAAAACAGGGATTTAGCCAGCCTAAATGAGTATGTACTCCAGCCAAAGAGCCTGATGAGGACCTACACTGACATCCCATCTCTTGCCATTATTTTCCTATTCTCTGTGTGATCCTCTCTGCTCTCAAACTCTACCGCCTTGTCTGGACCTTTGTGAGAGCTGCAACTTCTCCCTGTGACCCTCTCCTCAACTGGTCGTCCACTCCCCACCAGAAAAAGCCTGTTTTGGTTTAGGACTTGATCACTGCTGTCTGAGTGAGTGTGAATCTGCAGGACATAAAGCCTACGACTTGAGAGTTTTGAACTTAGCATTCAGAGGAAATGTCTGTCACTAGCCTGTCATGATTAAATCTGTTTTGCAATGTTCAGAATTAATCTAATATTGTTTTCTGGGTATTAATTAATCTAGAATTGCTTGGTGTTATTTGATTATCTCCACTGCAGGGCCTATCATTAAGGATTGTTGTTTTCTTCATTAGGAACCTATAGAGTAAAGTTGTATTAAGAATTTGAGTGAATAAAGAATTGAAAGGGGCAGAAATGCATGGACATTCTTTATTTCTCCCCTTGACTGCAATGTCACAAATTTGCTCCCTGGCAAAATGTTGTTATTATTTTTAAAGTATTAAATTATGGAATTCTTATCACTAAAGATTATTATTATCTTCAATTCTAAATGTTGACTTTACTTTTGGCATTATCTCTGTCCTTTGACTGTTATTGTTACGGCTATTTACTGGTAATGAGGCCTTGCTTTCCCAATGCTGAAGTATAACACCAGAGAAGCACATCAAGGCAAGTTTAGAGTGGAAAGTTGAAGCTTTATTAAAGGACAGCAGAAAAGACTTCTCCCTGGAGGAAGAGGGGACCCAATGAAGTGGTACTCCTTTCTCCACAGAAAAGTCCACTTCACCATGGCTGATTTGGGGACTGTCAGCCAAAGAGTCTCTGCAAAAGAGTTCAATGTAGATAAACTTTCTATTTTTGTGTTGCCCTGTTTACTTGGCCACTGGCCAAGGTGCTGGACAGATCCTTACTATTTTCACAAATATATCCAATATAGTACTTTGAAGAAATTGCAAACAAGGCCTCTGGCCTTGAGCTAGGCTTCACAGAGATGTCTACATTTTTAAGATAAGTTACAAATTGGCTCCATGGAAACAGCTGGCAGAGGGAGGAAGAAAGGGAAGAAGAAGTTCTCCTCTTCTCAAGTATTGTCATTGAAGGGTTAACTTGCCCAGAACAGTGTAAGAAAAAGCTGCTTTTATGTGAACTTCTGCAGGCTGTAAACTTCTGAGCCCCTCTACTTACATACTGGGTATAAAACTCTGAAACTCCCTGAACTTGGAGGGATTGATTGATAACAGCAAAAGCTGTGCTTTCTGAACTTGGATGCAGCCAAATGAAACTGTTTCTTTCTATCTTCAGTGCCTTGCTTCATTTGTCCCTACAACAAACTGGGACACAGCACTGGAGGGAGTACTGTCACATGTGATGAATCAGGTTTTGCAAGAGAAAACACCAACTGGGCTGCTATCCCGTACATCTTTCCCACTTAGAGTAGCAATCTGACTCTGAATATCACCCCCAAACCTCTCCCCACAACAAGAGGCCTTTACATATAAGGGTCTACTGACTGTCCATTGTCAGTCACATGTTATTTGGAAGCCAATGACAGATCCACATGGCTCCACCACAGATGTTTTATCAGACACCTGCACTCCACTGCTCCAAGGCCAGTTCCCAGGAGGCTCCAACTCAATTGCATCTCTGTTCTACACCATTTTCATGAATTCCAGTCAATAAAGAAACTATCTGGTTCAGTCATGATGAGCAACAGGAGATCGGATGGATCTCCAGTTCAGAAATTCCTGGTCATGAGAATTTCAAATATTTCACTGTATTGGTCTAGACATCATTCAAGGATGAAGTAGGTGGCACTGTGGGTCTCAATTATTTCAGGAACCATTAGGGGTGAGAAAACTCCATTCAAAGAATAATATATATGAGAGAAAGAGAGAGAGAGAGAGAGAGAGAGAGAGAAAGAGAGAGAGAGAGAAATATATATATTAAATACATGTAAAAGGAGCAATAGATATGCAAATTCAAATTCTTAATGGAACATATATCATTCAAAGATCACAAAAATATTTATTTGACTTTACATAGGGTTATGTATAAACTTGTTCAAATATGGAGCTCACCATTGGTTGAACTTTCAGTTCCCCTGGGGTTTGGTGGGAGTGATCTGTTCATGGAATTTGTATTTGCAAAAGTCAGAATACTCACATGGATGTACCTGTGATAGCATGAAGGGCAATCTATATGTATATAACAATACATGTTCTGACCCAACCTGCAGAGAAAGGGAATCCATAAGTTATATATTTGTTAAATTTGACGATCCATGGAGAAGTATAAGAATAAAAATGTGACTAGTGATATAACACATACCCTTGATAAAGCAAAGGGAAAATCAAAATACACAATTCCTCCTATGAACTTTCTGCATTTCTCTATTTTAGGTTTGCTTTTATGCATATGTTAGGATTATTACTCAGAGTCTAGAAGGGTATGGGTTAGGGTCAGAGATTCAATACTTCAAAGGGAAAAAATTAAAATCAATCCAATGTGTATATGAACATGTGCTACACAAGATCACCTCCCACTGTCATCCAGAACAATGCCTTGACATTACCATCACCCCAAGTTATACACAATTAGAGGGAGAAGAAGAAGAATATCTGTGAATACATACTGGAATGGAAAATGCTCAGCAGTTCACAACCTTGTAGGTGGCAGAGGAGATTACAGTGACTGAGCCTTTAATCTCTCCTACTCTTTGTTGCGCCCTTCCAAAACCTGATCTCAGGTAGTATTTTACTGAGTCTCTGGAAACAAAGAATTGAGAAACAGAATGCATTAGTGGAAAGCTTTCCAGCACTCATCCTGGTGAATATATGAATAGACTGCTGCTTGCTTTGCAGATGTTAAAGACCTACTATGTTCCTAAGTTCCTGTATTTTTCCTGAATTTTGGCCACTCTCCAGAATGGGCTTGTGGTTTTGTGTCCAAGATATGTACCAGCTCCAAGCTCTGTGAAATGGCCATTTCCTGGATTGTTGAAAGGAATTTCAAGCATCTTAGAAAACTCAGAAATCAGTGTGACCGGTAAGGGTCTCAGTGGAGAAACCCTGCTTGGCTAGATAGCAACTCAAGTAGCATCATCAGGAGCTGTCAGTGCCATAGTGTACATCTTGTGCAGAAGTCTGTCCCCCAGCTGTGTTCTTACCTATTGTTCAATTCCCCTGCAAGTAAGGAAGGTCTTTGCCTCAGGCCACACCTTTGTGCAGCCTCAAGAAAACAGTTTCAAAATGGAAATTAAGGGGCCTCACCTGTGGTTTTTTGGTAAAGTGCTTTGTGAAGGGATGTGTCTGAATCAACCTCTTGGCACTGGGTGAGGCTGTGGCTTAGATTCTCAGCACCCCATGAAACTAAATAAAGATCCTATACGTCCATCCAAAACTAAAATTACAGAAAAGAACAGTAATTTTGGATTAAGTCTTTCACCTCTTTCTGGTAAGGCTCCTGACCTCCATTTAGTTTGAAAAGGGATTTATTCATCAAATGAGGTGTTCCAAGCCCTGAAGTAGCTAGCATATAAGTGGTTGTGTTTTCTGCCTTGGACTTTGAATAGCTGGGATAACAGGTATACACCATATCATTACACATAAAGAATCTACCCCCAGCAGTCAGTAGGCTTCTAATTTGAGAAGTAGGGCAGTATTAAACAAATTCTTCTACTTAATCTCATCTAAAATTAGTCAAGTTCCCAATGAAGCTACAGAAACAAAATTTCTATCAATATTCTCTATTGATAGAAATTTTTATTTGCCAAACTCAGTTGTAGTCATATCCTATGGAGTGATAGTCATATTCTATCACTAACTTTAGCATCCCAGATCTGGTCTCTTTATTTGTCAAAGCCAGCTCCCCAGTTCCTTCTCTGCCTCAAGGCGTCCCATTGCCATGGGTGAGCCCACTGCCCCTTATTTAAGGCAGTGTACTCTCACTTCAGTAACTCCTCATGCTCTGTCTAGTGAGTGTCTCCTTCAATTATCTGTTCACAAAAAGAACCTTGAACTACAAACCTTGTCATTGCATCCATCTTGCAAGAAAATCTTTCATGATTAGAAGTTGAAAACAACTAGAAATAGAAGGAAGAAAAACAGCTGGATGATATAGTGTATACCTGTGATCCCAGCTATTCAAAGTCCAAGTCAGAAAACACATAAGTTCTAAACCACCCTGAACCCCTTGACCAGATTCTGTCTCAACATTTTTAAAAGGGTCAGGATTTAATTCTGTTGCTGGGAGTATGCATGTCTAGTATATGTGAGACCATGAATGCAATTCTTGATACTGAAAAAAATGAAAAATGCAAACAACAACAAAATAAAGATCACACATGAGAAATTACCTTCTAATACATTAACTAATCAAAAAAACAAAATATTTTCTTCCCAAAATGGAAAGAAGACAATTTTACATGCTTTCACTTGTTCTTTTTAACATATTAGAAATCCTGGTCAGATCAATCTGAAAGAAGTACAGGCAGAGGGCATGCCAAATGGAAAGGTAGAAGTATAAAAACCTCTGTTTATCAGTGAGATAAAGTTATATCTGGAGAATCTCAAGATTCCAAGAAAATAATCACCACAATGAATAAATTCAGCAAAGGTGCCAATACAAAAACCCCACACACACAAACTGTGTTTCTATACACTAATAATAAATATTTATATATATGAAAAGAAAATCAAGAAAACAATTTCATCTGACAAGTAAAATAAAATTTAATACTACACCCAATGTATTACTACCCAATCAAGTAGATCAAACGTGAAGACTTTAAAACAAGCAATGAGACTTAGAATAACAACAAAAAGTGAAAGATATCAAATGATCATGGGCAGGAACACTTAAACTTGTTAACATATCAACACTATCCAAAGAAATCTACAGTTTCTGTTCCATCCCTAAAAATTTCCTAACTTCTTTTTTTCATGAATACCATTTTTATTTCATGTTTTTATGTACTCATATTCGTTTTACATGAGAGTAGAGAATATTTTGATTTATTCATAAAAACATGGAATGGATCTTATTCTAATTAAGATCCCAGTCTTGTTATACGTGATGCAGAAATTATTCATTGCAAAAATTTAAAATTCCATCCTAAAATGATAGGGAATGTGAAAACAACCAACTTCAGGAACATTTTGAACAAGAACAAAATTGGTGGTCTAACCTGTCATAATTTCAAGACTCCATGCTATAAATTTACCAGTCATACAAATACAAAATATAGAAATGTTGATTAATAAAACAGGGTAAGAAATTCAGAAATGAAAGAAAATAAGTTCTCAAGTGATTTCTGTCAATAGCATTCCACGGAAATTGACAGTATTTTCCACAAATACTGTTGAGAAGACTGAAATGATAGCAACACATGAAACAAGGAAGTTGGGCCCTTATCTGACACCATGGACTTAAATTAACTCAACATAAATAGGGGACCTAAATGTAAGATCTGAAATATAAAACTCATAACACACAATAGAAAAAGCCCATGACAAGGGATTTTGACAGAGACTTTTTGAACAGCACATCAAAAGCACAGTCACCAAAAGGAAGAAACAAACTGAACTACATCAACCCGAAAACTTTGATTCATCAATGGACACATTCATTAGTGAAAAGATGACTCACTAAATGCAAGAAAGCATTTGAAAATTATATTTGTGATTAGAATTTAAGATCTATGATATAAAGAGCCCTTATACCTCAATAAGAAGAAAACAGCAAATCAATATTAAAATGGGAAAAGGACTTGCACAGATATTTCTCCAAAGAAGATATGCAAATGGCTGAGAAGCACATCGGAAGATGTTCAATATCAATACTAAGTGGAGAAATCAAAATCAAAATCAAAATCAAAATGAGATCCAGCTTCAAACACAAGATGAAACAGAAAGAAACAGAAAACAGAAAAATCCCTGATCGGCTCCCATTCTCCAGTCCAGGAACAAAGAGGCACATCCACCCACAACCACAACTAAAACAGAAAACACCAGTGCTGCTGAGAATGTGATGGAGCCAGAACCCTAGTGGTTTAGAATGCAAAGTAGTGCAGGCTCTATGGGAAACTTATTGTTGGTTCCCCAAATTATCAAAAGGATCATTCAAATGACCCTTCAATTCTACTTCTTTTGAAGAGATATTTATATGCTTGTAATTACTACAGGGTTATTTATTATACTCAAGGGTACATTGAGGAAGAATCTTTTTATTTTTAGCTGTGCATTATAGTTATACAAAAGCATGGAATATAGTTTGTTCCAAGTCAGTCTCGAGAACTTGCCCTTTCCCTCCCTTCCTCCCTGACCCAGTTTCCTTTCTTCTTCTATACTGGTCTTCCATCCATGTATTTATAATTTTCTTAACTCGTGCTTTACAGATATACATAAAGATAAAACTCACTGTGGTCTCTTCATATATGTATATAGGATAGTATGGTGAATTTCATTCTACAATTCTGCCCTTTTCCTATCCCAAGGAAGAATTTTTTTTTTTACATGTAGCACATGATGAAGTATTATTTGGTCTGAAAAACAAAGAAAATCCTGACCGATAGTAGAGTAGGGATGGACCTTGAGAATACATACTGTATGATCCTACTTATATGAAGTACAGTACACAGAATAATTAAAATAATACAGAAAGGAGAATGGTGACTTCTTGGAGCATGAGGGAAATTGATGATTACTGTCTAACAAATGAGCTTCAATTTTGCAAGATGAGAAAATTTTTGTGGCTGCATGCTGGTTTCCAAAAATGGAAAAAATAAGTGTAATGAACACCACTGATGTGCCTTCCCAAATAGCTGACATGGCAAAACTTTGCTGTGAATATTTGAAAATGTATATAAAATTAAACTCATTCGGCTTATTTCCACACAAACAAAAACCAAGTAAATTCTCCACTAGTAGAAACTTATTAAAAGGAAGTTCTCTATGAGTAGAAATGTGAAAGGATCATTCAGGTTGAAAGGATGAATCACTCACTTGGTCATGCAAAGAAAAAAAGAATACAATGAGGGTAGCTCCACAGGAATATTTAAAATAAGTATTATTGTACAATCAATTCTTAACTCCTCTCCTAATCTGACTGAGGTGCAGTGGTGTAATAATTATAGAGCTTGTGATGTTGCCAGAGAGGCACACCATGAGGCCAGTCATGTGCACATATGGGCCTAGGACACCACCAAGCTAGGAGGGCCAGTGGAGACTTGGTCTTAGGGTCTCTGTCTTTGTCTTGGCAGAGGGAAAAATGCAAGGGAGGATGCAACATGTGGGCAAACAAACAACTCTCTCAACAATTGTCCTTGAATCTGTGAAACTCCTGGCAGCTTTCTTCCAGAGTCAGTCCCTTTGAATCACAATGGCCATACCTTACATCTTGGAGAAAAAGGTCCCCCCACCACTCCTGAGGGACCATCCCTGATCAGCTCCCATCCACCAGCCCAGGATCCAAGAGGCACATCCACTCACCACCACAAGTAATGTAGACAGATGTCAGATAAGAATGAGAACGCAGAAATCACTGTTGGAGCTCCAGATCAACAGGAACAAGCATTAGTGCTCTTGGGAAAGGCTTGCCATAACCAATGTGTTTCTGCCATCCCTTACGGCCACAGATGCACACATGCCACCCAGTCACAGAGACCTGTGAACACCTCTTGCTGAGGCACATACATGGAAAGATGCACACTCATTAAAACCCCTTCCACCACAGATATCATTAAAACACCTCACATTTAGAAACAGGTGCATGACCCACAACTCACTGCCATCCCAACAAAAACTCAGATGCATAAATCACCTTTATCCCTGCTTTCCCCGAATACACACACCACCACTTCCTTTCTAAAAAACTATACTCATACCCACAAATACACATGCCTGTTATCACCCAGGTACTGACGGACATGCAATTATAATGTATACTTTTCCAATGCAGGCTTATACATTCCTATATACTCTACACTTCCTGAAGGCATGCACATGATACAACCAAACACTGAGTATTCATGCACCCAGAAATACAACATACAACCCCCCTACACACACACACACACACACACACACACACACACGCACACACACACAATAAACCCTATTTGTTACCAGAAGTCACATAAACAAAACCCTAAGTACTCTGGAAAATCTCACAGACTTGATCCTCTCATCAGAAATACAATATACATAAAAATCTCTTTGAACTTCCCCAAGATTGAGTGGAACCAGAAATACCCTGATTACAAAAATGTAACATTCTTAACCCTAAATGACACAGGTACAACCACCCACATACACACATAAACATGAGTCCTTATTCCCAGAATCACTTGATATGCAAACACCAACTCTGAAAAACACATAAATTTTCCCAACCCTCTCCAAATGTACACAACAATGATGTCACCTACAATCTACTCATTGTCATTTCCCAAATACATACATAACACATGTGTGGCCTTAATACACATATTTTACCCTGCACTCTAATCTCACACCCTTCCCTAAATAAAAAATTAAATTAAATTAAAAAATCAATATTTTGTGAATATCAAAAATTATTCACCAAAATACTCCATTCAAACACTCTTCTTAATAATTATTCACAAGTCCCACCATGACATAATAACCCATATACACTGTCAGTACCCAATCCTCCTAACTTGTATTCCCATATAAATATAACTTCTATATTATCTCAGTGGAAACACACACTACCCATCTACTGTTTGAGAATGAATACTCAGCCATCACACTTCCTAAATACATTCACAGTCCTAGATTATACAAGTCTGGGAACACACGTGTCCATCTGAATCTACAAATCCACAGTACTCCCAAAGACCCAAAGTACATGCAGTCAGTCTCTCACTATTAAAGGGCACAGAACTCACTATTAATATACAAAACTGCTCATTCTTTCTGATATACTCAGTTAACAGCACACAACACTGTGGAGCTCTGAAAATCCTCAATAGCATAAACTTCCTATCTTCCAGCTGCCTGAGTGTAAACCCAGAGTTCCTCATGCCCAAATTAAAACAAATGCACAGCAAAACCCAAACAATTCCAATCAAAAACCTTACTTACAAACTCTCACACATATTCCAGTCGCCTCCATGAAACACTTAAAATAGACATGAAGTAGGACTGAAGAGGCTGGATACCACAGGAATTTTCAGAAAGCAGGTTTATTGGCTGTTGCCAACCAGTCCAGAGTGTGGCTCATGCCTGAAACATTCTAGGGACAGATAATTTCAAAATATTTTGAATTTATGTCCCATGGGGGAAAAGGGCTTGAAGATTCACTTGACAAGTGTTTTTCATTCCATTCTCTAGGCCAGACAGAGGTTTCACACGTATTTACCAAAAAAAAAAAAAAAATTGGCATTTACAAGAAATAGGAAGCTACCAACCACAGTAATCTTTGCATACTTGCTGCTGATCTGACAAGAGAAGAAGCTTAATTATGGCAAGGGTCTTTTGGTTGAGAGTATCTGGTGTGCTTCAGATACACATATCTTCAGACCACACATCAATCAGTATCACCCAAAAAGCAATCACACAAACACTCCCTAAGTAACTGAATGGAGCAAACAAATTACTTATTAACATGACAACAATTTGTATTCTCAAAAGAAAACATTTACAATGACCTCTATTTTGCAAACATGCACATACACAGAATGCCTCAGAATATGAAGTTCAACAACAAATCTCAGATGTACAGACACTGCTAACTCCTCCTACATACTCATAAAAGACACCCCTCCATTCCCAAGAATAACATGATCATCTCAAAGCCCTAAACAAGAAAATACACAGCAGTCCACTTGAGACATTATCAACAGAATCTATACACATCTATGTGCCACATATACATAATTCCAAACACCCCAACATACCCCATGATTCCATTCTCTCCAAATCTCTGAACACCAAAGATTATGTCCCTAAATTCTGACCTAGACATCATGAACATACACATACATTCTAAAATCTGAAAATGCACAGATCCAACACATAATAGTAAGACAACATCCTAACTCCTCTCAAATGCATTCACAATAGTCCACAATGCAAACAACACCTACAGATGCACCACTAAAACCCTAAACACATGTCCTGCCAGAAAGGTACTCAGCCAACAATAACCAAAGAAATCACTCAGAAAATATTTACACACGACAACCAAACAGTCCCACAGAGGAGAAATTATTGTGTCTTGTTTCATATGCTTTCCATACTTATACACATGAAACACATGAAAGCACAAAGTCCTGGTGCTAGAGGGACAAGTTCTTGTGTTCTCTCTCTCTCTGTCTCTCTCTCTCTCTCTCTCTCTCTCTCTCTCTCTCTCTGTCACACACACACACACACACACACACACACACACACACAAACAAACACGCACACACATATTCAGAACATTACATACATAATCTGAACACTGAAACACCCAGTTCAAGGATTTATCTTGTGGGCCCTGCACACAGAGGTAGAGGGGTGAAGATGCAGATTTCAGGCACATACCTTGCTGTTGAAAATGTAAGAAAATATAAAATTGCAATGGAGAGATCACATTCTCTCCTATAAAACTGAAAGGTACTTGCCAGCCACTCAATAACTCTTCAATATAGAGAAAACTCTTCAAATAATAAGAGAGTACTCTCAGATAATGCTTCTGGAGATGAAGGTACTCTGGGACATTTAAGGGGTTTCTAAAAGAGAGAATCACCCCAAATAGATTCTTTTGAGTATCTACCATCAGCCCAGATGGATGTCTTCTAGCTAGAGAGCAAGACCATTGTGCAATGTGTGTTCCAATGCCAGGGCTAGGCTTGTTCACCTGGGCTCCCCCCTAAGCCACATCAGCTCCAATTTCTGAATGGGGTCTGCAGTGTTCTCACACAAGAGACCTTTGGCATCATTACATGCCCAAATTCTAACCTGAAGATATTACTGGCATGTTTGTTGGTCAAAAAGTTAGTGAGTAAATTGTCAGCTTTTCTGTGTTACCTTCAGACAGAAGAGGTGAATCTGGTTAGAGGAAGGTCTGGGGCCTCTTATATTTTGGACAGCAGCTCTCCTAATCACTTTCCAAACCAGTGATAATATACCTGAGATCACCACATTCAAAGGTGCAGAGATTTATTTTGGCTCATGGTTTCAGAGATTAGAGTCGATGGTCACTTGGCCCTCTTACCTCTGGACCTGTCGCAAAGCAGAACATCTGGCCAAGAGTGTATGGCATAGGAAAACTGACCACCTCATGGCTGCTGGGAGGCAGAGAGAGACAGAGACAGAAGTGCATTAGGGTCCCAGTACCCCATCAGTGGCACATCCTCAATGAGGTAATTTTCATCAAATGGGCCCCAGTTTCCACAAGCTTCCAACACCTCCCAATAATGACTTCAGCTTGGAACCATATATTTAAGAGTGAGCTTTTGAGGAACACCAAATGTTAATGCTAGAACATCTACCCCTTGTCCCCAAAAGCTCATGTCTGTCTCACAGCAATAAATAATTAGAAATAAATAAATAAACAAGAATTTGGACTCCAAGAGTCCACAAATATCAACAGTGCATTCTCAATAGTTTTTGCCCAAAGTCTCTTCTGAGACTCAAGGGAACACAGTGACGCTGAACCCTGAATTGAACGTTTTTTTTTTTTCTGCCATTCTCTTCTTTTTAATTCATGAGTATAGCTTTCTTTTCTCCCCACACCCTCAACCCTATCTTAATGACTAACCATAGAGTCAGTAAAAAGCACGAAAGTCAGTTAAAAGGGCCCTTGCACTGGGCACCTTACTATGCCACAGGAAATGTCCAAATTAAAAGGTATTGGCAGAAGTGTACAGAAGACACTGACTAGGAGGGAAACCACACACACACACCTTCAGAATTGCAAGCATATAAAAAATCACATTATCTTAGATTCACAGGTCTGGGATGTGTCAGGGTCCACTGGACCCAGATATAACCCACAGAATCCCACCTTCTTTAAATAACAGTTTTTTAAGAGAGAGAGAGAGAGAGAGAGAGAGAGAGAGAGAGAATTTTCTAATATTTATTTATTAGTGTTGGGCAGACACAACATCTTTATTTTTATGTGGTGCTGAGGATCAAACCTAGCACTGCACACATGCCAGGCGAGTGCGCTACCACTTGAGCCACATCCCCAGCTCCTTAGTGACATCTATTTTTAGTTGTCTATCAATATTTATTGATTTATATATGGTTCTAAGAATTGACCCCTGTGCCTCACACATGCCAGGCAAGCTCTCTACCACTGAGCCATGACTCCAGACCCCTCTGAAGGACAGTCTGTCAACACTAGTAACCTGTGCTTGTGTCCACCTGCCCAAGACTGCGAGAACAATTCCACATTACACACTGTATACACTTTCACTCAGCAGTACTAAGCAAGATGAAACCAGGAGCTAGCCATTCATCTCTGAAATGCTGAATTGTTGCCAATGAAGCCTTTTCCTCTCCCACCTCTCTGCCTCTTCAGTTACTGACTTTCATGAGTGGAAGCAAAGCAGCAGAATCAAACCTTTTGTAGCTGCATTGGCTGCAATCCTCATTAATAATCAAAAAAAAAAAAGTTAACACATTTCAAAGATACATCTACGCAGGGGAAACACAACTAACCCCAAAGGGAAGAAGAGGAGAGCAGTAAGGAGAAGACTGAAAAAGCACAGCAGGGCACACGTTAAGTCTAGTGCTCCATTAAGTCTAGTGCTCCAGGTGTGAAACTAGGGCACCTGATGGTGTAATATGGGTGCCCTAGAGCTTGAGCATCCTTACCCCTCCAGCTTGGTCTGATGTGGGACCACTCCCTAGAACTTCTGTGCTCACTGACTTTCACTTACCTGAGCAGGGGTTCATAGGCCTGCCACTGCTAACTTCCACCACAACACTGGCTCCACTCTCATAGTTTGATAAATCACTGTTTTGGGGGTTACTGGGTTGCACTCTGAATGTGATATGCACATCCTGTTCACCAGCGTTTCCTCTGAAGTATGAATGCAAACCTTCACAACCCCTCAACTCTTCACTCTGTAAGCCTGATAACCAGCATCACATGGACAATAACAAGGTCAGCTGAGAATGAGGACAGTAGCCAGACCCACCTAGACCATGGCCTCTGTTAGCCCATATGATGTTAGTTACACAGCAAAATGAATCTGGACATAGGATTCTGAGGCTGCCTTTTGCACGCAGGGCACCCTGATAATCTCTCAACAAGTCATTGAGCCTGCTAAGGGTGGTGTCCTTCAAATTCCTGAGACGCCGAAAGGTGGCTTCTGTGTAATGGAACTAATCTCTTTACCAACCACACCATCTTTGGCCCCAACATTACAAAGTTTTCATTTCTGGAAAACCTGCAAGTATTTTAAATCTTTCTACCCTGGCTTTTGCTCCTGATCCCCATGGTATATCAGGCTGAAAGCAGAAAAATATACCCAGGCCATATCTCAAATGCTGTACTGCCTTTAATATTCCCTGCTGGATAAATTAGTCTGTGTTTTAGTTGCCTTTTACATCACTGTGACCAAAAAAATCTAACAACAATTAGAGCAGAACAAGTTTATGTAGCTCATAGTTTCAGGTCTCACTCCACTGACCACCAACTGCATAGCTCTGGGGCCATGTTGAGGCAGAACATAGTGGGGGAAGTGTAGGGAGTGGGAAAGCAGCTCAGCATATGGCAATGAAGAAGCAGAGAGAGAACTCTGCTCACCAGGGACAAACTATGAACCCTGGATTCGTTTCCTCCACTTGATCCTCCTCTTTGTCCTCAGCCTGGGCGGGCTTATCTATCTGCCTGTGGTTGACTGGGAAGGCGAGAACAGGCCCATGGTGTGGCTTAACCTTTGTATTAGACCGCCTTGGGCCAGCTTGGGTTGACTCTGTGCCTAAGGCTAATGAGCGGAGCTCAGAGTCAAGGCATCTTAATTCTTTTAAAAGTTGGATCTGTTCCCATCTATGTTGGAGAGACTTACGCAAGGGAGCCAGGTTAGGCAAGGTAAATGGAGAAAAAATATCTGATGGGGCAGTTGGCCCCTGAAGGGCCAGAGCACAAAAGGCGGGAGGGATATAGGAGGGAGGTGGATGGGTAAGTCCTATAGGCTGTGGCAGGGTCCTGAGGGTGGCGGGTCTTCTGAATGGTAGCGAGCTGCTTCCTTCTCCAAGGTAGCCTCTTCCCCAGGTGTCAATGTGTCTCTGGGATTTAAAACTGGATAAAGGCGGTTGGTAGCTGTTGGAGCCTTATTCATTAGGGTGGGATTTTGAGTGCGTCCAGGAAGGTTCCCAGGGTCCTGGGGAAACTGAGAAGGATCTATGTCTATACTAACTGAAGGGCATGCCTAGGGGGGACGAGAGGGATGAGAGGTCTTTTGCATAGCCTCTTCCCCAATCCTGACAAGTTTTAAGGTACCATTGTCAAAGGGTGAATTTTTAAGAATTTCATTTTGTTCCAGTAAGAAAAGGTGGGAACAGGCACCTTTTCTTGGCCAAAGGATTCATAATAATCTTTTAAACAGTCTCCTACTCTAAGCCATCTTTTACCATCAATGGTCCCTTCAAGGGGAAACCACGGACACAATTCTCCTATGTATGAAAAGAATAATTTTAAGTCCTTTTTCTTAACACGTGCCACTCTTGTCTTGAGGGCCTCCTTGAGGCCTGACAAAAACAAATCATGTGACGAAACTGCTTGTCCCATGGTGGGTCATTCACTGTGCGTCGTCCCCACTCTCCTCCTGGATCTGTTTCTCCGTCGTGTCTTCCAAGGCGATCACGAGCTCCGCTTGGCCAAGTCTCCCTGGAGGACGGTGTTCCTTCTCAGTCAAAGGCTCGAGCCCCAATTTTTGGGCGCCAAATGTTCTGACCCGCAGGACACATCAACGTGGGCGGTGAACCTAGGTGGGGAGGAATGAAGGGACAAGAGACATGAAGGATGACAGCAAGACAGGAGTTCTGATCAAGCTGCAAACTTTTATTTTTCACACAGGGGTATTTATATGCTGGGGATGGGGAAGCTCTCTAAACAGCAATTGCTGGATGTGGGTGGTAAAACTGCCAGCTGCAAGATTTCTGATGATCCTGATAACCACAGGATGTTCCAGGGAGATAGGTAGCTGCAGGATGTCTCCCAGGCAGGATGTCTCCCAGGAGGCTGTTTCTTGTAAATGTCATTCTATTCTTTGAAGGAGAATTTTCTTCTAGCCCCTGACACCATACCTCCCACAAAAAAGAAAATGCATTAACAGAAAAGAGTTCACACTGATCCTTCCTGAATTCCCCACCCCACTCCACCCACAACATCCAAAAATGGCCTTAATAGTCATTGCAGCCACGTTGATGCAGCACCTCCTATGTGCTAGGGACTGCTCTGCATAAATAAACCCCAGGAGACACACCAGTGTCTCCATTTAAGAAAGAAACTGAGGCAAAGAGAGATTTATTAACTTACCAATGATCACACAGCTCAAAAGAGGCCCATAGGGGTTTTAAACCCGGGCCATTTGGTTTTACTCCAGACCCCTCAGACCAAAGATGCAGTAAGTGGGAGGAGAACATCAGACAAATGATCCACCTATGGCAGGAGGAGACTTGGGTGAGTGGAGCCTTCTGTGACACAGACAGTGTCCCCTCTCAGGGGATGCCTCACCTGGTCCTGAGAGGCCCACTCAGCCTGGGGGAGAAGAGAGCCCCCTGCAAGCCTTTTGGTTTAAGAGAATGTTCACTTACCTGAGCTGCAATGTCTCCACTGCTCTGAGGAGTTGGGGCCACGTCCTTTCAGAGATCCTTAAAGGTGACCTCATTTTAAGGAAACAAGCCTGTGGCCAATTGTCCGAGATTTACTAAGTCAGGGGCCAGCACAGGCAGCCAGCAGAGGGGACACCATTGAAGAGATGAGCCGGAGCAGGGTCCAGGGGCCTGGAGCACGGCCTGGGCATGGCCCAGTGGCTCCCAGCTGACATCCTCCCTGTCCGGGAGATCCTGGAAACTGCCTTCATGGTGATTTTCAGGTGCATGCATGGGAGGCCCTACTTGCTCCAGCTTCAGGGTAGGACAGGGAAGATTTCAGGCCTCATCAGATTATGGGCATGAGCAGGATGGTGGCCAGCAGGGGAAGACATCAAGGGCCTCCATCTCACAGCAGTTTATGCATTGTTTGTTGAGCCACTATCATGCATCATATGGATGTAGCTGGAAAGTGGATTTTTAGCATGTGTAAAGGACCTAAGGCAGCAGTGGGCTTGGTACATTTGAGGCTGTGTGGGGAGTTGAGGACGGCCTGAGCCAGGATGTGCCTGGGGATAGCTGAACGAGATGAGGCAGGTTGGGAACTGATTGACTTCTTTCCCTTGTGCTCCACCTGTCGAACAAGCAAGGCACAGAGATGAAGATCTTTCACATGACAGATGAAGAGTCTGAAGGTCAGAGTGGTAAAGGCATTTTCAGGTCCCGAAGGTTACACATGGCGGAGTTGGAATTCTCACCCAGATCTGCCTCTAGAGCAGTTTATGTGTCCCTTCTAGCATGACTTTCTGACAAGTCCAGATGCACCCAAACTCAACCTCCTGTATCTGGTTTGAAGAGTCTCAGGTACATGAGTCATATAAGGCCTTGATAAGTCCTTCTGCAAAGGAAGTTTCTAATATTTCTTTAACCCAGCACTTGCAACGTTCATTTGAACATAAGATCCTTATAAATGTGACTAGAATGAAGACATTTCAGAAGTGACCTTGGGATACACTGGTCTTGGTAACCCACAGAAGTCTCAAGTGGTCTTCCTGATCTTGGGGAAGAGAATTCTGGGTATATTTTGGAGACTCAATAAGATGGTGAAGGGATGGAGAGAGATTCAAAGGACTAATGGGGGTATTTCAGAGCGGGAAGGGATCCCTAGAAGGACCCTAAGTGGGACTCTCGAGAGATTTCCTCCCTCGCTTCAGAGAACAGTACCAGGGCCCGTGAGGGTAGGATAGGAGTTGGAGACTGTACCTGAGGTGGACCATCTTGGTCGGGAGTGAGCTCCCCACCACCAGCAGTGTGCAATTAGAAACTGTTGCATTACACTGCTGAAGGTCACTTCCTCTAGGATTCTGGGCTTCAGGGTAAAGAAAGCCACCCCACCCGGGCCATGCTCAGTCCCCCCTTCTCTCCAGAGTGGGCACAAACAAGCCAGACATGGCACATTCATGACATTAGGAAAATCCTTATAAATAAAATAGTTACTATGAAAGCTGATGAGCTCTCCACAGTCCATCTCCTCTCAACAGGAATAATGCCAAGCCCGTGACTCCAGTGTCACCTCCCGCCATCGACTAGAGGAAACCCTCATTTTAAGAAGTATAACAAGAAAAGTGAGTGACAGTCTATTGACATTTTAAAAACTGTGTGAGCAGTGGGGGCATGACTGGCTGGAGAGACGCAGAGACAGGAGGAGAGAGGAGCCACACCAGTCCCTTCCATCTCCACTGAACCTGGAGGGCTCTTGGGCACCTCTGTCGCCCAAGGGCTGAAGCTCGGTGTTTTCTTCACCAAGAAGGAGGTCGAGGTGGGAAGGGGTGGGTGCGGGCCAGGGCCATGAGCCTGCTGTGCCCCAACTCCTAGGTCAGGGTCCCCCCTGGCGGGGCTCTGGTGGCTCTGGGGGACTGTCCTGGAAGGGCAGGCAGGGAATCTGGCCAATGGAGACCAGGAATCAGGTCCCCTCAGCTTTCCAGCCAGGCTGCGGCTCAGGGACACACACGGACCTGCCTTGTGCCGGCACCACTGCCACCTGCCCCCACCGACACCTGCACCTCTGGAGTGAGCGCAGTCCGGGGTGGGTTGCAGAGGCACGGGACGGATGTCCACGGAGACCATTCTAGGGAGGACATGGGGCCACCTCTACGCCCTTTCCAAGGTGAGGGGTGAAGGTGATGGGCCTGGGGACTCGCTGGGCACCGATAGGGACAATGCCCTGGGGATTCGTGGGCTCCAGGACTAAAGCCAGCCTCGGGCCTACAACGTGTCGGCCTGTCACACTGCGCTCCTAGTTCAGCACACATACACACATGCATGCGTGTGGGCCAGCGCACGCTCACTAGCGTGGATGTCACACCCCTGCACCAGCATCACTGCCCGAGCAGAAGGGACTGGCAGGGTCGGTCCACCTGCACATGCGCAGACCATGATGCATGCACCGACCCTTCACGCCCCTTCTGTCTTACTCATGAGCCCACTTACGTGCACACAGGGGGACAGACCCTCGTTCTGCCCTGCGTCCCACACTCCCAGCAGGTGCCCATCCAGCACAGGCCAAACACACGGGGCATAGCGCACCCAGGCACGGTGGCCTCCCTACCTCCCAGCACCCAACCTCGTGGTGCCCCACTCCCTGATCAGTGTTTGAACAGCTTTCCTGTGTCTCCTGAGTGCTGGGGGAGCAGGCCACGGATGGCCTCGAGGGAGAATGTCACCCTCTCCAGCCCCTCCTGCCCCCAGCCCGCCTTTGTCCACCAGGACAACGCTCGGGGGGACCCTGCTGTGCTGCCCTCTTAGCTGGCTTCCCCGCCAGAGCCCTGGGCAATGAATGAGCCTCGGGCATCCCTCCTGACCCCATTGTCCTTGCCCACGCCTTATCAGTGGGCACAGGTAGAGAGGACAGGGGCTGCCACTCGGGGAGGCCTGTTCTAGAAGCATCCACCCATCCCTCCCCTTCCTCTCCACCCGCCCAGCCCCTCACATCCGCTGGTGGCCCCACCTCTCAGCCATTGTCCAGGCTGTTCCCCGCCCCCAACTCGCCCCTTAGCAAGGACCACTAACCTCCCTCTCCAGGAAGCCCTCTGGGTTCCCTTCCCTCTTGGCCTCGAGGCGCCTGCACCTCACCCCTCCCACACCAAGATGTCCATTTCTTGCTCCCTGTACATGACCATGGGATGGGGAAGCGTGGAGTTGTGGGGAAGGTGGACAGCTGGGTTCCCATCATCCTGGCACCCCCAGAAGTGGGGGGGAGCCCTGGCCAAGGGCAAGACCTCTGCAGGAGGAGGGTGGACGGGAGGGAGAGACCCAGGGAGTGCAGTGCCTCTATTCTCGGGCCTCCAGGAGTGAATCAGGTCCCTGGCCTTTATTCAAGAGTAAAGGATGCCACCACACACATGAGGAAGTTAGTAAATTCCCTCCCCTCCTCTCCCCACCCAGAAGGCTGCCAACTTCTAGATGGTATTGGTGTGTGGGATAGTGAAATCAGCATATCCATCAACACACTCCCTGCTCATCATGTACAGGGAAGGGCCAGTGGCTCCAGTTCCACATCATCATCCTCTGGAGGCTCCCTGGGCACCGGCTCCCAAATACCCAGAGGGAGGGACATCCCCCCAGTCCCCTCCTAGCCGCCACCCGGCAGCCCCCAGGAGCTCTGAGGGACCATCATGAAGGGGACTCCTTACTACACAGACTGCCTTTGATTTGAGGGACAGTGAGTGGGACCTGTTGGTTGACCTTGGTGTGACAATGGTGGGCATCCTGGGTCCACCCCCATAGCCGGAGGCCTGCTTAGGAGCCTCCCCAGTGTTCCTCCCACTTGTCAAGTGAGCATGTCCAGACATGGGGAAGTAGGATGTGCTCCTAAAAGCATGTCTGAGGAGGTGAGGCTAAATTGCAGGGCCCTCTGCTCATAGGAAGGGACAGACAGCACATGGCTTAAGAACTGGGGATTAGACTCAGGGGCACTCAATCATTGAGCCACATTCCTAGCTCTTCTTATATTTTATTTAGAGATAGGGTCTGGCTAAGTTGCTTAGCATCTTGCTAAGTTGCTGAGGCTGGCTTTGAACTTGCAATCGTGCTGCCTTAGCCTCCAAAGCTGCTGGGATTATAGGCCTGAAGGACATAGCCTTTTTGTTGGGAAAACCTGGGTTCTATTCCCTGCCCTGCCACTTGCTACCTTGGAGATCCTGGACATGTGGCTTGGCTCTTCTGAGTCTCACTCTACCTATCTGCAAAATGGGGGTGATATCTGTAGCCCCTCTTTCAAGACTCTGTAAAGATTCACATGGATTTTATGTGGTGACTATATCCCACATAGCAAGCACTGGACTAATGCAGGCCTTTTCATATAAGTATTTCTGATTCAAAAAAACACATTCCTGGTAATCCCAGTGAATCAGGAGGCTGAGGTAGGAGGATCAAAAGATTCAGGTGAGCTTGGGCAACTTAGTGAGATCCTCAAAATAAAAAATAAAAATAAAAATGTAAAAAAGGCCAGGATTATAAGGCTCAGTGATAAAGGCACCTGTGGGTTTGATCCCCAATTCCACAAAATAAAAAAAAATGATTTCATGAAATGCCAGGCATATTGTAGAGATGCAGTAAATATTCTTTAGATTGATGCTTGGCTTTCAGCAAGAGTCAAGTTGCAGCTGCCTTTAGTCTGAGTATTTTGTAGGTGCTCCATGGTAGACTAAGGTTTACCTTGTTTCCTGGGCCCTGGCAGCCTGGACACCCTTTGCCTCTTCACTGGAGGGCCAACAGGGGTTTTTGAAATGACCCTGTGGATGGGGTAAAGGGAGCAGGTTCTGTCCAGGGTGAGGTCCCTCTGAAGCTTTTAGCAAGGGTGTGTTAATGCAGGCTGGGAGGTCAGGAGCCCCGTGTCAGCCAATGAGACCTGAAAGCTTAGTCCCAGCCTGGAAGAAGGTTAAGGGCAATGTGCCAACATGAGGCTGACCTGAGCTTAGTTCAGATGTTGCCATTTACTGGCTGCGTGGCTACAGGCTTCTCTCTGGTCTGTGAAATCAGGCTCATGTTGTCTTCTGTGCTCATCAACCAGGTTGGGGTTGAGGATGCAATGATATAGAAAGAATGCATAGATACAATGGAGTGTGGGACACAAGTGTCCTGGGAAATCAAATGAGAACTTTGAACATCTTTTACAGAAGTCAGCAGAGTAAAGAGGAAACCTTGAACAGGGGCTCAAATCTTGGTTCTGTAACTTTGGGGCTGTGCGACCTTAGGTAAGTTACAGAACATCTCTGAATCTGGTTCCTCATGTGAATACGTACTCTATTATCATGAAGGCATAATACTCTTTCCCACGATATTGCCCACCTGGCACTCGCTGTGCTTCAGGAGAAAACATCTGTGGCCAGAGCCTGCCACCACAGAACATGGTCTGTCCTTCTCTGACCCCAATCCACAATGCCACTTGAAGCAGATGGAATGAGAGGGGCAAGCTAGGGAAGAGCTGTGGAAGCTTGGTTGGATGCCAGGGAGCAGTGACAGTAAAGTGAGGTCCTGCCTGGCCTCCTGGTGGTCGTGCTCCGGCAGAGGGGTGCATGTTGGAACATACGCTACAAAGAGCAATAAGGCACGGGAGGGGATAGGTGTGGCAGGAGGCTGTTCTGGTTTGGATGTGAGGGGTCCCCAAAAAACTTAGCTGTGAGACAATGCAAGAGGGTTCGAAGGACAAGTGATGGGGTTGTAAGAGTCTTAACCCCTCAGTGAATTAATCCCCTGATAGTGATTGACTGAGTGGTGACTGAAGTGGTGGGGTGTGGCTGGAGAGGAGGGTCATGGGCCAATTATTTGGGATATATATTTGTATTTGGCAAGTGGAGCCTCCCTCTGCTTCCTGATCATTATGTGAGCCCCTTCCCTCTACCACACTCTTCCGCCATGAGGTTCAGCTCACCTCAAACCTTGAGGAATGGAGCCTGCTCTCTGTGCATTGAGACCTCTAAAACCCTGAGCCCCCAAGGCAACTTTTCCCTCTCTACAATTGTTCTGGTTGGGTCTTTCCATCGTGCAGCAAAAAAGCTGACTAATACAGAGACTATTTTCAATCAGGTGGCAAGGAAATCTTCCCATTTGGTGGTACAGGATACAGAGGAACAGACTGACCCAAGGTCAGCCAGCAAGGTTCTGAAATATTCCAGAGGTCTGGCCCTCCTCTCTGCACCACGCTGTGTCCAGGGTCCACTCACACTTTCTGCATGGCCTTGTCCTACTCGTGCCCACACCTCTGCAGGGACAGCCCAGCTGGCTAGCCCTTTCTTCTCTCAGGCAGCCGAAGCTGCTGGGAGGATCTGAACTCCAGCCAGCCACGGCGCTCTCGGGTCCGTCCCTGCCCAGTCGTGGGAAGAAGGCTCAGGACCCTCTCCTCAGGGGGGGCATGTTGGGGGCTAGGAACTTACAAAGGCAAATAATGTCTGGGTAAACATTGGCTGCTGATAGCTCCAGCTGTGGGGGCCAATGATGTCCCCTTGGTCCAGATGTTGGCCTCACCCACCTCCCTCCTGTGGCAGTACATTTGCGGAGAACATTGTAGGCCAGCGGAGAGCAACACAGAATGCGGGGTGGGGAGGGGGCTGGCAGGGCCACCCAGCACAATCCATGCACAGCTAGCCAGCATAGTCCTCCGCCTCCAGGGTTGCCCGGACAGCAGGGGTCACTCCTGGGCTGAGAGTGTACCAGGGAAGATGGGGCCACAGCCTCCCCTGTCCAATGTCCCAGATTTCCTGGCTGGGAATGAAAACTGAATCCAGAGGTGGAACCAATGCCATGACCCTATGCTCTCCCAGGATAGAGTGAGCTCCTTGTCCCTGGAGGTATGTCAGCAGGGTCTGCACCTTCAGAGCTGGCGAGAAGCAGGCTACTCAGGGCATTGGAGAGGGTTGGGACAAGAGCCTTCTCTTGGATTCTTGCCAATTGCCCCACCCCTGATCCTGAATCCCACAGGGTGCCCAGTCCACCCTCCCCTCCAGCACCAGGAGAGTCTAGAACTTGCTTCTTCAAATCTCCCTTCCCTGAGTGGGTCAATGTCTTGATGGGACCCTCCCCTGCCCCAGGTGCACACCGACACTTCTCCTAATGCATCCTGGCTGGCCCACTGGGAGCCACAGACGACATGTCACATGAGGGGACATAAGGGGGCTCTCACATTTCCCACGCCTGGGCTCCTGGGCCCCCAGCATTCATGATGGCTGATTTCAACATGAAAGGGCCCCTTGAGAAGGAGAGTCCCCCTCCATTTCCCCCTCGCCTCTGCTAAGCCCCACTCTGCAGCTAAACACTGTCTGAGCCTCCTTCCCTCTGGAGCACCCTCTCACTCACCTGCCAAGCCTTCCCCAGACTGCTGCAGCCTCACCTCGCAGCCTCTGCCAGCCAGGATGAGAATCCCAAGGTGGGGTGGGGGGCTCAGGGCTCCATACTGCAGAGGAGAAAGGGGGGTCAGTCTGTCCTAAAGGTATAAGCCATTTGGCCAACCATAGGCCAGAATGACTGAATAAATCTTCGTGGGTGCTTTAGTGCTCTGAGGACAGGAGGTCTCCCAATCTCAAATCCAAAGACAGCCAGAGCAGTGAAATTTACTATGAGGCCTTCCAGGCATCTGCCCTAAATTTTCGAAGTGGCATTTTTTTAAACCTTTTATTTTGGCCTAATTTTAGATTTACAGAAAAGTTGCCAAAAATAGAACAGATAGCTTCAGTACACCCCTCACCTAGCCTTCTCTAATATTCACATCTTACATAACCCTAGTAAAGATCAAGCCTGAGAACTTATCCTTAGTTCAGTACAATCACCTGAACTTCACATCTTATTGGATGCTGGGTACAGTGGTGCATGTCTGTAATCCCAGCAGCTCAGAAGGCTGAGACAGGAGGATAGGGAATTCGAGGCCTGCCTCAGCAAATTAACAAGGCCCTAAGCAATTTAATGAGACCCAGTCTCAAAATTAAAAAAAAAAAATGAAAATAAAAAAGGGCTGGGGATGTAGCTCAATGGTAAAGCAGTCCTGAGTTAGATCCCCAGTACCTAAAACAAAACAAAACAGCTCTTATTTGAATTTCCCATTTTTCTACTAAGATCTTTTCCTGCTTCCATCACCCCATTCTGGACACCACACTGCATTTAGTTGTTATTTTTCTTTTGTGTCCCTGATCAATTGGTTGCCGCAGTCCGGCTGCAGCAAAATAACCAGGGGGTGACAAACAACTTGTGTAGATTGATACAGCAGGAGTCGGAGCCATTTATTGTAGGACAGGAGGGGTATATATACATTCCACACAGCTTATCTTAATTAACATAAACTAGATACAGCAGTCAACGAATCACAGTTAATGGCTTGCTGGCACCACCTCACAAACCACTCCCTCTGGCAAAATGCCAGGCGCCATCCTGACTTGTTTACAGACCTTAACATTGGTGACATTCCCTCAGTCTATACTCATCTTTCATGATCTTGACAGCACTGAGGAACAAGTGTTTTGTAGAACTGTGGGTTACCTTGTGTTTTCTCAAGATCAGAGGGAGGCTCTGCAGTTTTGGATATACCACAGAAATGGTGCTGGCTCCTTCTCAGCTCACCATATCAAGAGGCTCATGTCTCCAACATGTTTGATTACTGGTGGTGATGACCTTGATCACTTAGTTAAGTTGATGTCTAAAGGGTCTATCCACTATAAAGGTACTATATTTTTCTTTTGAATTAATACATATCTTGGGGAAAATACTTTGATATATATGTGCAACTATTCATAACTTTGTATTTAATTTACACATATATCTTTTTTAATTTCTTTGTTTAGTTGTAGATAATTGTTATATCTTTATTTATTTTATGTGGTGCTGAGGATTGCACACAGTGCCTTACACATGCAAGGAAAGTGCTTATCACTGAGTCACCACTCCAGTCTGACACAAGTATATCTTTATCATACAATATAGTAATTTGACACATATATTGATAATAATGGTGTAATTATTATTTTGTTTTTTTTTGTATTTAAAAGCTCTTTCTTTTGCATTTCAGAACATTTAAAAAAGAAAAATTAATATTTTACAAAAGCAGTTTCCTATATATTTGCATAAGAAGAGAGTGTCCCAAACAGATTTCAGTTATTTTCTTTGGAAAGTTGTGTTCTTTCTTGCACAGAAACTTCAGAGAGGCTGTCTCACCCTAGTTCTGACGTTTTCACTGTTTGTAGGAAGCCACAAAAGTGAAGTCATTAGCTTGTTGCACAGAGCTCCTGGGGGTCCTTGTGTCTATTTTGGGTCCCGCATCTGTTCAGCACATGAGGAGTGATTGAACTTCACTTTTGAAATTTAGTTTCATTGCATTTCTTGGTAGAACCACCCACTTGGGTCTGGCAAATTGCATATTACTGAATTTCTCACCATCATGTTTTCCCTACAACACATCTGGAATAAACATAGATTTAAATATATAAATGTGAATTATATTTCTGTATTTGAGAAAAGAAAAAAAAAAAACTTAGTATATGACTATCACTTTTCATTCCAAATTGCTCAAAAGCTCAAAATACTTCTCAAATATGGCTGCACATATTTGAAAACAATATGGTAAGCAAATGATAGTGGCCATATTCCAAAAAATTTTATTTATAAAATCAGTTGGTGGGCTACATTTGGCTCCAGGCAATAGTTTCCTGATTTGTATATTTGAGGTGATCATGTTTGTATCTTTTTGAGTTTGGGGAAAAGAACTTCAATTCTTAAATACTGTTGACCATAATTCCTTATAATCCAAATTTCAAACCAAAGCTAAAGGTTTTATTAATTCTCAAGGCTCAGCAGAATATTTAAGTCAGTGGAATGGGTAAATCAATGTGGAGGAAGATAAAAGTGGACATTTGAAAACATTATTTTAGAAGTTCTTTTTGATTGACCATCTTACAAATCTTAGATCTAATTATCTATAGAAATAAGCTAGTATGGTATACAACTTTCTTCTGATGGGCATTACATGTCAGAATCTCTTTGGTCAGTTCTTATTTCCTTGCATCTTGGGAATTTTAAAGAGACGTTCTTGATGACCTTACATGCTTTGTGAGGCATCTGGTACACTGTGCATAGAACTCCTTCCCCTCCCATAGCCGGACAGTCCTTGTGGTACCTGTGGCTGGGTTTCTGGATTTTTGACAGCTGCTCATCCATGTTAGGCGCTAGGTTGGAAGAGAACCTTCCCATCTAACTAAGTGTGTTGGTAGTTGGGGGACTGAGAACTGGTGCAACCGAAGAGCTTGCCCTTTACTGGGGAGTCATTAAGCCCTTAATAGTCAGAGAGGGTCAAGACTTTAATTACCTTTTTTCCTCTGAAACATTTCTCTACGATAATCTTTGACTGTTAGTTGTGCCATCCCAAGTTATTTTAATCTATATAGCTCTTTATTTGTATCTTTCTTATTATCTTAGGTTAATTTATTCTATCATTTGCAGTAGCTTAAAGGTAGAAAATAAGGGTTCCCCCCCTTATTTCTATTCTCATTTCTTTTTTTTAATTAATTTTTATTGTAGGTTGTTCAAAACATTACATAGTTCTTGATATATCATATTTCACACTTTGATTCAAGTGGGATATGCGCTCCCATTTTTACCCCATATACAGATTGCAGAATCACATCAGTTGCACAACAATTGATTTACATATTGCCAATCTGGTGTCTGTTGTATTCTGCTGCCTTTCCTATCCTCTACTATCCCCCCTCCCCCCTCCCCTTCCCTCTTCTCTCTCTACCCCCTCTACTGTAATTCATTTCTCCCCCTTATATTTTTCCTCCTTTCCCCTCACTTCCTCTTGTATGTAATTTTGTATACCCCTGAGGGTCTCCTTCCATTTACATGCAATTTCCCTTCTCTCTCCCTTTCCCTCCCACCTCTCATCCCTGTTTAATGTTAATCTTCTTCTCATGCTCTTTGTCCCTACTCTGTTCTTAGCTACTCTCCTTATATCAAAGAAGACATTTGGCATTTGTTTTTAAGGGATGGGCTGGCTTCACTTAGCATAATCTGCTCTAATGCCATCCATTTCCCTCCAAATTCTATGATTTTGTCATTTCTTAATGCAGAGTAATACTCCATTGTGTATAAATGCCACATTTTTTTTTATCCATTCGTCTATTGAGGGGCATCTAGGTTGGTTCCACAGTCTTGCTATTGTGAATTGTGCTGCTATGAACATGGATGTAGCAGTGTCCCTATAGTGTGCTCTTTTTAGGTCTTTAGGGAATAGACCGAGTAGGGGAATAGCTGGATCAAATGGTGGTTCCATTCCGAGCTTTCCAAGAAATCTCCATACTGCTTTCCAAATTGGCCGCACCAATTTGCAGTCCCACCAGCAATGTACAAGAGTACCCTTTTCCCCACATCCTCAGCAGCACTTGTTGCTGTTTGACTTCCTAATGGCTGCCAATCTTACTGGAGTGAGATTGTATCTTAGGGTGGTTTTGATTTGCATTTCTCTGACTGCTAGAGATGGTGAGCATTTTTTCATATACTTGTTGATTGATTGTATGTCCTCCTCTGAGAAATTTCTGTTCAGGTCCTTGGCCCCTTTGTTGATTGGGTTATTCGTTATCTCATTGTCTAATTTTTTTAGTTCTTTGTATATTCTGGATATTAGGGCTCTGTCTGAAGTGTGAGGAGTAAAGATTTGTTCCCAGGACCTAGGCTCCCTATTTAACTCTCTTATTGTTTCTTTTGCTGAGAAAAAACTTTTTAGTTTGAGTAAGTCCCATTTGTTGATTCTAGTTATTAACTGTTGTGCTATGGGTGTCCTATTGAGGAATTTGGAGCCCGACCCCACAGTATGTAGATCATAGCCAACTTTTTCTTCTATCAGGCGCCATGTCTCTGATTTGATATCAAGTTCCTTGATCCACTTTGAGTTAACTTTTGTGCATGGCAAGAGAAAGGGATTCAGTTTCATTTTGTTGCAAATGGATTTCCAGTTTTCCCAACACCATTTGTTGAAGATGCTATCCTTCTTCCATTGCATGCTTTTAGCCCCTTTATCGAATATAAGATAGTTGTAGTTTTGTGGATTGGTTTCTGTGTCCTCTATTCTGTACCATTGGTCCACCCGCCTGTTTTGGTACCAGTACCATGCTGTTTTTGTTACTATTGCTCTGTAGTATAGTTTGAAGTCTGGTATAGCTATACCGCCTGATTCACATTTCCTGCTTAGCATTGTTTTTGCTATTCTGGGTCTTTTATTTTTCCATATGAATTTCATGATTGCTTTCTCTATTTCTACAAGAAATGCCGTTGGGATTTTGATTGGCATTGCATTAAACCTATAGAGAACTTTTGGTAATATCGCCATTTTGATGATGTTACTTCTACCTATCCATGAACAGGGTATATTTTTCCATCTTCTAAGATCTTCTTCTATTTCTCTCTTTAGGGTTCTGTAGTTTTCATTGTATAAGTCTTTCACCTCTTTTGTTAGGTTGATTCCCAAGTATTTTATTTTTTTTGAGGATATTGTGAATGGGGTGGTTGTCCTCATTTCCATTTCAGAGGATTTGTCGCTGATATACAGGAATGCCTTTGATTTATGTGTGTTGATTTTATAGCCTGCCACTTTGCTGAATTCATTTATTAGCTCTAATAGTTTCTTTGTAGACCCTTTTGGGTCTGCTAGGTATAGAATCATGTCATCTGCAAATAGTGATAATTTGAGTTCTTCTTTTCCTATTTTTATGCCTTTAATTTCTTTCGTCTGTCTAATTGCTCTGGCCAGTGATTCGAGAACTATGTTGAACAGAAGTGGTGAGAGAGGGCATCCCTGTCTTGTTCCAGACTTTAGAGGGAATGCCTTCAGTTTTTCTCCATTCAGAATGATGCTAGCCTGAGGCTCGGCATAGATTGCTTTTACAATATTGAGGTATGTTCCTGTTATCCCTATTTTTTCTAGAGTTTTGAACGTAAAGGGATGCTGTACTTTGTCGAATGCTTTTTCCGCATCTATCGAGATGATCATATGGTTCTTATTTTTAAGCCTATTGATGTGGTGAATAACATTTATTGATTTCCGTATATTGAACCAGCCTTGCATCCCAGGGATAAATCCTACCTGATCATGGTGCACAATTTTTTTGATATGTTTTTGTATCCGGTTCGCCAGAAGTTTATTGAGGATTTTTGCATCTAGGTTCCTTAGAGATAATGGTCTGTAGTTTTCTTTCTTTGAAGTGTCTTTGTCTGGTTTAGGAATCAGGGTGATGTTGGCCTCATAGAATGAATTTGGAAGTTCTCCCTCTTTTTCTATTTCCTGAAATAGCTTGAAAAGTATTGGTATTAGTTCCTCTTTAAAGGTTTTGTAAAACTCTGCTGTATACCCATCCGGTCCTGGGCTTTTCTTAGTTGGTAGTCTTTTGATGGTATCTTCTATTTCCTCAATTGATATTGGTCTGTTTAGGTTGTCAATATCCTCCTGACTCAATCTGGGCAAATCATATGACTTAAGAAATTTATCGATGCCTTCACTATCTTCTATTTTATTGGAGTATAAGGATTCAAAATAGTTTCTGATAATCTTCTGTATTTCTGAAGTGTCTGTTGTGATATTGCCTTTTTCATCCCGTATGCTGGTAATTTGAGTTCTCTCTCTTCTTCTCTTCGTTAGCGTGGCTAAGGGTCTGTCGATTTTATTTATTTTTTCAAAGAACCAACTTTTAGCTTTGTCAATTTTTTCAATTGTTTCTTTCGTTTCGATTTCATTAATTTCAGCTCTGATTTTAATTATTTCTTGTCTTCTACTTCTTTTGCTGTTGTTTTGCTCTTCTTTTTCTAGGATTTTGAGTTGAAGTATTAGATCATTTATTTGTTGGTTTTTTCTTTTTCTAAGGAATGAACTCCAAGCAATAAATTTTCCCCTTAGAACTGCTTTCAATGTGTCCCATAGATTCCGATATGTTGTGTCTGTGTTTTCATTTATCTCTAAGAATTTTTTAATTTCCTCCTTGATGTCTTCTATAACCCATTGATCATTCAGTAACCTATTGTTCATTCTCCAAGTGATGCATGATTTTTCCTTACTTCTTTTATCGTTAATTTTCAATTTCATTCCATTATGGTCAGATAAGATGCATGGTATTATCTCTACTCCTTTATATTGTCTAAGAGTTGCCCTGTGACATAATATATGATCTATTTTTGAGAAGGATCCATGTGCTGCTGAGAAAAAAGTGTAACTGCTTGATGTTGGGTGGTATATTCTATATATGTCAATTAAGTCTAGGTTATTAATTGTGTTATTGAGCTCTATAGTTTCCTTATTCAACTTTTGTTTGGAAGATCTGTCCAGTGGTGAGAGAGGTGTGTTGAAGTCTCCCATGATTATTGTATGGTGGTCTATTAGACTCTTGAACTTGAGAAGAGTTTGTTTGATGAACATAGCTGCACCATTGTTTGGGGCATATATATTTATAATTGTTATGTCTTGTTGGTGTATGGTTCCCTTAAGAAGTATGTAGTGTCCCTCTTCATCCCTTTTGATTAACTTTGGCTTGAAATCTATTTTATTTGATATGAGTATGGACACTCCTGCTTGTTTCCGAAGTCCATATGAGTGATATGATTTTTCCCAACCTTTCACCTTCAGTCTATGTATGTCTTTTCCTATCAAATGCGTCTCCTGAAGGCAGCATATTGTTGGGTCTTGTTTTGTGATCCATTCTACTAGCCTGTGTCTCTTAATTGGTGAGTTTAAGCCATTAACATTTAGGGTAATTATTGAGATATGGGTTGTTCTTCCAGCCATATTTGTTTATTTATGTTACAAAACATGGTTTGTTTTCCTTTTGTTTTCCTCTTTGATTATTCCCCCCCCCTTTACTGTACTACCTCCCGCTGTTGGTTTTCATTGATATTTTCCATTTCCTCTTCCTGTAATATTTTGCCAAGGATGTTTTGAAGAGATGGTTTTCTAGCGGCAAATTCTTTTAACTTTTGTTTATCATGGAAGGTTTTAATTTCATCTTCCATCCTGAAGCTTAATTTCGCGGGATACACAATTCTTGGTTGGAACCCCTTTTCTTTCAGTGTTTGAAATATGTTATTCCAGGATCTTCTAGCTTTGAGAGTCTGTGTTGAAAGATAAGCTGTTATCCTGATTGGTTTACCCCTAAATGTAATCTGCTTCCTTTCTCTTGTAGCTTTTAAAATTCTCTCCTTATTCTGTATGTTGGGCATCTTCATTATAATGTGTCTAGGTGTGGATCTCTTATGATTTTGCACATTTGGCGTCCTGTAGGCTTCTAGGATTTGGGATTCTGTCTCATTCTTCAAGTCTGGGAAGTTTTCTCGTATTATTTCGTTGAATAGATTGCTCATTCCTTTTGTTTGGACCTCAGTGCCTTCCTGTATCCCAATGACTCTTAAGTTTGGTCTCTTTATGTTATCCCATATTTCTTGAATGTTCTGCTCATGGTTTCTTAACAGCTTTGCTGAGCTGTCTATGTTCTTCTCCAGTTGAAATACTTTGTCTTCATTGTCTGATGTTCTATCTTCTAAGTGTTCTACTCTGCTGGTAGTATTCTCAATTGAGTTTTTAAGTTGGTTTATTGTTTCCTGCATTTCCAGGATTTCTGTTTGTTTGTTTTTAATAACCTCTATCTCCCTGTATAATTGATCTTTTGCTTCTTGGATTTGTTTATGTAATTGATTGTCAAAGTGGTCGAAGTGGTCTTTCATTGACTGATTTTGCTGTCTAATGTCTTCCTTGAGACTCCAGATCATCTGAAGCACGTATATCCTGAATTCTTTATCTGACATTCCATCTGCTGCAGAAATTACCTCTTCTAAAGTTGAGTTGACCTGCATTGCTTGTAGTCCTTTCTTTCCTTGTCTTTTCATATTGATCGCGTTTCTTTCTGCTTGGTGAAACTGTTGTGTTATTGATTTTTCCCCCTATATATTTGTATTGCTCTTGTATAGCTGCAAAGTCTCCCTCGCAGGCTTTGGCGGTGGTTCTGCCCCTCCTCCAATTGAGGCAATGTGCCTACCACGCTGGGAGGCCGCTGTGCCTGTACTTTCGATGGGCCTGTTCTTTCGGTGGTCACAGGTCCGCCTACCTTGCAGGTGTGAGCAGCGGCTTTGCCCCTCTGCTGGCCACTAGGCCTGTTCTGTCTGTTGGTTGCAGGTCTGTCTACCTAAAAGGCGCTGGTGGCGGCTCTGCCCCTCCCCCAACCGGGGCGATGTATCTGGCGGGCCACTGGGCCTGTTTTGTCAGTGGTCATGGTTCCGCCTACCTTGCACGTGCGTGGAGCAGCTGTGTCCCTCCGAGAGTTCCTGGGCCTAACCTGCCGGTGGGAGGCAAGTGCGCCTACCTTGCAGGCCCGGGGGAAGCTCTGCCGCTCAGCGGGTTGCTGGGCCTGATATGCTGGTGAGACGCAGGTTTGCCTACCTTGCAGGCGCCTGGCGGCTCTGCCCCTCCCCCAACCGGGGCGGGGCGATGTGTCTGGCCGTCCTCTGAGCCTGTTCTGTTGGTGGTCAGGTTACTGCCTACCTAGCAGGCTTGTGGGGCAGCTGTGCCCCTCCGCAATTTGTTGGGCCTGACCTGCTGGTGTGTGGCAAGTGCGCCTTCCTTGCAGGCCCGGGGGTGTCTCTGCCTCTCCGCGGTTGCTGGGCCTGATCTGTTGATGAGTCGCAGGTCTGTGTAACTTGCAGGCGCCCGTCGGCTCTGCCCCTCCCCCAACTGGGACGGGGCGATGTGTCTGGCCGGCCTCTGGGCCTGTTCTGTCGGTAGTCAGGGTTCTGCCTACCTAGCAGGCTCGTGGGGCAGCTGTGCCCCTCCGCAGTTTGTTGGGCCTGACCTGCCGGTGGGTGGCAAGTGCCCCTACTTTGCAGGCCCGGGGGTGGCTCTGCCGCTCCGCGGTTGCTGGGTCTGATCAGCTGGTGATTCGCAGGTCTGCGTAACTTGCAGGCGCCCGGCGGCTCTGCCCCTCCCCCCACCTGAGCGATGTGTCTGGCAGTCCACTGGGCCTGTTTTGTCGGTGGTCACAGTTCTGCCTACCTTGCACACGCGTGGAGCAGCTGTTTCATTAGTGCCTGGGCACACTCTCCTTGTTTGCCTCCCTCAGGCCCTTAGTTTGTAGAGCTTGGGGCTGAGCACCCCCAGCAAACTTGCTTACCTTCTGGTAGCCACGCCCCCGTATCTGATGCAAGAGACCTCAGTTGTCAGCACTGGTGGGAGCGGTAGCCGTGAGTCCCACGCCAAGGCGAGTCCGTGCAAGAGACCTAAGTTGTCAGCACTGGTGGGAACGGTAGCTGGGAGTCCCGCGCCGCGCGGTTCCCGCCGGCTCCTGTGCCAGCACCGCCGCGGCTCCCACCGGCTCCCGCGCCGCTGCTGCGGCTCCCGCGCCGCTGCTGCGGCTCCCGCCGGTTCCGGCCGGCTCCCGTGCCGCCCTCGGTCTGGCTATTGCGCTCACAGGAGAGCTGGGAGGGGCCCTTAAGTTTTCCCCGCTGATCTGTAATTATTATTTTGCCTCCTAAAATACTTATCATTTCTCATTTTGTTTATCACATTTACTTTCTTCTAGTAATTTTGAATCATATCATATATTGTTGTATATATAGAATAGAACACAAGAACTAGTTAGTCCTACCAGTGTTTGTGCCCATTTCAAAATTTGCCTACAACTAAAGATTCCAAATGTTCGGCACGTTTTTTTAAATATTCATATAATGTCAAATTATTTAAACATACTGAAAATGATGCCTGTAATCCCAGAAGCTTGGGAGGCTCAGGCAGGAGGATCATAATTCAAATCCAGCCTCAGCCACTCAGAAATGTCCTAAGAAAATTAGGAAGATTCTGTCTCAATATAAAAAAGATAAAAGGGCTAGGGATGTGGCTCAGTGATGAAGTGCCCTTGGGTTTCATTACAGGTGCAAAGAAAATAAATAAATACAATAAATAAAATAATTAAACTGCTTATCCACAGAAAAACATGGAAGAATCAAAATACTCTTTTAAACAAAAATGTAGACATCAAAGTGTATATCATGAGAGACTGGGATTTTGCCTCAGAGGTAGAGTGAGCAACTAGCACATGTGAGGCACTGGGTTAAAACCTCAGTGTCACATATAAATTAAATAAAGATATTGTGTCCACCTACATCTAGAAAATAAACATTTAGAAAATAAATACTTTTAAAAGTGTATATCATGATTTTTTTCAGTTAAAATATTTCATTAGTGATTAAATTAATACTTTGATCAAAATCAAAATGCATATGGTCAATGCAGTTGAAAATTGTACTAGGTTTTTTTTTCATTAGTGAATATGACTCTCATGGTGAGGGTGTTGAATCCTGCAGAAGAGGAACAGTTACTGGTTTGGTTTGGTCTCAAATAAATTATGCGATGATCCCCTGGTTTATGTTGTAGCTAGTGGATCCATGGTTACTTTGAAGAATCCTGTGGTGAATAGATGCCTTAGAGGACCTAAAATTCTCTGTGGAGAGTGAATTTAGGTTACAATATTACAAGCTTAGTGAGTTTAAACTGAATTTATTTTCTCCCAATAATCTGAGGCAACAACTCAGTTGTTACAACCTCCATAGAAGATGTTGGTAGGCCTACCTAATATCAATTTATTGGTATTTTTTTCTCACTCAGCATAGCTCCATCAGTTGACTTGTAGGTATGATGTGAAAAGCAGCATGAAGAAAAGTAAAACCTTCTTCATAGATTAAAAGAAAAAAAAAGGGACTCATGGACAAGCTGAATCCTGCTTAAAATAGTATGAAGGAACTGTCATTCGTAGAAAATGGCAGGATACAGAAAGTTCTTTTCATTATCTCCACCCTAATAAATGCTTAAAAAAAAGAAAAGATCACCCTGTCATTTCTAATGGAAGAAAATCCTTCTCTGGTACAAAGACTAAGTGAGTAAATATCCAAAAATCGAAGATGTGATGATGGAAATGCAAACATACTGACATTCATTGGAGGTCAGGAGAGTCACATTACAAGGATTTTTTTTGATCCTTCAAAAAAAGACAAATGCTATGTACTAATGTTTATGTGTGCTCTTTCTCGTCCAGCAAGGGGTTTCACGGAAAATTGTAGAAGAGACTGTGTCTGTGAAGTCACTAATCAAGACCTCTGGACATCAAGCAGGAAACAGGTCCCATTTTATTGTGAAGTTACCATGTATATATACTCAGGCAGTAGCTTAGCAGATTACAGGCAGCCACCAATGCAATTTCTGCAGTGACCAATCAAGGAGTGAGCAATGGAGCAAGAGCAGGGAATTCAACACATAGCCTCATGCCCAGGGCTGTGCCTAAGGGGTAAGTATTTTGCTCTTCACACAACCTAGCATGGGGTAGTGTGTTGCCACTCAGGCACTCTTAATGTATGCCATGAAGGCAGTATTCCATGAACTTGACTCTAAGACATCATTGTGGCCTCGCCTCTCTAAGGTTTTTTGAGGTTCAAGGTTGTGCCATACTTCTGATCTCTTTCAGATGAGATCAATGTGGTCAGGTGATGCAGGGGTGCATCCACCTCATTACAGGAGTTTTGCTACCTTTACATGGGGACACAGCACCACGTCTGCTTATAAATAATTGATTCTCGAAGTCTCCTTGGACTTGCATTCTTTAACAGAGATCATTAAGTTATCACTTTCTGGCAGTAAAATCTCATCTATCAGCAATAAGATAAATATGGTGTACTAAAGATTAAACACTTTCATTCAAAATTAAATTTAATCAAACAATGTTAAAGATAGCATTTTGTAATTATTAGTTTTATTAGATGTATTATTTGGTAATTTATGGTATATATTCCCCCCTTGTGACAGAACAGCTAGTTCAATGACCTTATGGGCATTCTTTGCCTCAAGAGATTCCAAGTTGGGTGCAGCTGTGACTTGAGAGCATGTCAGCAGGAGGAAATCTCCTGTCTGTTCTTGAAGTCTGTGAAGGGTCTTTGCCACAGCTTCAGTAGAATTTTATGTTATAATCGAGCAAAAAAGTGCTCACATTCTGTACTCTTCCCAAGTAGGTTGTTCTTTACTTCCTCAAAAAATATTTCTGAAAATATTCTTTTAAGAAACTGTTTATCATTGAGGGGTTTATTGGCAGAAGCCATATGGAGATGTGATAATTTTAAAAAATTCAATGTCTTTTTTAGAGAAAAATCCCCACATAAATGTAGAGGGCTTTATGTTATTGTTATTGTTGTTGGTGGTGGTGGTTTGTGTCTTATTTCAGCAGCATCCCCAGCTTATAACTAAGTGGGCTTGAGTCATGTTCTACTAGGACCTTTTATGAAAACACCCCAATGTCCTAGATGTTGGAGTCTGCTGGAGCAGTGGTTTTCTAAGTGTGGTACCAATGCCAGCAGCTTCATACTCATAGGATGGCTATGAATTCCCATGCACAAGAATTATCTGGAGTGGCGCGGGTAGTGGTTTCCTGATTGGCTAGTTTCCTCATTAGCCTAGAAGGTAAGAGGGATTTCGACAAAGGACACCATAAGAGTCACTGGCCTTTACCAGAATGGGAGGGGGCCTTCCAGGGAGGTGCTTGAAATCCTGTGATTGGAAGAGGCCAGGTAAAACCTGGTGGATGCTCTAAAACAGAATTCATTAATGTAGCACCTGATAGCTGTATCCACACCACTCTATTTTATTTATTTATTCTTTTTTAACAAAAAATTTATATTGGAACACAGTTAGCAAGGTATTTGTTGAAAGGTACTAGATTTGAACTCTCAATAGGTCATATTATCCATAATATTTGCTCCTGGTGATTTATAGAACATCATCATTCAATAACTTTCGCGATTATGGAAATGTTCCATGTCTATCCTGCCTAATTCAGTAGCTTCAAGCACATGATATTTTGGCATATAGATCCTGTGACAAAAAAGCTGAGTTTGTCAATTTGATGGATTACATGGACAATGGCCACAAGATTGGGGAGCACCATTCTAGGACACCAAGGCAGAAAATGGAAGCATTTCCTCTAAAACCTGGAAAAAGACAGGGATGCCCGTTTCCACCACTTCTATTTAACATAATTCTTGAAACACTGGCCAGACCAATTAGACAAATAAAATTAATTAAAGGCATATGGATAAGTAAGGAAGAACTCAAATTAGCACTATTTGCTGACAATTAATTAAAGGCATATGGATAAGTAAGGAAGAACTCAAATTAGCACTATTTGCTGACCAAAACAACAATAACCCAATCAATATATGAGCCAAATAACGAACAGACAATTCTCAAAAGATGATATGCAATCAATTGACACACATATAAAAAATTGCTCAACATGTCTAGCAATTTGATAAATGCAAATCAAAACTACTCTGATTTCATCTTACTCCAGTCATTTAAGAAAAAAAACAACAATAATTGTTGGTGAGGGTGTGGTAAAAGGCACACTCATACAATGCTGGTGGGACTTCAAATTGGTGCAGCCAATATGGAAAGCAGTATGGAGATTCCTTGAAAAAACTGGAATGGAACCATTTGACAGAGCAATCCCACTCCTTGTTCTTACACAAAAGACTTAAAAACAGCATACTACAGGGACACTGTCACATCAATACTTATAGCAGCACATTTCACAATAGCTAAACTGTGTAGCCATAATAGATGCCCTTCAGTAGATAAATGGAAAAAGATGTAGTATATGTACACAATGGAATATTACTCGCCATTAAAGGGAAAAAAAATTATGGCTTTTGCAGAAAAAGTTGATGGAGCTGAAGAATATAATGCTAAGTAAAATTTACAAATCACCCTAAAACAAACACCAAATGATTTCTCAGTAAGGATGCTAATTCATAGCATTATGTGTTAGGGAACAGAATGGAAAGATTACATTAACTTCAGATAAGGAAAAGGATAAAAGGGGAGAGAAGGGAAGGAAGGGGGCACGGAGGTAAAAAGGACAGTGGAATGTAATTGTTATCAATACCCTAAGTACATGTATGAAGCCACACAAAATATAAATCTACTATGTGTAGAACCAGAGATATGAAAAATTGTGTTCAATACATGTAATAAATGAAGGAAGTTGAGTTGATATTCTACTTTTGCTAAAATTTAGAAGATGCAGAACATGAAGTGGATAATGATAGGTGCTTAGTCCATGTTGACTGGGTGACAGATGAGGTAATGGGTTTGTTTTGCTTTAGAGTTCAGCTTATTGCAATAAGAATGTATGCATGCTGAGAGGCTGGCACAGTATCATTCTGAGAATATGTGTTTTGCTAGTTTGGAAAAAAAGGGGAAAAAGAGGTTATATAGAGCATAAGGCAAGCATAAATGCATGTAACATGAATTGTAATGCATTATGTTATCATATTTAAAAAATAATTTAAGAAATGAATACATAAAAAATAATAACATAAATATTAGGTCATTAAGTGGTGTTATAAATTAAGCAATCCCCAACATCTTATTCATACGTAAAGGTATACTGAAAAATTTAATAATTCATTTTAAAAGAAAATTAAAACACTACCTTCAAAGATAATAACATTTGACAGAAGTAGATTTTGGTGGTTGACCTTTTGTTTTGCATTGATAATATGACTGACTTTGAACATTCAAGTGTTGTATAGTGATAGCACTGAGCCTTTACAGGTACTTTCTGTTTGTTAAGAAGTTATTGATAGTGAGTTGGGGATAGGTAGAAACTATGGTGTTTGCAGTGAACTGGCCTTGATGGATGGCACCCCTACTATCTCAGGGCAGACTGTAATTAAAGAATGATGGAAGATTCATAAAGGGAGGTGTGATTAGTGTAGGAAAATGCACTGGCATTTATACCATAGAAGGTGTAGTATTGGTTTGCAGGTGGAGTCAAGAGAGAGCCAGTTAACTAAGGGCAATATGGAAAAGTACAGGTACCGAGGCTAGCAATTTTTAGGTGGCTTGGTCTTCTACAGAAAAACCTCCCCTCCACACAGGAACATAGGCCAATTCCCTTTGCCTAGTTCCCTACACAGAGGTCTGGTTTGTTTCCTGCTCTGAGAAACCTAACACATATACTTGCCTTGTGCTATATATAGCCTCTTTTTTTTTCCCATTTCTGCAAACTAGCAAAGCACATATTCTCAGAGTGATACTAAGCCAGTCTCTCAGCACCCACATATACTTATTTCAATAAGTTGAACTCTATAGCAAACTCTACCCATTACCTCATCTGCCACCTAGTCAACATGGACCCAAGCACCTCTCATTATCCCCTTTATTTTCTGCATCTTCTAAATTATAACAAAGTGGGAAATCAACTCAACTTCACAATGGCAAACAGAAATTTGATGGTTCTCCTATAGCACATCCCTGAAAACACAGGGTGTAGAGACTCTTTTCATTCTTCCTCCTGTCAAATCCAAAGAGCATTGTATTATCTCTATACCCTCATCCCCTCCAAATAAAACCAAGGCCTACAAATCTCAAGACATAGAGGACGCTAAATAGGCTTTCTGTCAAAAATAATAAGGAAATGAATAAATTAGAAAAACCAGTATGACATGCTACCAGTTTACTGCTCACCACAACTGCTTTCAAGAGAAAACATTCTAAGGTTTTGAAGTAATGGTGAAGATGGTGTTTGTAGCTCTGCAGAGAGCAAAGGTCCATAACTGAGAAGCTCAGTGTGGCCATTGGTTTCTCATAAACACAAGGTTTGGAGTGTCCAATTTATTTTAACAGAGTTTTTGTCTTTTATTTTTTTTTTTAGTTAAATCTAATGTGGATTGCTTTGCAATGTAAGAAAATGTTAAAGGGTAACTCTTACATTTGTAATGAGTAGTTGTCAACGAAGTGAAAGTTTGCTTTAACAGCTAAAATGTTCTAATAGCTTCATTTAGGTACACTTAGAATTATGCACACACATTTATCCTACATATGAGTATGTTTTGATATAAGTATACCCTATGGATCAATTTCCACATTCTCAGGAATATTTCTTCTTCTGCTGTTTTTGTACCTTAAACTCATATCATCAAGAATTTAAATAAATCAAACTACTCAATACCGTTTTTGGTGTCTAACTTATTTCATTTAGTGTAATTATTTTGATACTTACCCATGTTCTGAGTGTTTCATTAGTGTCGTTAAGTCCTCACTTGTTAGAATTCAATATTTTTTATCCAAATGCTTCAAATGAGAATACTCAAAGAGATTTAGATATAATAACTTTATTTTAAGAGTCAGAGAGACAGAAATATCTTGTGGATGGCATTGTAATTTTCAAAAATTTATAATTTTCCGATAGTTTTTATACATGGTGTGAAGGTAATTTCATAAAATAATTTAATGCACCTGTGTTTTGACTGTGACCACGTCACATAGGTCTGTTGTAGAATTTTCCACATGCAGCATCATGTCACCTCTCATACCTCTCATAATAATTCAAATTTCTGAGAATTTTTTATTTTTAGATTTGCAATGCTTATCTTTTAGAACAAGGTTTATCATTTAACTTTCATTAGCATTTGGATCATTTACAATTGATGTCTGCTCTGTAATTTGCAAGTTGCTCTGCATGAAATAATGATCTAATATTTCAGTTATAAAATTTTTGTGAAATATTTCAGTCTTAATTTATGTATTCATTTAAATTTTAAAGTATATGTTCAGATGTTTTACTTGAAATGCTCCAAGATGTAATTCATGAGCTCTTTACCCTGGCCTAATATCTATGTTTATATCTAAACCTTGTTTGATGTTGTAAATCTTGACATGCTCTCCTGATAATGTTCTAGGTCTATATTTAAAATGATGTCTGGGTGCAGTGACCATCACCCAGTGCCTTAATTAATTCTTCTGTGAAAAATTGGGAAATCCACCTGAAATTGCCAATTCAGTTATTTTTTTTTTCATTTAAAGGCTTATCTGAAAAACAACAACAACAACAACACAAAAACTAACTAACAAACAAACAAACAAAAAACTCTTGCAATCATAGTTGCTCATACTTAATATGTTAAAATGTGAATGAAATAATGTATTTTAACTTGGTAAATGTATTAAAATTTTAAAACAATAAAATTATTATTATTCAACTATCAATAAAATTAATCACTATGCTCTAATAATAATATTAGAGCATATCAAATCAAAATTCCTAATAAAATTTAATAATAATAATTAATTTTATGGATTTGTTTAAAATGTGACTATTAGTTTTGAATGCTCATTCACCTACAGTAAAACAATTATAATTTCCACAGTAAAAATTCACAAGTCACAGATATCTGAATGGTGATATCATTGTACGGTTTTGAAATGGGGATTGCCATGATATATTTATCATTCTTTGTGACATAATCGCTGTCTCATGTCATTACATGATTAAAAGTCTAACAAAAAGAGATTTAAAAAAGTGGAGACATGTCCAGATTATTGGTTAGAAATGAAAAAACTTGGTACCTAAAATAAATGAATAAATAAATTGTCTTCAGTGAATCATTGAAATGTCTGAATTTCATGACAGTTCTTATCCTTCTGTTCAGAGAGTAGTAACCCTAATTTTTTAACAGATAAATCTTGTTCCTTACAGGACCAAATACAGCTCACCCATGACATACGATTATAAAGTGTTTCTTCCATTCAATTTGTCACTAAAATGTTATAATTTATGAAGTGGCAAAAAGAGGTATATAATATCAAGACATATATGTGTGCATATCTATGAGGCTTGCATGGAGGATATCCCTGTTAGTTTTAAATTTTTTTTGCAGTTTTTTTTTTTTTATCTAGGAAAAGTTTAGTTAAGAAGCATCCAAGTGATAGCACAAGCAGCTCAATAGAAACTGTCTAGTCTGCTGAGAAGTCTTGATCTAGTTTTGAGAGACATTTGCAAGTTTCATAACTTTAATATAAAACCTGTTTTTAGATATCTGGTTGCTTGTGTGTGGCATCTGAAAATGGAATGCATGTATTAACTAAATGATTTTTAAAAATATAAATATATTTTGTTGTTTTCATTTGCATGATAGTTAGTTTACCATTTGGAGAATTTATGGATTGAACACAGGGACACTTTACCACCGGGTCACATCCCCCAAATTTTATTTATTTATTTATTTTAATTTTCAGAAAGGGTTATCACAAAGTTGCGTGGGGTTTTGCTATGTTTCTAAGCCTGTTTTTTTTTTTTTTTTTTTTTTTAATTCTCCTCTTCCCTTTGCCTCTCAAGCCGGTGGTATGACAGGCATGCTCCTGGGATTTTAGCAATTTTTTTTTGGGGGGTGGGTCATAGAGATTAAACTCAGAGTCACATTCTGAGGGCTATTTTGTATTCCATTTATGACAGTTTCAATGAGTTGCACAGTGTCTTGCCATTGCTGATGCTTGCTTTGAACTTGTGATCCTCCTGTTTTAGCTCCAAAGCCACTGAGATTTCAGTCATGCACCACCATGACTACCCAGTTTACCAATTTTTTAAAACAAATACTACCTTAAAATGTTTTCCAATGTAGAATTTATTATTTATATATTAATCTTGGAACAACCACCAAAAATTCATGACTCTTAAGAATAGTATATAATTACATAGTAAAAAGTTATTTTTTAAGCTAACAAAAAGTATATACACTGATTGAAATATATCCTCTACTTTTGTAAGACAAAGAATCATAATTCTGATAGAACTCTCGAATTTTTTTTGTGCTGGTCTAAGTGTAAACCAAAACTCTCCTGAGAAGTCAGTGTTATTAAATATTCGTTAATAAATAAATAGTCTCATTTTCTTTTGATTTGTGTCATGGTGTTTTTTATAGAGAATTTTATTTATTTATATGTAGTGCAAAAAATCAAACCCATTTCCTCACATATGCTACATGAGTGATATTCCTCTAAGCCACAACCCCAGCCCCTTCATGGAACTGTTTATAAAAGACGTAAAGTTAAAATATTATTGTCTGAGTAAAGATCAGTCAGTAATTTTTAACATTTATTATTTAGTTGTAGGTGGACAAAATACATTTATTTATTTATTTATTTATTTATTTATTTATTTTTGTATGGAGCTGAACATTAAACTGCATTCCTCATACATGCTAGGTGAGTGCTCTTTCTCTGAGCCAAAACCCCAACTCCAAGTATAGTTAAAGTAACCTTTAGCCCTCTGATTTCTGGTATAAAGAATATAAGAAATGGCAAAATCTAAATTTTGTCATTCTATAGTCAAGAAATGAGGGACTCAGAGAAATAACTGTATTATTTTGAGTTGCATATCACTTTAGTGGAAGATTAAGTTCAAATACAAATAAATAATAGGACCAAAAATAAAACAGCATTCTTTCTATATATTAATTATGTTCTCTTCCATATGATTCTAGCTAGAAGATGTGACTTTAATCAGCATCTTACCCTTTTTGTACATCTGAAAAAAGTACTATCTAGTCACTATGCACACAAATAATCTTTTACATTAGGATTCAATGAAAAATTATGTTTTATAAGCACTTTTACAGAGGAGTATTCATCACCCTTCTTTGATTCATTCTCATGCTTTATAGGTATTACTGTCAAAGGTTTCCTTACCATGAGTTTGTTTAGATACTTGTGAGGCATCAATTTCATGGGTGTCTCTTACCCCTATAAAATTATGTGCCAGATTTAGCTGGAAAGTTCTCAAAAATCAATTTCTCAAAGTAAAAATGTATTTTTATTCTATTGTTTCTCTCATTATTTTTTTCTTATCTTTCTTGGAATATGCTTACTTTTCTCCATAAGATAGTGCTGGTGCTACCTTAATTCACAATTTATTATTTATCCAAAGATAAATGTTAGTATGTTTTAACTTTTTTTATAGATTTTTTTTCTTCACATTTTATACCATTTATAGATATCTGTTGAACACTTTTCAAGTTCTTCATGAGCATGAACACCAAAGAGTCAAAATGAGAAACTGTGTATTAAGGACTATCTAATTAAAGATCTTGGATCTGCCAACAATGGTGTCAAAATGTGAAAAGGAGAATATCTAAAACTGCTGAGTCCAGCAATGAACAGCATGAGAGGATAGCAGGCATGTGATGTCAAAGAAAAAAGCAGGTAAGAATCTTGTGAAACTAACAAGGTAGGAGAGGCAGAAGGATCATAATTTGAAACTCAGCCTCAGCGAAAGGGAGGCACTAAGCAACTCACTGAAAGCCTATATCTAAATAAAATGCAAATGAAGGCGGCAATGTTGCTCAGGAGTTCAGTGCCCTTGAGTTCAATACCATATAATAATAATAATAATAACAACAACAACAATAATATAATATTCAAAATAAACTAATCTCCAGTAATGGCCATTAATGTGTCAGTGGTGTCAAATTCTTGATCTTTGATAGACAAATAAAATTTCATGCATGCTTTGGTAAATCTGAGATATAACAGTCATACAAAAATTATATCAGTTCTTGTAATGTATAGTATGTGTATAAAAATGCCTCATTAAAAGACAGGCATACACTCTAAGAAATGCACTCAAAATGACTTTTCCATTGTTGCAAATATCATACTGTATACTGACATTTAGATTGTTTACTACTACAATCTTAGGCTATATATTGTAGCTGTTGTTGTATATAAATTCCATCACTGACTAAAAGATCACTATGCAACACATTATTGTATGTTATAAACTTAGAGAGATCAGTGTACCAAAAAGAGAATTTTAAATTTTTTTAGTTGTTAGTGGACACAATATCATTTATTATTATTATTATTTTATTTTAATGTGGTGCTGAGGATCAAACCCAATGCCTCTCATGTACTAGGTGAGCACCCTACTATTGAGCCATAATCCTATCCCTAAAACAGAATCTTTAAAAAAAATCTTTACAATTAGACAATGAAAAATGAAAGTTTCCACTGCTGAGGAGTACAAAATTGCTATCCTTTCTAAATAAAGTTTTATATCTATGGGGTATCTGTGTCACACACACACACACACACACACAAACACACACAAAGTGATTTTAATCTTGCTTAGTGCAACATAATAAGTCTTTCAAAGATAGTCAATATGTAATTATAAAACATTCAATAGTTACTATAAGAAAAAGTAAGTTTTATTGTGAATGTGTTGGTATTGCTCATAGTATCAACTGCTTAAGAAGTTATGACAAAACCAATCCCCCAAAAACAAATGCTGAATGTTTTCTTTAATACAAAGAGACTGATTCATAGTGGTGTAGGGAGGGACATGAGAGGGATAGACAAACTTTAGATAGGGTAGCAGGGTAGGGGAGAAGAGAGGTGGCAGAGGGTTTGCAATTATGGTGGAATCTGATGAAAACCATTCTATAAAGTACATTTATGAAGACACAAATTGATGTGAATATATTTTGTATACAGCAAGAGACATAAAGCATGTGCCCTACATGTGTAATAAAATTATAATGCATTCCACTGCCTCATATAAATAATAACAACAATAATAATAATAAAAGAAATTTCACAGAGATGATTAACAACTTATTCAGACTCTGTCTCATATAATATTAAGACTAGAGTCTAGTTTTGAATGGAAAGGCACCCTTGATTTCAGTCATAAGAAGCACACAGCAATGGGAAACTTATTTCTTTTCAAAGTTGCACAAAACAAAATGTTAAACAAATTAATAAATTGGGCATTAAAATAATCAATAAATGAAGTTATACCATTAAATGGCACAAAGTAACAGGTAAGAAAAATTGCCTGATGCATGAATAAATACATTCAGCAAGAAAAAGACAAGGACATCATGAGAAGAACAGTCAAATAACTTGAATATTCTCTTTATACAGGTGATATCTAAGGGTTCAGTACTCATAAAAAATAAAATATAACCAAATACATAAAATTAAACAGTATTCATGAAGATGTGGAGTGAAAAGTTCTCATGAACTACAGATTAATTATAAGTGGCTATCTTTTTGTAAAAAAATGTGTGCCTATTGAAGGACATGACACTTCCCCACCGGTAACATTAACTTATAAATATGACTGCTCTTAAAAACCATAATAATATATAAAAGAAGAGCTGCATGGTCCATAGAGTTGAAATCTGTAAGGTGAAAGAAAATATAATGTGCACATAAGAAACGTAAAAATAATAAAGTGTGAGTAAAGTGGTTTCTACTGTCAAGACACATTTTTGCCACACTACATTCAGCCTAACAAACAGTAAAAAACACCACATCAGTATTATATAAAGGTAACTTTTTGATACTACTTCACACATTGCATATACATTTTAAAGGGAAATATGTAGAATTTACTGGTAAATAAAACTTGAATTAGGACATTAAAAAAAACCAATTACACACATGTGTTTAGATACTATACATCACTACAAAGAAAACAATTTTCCTTGAATGAAATCTGTAACATTTTCATCAATATTTTAGCATGTAGGACTGGGGTTATGGTAGAGTGCTTACCTAGCACATATGAGGCACTGGGTTCAATCATCAGCATCACCTAAAAGTAAATAGATAAAATAAAGTTATTATGATTACAACTAAGAAAAAAAACATTAACAAAGAAATTTCAGCATGCTTCTCTATTAAAAGAAAGAGACTGAAAAAAAATTACATGGAATGAAAAGTATTTATGAAATACCTCCAAAACCTATGCTTCAGAGAATCAAATGAACTATTAGTATCATTAAGAGAAACTGATGTATATAATGAATGTATAATACAATACTGAAATTCAAGGAGTCATAGTATGAACCAAACACAAAGATGAATCCATATGCATGTAATTTCTTGTATTTTTAAGATAAATAAAATGGTCTAAGCCTATCCGTATCAAAAATAAGGCTAGAAGTAAATAGATAATACAATACAATCTAAAGTTAGATGGGTCACATTTTCCTGAGCGTTTGTTTGCAGAATATGTAAGGTACTGGGTTCAAAATCATCACAAAGAGCAGATATTAAGGAGAGATCAAGTTAGAAGTTGTTTTAGTTGCCTTTTTCAACAATGTGACTAACAAATTGACCAGAGAAATTGTAGAGGAATAAAAGTTTATTTACAAGCTTAGGGTTTCAAATGTCTTAGCCTATAGAATACTGCTCCATTTCTCAGGGCTCAAGGTGAGGCAGAACATTATGGCTAAAGGGTGTGGTAGAGGGAATCAACTGACATAGTGATAACAGTAAAGAGACAGATTCATTATTGGGAGAATATACAAATTTAGATTCCAAAGCTCTATCCCCAATTCTCACTTTTTTCAGCCACACACTATCAATTCAGTTACCACATAGTTAATTCATTCAGGGATTAATTCACTGAGGACTTTAAAGCTATGACCCAATCATTTCTCCTCCAAACCTTCCTGCATTGTTTCACATATGAGCTTTTGGGGAACACGTCACAGCTGGACTATAACAGAAATAGAGCAAAATAGAAGGCTTTTAACCCACCCTTTCTTTACTAATATATTAATACACATTTACTCATGTTATGTGTGTTACTTTGACAAAGTCATAAATGAATTATGAGATTTACATACATTGGACAAGTGAAAGAATATCTACAATCAAATGAGTAGAAAAAGCTAGGGTACACGTGGGCATTTGAGTTGTTTACTGAAGTGCCACATATTTCAGAAATATTCCTACAAGTTTGAAGGCACCTTAAATAAGGGGAGATTGAGATAATATATAAACTGACTTTAAAATTTTCTGTAATTTTTATCTTAACTTATCCACTGGTTAAAGAAGGAGTGAAATGTAAATGTGAAAATTACAAAGTGGTTTTCTTCTGTGACCAAGTAAGTCTTTTGATTTGTTTCACAACCTGAAGTCAAGGCAGAAAAATTACATCTCAAAGGTGTCAGTTTGTCCCAAAAAGAGATTTACCAGTGGTTTTACTAACTTCTCTTGTTGGAAGAATTACTTCACTCTTGAATCAATAAAGCGTACAAAAGGGGAAAATTAATCAATCTCCTGATAGACTCAGTAAGATTTGAGCACTTTCTGAGACCTGACCTACCATTGTTTACACCAGTAATAATTCCAGGCCTACCAGTAGGTTTTCAGAATAAGTTTCTCCATGCACTGAATGTCTAACATTAGCAACTTCTGTTCAAGGGAGTATATTTTAAACTTTCAATTGCTAAAAGCAATAGAGACGAGCATGGGCAAATCTTGATGTATTTCAAGCCGTTGGATTTGCATTGTTTGTAACACTTCCAAAGACAAAAATTTTCAGCAGTAGTGTTAACAAAGCTTACAAATCGCAGATTCTTGTTTCATTTCATCACAGAAAATATTTACAGGACACTCTTCCTCTGGCTACTTGAAATCCTGGAATATAACACACTTGCATCAGTAATTTAAAGTATCAGTAAAATAAAAAATATCCTGCACTTTGTGCAGTGTTGTCAGAATGCCTATGCTTAAAATCTCAAAGACTGAGGATAGAGTTCTGGCTTGGTTGTAGAGTGCTTGCACAGCACATCAGTGGCACTATATTTAAGAATCAGTACCACATAAAAATGAATAAATAAAATAAAAGTAATTTGTCTATCTATGACTAACAAAACGTAAATAAAATATTAAGAACTAAAATATAAAAATCTGAAAGATAATAGGTACTCCAGAGCATGCAAGCATCATATAAAAAGACTCAGTTGAAAAAAATATTGGTGAGAATATCAATTGAATAAAGCTATTTTTGAAAATGGTATTAAGGTTCTTCAGAAAGTTAAAATAAAAAAAAGGCTTATGTTCCACTAGATGTTATTCTGGGTATGAATCTAAAAAAATACTGGAGTTATTACATCATAGAACCACTGCATGTCTATTTTCATTATAGTATTATTTACAGAAACTGGTAAGAAAAATGAAGTACTTTTTTTAGATAAATGTTAGGTTGGTAATGGTGCCACATGCCTGTATTTTTAGTAGCTTGGGAGGGTGAGGCAGGAAGATTATGAACTTAGAGCGAGTCTTAGTAACTTCTCCAAGAGACACTAACAAAATCAGTGAGACCTTGTCTCTAAATAAAATATAAATATAGGGCTGGCGATGTAGCTCAGTGGTAGGCTAGCTCTGGATTCAACACACAATACCATAATCAAACAAACAAATAAAGAAATAAATGAATAGGACCAACTTACTGACCCCATTCTTTATTTTCTATGAAGCAATTTACTTGCATCCTTTCTGGCTTAGCTGGACAGGATATGTCACATTCCTTAACAAACTGTTATCTGCAGGAGAAATGCAGTTTCAAAATAATGTTTATAAAAGCAACCTATGTTACTCTAAACAAGAGAATTTTTTGACTGTGCTAAAGACCAGATTCTGAAAAACAGAGAAACAAGGGTAATTCTTAATAACCAAAAAATCTGCAACAATTTTGCTTATGAGTTAATTTAGAAATGGTGAGCATGAATCTAATTAACCTAAAGTTGTCAGGGCAGTGAATACTTGAGAGTTTTATGTTATTCTAACTATCAGTACAAAATCAAGAACTGTACCTGGGAAGGACCCTTTGGAATCTCTGTTTAGATCTCGAAGAAAACTGGAATGCAAGAGAGCCTGCAAGAGAGACATGTTCTCTTTTCAGACAGAAAATTCTCTCTCTTCAGAGTGTCATCTTTTTCCTCTTTCACTTCACTTCTAATAAACTAATTGGTTGCTACTCTGATTGATAAGTTTGAGAACTTTATGTCTTCATTGGAAAAAAAACTGCATTTTAAGGGGCATGGTCTTCACAGTACCTCAGTTTCCCAGAGGGTCCCAGCCCTGTATAACTAAAAGATCATTGACATCTGAACGGCTCTCAGAGACTTCCTTAAGTGCCTTAACTTCATACTTTATACTGCTCTCTGGAAGAAAAAAAAAAAAGAACGATATTCACTAGAAACTTCAACAGGCTTTAGATATGATATCTCTTCACAATTTTATCAGGCAGTTATGAAACCCCCATTTAACACAATACGGGAGGTTAGAATGAGGATGCATCACACAGGAACGTAATAAAAGAAAAATTTTAAATCAGACATTTTGATAAGGTGAATGTGCCTGGGAAGACAGAGGGAGGAGACAGACATTGTTTTTATTTTTTAAATTTTCAAGTTACTTGTCTTCTTTTCTCTCATGTAAAATGCTCACAAAGAGAAAGCAAAATCTTTAAACTGCAATGAAGTTCTTTTCAAAAAAATTAAAAATACTGCATTCATTTGGAATGTTGAATAGAAAAAATAAAATAGTTGACAATGCAGAGAGGGAATGCTGGCATTAAATATGTGGACAGAACCGAGTGCGGTGGTGCACACTGAAATCAATCCCAGTATTTTGTCAGGCTGAAGCAGGAGGATCATGAGTTCAATTCCAGCTTCAGTGAACATCAGGCGCTAAGAAACTTAGTGAGACTCTTTCTTTAAATAAAATATAAAATAGGGATGGGGATTTGGCTCAGGGTTCAAATGTGCCGATAAGTTATACAATGACTTAATATCCAGTGATACATAACTTTTCCAATACTATAGACTGGGTGCCAAGATTCAATCACAAGGTTCACAGAAGTCATATGAAGTCATATGGTGACTTATAGATAGTGTTTGTGGTGAAGTGTTCCTGAACCCACTGACACAGTCACACTGCGGGATGCTGGGGCAGAGCAGAACCATATGGAATCTGGAACCATAAGGAATGTTAAGTGCTTTGTTTATGATACTCATGATATAAATAAAAGGGTATACATCAATCAATAATAAAAGTATGTGTTACTTGAGATTGCAGGAAAACTCCCAGAATGAGACTAAGGGTACAATTAAGACATGCCCTGAGATGTGTTTCAATATCTCTGAGGACACAAAATAGTTTTATTTCTCAAGAAGTTTATGGGGAAAAGATTTCAAATCAAGTTTCCTGAGAAAAAATTAACAATTTACTCTAAGCCCCCAATCCTAAAGTCACACTTTTGTGACATATATTCCTCCAACTAACATACTCTCTTACTTTACACAGGAATTCATGATGAAAATAGGAAACAAGGGCTGGAGATGTGGTTCAAGTGGTAGCGCGCTCACCTGGCATGCGTGTGGCCTGGGTTCGATTCACAGCACCACATATAAATAAAGATGTTGTGTCCACTGAAAACTAAAAAATAAATTAAAAAAAAGAAAATAGAAAAAAAATAGTTAATAAAAATGACAAATGGTTTGAGGTGCAGAGCCTGCCTTTTAATTAAAGATCACAAAGACATGAGGATTGGTATACTTTGAACAATGATCAAAGAAACTCTTTTAAGAAAGTGGTTAAATAGGTCATATGAACAAAGGAAATTAGTTGGAAATTAAAAACAAAATAATGTAAATTTAATATAGATATATTTTTGAGACAGTTCAGAGTAGTAGGCTTCTAAAAAATAGGCTTTCACTGTTTTAGTGTTATTTATGGGAACTTTAGGAGTAAGAAAGCTTACCAATAATTATAAGTATATTTTAAATTTAAAGGTCAATGGAATAATTATAGGTATGATTTAAAGTTAAAAGATAATAATAGGTCAAGAGACAGGTAGTCAAGTTTTGTATTCGAGCCCCTAGAGACTGAGGTGAAAATGTAAAAGACTAATCATGATTGGCAAAGTTACACGAAAAATTCTATATAATGTGCTTAATATCTTTGATAATTAACATATGTTTGACAAGATTGTAACTCTTGAAAGTTATGTAAACCAAAGAAGTTTTGATGCTATCCATTAACTACCAAAAGGAAAAAAAACCTGTAAAACAAACAAACAAAAAAATAATAAAGGCCCTCTAGGGGCAGCAGATCCTTCTGAAGGGTGCTCATAACTTGAAACCATCATCCTGTCTCCTTTTCTTTCATGGACGCTACTTATCCTTCAGCACCAGACACCACTTGTCCCTCAGGATCCCTTGATCCGTACTGGGGCTTGACCTTGGCAATAGTGATTTACTTTTTTTTCATTTAAATCTAAAGTTGACTCTGTTGATGGGATGTATTAAGTTATGAAAATAATATATATATATATATATATATATATATATATATATATATATATATATATGAACAGAGAGACATAAATGCCTGTGATTTGTGCTAATATTCTCATAGTACCCCATACCAAAAGAAAAAAAAAGACAAAATCCTATGATTAGTCTCCAATCATAATTATTATTTAGTTACTTATACTCTAGGGTCTGGGATACTGACAGATCTAGAGACCTGGCCCACTCCACATCTTTTTCTTTATTAATGTTAATACTAGAAACTTTAGCATTTTACTGTGTCTCCTAATTTATAAAGGAGTGGGGATATTACTGCCTCAGGGAATTAATAATGAGTTGAAATCTCAAGCTGTTTTCTCATAAGACCAGAGAACATGAATATTAAAGAAAATTTAAAGTAATTGTAATATTTCTTTTTTATAAAAATATACACATATGTATTCATGAATTGATTTATCCTTATATACATGACAAATGCACTTCTCTCAGTGCTGGATCCATGTATTTGGAGGAAACTCTGCCATGAAATAATATGGTCCTGAGCACTTAGTGCAATTCACAGCAAATTAAAAAAATAAAGCCATCACAGGAGAATATGAGACCCTGTCCCAACACTCTATCTCTGTGTCTATCCATCCATGAATGCATTCATCTGTTGTCATGGGGCTCTGTAGTGAGTACCTCTTGATCTTATCCCTATTGTTTTTTTTTTTCCTACTGGGAATTGAACTCAGGGGCACATGACCTCTGAGCCACATCCCCAGGCCTATTTACAAATATATAATTATATTTATTTAGAGACAGTGTCTCACTGAGTTTCTTAATGCTTTATTATTGCTTAGGCTGGCTTTGAATTCACAATCCTCATTCCTCAGCCTGTCAAGCTGCTGGGATTACAGTCATGCACCACAGCACATGGTTGATCCCCAGTCCTTTATCAACAAAAAAAGCAACCAAGAACCAGTCTTTGTGACTTTGTTTCTGGTCTGAATGCAATTTACTGTCACTCAAACAGTAAACCTACTAGCCTCAGTTTGGAGGAAGTGCCTGAAGCCCTTTCCAATCTCTCTCTTAGGTGAGAACAGTCCAATCAACACAGAGCCAGTGATGATGGGTGGGCTTTCACATTCTCCTGTCTTTGTGTTTCTGGAGCCTGCCATTCTTTTAATCCATTTCTATGTTTTTTGTTGTAGATCTGGAGCTCCAGGCTTCTGTGCTACACAGGAGCTGAAAAAACTACAGCAGGGACACTAAGCATACTGAAAGCCAGAAAATGGCAAGTGTGTGTTCTTATTTTGAGACTGGGTAGGGAGGCTGTTTGAAGCCACTGAGACTGGCAATGTCAGGAACTGAAATTTGTGGCCAGGAACTCATCATAATTGTTTTCAGTGTCTGGTGGTGTTAGACCAGGACACAAGAAAAGACCACTTACTCCAATTAAAATCAAATTAAATCAAGCTTATTATTTCAACCAGCCGGGCTGCCTCTCCCACCCAAAACTGCAGGAACAAGACAGACCCGAAGCTTTCCTGCATCCCAGCATTATAGCCCAGAAAGTTACAAAAAGGGAGGTTACAGATAACAAAACTCTGAGGAGCATAACACTAATGGTAGTTTACATTATTGCTGACCCCAACATCAGAATTTAGGAAGGTCTTTAGAGCCTCAGAGGAGGTCGTTATCTGGCCAGGGAAGGCCAGGATTTGTGAGGCATCAATAAAGTTTCAGAGAGGGCTGCAATCTGGTCAGAGAGCCAGGCATGGGTGAGTTCAAGGCACAGGCAGGCATTCCAAGCAGGTTCAGAATTTGCAGTAACTTATTGTAAAGCTGAAATTATCTTTTCATGGCTTTGTGGCGAGATGGCTCCCAATTTTAAGAAAAAAATCAGGTTGGGTCTATCACTCCCCCCCCCCTTTTTATGTATTCCTTCAAATATTTGATAAGGTAGGGAAAGAGCACTGAGAGAATTTTAATTCCTCAGGTAACAGTCTCCAACATTTTTTGAACTCACCCAAAACTGGTCTCCCTGATTTGATCTGACTTAATTAATTACTAATATTGACAGTCTATTTATTTTTGGCTCCATTGTTGTAAGAAAGGGGCATCACTTGTCTTGGCTTCTTCTGAGCTGAGAGGGGGTGATGTGAGGAGACACGCCATGAGGAACATGAGTTTCCTTTTAGAAGTCAGTTCGGTTTGAAGTCTGGTTGGGGAAGAACAGGTTGTAAAGTCATCTGGGGATGGGTGCTTCGAAGAGAGAAAAAAAGACCATGAGTACTGAATAAATGTTGCAGCAACTTGAGCATGTCACTGTACAGAAATTCCCTCACAAGGCTTCAACATTTTAAAACTTAATCTTAAACATCCAACAAATAAATCTTAACACCCTTATATTAAGAGTACTGGGCTTTAATGTGTATAACTTTACAATTATTTATCTTTTTTATTAAATGGGATCTGTATTATCCTATCTGTCTTTTAGGTGATGGCTTATTATCTTAAATTAATCCATGTTGTGTTCTTAATGCAAATTTTCTGTAAAATAATAACAGGGAATCTTTAGATCACTTATAAGGAAATTACAAAATAAAATTAACTAGAGTGAAAATATTTAGTTCATTTAATAGCTACCCTGAATTTTGGCTGAGGAATACATTATATCCCCTGTTTGAGATCCTAGTAGTCTTGACAGATAAAAAAAACTTTTGAACATAACTTTAAAGGAACTAAAATCTGGCCTACTGCTTTTGTAGTCATTCTCACATATAGTAAGATGGAACACAGAACCTTAACTCAGGTAAGGCCCGGCCCTTTATAAATCGTAAGTGTTCCAGTTCTAAAGCTGATATTTGCTTTTTAAATATCACTTTACAAAGTTTACATAAATTGTTTGAGGTCACATGAACATTAGCTAACACCATATGATATCACATTTAAAACATGAATTAAAGAAAGGCTTAAAGAAAGGTTAAAAAAGTTTTTAACCTTTACATAGTTTAGGCTCTCATTAACTTAAAAATACATGTAAATTGTTCCCCAATGTAAAAAGTAACATAAAACTTTACATATCTTGTTGATAACAAGTAAATAAATCCCCAATATATTTTTTTACCATACAACTTCAGAACACTAGCTTGATATATGCTCTTTTAAAGTTTCTCCCTTACAGACTTGTATACCTGGAAGATATGAGCACATTAATAGCATCACAATTACTTTGATGTTTTTATATTAACCAAGTTTAGCTTTTAAAAAATGACAGTACGATGCTCTAAAATAACAGTTTTTATTTAACCAGTTGTTTAATTTTTATGGTTGCTTGCTTTAGAAAATAAAAAAATCTTAATAAACACAATGTAATGGGTAAACTTGTGTTTTAAGAAATTTTTTCTCTTTCACACATGACTGATTGTAAAAACAAACTCATACAGACTACAGTAAATTAATCAGATATGTTAAAAAAGTACTTTTGAATGAGTAAACCCATATGAAATTTACTTTACTTATTTTACCAAAATATTAGACAAGTGAGTTGAACAGTGCTAGCCATTTTTTGTTGTTGTTGTTGAAGGAAAAATCCTAGAACCAAGGCATATTAGACATTTTATAGACATTAATATTTTATGAGTTTTTTGAACACCTAGAAAAACATGTAAGCTTAAATTTAAAGACATTTATTTTATCTGTTTATTCAATTTAAATTGAACCATTTAAATCACATGATTTAAATCTTTGGATCCACTTTTTAAACTTTGTTTTTATGAGCGCTTCTTATATATGTTAATTTGTATATCATATATATGATATACAGACATATGTATATATATAGACATACAACACTTAACACAAGTGTGCACACATAACAATAGTAAAGGCCTTGTAGCTTTTCACAGGTGAAATCTCCATTGCAACATTTCCAAAACTCCAAGGTTGGTCAAAGATAGAACTGATCAGAAAAACATTAACCTATGTCTGTAGGATCAAAATCATGAGCACAAAAAAATACAGAATCTAAGAAGAAAAAAAAAGAATCCTAGAAAAAATGACTGGCCACTATTTAGTAAATACCATACAATTTACCTTTTTTGTTAAGGCCTCAGATCAGTCTCATACTGAGCTTGCAGGCTTCTTTCATTTGCATTTCAACATAAGTCCTGGCTGAGGTCTGGAAAGAAAAACTGCTATTCCGAGGAGACACCTCAGGCCTAAGGCATTTTAACCATAAGTCATAATTTTCAGGTTCGGATGTTGAAAATAATGATACAAGTTTAAGATACAATTCACAAAATTTTATATCTTTACATCTCGTTTTGTCAACAGATTCCATACTATGATTTACTATCCTTTTCCAAATTAATGCACTGGTACACAGTGACATTTTCCCAGGCTATTCAATTCAAAATTGGTGAAAAAAACTGAATGATTGGAAGTAACTTGCCAACTTGGAAGTAGAGTTAGTTTTCCATTCTAAGTATTTAAGTTCTCTGGCATAAATTATCTGAAATCATAAACTAAACAATTACCTAATCCCAACTTTTAACTGCAAGATTGTGCAATGCTTCAAAAACCCATTCAGATACCAGACTGTTACAATTAAACATCATCTTTTAGACACACATTCAGCAAAGATCATTCCCAAGAAACAATTTATGATATCAATACACTATTGCACATATCTTAAAGGGCCAGAAACAAAGACACAGGTCAGACAGACAGAAAGGAGCTCCAGACTGTGGCTGACAAACAGAAACCTTTAAAACAGAGCAGATAAGAAAAAAATCTCCTTCACCAGTGGCACTATAGATGCCCCCACAAGGGGACCAGATGTTTTCACAGAGGAGCAACCAGAAATGTAAAATCAAGGGTCTCCATGGCGACTTTACTGCATTTAGTGTCCCCTTTTTCTTTTTTATTTTTTTAAGAAGACAGAGGTGGCATAATCCTTACAGTGCAACAAAAAAAGGAGGGAATTCCCCAAAGAAACAGGGCTTCAGCAGCTTCTGGGAGTCCCTCAGTCCCTCCTTTTACTTACAGGATTAGCTCCTCTGGTTCCACTCCACCCCAGGCATGCTCTATCTCCTAACACTTCAGTAGTCAGCTCTGAAAAATTTCCAGGGGGGTGTGGTATCAACATTTGTAACTGAAAGTTTGGTTCCTGATCTTGAAACCAATTAATGGCAATTTAAAAATGAGAACAGGGTTTTGAGAAAAAGAAAAAGGGAGGTTTATTGCTTTTCTAACAAAGAAGAAACACAGGGACTCTGCCCAAAGGTTGTGACTCTCTTGATTTGGAGGGACAAGGGGTTTTAAAGGAGGTTCACTTGTTAACCTAGGAGATACTCAGTTCTTAGATCCCCAGCAGGCATTGCCCTCTGCAGTGGGTGTGCTCCAGCAGCCAGCTAGGGGTTCTCTCATCCTGCTTAACAAAGGGGGATAAAGTTCATCACAGTTCCTTAAAACACAGTCCAAAGGGGTTTCAGACTTACTTGCTTTATTACCCATTTTCACATCCAATATCCTTAAGTTTTTACCACAGAAATCACACAACAAAAGGCACAAAAACAAACAAACAAAAAACATATAGAACACAGAACAAAACACAAGAAAACAGAAACCCGGTGCCAAAACAGAAAAACAGAGGAGCAATGCATCGTCTTGCTAAAGCTCCAGGGTAGGAGCGCGTGCATGCCCATCGGCACCTCTCTATCCTTCCAGAGAAATTCCCTACAGAACAGAACAGAGGACAGAACAATTTCTCATTACTGTCCTGAAGAGGAGTATATGTGAGCCTTTTCAGGCCACCTCTCGGTCTTCAGAAGAGATCTCCCTTAACTGGATAATAGATGTTATAATGACACCATTTACCTATGGAGGCCTCCTCCACCAGGTGCTTGCTAATATTTTTAGTGCGGCAGTTCACTGCAGTGCTCCAGAGACTGAGGCTCACTCCAAGGCCTTGGAACATCTCAAGGTGCGCACCCCCTAGAGTGGCTCTCCAGCCCAGAGCCCTGGAGCGAATGCTGGCTTCAGAATTTCCAGCAGTCTTGTCTTGTGATCTGGTCTGGCAGGGTCATTTCGCTGGGGCCTCCAAAATGTTAGACCAGGACACAAGAAAAGACTACTGACACCAATTAAAATCAATTTAAAGCAAGCTTATTATTTTGACTGGCTTGGCTGCCTCTCCCTCCCAAAACCGTGGGAACAAGACAGAAACCCCAGCTTTTCTGCAGCCCAGCTTTATAGGCCAGAAAGTTACACAAAGGGGGGTTACAGATAACAGAACTCTGACAAGGATCACACTAATGGTAGTTTACATTTATTGCTGGACACAACATAAGAATTTATTAGGACCATTTGAGCCTCTGAGAGGGTCATTGTCTGGCCAGGGAAGGCCAATATTTATGAGGTGTCATTAAAGTTTTAGAGAGGGCTGCTCTCTTGTCTGAGAGCCAGGCATGGGTGGGCTCAAGGCACGGGCAGGCATTCCAAGCAGATTCAGAATTTGCAGTAATTTATAGAAAAGCCTAAATTATCTTTTCATGGATTTGTGGCAAGATGGCTCCCAATTTTAAGAAAAGATCAGGTTGGGTCTATCATTACATCCCTATTTTTTAAATAATACAGGATATCACTGAGTCACTTAAGCTATTGCCAAGTTTCTGAGGCTGGTCTTGCATTTAAGTTCCTCCTGTTTCATCCTCCCGAGCTACTGAGAGTACATATATTCACAATAATACCCTGCTTCAAAAAAATTATTATTAGTGGATTATATGGCATTTTTATTTTGAGCTCTTAAGAACCCTGGTAGGACCTGGGAATGTGGCTCAAGCTGTAGTGTGCTTGCCTGGCATGCGTGTGGTGCTGGGTTCGATCTCCAGCACCAAATACAAACAAAGATGTTGTGTCTTCTGAAAACTAAAATGAATAAATAAATATTAAAATTCTCTCTCTCTCTCTCTCTCTCTCTCTCTCTCTCTCTGTCTTTAAAAAAAGAACCATGTTAGTTTTTTCAAAACTATCTTTATTAACTTTATATTTTAACCAAAATTTTTATCTATACATACACACATATACTCTGGAGTCCCTACTGTCTTTCAGATATTTGTTTGGTTTGGTGTGCTTTGGTGCTCGTGCGGTGCTTTCCACTGAGTTATGTCCCCAGTCCTTCTTTTTCTTTTTGAGACAGGTGATATATCACTAATATCTCACTAAGTTGCTTATAGCCTTGCTATGTTGTTAAGGCTGTCTTTCAAATCACAATCCTCCTGACTCGCCTGTCTAGCCTCCAGCGTATTTGCCACCACACCTAGCTCCTTCAGATTATTACAATAACCTTTTCAACAACACTGCCCAGGCTACAGAAAATCTCTTTGACTGATGCATTTTATCCCTGTGGAAAGTTTATATGAAGTAGCCAATTTAGAACTATTATGTAAAGATTTATTGGAATAAACAGGAATCATTGTTTTTAACCTCTTTTCTGAACTACTATTTGGTATCATATTCCATAAAAGCACTGGGAAAAGAATGTAAATTCATTTGTTTGATATCTAGAGAGATTTACATAAGCTCAGTCACCTTTTGTTCTGGAGATTGGTACTTCAGGACATAGTAACATAAATAAAATATGTTAAAGTTGAGACATTCAGTACACACATCCACACACACACACATCCAAACACACACAAAAAAACTTTCTAGGAGCAATTGTTAGTTCTGGCATTATTACTAGTTTATCAGGGACATAGTAACATAAACAAAATATGTTAAATTTGAAACATTCAATACACACATACACACACCCACCAAAAAAAACCAAAAAATTTTTCTAGAAGAAATTGGTAGTTCTGGCCTCATTACTAGTGTATCAGGGTTGGGGCAGGATTCAGGAAGTGCTAAAATCTCACATCCTGAAGTGGGATTCTTCCTCACTTCACCTACAATTAAAGCTAGAGTGAACTTCATCTGTCAGCAACAGTAATTGGGAAAATATGCTGGCAGATGTTGTTTTGAGATAAATTGACAGCTTTGATATTTGGGTACTTTTGTGTCTTGGTCACAGCTGATGAAACACTTGTGAAGGCGTTTATGGCTCCTAGATATCACCATTTTTTGTATCATTTCTTTCATATTTCCTTCTTTCTTTTTCTTTTCTTTTTTTTTTTTTTTTGGTAGGGGGTTGCTAGAGATTAAACCCAGGGCCTTGTGCATTCAAGGCAAGCCCTTTGAAAACTGAGCTACATCCTCAGCCCCTCTCTCACATTTCTGTTCACTAGAGCTGATGATGGTATTTGGGGATTTTGTCCCAAATGTGGTACATTTCTTAAGACTGGACTAATATCTAGTGTATCTAAATCTCTCTACTCACTCATGATTTTGCCAAAGAGACACTCACAGTAGTTTTTTTCCTTAAATGTATCTATAGATGGAGGGAGAGTGTCTCATTTAATATTCTGCTTTATTTTCAACATCATTCCCTCTTAATATTTGCTTTTTTTAGTGTTGCTAAGATTGGAACTGACTATCTTGCACATTCTGCACACACACTCTAACAGTGAACTTTGCCACTATGTCCCATTTCTAACTTTAGGTTGGATAGATTCATTCATTAATCTTTAATGTTAGTTTTCATATGGTTAGTTTTACATACACCTTTCTATTGCTCTTAACAATACTATTGATCTACATATGGTTTCAGATTTGATTAATATTATGATTTATTGGTCTGTATTATTGCAATATAGTTTCATAATATACATTAAGAATGTCTCAGTACAATAACTATATTATTTGGTTTTTTAAAAAGGTTTTGGGGTATTTTACATATTTATTTTTTTTCTATGATAAATTTATTTTTTTTTTTTGGTCCCTTCTTTTCTTTAATTTGGTACTTGGAATTAAACTCAGGGGAATTTTTCCACATCCCCAAGCCTATTTTGTATGACATTTAGAGACGGTGTCTCACTGAGTTGCTTAGGGCCTCACTTTTGCTGATGCTGGCTTTGAGCTCACAATACACCTGTCTTAGCCTACCAAGGTACTGGGATTACAACTGTGCACCAACAGGTCCAGCTGTCTTCTTGTATTTAGAGAAAAACATGCTAAAATTTTGATAGTAAAATATTATATATTAAATTGAGTTAAAATAGTTGTCTTTGTAATGATTAGTTTTATTTATGCACATGCTATTTTATGGGCTTTTGTAAATTTTTATTTCGTTTGTGATAAGTTCCAAGTATTTTCCTTGAAATCCATTATACACGTGATGTATTTAACAGATGTAACTTCAATATAATACTTATGTGGTATTTTGTACTCTAATTAAACCAAAAATGTTTCTGGGCTCCAGAAACCATTTTTTCTCAAACTGTATTATTTTTTTTTTATTTTTCTGAATCACCTCCTCTTTCCTCCTAGGCCCCAGATTTCCACTGCATTAACAAGTAGAGGTCTAGTCTTATGCTATCACATACTTGTAAACTGTAATAGTACACACATACTATTATTTCCACAGGTCTAAGCAGCTTGGTGAGGAGTATTTCATGTATGTGTGTGTGTGTGTGTGTGTGTGTGTGTGTGTGTGTGTGTGTATATATATATATATATATATTTCATGATGAAATAACAGCAATTTTTACTCCATCTTTAGTTCATGAGAATTTGTTTTGTGTCCTCATCAATACTGTGTATTCTTTTTGTTGTTGTTGTTTCTTACTGGAAATTTAAATTAGGGGCACACAGAGACTGAGTCACACATAGTTGCTTGGGGCCTTGCTAAGTTTCTGAGGCTGGCCTTAAACTCAGGATTATTTTGCCTTAGCCTCACAATCCAATGGGATTAGAGGTATGTGCCATGAGACCTGGTTCTATTTTACTATTATATTGAAATATATATTACTTCTGAAAATAATATATTCTTGATATTAAGAAAGCATAGAATACCATTTTCCCCACAAATAAACCCCCCCTTTTTTGGAAAAGATGTCAATTTTTTTTTTGGAAAAGATGTCAGTAGTGCCAAATGTATAATTTATTAATGTCTAAATGGCAAGTCCATTATTATTATTATTTTTATTATTATTCTATGTATTAGTTACAAAACTTTATCTCTTCATATTATTATAAGTTATATACTCTTTTCTATAACTTTATAGCATACATCAGTATGTATCAAAATGACCTTTTGGGGGGGGTTGGGAGGTGAGCGGAGGGATCATAGGGTTAGAAATGATGGTGGAATATGATGTATTTTGTTATATAAAGTACATGTACAAGGAAGTGAATTCATGTAAATATATTTTGTATAAAACCAGAGAAATAAAAAAATTTGCTCTATATGTGTAATAAAAAGTGTAATGCATTCTGTTGTCATATATAATTTTAAAAGTATTTAAAATTTAAAGATAAATGATGGCATATGTTCTACCTGAAAATAAATACTACTCCTTTTAAAAATTGAACTAAAGGGTCTGTTGGTCAGTTGTAAACTTTAGAAAGTACAAAATGTATCCTGAACATTTGGTAATACATAAACCTAGATTTAGCTATTTATAGTGTTTTCAGCAAAATTAAAAAAAAATACTGTAGAGTTCATTTTTTGCAATGTATACTCATAATTATATGAGATGCATATTGTACATATACATATATACTACCATTATATATAATTAATAAATGATTACTACATCTCACATTAACTACATTTATTTCAAATTAATTTGTCTTTTGAAAGCACCAATATATGACACTCTTTGATATATACACTTGGTGTGTCTTCAAATTTGTCACTTTTATGTATTATGTTCTTTTCTTTATTCTCCTTTTTATAGAATTTCTTTTTCCAATTATTGAGATTAATGAATTTTAAACAATTCAGTTTAACAGTGAAGTCTGTAGATTTTCATTTTTAACCTAAGACATAATACATCCCAAATAATAGGCTTATTGCTATGTAAATGACTTGAAAAACTTGCATATATAACACTCTGGCCTGACCTTACTCTGGACTATTGATATATGGGTGGAGGGGATCTGAAAGTGATCCATGGAAAATCAGAACAGGGATGGGACAGGATGTGAAATTGGTGGATATTTAGTATATAGTAGGGAGTATTCATAAAAAAGTATTGGTGGAACAGGTACGGGTAGAGAAAAAAAGTGCTCTGAAGGAAAGAGGGAAAGAATGACCAGCTCAAGAGTTCAGATTCAAAAAGTCTAATGGTGGATCAATGGTAGTTTGAGGGTAAAGGGTAGTTTCTTTGGAGGCAGAAATAAGGTAGAAATAAAAGAAGAAGGTAACTCTGGCACGAACCCCAAGAGAAAGAGTCAAATGAACACTACCCTCTATATTCACTATATATATATATATATATATATATATATATATATATATATATATCAAACTTCTATAACATTAGATTAAAGTCAGCCAGCCTCAGCAACTTAGTGAGGCTCTAAGAAAAACAGCAAAACCCTTTTTCTTTATAGAATAATTTATTAAAGGCTGAGAGTGTTTCTCTGTGAAAAAGCATATCTGATTTCAATTTGTCATATGAGAGAGACAGAGAGAGAGAGAGAGAGAGAGAGAGAGAGAGAGAGAGATCTTGCAAAAATTAAAAAAAAAACGAAATCAGTGACACTCTTAGTGTCAAGGATGTAAATAATTTAAAAGTAATAAAGAGCTAGTTGGAAATCTCACCTAGGTTATTAACTACTGCTTAGGAAGTTAGTCTACTCTCCAAAATATAAAAGTGAGAGAGGAATTCTTTATTAAACTGTATATAAGAAAATAGAGGACTTTTTACACAGTTCTTAGTTGACAAAGACTGAGTCAATTTTAGTGGGTGATTAGGGTTCTGCCAAGATGATAAATCCTTGAGTTATTTGGAATAATGTGATTTTATCTACTCTTCATAAATGAAGATTGACGTGTAATATAAATCAGGCTTGGCAAAGAGAAAACATTTCAATGAAAATTAAATGTATGAATAAAAACATAAAACAATATTTAACAAAACTTCAACATTCAGAATATTTACGCAATTATGTAATCACGAGTAATGTAAAAACAATGACAACTAAAGAGTAAGTGAATTAATAAAAAAACAAATAAATAATGTAATGAATGAATTAATCACATGTAATGTGATTAAAATTGTCAAAGTCAGCTTGTAGCCATGAAAAAAGTGTACAGGTACATAGAAATGGTGTTTTACTACTTACTGAGACATACCCTATGAACTATAAATTCCACTCCTAGGTGGGAAGAGTTGAACAAAGAACCATTCACCTGGCTCTCTCACTTGGGAACTGTGCAAAAAATTACCTTTTTCTTTCTCTCAAATTTTATTGCTGCTTCCAAGAACACTACCCTCTATATTCACACTGTCATTGTAGACTTGGAACCTGTGAACCCCTCTACTGTTCAAGATTTTCTTCTTTTTTTTCATTGCTCTTTTTCTCCCTACCCCATATCATCCACCAATACTTATTTTGTATTGCAAAATCTACATACTCACGAATCACCAGTCTTATATCTTACTATATACATTTCCTACCTTGTGCATGACCACTTTGAGATCCCCTCCATCAAAACATCAATAGTCCAAAGTGATCAGAATGGGGGTAAAATTTGAAGAATATTAAAGGTCAGTTATACAACAAGAAAGCTATAAAAAGTGGGCTTCATTTAAAGGTGAAAATAAAAAGAAAATCTTTAGACTTCACTAGTTAAAATAAAGGATCAAAGATTTATGAGTCTCAATAATTTGAATTATACTTGTGAGTAACTTTTTTGGAGGAAGGAATATAAGGACATTGCTAATGAGTTTAAAGCTCAAACTGTGTTTTTATTAGACAAAGAATAGAAAGATTTCAGAAATATTAAAATAATTGTGATATAATTTTCATAAAAAGATATACATATTTATTCACAAATTGCTTTAACCTTATAAACAGTTATAAGTGTCAATACATTTCTCTCTAGACTAGGTCTTATTATTGGAAGAAAATTTTGCCTTAAAATAACCCCATACAGAGTAATTTAATGCAATTAACAGGCCTCTAATAATAATAATAATAATAATAATAATAATAATAATAATAATAATAATAACAATAATAATAATAATAATAATAATAATAATAATAATAAGAAGAAGAAGAAGAAGAAGAAGAAGAAGAAGAAGAAGAAGAAGAAGAATTGAGTTGGGGAGGATTTCAGGGTTGTGAAGCATACCTGTAATATAAGTTAATTGAAAAAAAATGACAGGAGAATTTTAAACACTGTCTGAAGACATATATGTACATATTATTTCTAAAATGTGTTTATGATTTATGTAGTGAGGGTGCACAAGTTCAATACACTGTCTTTTTATTTTCTTGAATATTTTTTGTTGTAGATGGACACAGTACCATTAGTAGTTTGTTGGCTTTTTAAAAATATTTTTAGTTTTGGGCGGACACAACATTTTTGTTTGTATGTGGTGCTGAGGATCCAACCTGGGCTGCCCACATGCCAGGCGAGTGCACTACCGCTTGAGCCACATCCCCTCTAGGTTGGCTTTTTAATGCGGTGCTGGGTGTTCAACCCAGTACCTCACACATGCTAGGGAAGTTCTCTACCACTGATCCATAACCCTAGTTTCCAAAGTCTTTTACTCAATTTTTTTTGGGGGGGTAGAGTATGCATGTAGTACAAGGGATTGAATCCATGGCCTTATATCAGCAAAACAAGCACTCTACTGACAAAGCTATATTCTCAGCCCTGATCTGTAGTTGGTTAACAATGACAATGGAGCAGCCTGTCATTCAGACTTTGATTTTGTGCCCACTTGGCTCAGGTTGGAGGCAGTGCCTGAAGCCTTGACCAATCAGTCTCTTAGGTGAGTGCTGGGAGCCATCAGCCAAGTAGGTATGACAAATTCCTTGCCAGCTTACTCCCATGCTGTCTAGTGCTAGGACTTCTGAAAGGTGACCTTGCTCAAGGACCAGGGCAGGATCCGTGTTTAGGGTGTTCCCCCTTTAGAATAGGGCGGTTTAGCATAATAGAAGATTAGGGTGTTCCCCCTTTAGAATAGGGCAGTTTAGCATAATAGAAGATTAGGGTGTTCCCCCTTTAGAATAGGGCGTATCCTGCTGGTGAGTTCCTCTTGAGTGCTTAGGGTCAGACAGTATATTTTGGGAGACAGAAGCCCATGCGGAGTGGATTTGGGGAGAGAACGTGGATTCCCCCAGAGCGTGTTTGTAGACGGCCGGTGTGAGTTCGGGAATAAAGAATTGCTGTTTGAATCTACAAGCTGTGTGGAGACTCGTGATTTGTGCCCAGCCAGAGACTGCGGCATCTGGTGGCTCGTACGCGGAACATCTGAAATTTGGAGGTAAGTGGAATTGCTCGCCCCTGAGGGAAGGCGAGAGAATGGGTGACCATTTCAAAAAACAATGTGTTCTTCTTTTGATTTATTTTGTTTTTCTTTCAAGCTGCCTATCCCTAGAAATTTCTCAGGCAAACTGGAAAAAATGGTTGACTAAAGGCTTGACGTTTGTTGGCCCTGAGGAAGAGAAAATTGATACAACGATTTTTTATTCCGTTTTTGCTTCATTCAATTTCAGTTTTGTTTTGTGTTATCTTATTGGGTTGTGTTATCTTTATAGTAGATTAAAACAAACTGAAAAGATGTTAAGTAAATTGTTAGAGGTTCAGAACATGGAGAAAGACATTTTAGATCAAGCAAAAGAGAAGGTCTCTCGAGCTAGTCAGACAGAGGAAGAAAATTTAAAGGAAAAGGGGTTGTTAGGAAAAAGGCCACAACAGGAGGCTGTTAGTAACTCCGTTTTATCACAAGAGAGTTTAATTCAACCAACAGCCCCACCGATATAGACAGCTGAGTGGCCCTCAAACCCCGTAGTTGATAATTGGGATCCTGAGACAGGAAGATTAGCATGTCCTGTACTTGAGCAGGCAGGAGGGCAGCGAATTCACCGTGCTTTAGATTTTAAAACAGTGAAGCAGTTAAAGGAGGCTGTAACAACCTATGGTCCCCAAGCTCCCTTCACAGTGAGCATGGTCGAGTCCATTACTAACTTGGACATGACACCAGCAGATTGGGCTAGCATGTGTAAATCTGTGCTAAATGGAGGACAATATTTGTTATGGAAGGTTGCCAATGAGGAATTTTGCGCAGAGACAGCTAGGCGAAATGCAGCAGCCGGTTACCCTCAAAGAAATCTAGAAATGTTACTAGGGAAAGGACCTTATGAGGGTCAGCAGCAACAAATTGAATATGATCCTACTATATATGCACAAATTGCCGCAGACGCAGTTAGGGCATGGAAGACTTTACAAGGACATGGAGATTTACAAGGTCAGCTATCTAAGGTAATACAGAGAGCTAATGAACCTTACGCTGACTTTGTAGATAGGCTAATTCAAACGGCTGCCAAAATATTTGGGGATACGGAACAAGCAATGCCATTGATAAAACAACTGGCTTATGACCAAGCAAATCGTTGCTGCAGAGAGGTTATTAGACGATGGAGACATGAAGATTTAAACACATATATTAAATTATGTAGAGATATTAATGAACAAGGGCAAGTCTTGGCAGCTGCAGTACAACAGGCTTTAGATGCCAGGCCAAAAACATGCTATGATTGTGAACAAACAGGATATTTTAAAAGGAGTTGCCCCATAGGAGGAGGATTTAACAAAACTAGGTATCAAGAAATAGAATACCGGGTATTTGCCCAAGATGCCGTAGAGGGAGACAATGGGCTAATGAATGCCGTTCTCAAACTACCATAGAGGGTACTCCCTTATCAAAAAACGGACAAGGACCAGGTATTTACCCACGATATCGTGGAGAAAGGCATCAGGCTCCATTGCCAAAAAACGGACAGCCGGGCCCAATGCTCCGGGGCCCACAACCACAAATATACGGGGCAGTGGAGGAACCCAGCAACACCATCAGAGTAGTGCCCAGGACACATTGTCCATTAAATCCCTCATCAGACAAACCCGAGGGAGTGCAGGGTTGGACATCTGCGCCTCTGCCAGAGCAGTACTAACTCCAGAGATGGGAGTTCAAATCATTCCCACAGGAATAAAAGGACCTCTTCCCCAAGGGACAGTAGGCTTATTATTGGGACGTAGTTCATCTACATTAAAAGGACTTATGTTAAGTCCCGGGGTAATTGATCCCGATTATGTAGGTGAAATAAAAATTATAGCTAGTTCTCCAAGAGGTATATCAGTAATTTCACCTGGAGATAGAATAGCACAGTTGTTAATAATACCCAGCCTACATAATAAATTTCCTAGTCATAGTGTAAAAAGAGGTTCCAGGGGATTAGGCTCCACAGGTGTAGATTGGGCTATGTTGTCTTTAAATTTAGATTCTCGCCCAATGTTAAAACTAAATATTCAAGGACACGACTTTAATGGGCTACTGGACACAGGTGCAGACCTTAGCATCATATCTAGTAAGGAATGGCCAAAACATTGGCCATTACAACAAGCCACTCAAACGCTTCGAGGCCTAGGAGTGGCTACTAATCCCCATAGAAGTGCAATAGTATTAGATTGGAAGGATCCTGAAGGTTGTGAGGGAACTATACACCCCTATGTATTGGATCATCTTCCTATAAATTTATGGGGACGAGATGTCCTAGATCAATTAGGTTTGATGTTAACAAATAACATCAATCCTAATGCGCCCACTACTAGGGCTAGACAAGGTTTTAGGAAAGAAAAAAGATTAGGAAAACAAGGACAAGGTATAGCAGCACCAATTCAAATAGATCAAGGAACAGACAGACATGGGTTGGATTTTCAGAAAGGGCCACTGAGACAATAAAAATTACGTGGAAATCAGAAAGACCAGTGTGGGTTCCTCAGTGGCCCCTGACTAAAGAAAAGATACAAGTAGCCCATGATCTGGTCAAACAACAATTAGCGGAAGGACATATACAACCTTCCATATCTCCCCATAATACTCCCATTTTTGTCATTAAAAAGAAATCTGGTAAATGGAGATTATTGCAAGATTTAAGAGCCATTATTAATGAAATGGTTATTATGGGACCTGCTCAATCAGGGATTCCTCAATTGTCTGCTTTGCAAAAACCTGGCATGTTTTAGCCATAGATATTAAAGATTGTTTTTTTTTTTCAATTCCAATTCATCCCGAGGATAGTCCACGTTTTGCATTTACTATCCCTGCATTAAATCATGAAGGTCCTGATCAGAGATATGAATGGAAAGTACTCCCTCAAGGGATGGCTAACAGTCCAACTATGTGTCAAATATATGTTAATAAAGCAATCCAGCCACTTAGAAATCAAAATCCTGAACTACAAATATTTCACTATATGGATGATGTATTATTGGCACATAAAGATAAAAACATATTGCTGGAATGTTATGCCACACTTACAAACTTATTAAAAAAGTATAATCTAGAGATAGCAATAGATAAAGTACAATTAAATTTTCCAATTAATTATTTAGGAGTTCTATTATCCTCAACCATGGTCCGTCCACCAAAAATTCAAATACGAGTAGATCAACTCAAGTCACTTAACGACTTTCAAAAGTTATTGGGAGACATAAATTGGATAAGGCCTTATCTAGGCATACCAACAGGAGAGTTGGGACCTTTATTTGATATTCTAAAAGGTCCATCAGATCCAAACTCACCCCTCATGTTAACGCCTGAAGCAAGAAAGGCATTGAAAATTATTGAAACATATATGGAAAATATACATTTGGATAGAATTGATATAAGTTTGCCTTTATTATTTATTGTACTACCAACAAAAAATATTCCGACAGGAGTATTTTGGCAAGAAGGTCCATTATTGTGGATACATTTATCTTATTCTCCTAACACTATTCTTACTAGGTATCCTGAGGCTGTAGGACAATTAATACTCAAAGGAATAAAAGCAGCAAAGGGAGTGTTTGGAATTTCTCCCAATAAAATTATTACTCCATACACTATGGATCAAATTGATGAGTTAGCTAATGAGTTAAATACTTGAGCAATAATCATGTGTAAATCTAATGTTTCATTTGATAATCACTTACCATCTAATCCTTTGTTGTCTTTTTGGTCTAAGCATCCTGTAGTTTTTCCAAAAATGACAAGAAAAACCCCTATCATGAATGCTCCAAATATATTCACTGATGGGTCAAATAATGGTATAGCAGCAGTAGTTACCCCTGATCAAACTTTTACATTTTTAGTACCCAAACAATCAGCTCAAAAGGTAGAGCTTAATGCAGTATTACAAGCCTTTTTAATGTTTAAAGATTCTGTATTTAATTTATTTTCTGATAGTCAGTATGTAGTTAATGCTATAGTATCTCTTGAAGATGCTGGTAGGATTTCCCCTTCTTCTACTGTTTTCTCTTTGTTTTCCACTATACAAAGTCTAATCTGGGACAGAAAAGATCCATTCTTTATAGGACATATTAGAGCACATACAGGATTGCCTGGAGCCCTTAGTTTGGGCAATGATTTAGCAGATAAAACTACACATGACATACATATTTTTTCTACACTAGAAGAAGCTACGAATTTTCATAAAAAATTCCATGTTAATGCTAATACTTTACAAAAGCGTTTTAAAATAACTAAGGAACAAGCCAGACATATAATAAAACAATGTCAAAATTATGTGACCTTTTTACCACAAGTTAATCTTGGAGTCAATCCTAGAGGACTGATACCTAACCATATTTGGCAGATGGACGTCACACACTTGCCAGAATTTGGAAAATTAAAATATTTACATGTTACAATTGATACTTCTTCCGGATTTTTGATGGGCTCCCTTCATGCCAGAGAAAAAACTAAAGATGTTATAGCTCATTGCTTACAAAATTTTGCCACTGTGGGTGTTCCTAAACAGTTAAAAACCGATAACGGTCCTGGCTATACCTCTACCTCTTTTAAACAATTTTGCTCATCATTTGGTATTACTCATATAACAGGAATTCCATACAATCCACAGGGACAAGGCATAGTTGAAAGAGCTCATCAAACTATTAAAACGTACTTATTAAAGCAAAAAGAGGGAATTGGAAAGGGGTATATATCCCCCAAAGATAAACTTAAAATAACGCTTTTTACTCTAAACTTTTTAAATTTGGATTCATCAGGACTTAGTGCTGCGGAAAGGCATATGTATCCAAAAAATGTGCATAAGCCTAAAGTTTTTTGGAAAGATATTCTAACAGGACAATGGAAAGGTCCTGACCCAGTAATCGTCTGGAGTCTGGGCTCTGTCTGTGTGTTTCCACAGGGAGAACAGCAGCCGATTTGGATTCCAGAAAGACTAACTAAAACGATTTCAACAGATCGAAAAGAAGATGATTTGACTCAAATCCATAACAGCTGATATCCAGAACTCCAGCTTGGCCATTCTTACATCTGCGACTGTGATTAACCAGGATGCTTTTTTCAATATCTATTTTATTATTGCATTTTCCACATCATAAGGTTCTATTTTTATTTTTTGAGCTCATACAAACCTAGGTTAATGTTTTTCTGATCAGTTTTATTTTTAGACTATAGAGTTTTTAAACATTGCAATGGAGATTTCACCTAGGTAAAGCTACAAGGCCTTTATTATTATCTTATGTGTTGTACGTTTGTTTGCACATTTGTGTTTTGTGTTGTATGTCTGTGTGTGTGTATTTCATATATGAGGAGCGCTCATGAAAAAATGGATCCGATTTTTTTTTTATTCACGTGATTTAAATGGCTTAATTTAAATTAGGTAAACAGCTGTTAAGGATTGTTTTTAAAGGTGGTTAACAGATCTGCTTGTTTACTAATTTAAATCAGGTAAACAGCTGTTAAGGATTGTTTTTTAAGGAGGTTAACAGATCTGTTTGTTTACTTTCACCTTTCCTTTTCATTATATTTAATAATTCTTTTCAGGATAATGTCTTTTTAGCATCATTGCCAGAATTCCTATCTTCATCCCAATGAATATAACTCAACAAGTATGCTCAATCAAGGAGTCAACTTACTTTGGGAGGAAACGGACTTTGGGAGGAGATGGACAGATTGATAGATTCCTCCACTTTGAACTGCTTGCAGAACTTGCCTGGACTATGTAACTACGTTTAGTGCAGCTAATTGTGGTAATGCTGGCATATCTTTGCTGAAGGTGTCACCAATGATGCAATTTTTTCCAAAGGAACTGTCAATTGGCTTGGTGTCGTGGCATTTCTGTATCCTCCTCCCTTCTGCTAGTGATGGTCTAAATTTGGGGGCCAATGGCTATATGCTGGACCGGTAGTCAGTGACGGGTATGATCCAATTTCAGTGGTATCAACCTAAGACAGGAGGCTGACGCCTAAAGGTCAGTTGCCTAAAGGTCAGTTTTCCGATGACGGGTAAGCTCCATATGTTGAACCATATGTTGAATTGGACAACCTACCAGGCACGGTCCTTAAGCCACATTAACCTCACTCCCCCACTGGCACCAAGGCCAAATTTGGGGGCCAACAGAGGTGAGGCAAAGAACCTCACCCCCCCACTGGTGCATAGACCTATCCACAAGTATGGCTGTATGCTGGACCGGTAGTCATTGACGGGTATGATCCAGTTGCAGTGGTATCAACCTAAGACAGGAGGCTGATGCCTAAAGGTCAGTTTTCCAATGACGGGTAAGAGCCATATGTTGAACTGGACAACCTACCAGGCACGGTCCTTAAGCCACATTACTTGTTGTTTAATTAATCAGAATGGGGAGATGCTGGGAGCCATCAGCCAAGTAGGTATGACAAATTCCTTGCCAGCTTACTCCCATGCTGTCTAGTGGAAGGACTTCTGAAAGGTGACCTTGCTCAAGGACCAGGGCAGGATCCGTGTTTAGGGTGTTCCCCCTTTAGAATAGGGCGGTTTAGCATAATAGAAGATTAGGGTGTTCCCCCTTTAGAATAGGGCGTATCCTGGTGCTGAGTTCCTCTTGAGTGCTTAGGGTCAGACAGTATATTTTGGGAGACAGAAGCCCATGCGGAGTGGATTTGGGGAGAGAACGTGGATTCCCCCAGAGCATGTTTGTAGACGGCCGGTGTGAGTTCGGGAATAAAGAATTGCTGTTTGAATCTACAAGCTGTGTGGAGACTCGTGATTTGTGCTCAGCCAGAGACTGCGGCAGGTGAGAACTGTCCAATCCTCACGCAGCCGGTGATGAGGGGAAGGGCTTCCACAATCTTCTGTTCCCTTGGTGTCTGGAGCTCTCCAATTTTTCAATCTTTTTGTAGGCTTCTTCTGTCCTGGATCTGGAGCCCAGGTGTCTGTTCTATGCAGAATCTGAAAACAAACCACAGGGAGAACGATGAGGACCCTGAAAGCCAGGAAATGATAAGTGTGCCTTGCTACCTTGAGACTGGGTAGAAAGGTGGCTTAAAGCTGACAGGAGTGGCAATGGTGGAAACTGGGAGTTGTAGCTAGTGACTCCTCATAGTCCTCTCCAGAGTCTTGTGACCACAGGGTCACTCTGTGGAAGCTTAGCCTTCACCTCCCTCTGACAAGTCTAGTAAGGCTTAGATTGGCAGTTGAAAACCTTGGCATTTTGTTCCATCATTGTATGGTGTTTTCAGCTACTTTCTGAAGCCCTATGTGAGCATCCATGTGCCATGAGTCCAGCATGTCCCAGATTGTGTGGAGAAGACTGGAATAATTATCAGGAGAGAACCCCAAATCCATTAGTTGTACTCCTGAATGAGAGAGGCTGCTGATTTAGGGCTTGTTACTCACGAGGGTTTGTTTGTTTATTTATTTAATTTATTTTTGTGTGTGTAAGTGAGTGTGTTTTTTTTTTTGTGTGTGTGTGTGTGTGTGTGTGTGTGTTGATTTCTTTTTGGTACCAGAAATTCAACCCGGAGGCATTCATCCACTGATTCCCATCCCCACCCATTTTTTTATATTTTTATTTAGAGACAGGGTCCCTTTGAGTTTCTTAGGGTCTCATTAATTTGATGATGCTGGATTTTAACTCATTCTCTTCATGAGTCCTGAGATTTTTAAATGTAGTGGAAGCAGTATCTCAAATCCAGAACAAATTTCTGAAATGCACAACTTCAGCTGAGCTCTCCATAGGACTCAGAATAAACCCCTAGTTTTCTAGCTCTCTGTTCACATATCCAAATCTAGGATTCTCTGTTCACAGTGAATAAGTATAAAATAGAATAGATATTATAATGACCATGTAATCAGGATAATGGGCCTCACTCAACAACACCTGGAGTCTAACTGGATGATATATTAATTGGCACCATCAAGGCCTATTTCAAATGTTAAAGACCTTGAAAACCACTTGTGGGAACACCTTCAACAAATTCCTTTTTGAAGAAAAAAGGATGGGTCACTGAAAGGATGAAAGTGAAACCATATGGTAGTCAGGATGCCTTTTCCAAAGCCTATTCTAAATGCATTTTGCTCCATGTTGTGCCCAAAACCATCAGGAAACTTCTAAGTTGGCACACTAAAATGAGTTTTTTTTCTGGTATCATTCCTCATACCAAATGATGGGAGTTCTATTTCTTCTTCCTTAAACAGATGATTGTCTTCAAAATTTATGAGACAAGCACACAGATGCAATCAGCATACTGAGAAACTTTGGTTCATCTCAAAACTCCATTTTCAGCATTATCAATCATTATTTTCTCATGTTTTATTTCAGATGTATGCATGGTTTATAATGTTTTTCTTCAAGAACTGGAGGGAATTTTTTAAAAGATTTTAATTTATTATTCTGAGATTTTCACATGAGAAGAAAGCAAAATAAAATTAGATGATATTGAAAAGAATGAATATCTCCTAAGTAAGGTTTATGTGTCCCAAATAAAGATTTTTTAAAACTGTAATGGGTCTTCAATTGAGGGTTTATTTATTTATTTGTTAACTTGATAAGACTGTGGATTTGAATAACCAATTACTTTACCAAAGCAATCTTCAAAGAATCCATATTTGTGTCCACTTTTAGTATTGTTAAGAGCAACAGAAAGGACTACCTAAATTCAACCATGGGAAAAATAACATTGGACATGAAGGCCTAAAACTGATCAATCTAAAGTTAAAATTTTGGACTGGTGGTACAATTCAATGGTAAAGCATGTGTGCATAGTGTGCACGGTACTGGGTTACAACCTTAGCAACACACACAAAAAATGCAGATGTTAAGGGGGGAAATGATATTAAAAATAAAGCAAAATGTTAAAATTATGTATCATTCTTCTACTTATATACACACTTAATAAAAACCTACTCATGTTATAAGTTTCTCTTTTTAAAGTCACAAATCAGTAGACGGATTAAGATACATTGGAGAATCTAGAAAATATCTACCTTCAGTCAGCAGGAAATGCTGGAGTACACTGAGCGTTAGCTCTGTCTTGAGCAAAGTACCTCATTTGGCACCAAATCCCTAATAGCCAGAATTACCCTCAGTAAAGAGGGGCTGCACATACCAGTGACCCTGAGTACTCCTCTCTAGGTGACCCTACCATAATGCCTTTGATCAGACAAATACAGACCTCTGTCATGCCAAAAGGAACTCCTCACACTACTGCTGTGATTGTCCCTCCAGGGCCAGAGGCTGCGTTGATCTACACACCCTACAAATACCTTACACATTGGCATCAACCACTTCATTCCTTGAGTACCCTTTGAACCCAATGGTGTATGAGGTGCAGTGTCTACTAAAGTTTGAAGGCACAATATGTGTATCCATCCTTTCCAAAGAATTGTGACTGAAGGTGGAGCTGACACTGTCAACTAACCTATGAACTTCTATCTCTGAACTCTTTGCCCAAAAATGACCTGACCAGCCTGCCTGATGATCACTTAAGTGATCATTGCCTTTGCTTTCCTGTGCTCAGTGCAGCAAGATGAGGGACTTGTTTGTTCATTTGTCTTACCATCTAGACAAACAAAATAAAAGAAAACATTGTCTTCCAACTCAGCTTTTTGTCCACCAACTCCACCCCTGTGTAGATGAAAGTGGTTCTAGAACCTGTACTGAATAATAGTAAGGTATTAGGGACCAAATAATTCAAAGCACTGATGATCTTTCAATTTCTACCCCAAGAGACTGGTAAGAAGGCCTCCATGGGAGACATATGGCCCTTGACTACACAGTGACAGAGGGAATAACAGTGAAAGATTTCTAGGAAACTTTTCTTCTCATAGCAAAGGCACATTCTCTCTGAATTAACTGTGTGCTGACGCAACATTCATGAACTGGGTCAGGCAAGTCATTGGTGAAGTGATTTGAAAAGTATTCAAATTTCATGTACTGTTCAGTCACTATAGTGCCCTCCAAGGCCAGAAGGTGCATTTTTAAAAATACATTTCCTCTCATATCTGAAGTATACGGAGATTATGCCATGAGAGAAAAACTTAAGAAGATGTTTTTAAAATAATGCAAAGAACAAAAGTCCAAAAAATGATTTTTTAAAATTTCAGAGTTATTTAAGAGCTAAAATTTAAGAGTCATTGGGATAGAAGAAGGAATAGAGGACCAAATCACAAGAATATACCATCTATTCAATGAAATAATACCAGAAATCTTTCCAAACACGAGGAATAAATTGGAAATCCAAATTCAAGAAGCCTACAGGATGCCAAATCTACAAAATCACAACAGATCCATATACGGGCACAGTATAATGAAAATCCCAACATACAGAATAAGGAGAGAATTTTAAAAGCCACGAGAAAAAGGAATAAGATTACATATAGGGGAAAACCAATTGGGATATTTGCAGATTTTTTAACCCAGACCCTGAAAGCTAGAATATCCTGGAATAACATATATCAAGCTCTGTAAGATAATTGGTGCCAATCAAGAATCTTGTATCCAGCAAAATTAAGCTTTAGATTTGAAAATGAAATAGAAACCTTCCATGATAAACAAAAGTTGAAAGTATTTATAACTAGACAACTGGTGCTACAAAACATCCTTGGCAAAATATTTCATGAACAGGAAAAGAAAAACAGCAATGAAAATCAACAGAGGGAGGTATGCAGTAAAGGAAAAAACTAATCAAAAAGGAAAATCAAGTCAAGTTAAATATCAAAAATAAGCAAATATGGCTGGAAATACAAACCATGTCTCAATAGTAACCCTAAATGTTAATGGCTCATACTCAACAACAACAACAACAACAAAAAAGTTATGGGTTGCAGATTTGATAAAATAAAAGACCCAACAATATGCTGCCTAAAGGTAACTCATCTGATATGAAAAGACATATACAAACTGAAAGTAATAGGTTTGGAAAAACCATACCACTCACATGGACTGTGTAGGGAAGCAGGGGTTTCAATACTCATATCAAATAAAGTAGACTTCAAGTCAAAGTTAATCAAAATGGATAAAGATTGACATTACATACTGCTCAAGGAATCCTACACCAATATTCCATAGCAATCATAAATATATATGCCCCAAAACTTGGTGCAGCTATAATCATCGAACAAACTCTTTTCAAGTCCAAGAGTCAAATCGACCACAACACAATAATCTTGGTTGACTTTAACAGACCTCTCTCATCACTGGATAGATCTTCCAAACATAAGTTGAATAAAGAAACTATAGAACTCAATCACACAATCAGTAACTTAGACTTATCTGACATATACAGAATATTTCAACCTACCCCAAGTGCATACACTTTCCTCTAGCAGCACATGGATCCTTCTCTAAAATAGACCATACAATGTGCCACAAAGCAACTCTTAGCAAATACAAAATGTTAGAGATACTAGCATGCATTTTATTGGATCATAAAGGTGTGAAATTGGAAATCAACAGCAAAATAAAAAACAAAATTTTCTCCATCACTTGGAGCCTAAACAATATGCTACTTCCAGAAGAAATCAAGGAGGAGATTAAAAAATTCTTAGAAGTAAATGAGAACATAGACACAACATATCAAAATCTCTGGGACACTATGAAAGCAATACTAAAAGGAAAGTTTATTGCATGGACTTTATTTCTTAAAAAAAAAAAAAAGTCAAAATATATATGACCTCACCCTACATCTCAAAGCCCTAGGAAAAGAAGAACAAATAAGTAGCAAAAGCAAAAGAAGACAAGAAATAATTAAAATTAGAGCTGGAATCAATGAAATCAAAATTAAAGGAACAATTGAAAAATTGACAAAACAAAAAGTTGGTTCTTTGAAAAAATAAATAAAATTGATAGACCCTTAGCCACGCTAATGAAGTGAAGAGAGAGCTCAAATTACCAGCATAAGTGATGAAAAAGGTAATATCACAACTGACACTACAGAAATACCGAGGAATATTAGAAATTATTTTGAAATCTTAAACTCCAATAAAATCGAAGGCATTGAAGGCATTAAGAGATTTCTTAAGTCATATGATCTGCCCAGATTGATTCAGGAAGATATAAACAATTTAAACAGACCAATATCAACTGAGAAAATAAAAGACGCCATCAGAGGCTTACAAACCACGAAAAGCCCAGGACCGGATGTTTACAAAGGTGAGTTCTACAAGTCCTTTAAAGAAGAACTAATACCAACACTCTTCAATGTATTTCAGGATATAGTAAAATAGGCAGTCATTCCAAACTCATTTTATGACGCCAATATCACCCTGATCCCCAAACCGGGCAAAGACACTTCAAAAAAGAAAACTTTAGACCAATATGTCTAATGAACATAGATGCAGATTTCTCAATAAAATTCTGCCAAATCTAATGCAAAAACATATCAAAAAATTTGTGCACCATGATCATGTGGGATTCATCCCAGGGATGCACGTTTGGTTCAACATACAGAAATCAAAAAGATATAACTCACCACATCAATAGACTTAAAGGTAAAAATCATATGGTAACTTCAATAGACACAGAAAAAGCATTTGACAAAATGCAACATCCAGTTAAGTTCAAAACACTAGAAAAACTAGGGATAACAGGAACATATCTCAACGTTTTAAAGGCTATCTATGCTAAACTTCAGGCCAACATCATTCTAAACAGACAAAAATTGAATGCATTCCCTCTAAAATCTGGAACAAGACAGGAATGCCCTCTCTCACCATTTCTATTCAACATAGTTCTTGAAACATTGGCCAGAGCAATTAGACAGATGAAAGAAATTAAAGGAATACACATAGAAAAAGAAGAACTTGAATTAGCACTATTTGCTGACAATATGATTCTATACCTAGAAGACCCCCAAACCTCCACCAGAAAATTTCTAGAACTAGTAATTGAATTCCTCAAATAGCAGTATATAAAATCAAAACCCATAAATCACAGGCATTTCTGTATATCAGTGACAAATCCTCTGAGAAAGAAAAGAGGAAAACTACCCCATTCACAATAACTTAAAAAATAAGATAATTGGGAATCAACTTAACAAAAGAGGTGAAAGATCTGTATAATAAAAACTACAGAAGCCTAAAGAGAGAAATCAAAGAAGATCTTAGAAGATGGAAAGATCTACCTTGTTCTTGGTTAGGCAGAATTAATATTATCAAAATGACTATACTACCCAAAGCACTGTACATGTTTAATTCATTTTTCATCAAAATTCCAATGGCATTCCTCATAGAAATAGAAAAAGCAATCATGAAATTCATATGGAAAAATAAGAGACTCAGAATAGCTAAAGTAATCCTTAGCAGGATAAGTGAAGCAGGTGGCATCACTATACCAGACCTTAAACAATACTACAGAGCAATAGTATCAAAAACAGCATGCTATTCACACCAAATCAGACTTGTAGACCAATGATAGAGAATAGAGGACACAGAGAGTAACCCCCCAAATTACAATTATCTTATATTAAAAAAGGTTCCAATAACATGCACTGGAGAAAAGAGAGCATCTTCAAAAATGGTACTAGGAAAACTAGAAACCCATATGCAAAAATGTGAAATTAAACCCTTATCTTTTACCTGCACAAGACTAAACTCAAAATGGATCAAGAACCTAGGAATGAAACCTGAAACTCTGTGCCTAATAGAATAAAAAGGTAGGCCCTAACCTTCATCATGTGGGATTAGGCCCAATTTCCTTAACAAGACTCCTATAGCACAAAAATTAAAAGCAAGAATCAATATATAGGATAGAATCAAACCAAAAAGTTTCTTGAAGCAAAAGAAACAATCTGTGAGGTGAACAGAGAGTTTACATCCTGGGACCAAATTATTACCCCTCACACATCAGATGGAGCACTAATCTCTAGGATATATAAAGAACTCAAAAACCTAAGTACAAAAAACAAAACAACAACAACAAAAAACCTCAAAAAACTCAATCCACACATGGGCCAAGGAATTGAAAAAACACTTCTCAGAAGAGGATATACAATCAATTAACAAATATGTTTTAAAAATGCTCATCATCTATAGCAATTAGAGAAATGCAAATCAAAACTACTTTAAGTTTGGGCTGGGGATGTGGCTCAAGCGGTAGCACGCTCGCCTGGCATGCGTGCTGCCTGGATTCGATCCTCAGCACCACAAACAAAAAAAGATGTTGTGTCCACTGAAAACTAATATATATATATATATATATATATATATATATATATATATATATATATATACTCATTCTCTCTCTCTCTCTCTCTCTCTCTCTCTCTCTCTCTCTCTCTTTCTCCCTCTCTCTAAAAAAAACAAATCTAAGTTTTTATCTCACTCCAGTCAGAATGACAGCTATTATGAAGACAAACAACAAAAATGTTGGCGAGGATGTGGAGAAAAATCTACACTCGTACATACCTGGTTGGACTGCAAATTGGTGCAGCCAATATGGAAAGCAGTATGGAGATTATTTGGAAATCTGGGAATGGAACCACCATTTGACTCAGGTATCCCTTCTCCTTGGACTATACCCAAAGGAATTAAAAACAGCATACAACAGGGACACAGCCACATCAATGTTTATAGCAACACAATTCACAATAGCTAAACAGTGGAGCCAACCTAGATGCCCTTCAGTGGATGAAAGGATTTAAAAATGTGGCACATATACACAATAGAATTTTATTCAGCAATAAGAGAGAATAAAATCATGGCATTTGCAGGTAAATGAATGGCGTTGGAGAAGATAATGCTAAGTGAAATTAGCCAATCCACACACACACACACAAAAATGCCAAATGTTTTCTCTGATACAAGGAGGCTGACTCATAGTGGGGTAGGGAGGGGGAGCATGGGATGATTAGATGAATTCTACATAGGAAAGAGGAGTGGGAGGTAAAGGGAGGGACAGGGGATTAGAAACGATGGTGGAATGTGATGGACATCATTATTCAAAGTACATGTATGAAGACTTGAATTGGGGGTCAACATACTTTATATGCAACCTGAGATATGAAAAAAATGTGGTATATATGTGGGATAAGAATTGTAATGCAAAAAAACCCCAGAAAGTATTTGTGTTAAGGCATGAATTAGTGTGAACATACTTAATATACAAAGGTATGAAAAATTGTGCTCTATATGTGTAATAAGAATTGGAATACATTCCACTGTTGTATACGTAAATATATAAAATCAATAAAAATTCATATGCCATTCAGTCACTACAGAGCCCTTCCAGGGGCAGAAGTTGCAATTTTTTAAAAAAATTCCTCTCATATATGAAGTATTAGAAGATTGTGCCATGAGAGAGAAACTTAAAAAGTTTTAAAAGTAATGCAAACACAATGCTGCAACACTATTTTTTAAAAGATGGATACTTGATTTTAAATTATCGAACCTGTATTTTATACCTCCTTATTAAAATTTGAGAAGAAGATACAATCATTGAAGAAGATACAATACATTACTAGGCAAACTGTTGAAGTACTGTTTTAAATCTCCCTGTATATAAAATTATCATGAAGGATGTAAAAACCCATAATTTCCTGTTTGTTGTATACATGTAATGAAATTGTAGATAGAAGTGTATTGCATTAAAAAATGAACAAAAACTAGACACTTTTACTATACAAGACTGCTGATGAAGAAATGTGTGTGTGTGTGTGTGTGTGTGTGTGTGTGTGTGTGTGTGTGTGTGAAGAAGATATCACGGGGACAAATGAGTTGTGTCTTTGAATTAAATGATGTGTGCCACATGACCTCAATGAAAATTTGACAAATTTGATATTCTAAAAAAATTGATAACTGTTCTAATATCTGAGTAGTAAGTTTTTAAAAAGTTATTAACAACATGAAATCATGGACTAATTTTGGTTGTTACAGTCATCATTGTCAACCCAAAAAAATCAGAGGTAAAAATTATGTGTGATCAAAACATCAGTTGACAGACAAACTTAGAGCTTTATTCTATTCAGAGAAGGCAGATGCATTGGAAATCTTTATTTTTTTTAATTCTGGAGATAATTGTATACCTATCAAAGTTTTTAAAAATATGATTTTTTAATTTCCATTCTGGACAACAGTGGTCAGCAGAATCATCGGTTGTCACCTTCATTTTGACCTCTCCATCACCTTGTCTCACTTGAACCGTTTTAATTTTATGCTCTGCAGTAGTCAATTTTTGGTATTCAGCTAGTTCTCCTTTAATGTGCCAATGCTCTGTCTTTGTGTTCCACATTCTTTTGTTTTGATTTATTTACAATACATGCTGTGCCATTATGATTTTAACTTTGTTGTGTTGGTTGAATAACTTGTAATACTTAAATACTTGAGGTCACAGTGAAAAACCATACCAGTATTTCTTTCAGCTCCATTTCAAATATATTTATTTGATACCAGTATTTCTTTCAGCTCCATTTCAAATATAATTAACCTAAATATTTTGGATGTTTATCAAAGGTCTTTCATGAGGAAAGTAAATTTATGACATAATAGATGTGTAACATATATGAGTAATGTTGGCTTAGATCAAATTTTGAAAACTTAGTTGGCAAAATATCGGATCACCTGAAAAGAAGCATGAATTTTGAAATCTGAATGCCTTGGTTCTCAGTATTATCATTCTTTTTTCATATATATATATATATATATATATATATATATATATATATATATTAATTATCAATAGACCTTTATTTATTTATATGAGGTGCTGAGAATCAAACCCAGTGCCTCACATATGCGAGGCGAGTGCTCTACCATTGAGCTACAACCCAACACCATCATTCTTTTTTTTAAAAAAATATTTTTAATTGTAAATGGACTCAATGCCTTTATATATTTGGTTTATTTTGTGTGGTGCTTAGAATCAAACCCAGGGCCTCACATGTGTGAGGTAAGTACTCTACTACTTAGCCACATCCCCAGTCCCTGTATTATCATTCTTTATTGAATTTATTTCTTATTAAAGTATATAGATTTTAAGACATTTTTTACAGTATTATGTAACTTTTAGCATGGTTAGATTAGAGTGATGCTCATATGTTACCATAGAGCAGACAATTATATTTTGTCTAGACTTTATTATATCAGTAGTTTTCATGCACTATATATATACAGCAAGCAACCTATTTCCAATGAGAAACATGTCAGTTAATGTATTTAAAGCCATTGTTACAACCAATGTGATTCTGCAATCTGTATTTGGGGTAAAATTGGGAGTTTATAACCAACTTGAATCTAATGTATGAAATAGGATATGTCAAGAGCATTTTAATGTTTTGAACAACCAATAAAAAAAAGGATCCTGATGGCTCTCCTCAAAGTCAAGCACATCCCACCCAGAGCTCATAAGAAATGTGTGTGAAAAGCTTGGACACAATGCTATCTTATTCACTTCCCTACTGATTCTGGCTGGTCCTGTTCAGATCCCAAGTGGATACCTGGTTCATTGTAGAGCCCCACATGCTGAACAAGTGAGATCTTAGCTCACAGTTGCAATTATCAAAAGATGTCATGGACTAAGATGAAGACACTCTGCCCAGGAAGGAGTTCAGGGATGAGAAGGAATGATGACGACAGTGGTTTTACCCTCACAGTGACCAGTCAGTGTCAGTATCCATGTATGTATAAATAGAAGGAACCAGAGAGCATTTGGGACTGACATTATGAAGACCTATCATATATAATGTCAATGTGATATCCTGCAGGCCACACAGGGGGCAGCACAGACCTAAACTAGGGATCGGACAACACTGCTGTGCTGAGCTGGATCTACACTACAGCCCACCTTTTGCTGTGTAACTAGATGAGCTGCAATTGTGCTGATCAGGCCCCATGAAAATCCGTCCAGTGAAAACATGTTTCTACAAAGTAGTGTCTACAAAAAAACCCAATAAGGTAGCTTTCAGTGTCAGTTGGAACATGCAAAGTAAGACCTTCCTTAGCTACAGTAATGTCTGGCCTGTGCATCTCCTCTGTCTCAGATGCCCACCACAAGTGAGCATAGTGCATTGCTGGAACTGAGGGCCATTGTTAAGGATTGACCCTGTCCAGAAACCTGAGGCTAGAATGGGGATTGGAAGATGAATTCTGACACCTCTCACAAAAAATGTATATGAACGTGAAAATTTTTCATGAGTAAAGTGTTGTGAACTATCACATGCACTGATTAAATATAGGAATCTATGGGACAAAATGAAAGCAGTTTAAAGAGGGAAATTCATTTCCTGGAGGTAATTCCTCAAAAAATGAAAAAACCAACAAATAAATGAGCTCACACTTCATCTCAAAGCCCTAGAAAAGGAAGAGCAAAACAACAGCAAATGTAGTAGAAGGCAAGAAATAATTAAAATCAGAGCAGAAATCAATAAAATTGAAACAAAAGAACATTAAAAAATTGATAATACAAAAAGTTTGTTCTTTGAAAAAATAAATAAGATCGAAAGACCCTTAGCCAAGCTAACGAAGAGAAGAACAGAGAGAGCTCAAATTACTAACATACGGGATGAAAAAGGCAATATCACAATGGACACTACAGAAATACAGAAGATAATTAGAAATTATTTTGAAACCTTATATTCCAATAAAATAGAAGATAGCAAAGATATTGATAAATTTCTTAAGTCATATGATTTGCCCAGATTGTCAGGAAGATACACACAATTTAAACAGACCAATAACAAAAGAGGAAATTGAAGAAGCCATCAAAAGACTACCAACCACGAAAAGCCCTGGACGACATGGATATACAGCAGAGTTTTACAAAACCTTCAAAGAAGAATTAATACCAATACTATTCAAGTTTTTTCAAGAAATAGAAAAAGAAGGAGCTCTTCCAAATTCATTCTATGAGGCCAACATCACCCTGATCCCGAAAAAATACAAAGACACTTCAAAAAAAGAAAACTACAAACCAATATCTCTAATGAACTCAGATGCAAAAATCCTCAAAAAAAATCTTGTGAATCGAATACAAAAGCATATCAAAAAAATTGTGCACCATGATCAAGTAGGATTCATCTCCTGGATGCAAGGCTGATTCAATATACAGAAATCAATAAATGTTATTCACCACATCAATAGATTTAACCATAAGAACCACATGATAATCTCAATAGATGCAGAAAAAGCATTCGACAAAGTTCAGCATCCCTTTATGTTGAAAACACTAGAAAAACTAGGGATAACAGGAACTTACCTCAACATTGTAAAAGCTATATATGCTAAGCCTCAGTCTAGCATCATTCTGAATGGAAAAAAACTGAAGGCATTCCCACTAAAATCTGGAACAAGACAGGGATGCCCTCCCTCACCACTTCTCTTCAATTTAGTTCTCGAAATGCTAGCCAGAGCAATTAGACAGACAAAAGAAATTAATGGCTAAAAAATAGGAAAAGAAGAACTTAAATTATCACATATTCAGATGATATGATAATATATCTAACAGACCAAAAAGGTTGTACAAAGAAACTACTAGAGCTAATAAGTGAATTTAGCAATTTGGCAGGATATAAAATGAACACTCATAAATCAAAGGCATTCCTGTATATCAGTGACAAATCTTCTGCAATGGAAATGAGGACAACCACTGCATTCACAATATCCTCAATAAAAATAAAATACTTCGGAATCAATCTAACAAAAGAGGTGAAAGATTTATACAATGAATACTACAGAAACCTAAAGAGAGAAATAGAAGAAGACATTAAAAAATGGAAAAACATACCCTGTTCATGGATAGGAAGAACTAACATCATCAAAATGGCGATACTACAAAAAGTTCTCTATACGTTTAATGCAATGCCAATCAAAATCCCAACAGCGTTTCTTGTAAAAATAGATAAAGCAATCATAAAATTCATATGGAAAAATAAAAGACCCAGAATAGCAAAAACAATTCTAAGCAGGAAGTGTGAATCAGGAGGTATAGTGATACCAGATTTCAAACTGTACTGCAGAGCAATAGTAACAAAACCAGAATGTTACTGGTACCATAACAGGCAGGTGGACCAATGGTACAGATTAGAGGACACAGAGACGAATCCACAAAATTACAACTATCTTATATTTGATAAATGGGATAAAAGCATGCAATGGAGGAGGGATAGCATCTTCAACAAATGGTGCTGGGAAAACTGGAAATCCATATGCAAAAAAATGAAACTGAATCCCTATCTCTCGCCATGCATAAAAGTTAACTCAAAATGGATCAAAGACCTTGATATCAAATCAGAGACTCTGCGCCTTAACGTGAAAAAGTTGGTTACAATCTACATATTGTGGGATTGGGCTGCAAATTTTTTAATAGGACACCCATAGCACAGAGTTAATAACTAGGATCAACAAATGGGACTTACTTAAACTAAAAAGTTTTTTTCTCAGCAAGAGAAACAATAAGAGAGGTAAATTGGGAGCCTACATCCTGGTAACAGATTTTTACTCCTCACACTTCAGATAGAGCCCTAATATCCAGAGTATACAAAGAACTCAAAAAATTAAACAATAAGATAACAAATACCCAATCAACAAATGGGTCAAAGACCTGAACAGACACTTCTCAGAGGAGGACAAACAATCAATCAACATGTACATGAAAAAATGCTCACCATTTCTAGCAGTCAGAGAAATGCAAATCAAAACCACCCTAAGATACCATCTCACTCCAGTAAGATTAGCAGCCACGCTGAAAGAAAACAATAACAAGTGCTGGAGAGGTTGTGGGGAAAAGGGTACTCTTGTACATTGCTGGTGGGACTGCAAATTGGTGCGGCCAATTTGGAAAGCAGTATGGAGATTCCTGAGAAAGCTGGGAATGGAACCACCATTTGACCCAGCTATTGCCCTTCTCGGACTGTTCCCTGAGGACCTTAAAAGAGCATACTACAGGGATACTGCCACAACGATACTCATAGCAGCACAATTCACAATAGCTAGACTGTGGAACCAACCCAGATGCCCTTCAATAGATGAAGGGATTAAAAAAAGTGGAATTTATACACAATGGAGTATTATGCAGCACTAAAAATGACAAATTCATGGAATTGGCCGGGAAATGGATGGCATTAGAGCAGATTATGCTAAGTGAAGCTAGCCAATCCCTAAAAAATCAAAGGCCAAATGTCTTCTTTGTTATAATGAGAACAACTATGAACAGAGCAGGGAGGAAGAGCAGGAGGAAAAGATCAACTTTATAGAGAGACATGAGGTAGGAGGGAAAGGGAGAGAAAAGGGAAATTGCATGGAAATGGAAAGAGACCTTCATTGATATACAAAATTACATATAAGATAATTTAAGTTATGAACTCCCATTTATACCCTGTATACACATTGCAGAATCACATCAGTTACACTTCCATTGATTTATATATTGCCATACTGGTGTCTGTTGTATTCTGCTGCCTTTCCTATCCTTACTATCCCACTTGAATCAAAGTGTGGAATATGATATATCAAGAACTATGTTATGTTTTGAACAACCAACAATAAAAAAAAGATAATTTTAGGGGGAAGGGAAAAAAATCCAGAGAAATAATTAGATTACAACAGATGGGGTAGAGAGCGAAGATGAGAGGGGAGGGGAGGGAGGATAGTAGAGGATAGGAAAGGTAGCAGAATACAACAGTTACTAATATGGCATTATGTAAAAATGTGGATGTGTAACTGATGTGATTCTGCAATCTGTATTTGGGGTTAAAATGGGAGTTCATAACCCACTTGAATCTAACGCATGAAATAGGATATGTCAAGAGCTTTGTAATATTTTGAATAACCAATAAAAAAGAACAAGAATGAATGGGAAGCACAGCCTTTGGGTTTCCAGTAGATTGGAACCAGGTGTGATATATTTTTTTTGTATTTTTTACCTTTAGGAGTATGTTTTTCTCTAGAGATGACCACTGAGGCCACTTTAAAATATGCAAAATATTTCACATCTCTGTAGGAGATTAGTTATTACTAATATATTGTAATAACCTGGACTGTGTTATATCACTAAGTGATGTACACAGTTCCCTAACCCAAAGCATCACCACCAGGATAATTTCCTGAACTCTTAATGCTTCTTTCACTTACAGAGTGAATAACCTGGATCTTTTGGCTCAGCAACATCTCTGTTTACAGAGAGGGCCTACTAACCAAAACTACATTTGGGTGTCATGAAGTGGGAAAAAATTATATCAAGCAAATCATGCATTAGTGTGGGTTTTTATTTTTAGAAAATTAATGCTTGTTCTGGGCATGTTAGAAGAGAATTTCTGAAGAAGCTCCCATAGCCTCACAAACACATACACAATTATTACACATGGACATGCTCAGAGATACCACCCCATGCTCATTCACATAAATACACACCACACAAAAGACAGCTATTTCAGGATCATGGTAGTGGGCCACAATTCTTCACTGGATTATCACTTTGTCACCATATGCCTATCCTCATTTCCAAACAAAATCTAAATCCAGGATAACTTTTTATATAGAAACCGGAAGGAATGTGTGACCTATCTAAGTACAGAGGTTTTGCTCAGCATGTTAGGGAGTTGAGAATACTTACTTTGCTCATTTGTTGCAGAGGCTACCTGTAGTTACAGAAAAGAAGACAGCGTGAGCAGGAGATCATTTGCACAAGTCTACTGTTGGCTGTGGTGACATTAGATAACTAGATGGGAAACAGCAGTTGGGGCAAAGATCACAAAGTAAGGCAGAGAAGGCACTTGTGAAAATACATGAGCTTTGCATGAGGGATTTCTCAGGTACAATTTGATGACATGCATAAAATTCTTTTTCTCTCAAGGAAAAGTGCCACTGAAGAAAATGCTCACTACAATTATTTGACAATGGTTGTTCTCATATGTGAATGTCATCTTGAATCATTCTCACAGGGAATAGATGTGCAGTTGTAATTCCATCACCTATGAGTCACCTATAATGAACACTGTCATATTTTCATGAAGGAATTTGAATTAAAAGGAAGAAAACAACACTTATATCTAAGAGAAAGAAGGGTCACATTACCTTAACAATGTAATTTTTTTGGTCTTCTGCCACAACGGGTACCACCTCTATTATGACTTGATAGCAATCTAGGGAAATATAGAGTAACTGTCAGTATATTGGTTTGCTGAAGAAACACTCCAGGGGCTTCCTAACTGTGGACATGGGTCTAGAGTGTATGCAGATGGTTGTTTAACACACACAGGCTCAATTAGTGCTGGAACATGATTGTTTCTGAATGGCAAGAGAAGGAGCAGATCAGGAAACAAAAATTCAAAATAGACAAAAAAATGGAAGGAACTACAATAAGAAATTAAATATTCTACTGTTACACTAGAAGGTTTCAGCATTCCTTTATAACACTTGACAGATCCATCAGGAAGTAAAGAAAAAGTATACTTTTGAATCAATCATTTCTGTTATGGGTCAAATTACTTCCACACAAATACATGTTTAAATTCTAAACATGGTTAAGTTAGAACTTAAACCATACCTCCAAATTTTACTGGGTTTTAAATGAGAGTCATTGTGATCTTAGCAATTAAAAGTATCCTCTTTGAACAGGGTGGACCCATTCTCCAAATAGGGCATCTATTCTCATGAAGATGGGGCACATTCATGAGAGACTAATGCCATGTGATGATGCAAGCAGAGAGGAAAGTGCTGCAGTTGAAAACCAAGCAGATCAAGGATGGCCACCAAACCAGTAACAGTTAAGAATGGGCAGGAAAAATCCTTCCTTAAAGTTTTCAGAAGTAACATGTTTCTGCTAACAGGTCAATGTGGGATTCCTAGGAAATAGAGCTCTAAGATAGTACACTTACATTACTTCAACCCAAGAAAGCTGGTACTTAGTTTTGGCAACCCTAGGAATTTACCAAAACCATTATCAATCACATAGATCTATTTGGCATTTGTACAAATACTTCATACAACAGTGAGAGAATAAAATTTGTTTTCAAGTTAACATGAGGTATTCATCAAGATAAGATATACTTTGGCCCAAAACGTTCCTTGGCATGTTGAGAAATTGTGCAAATTTGCTGTCAGGAGAAGAGAAGTTGGCAAATGGAGGAAGGATGCACCCACGACAGTTCTTCAGTGCCAGACTTAGAAGGCAAGAAGACTGCTTCTCAGTGAGAGGGGAACTAAAGGAAGTCACCCAAACTTAATAGTGAATGGAAAAAAATATAGAGGAATATAAAGTCAAAAACTCAAGCAAAAGAAATGATACAAGACAGAAGTAAATTTAAGATAGAGAGAACCTTTATTTCTTGCAGCTCCACAACCTGTAATGCAAACAGTGCGAATAGTCCTTCCTCTCAGGTGTGCAAAAGAGGGGTTTCACGAAAACTCAATAGTGGACACTCAGGGAGTCTTAGAGAATCAGAAACTTGGCTACATTAAACAAAGACAAAAAAGAAAGTACATTAGATCCAAGCTGATGGTGACAGAAGCAGCAGTAGCAGCAGCAGGATTAGTGGCACTGCTAGATCACCTAAAGAAGGAAATGAACAGAAACAAAATAGAAAGATTCAATGTGAAAATCCTGAGATCAGAGAGGCAACGTTTTTTTGGCTGAAAAGAGGCTTCTTTGCACTGAACACTGTACATGAAGAAAGATCTGTGATTCATGCTGTCCCCAGAGAGCAAGGCAGGAGCCACCTTGACACAGCCAAGCTGATGCTGCCACTGCAGGAGCCAGGAGCTGGGAGATCTGAGCAGGTAGGCACACATGGACCTGAAAGGCACCTGCCACAGCACCTAGGCTTTGCCTGGCTGAGCTAGAGCAAAAGGCATGGAGAGAATTCTCCCCAGGGCAACTCAAGTCAGAGATGTGCAGGCAAGCTCTGGTCCTTTCCTCCTTGAGTCTGGTGCCTCGCAGGACCAGCTGAAAGGGATTGAGAATTTGAAGGAGCAGGTGTAAAAATGGGCTGCTGGGAATAGATGCCCAGGAAACATGTAAAGGTCGCTCCACAGGCAGCAGAGTGGGTGGGGAGAAGCTGACTAGCACACCCATAGTTGGAATTAAGGACAAGATTCAGAAAATCACCTCAATAGATGTAGAAAAGCTCTTGATTAAAAAGGAGAAACAATTCATTTCCAAAATAAAGGAGAAACCTGGAAAAAAAGGAACTTAGTTTCAATATTATAAAAGCCATATATGAGAAATTCAAAGCCAACATCACACTGAACAGAGATAAAAATGAACTGTCTTCTTCAAATATCAAGAACAAGAAAAGAATGTCTACTTTTGCCAATTTTATTCAATATATTTTTCTGAAAAAATGTCAGAACAATCAGGCAAAAGTAGGAAATTAAAAGGATACCATAAGAAAAATTCAAATTGTCCACATTACCTGGTGACATGATTCTATATTTAGAAGGCCCAAAAATTTTCACCAGAAGAATTCTAGAAGTAATAAATTTAGCAATGTAGCAGGATAAAAGATCAACACAAATAAATCAATATTGTCACTATACTCCAACATTGATGGCACTGATTTATAATTCAAGAAAATAATTTTTTATAATAATGTAAAAAAGCCCCTGAGGATAAATCTACCAAATAGGATGTAAGATCTCTACAACAAAAACTATAGAACACTGAAAAAGAAATGGAAGAAGACCTCAGAAGAGGCAAAACAGTTCTGAGTTCTTGGATAGGCAGAATTAATATTGTCAAAGTGGCCATAACATCGACAATATCCAGGTTCAATGAATTCAATACAATCCCCTTCAAACTACAAATGATATTTCTTACAGTATTGAAAAACTAACCCTGAAATTAATTTGAGATGATGATGATGATAATAATAGTAATAATAATAATTATTATAATATAATATTATATTAATTATTATATTTATTAAATAATAATAATTATTATTATTATTATTATTATTATTATTTGGCAAAGCAATTCTGAGCAAGAAAAAGTAAGGTTAAAGCCAGCACAATGACCAATTTTATATTTTACTACAGAGATGAGTAGCAAAAACAGTATCTTATTGAACTGAAAATAGATATGAGGATTCTTGAATTGAATATACCACACAGAGACAACCCACCTGATACTTACATTCACCTGATACTGGACAACAGCACCAAAACACATGTTAAAGAGGACATTATGGTTTAAACAAATGGTGCTGGGGAAACAGGATAAGCATAGAAATACCAGGAAGGATGAGAGAAAGAAGGTACACTGACACAATGTTGGTGGGTTTGTAAATTATTATGACAACTCTGGAAAGCAATGTGCAGATTCCTGACAAGCCCAAGAGTGGAACTCATAGGACTCAGCTATTACGTTCCTCCCTGCTTATTCTATAAAACTACAAGTCAGCCTACTATAGTGATACAATCACTTCAATGTTTCTAGCATTCACCATAAATACATTGTATGATCAACCCAGATGTCCACCAGCAGTTGAAATAATCAAGTGCACAGAATTAAAAGGTAACTGGATCTTTACTTCTGGAGCTATAGCACTGCTGAATGACTCAAAGCACGTAAATTTGTACATGTTAAATAAAAGAAGAATTGGAAATCTGAATCAACTAGAATCCTTATTGCAGAATGGACACAATGACAGGATTTCCACAGTACCTTCGTTGGAATTCTCATTTGGAACAGCACTGTTTGATGGCCAGAGGTCTCCTCTGGACCAAGGCCAGAGGCAACAGCCTGGGAAATGTGATAAAACAGAGTTAGCTGTTGACAATGTGCTGGCAAGAAAACATAGGGTCATCAATAGTAATTCAAATAACAGTTCAACCAGTTTTAATTGATAAGTGATCATTGTAAATATCTGGGGGTATAATTTGAGCTTTGAATTCAAGTATGTATTTATACCCTAATAGCATGCCCAGAAACTTAAATATTTCTTGTATGTTTTTTTTCTGTCATTTTCAACAACAAGAGGTGATAAATAGGTCTGGGACACAAAGATAAATGCTGCATAATATCACTCTTTCGTGGAAACTGAAAAATTGATCATAGAAGGTGAGAGTAGAGTATTAGTTAGCAGAGCAGGGGAGACAATGTTACAATTGAATATTAGAAAAAAAGTTCTGATGTATTTTTGCAGTCAGTTAACAGAGTTAAAAACAGTAAAATCTGTGTCTCGGGATGTGGCTCATTTGGAGAATGCTTGCCTTGCATGTCTGAGGCATGGGGTTTGATTCCCAGCACCACATTTATATAAATAAATAAATAAAGGTCCATGAATAACTAATAAAAAATTTTAAAATAAATGTGTTTAATAAATTTTGAAGGAGGGATGTGAATGTTCTTAGATTTCACACTACTGAGTTTATTTTTCACCTTTGGGGCAGCAAAGCACCTGAGTCAGATTGATCTTTAGGATAACAATGCAATGTGTGTGGTCTACAACCCAACACAATATTGTGTGGTCAAAAAGAATTACTGAGGCGGAATCATAGAAATCAGAGAAAACAGTGACCATAAGCAGAGGCTGTGGTTAAGTGGCTTTTGTTCAAATCCTACCTCAAAAATTAAATACCTGTTCAGTTAAATAAACCCCTTCTCAATTGTTGCAAAAAGTGTGGCATCTGATCCATGTAATGGTATAAGGCTGACAATGATCACATCCATGCATTCTTAAGCGGACTGGTGCTTCATATGGGTGCTAATGTGTCCTGACATTAAATAGTACACTTCATTAAATGTGTGGAAAAATAAGCTCAATCGTTGACAGTGTTTGAACAGAGAGGTGTCAAACAGAGGTCATCCTCCAGAGCAATGGGTAAAGAAAGTCTATTCCTCATTCTTTACAGATGGATATTTGTAAAGCTCATGGAGAATATCTGTGACCTCCTATGACTTCATATCAGCCTAAAGGGATGGGTGGAGCAGAGTCTGTCCACCACAATTTAGAGTTTAGGTGTTTGTAATTTGGAGATTTTATGTTTCTTGCCCAGATTCACAAGAATGATGAGCGGTGGATATGGGACAGGAATGTAGCTATTTACCTGGGACCAGAAATCCCTGAGCACTTGAGTCCTCTAGTGGATATCCTAGAACCAGGAAACCAGAACTCTTCTAAGTTCTTTTTGAATACTCCTTCCTTCAGGCCTCTTTGGCATGAGGTTTCAGTAGCAGACACCATGAGAAATGTTCAAGTTATAACCCCGGGCTCCTGTCTCTTTATTGCAATTACTGACTTAAAAATGATCATTTCATGTAAATGAAGCCTATCTGAAGGTCAAGGTGAAAAGGTTAAGAATGTAAAAATTAAGTTCTGTTTTCCTGGAACCTGAAACTCATTTAGAAGTCGAAAACAACTCCCGGAAATGCCCACTAAATGTATGTTGAAATCTCCCCTGATCATCTGGTTGCTCTACGAAAACAACCCCCCTCCCAGAATCCATGCAATGATTGGCTATGCTGTATGTGAAGTCCCTGCCCTCTCCAAGGAATGTATATAAGCTCTGCTTAAGCTGTTTCCGGGGATCTCTGCTCTAATCAAGTGAGCTCTGAGCCCCAGCATGCTGGACCCCCCAATAAACCCTTTGCTGTTGCATGAGACAGTCTCTTGGTGGTCTCTTCCTGTGACGCTCGCCCGACCTTTACAAAGGGTAGAGTCCACACTTGGAGCCATCCTCCCCCAGGGTCTTCTCACTTCCAGCTGTCTCCAAGTGATCCTTCCTGACGAGCATTTGACCATCTAAATCATCAGAGTTCTCTGGGGCTCACCAACTGTTTCAGAACTTGGGACATTCTAAACCAACTGCCACTTGATGGCTGTGCCAAGAATGAAGTTTCCTTGAGCTTTTCCCTCCTGGATGGCCTGTTAGTGGGGATTAATCAGGGAAACAGATACTCTGGGCTGATGGTTTGATGTTTCCATGTCAGAAGCTGGCCTGCCCCATGTCTGCAGTCTAATATTCTGAGCCATAATCTGAGCAGTCAGACAAGGCCTGGTTGAAATATCATTTCTCCATATGCACCAGCTCTGATCAGGCATATTCCTGCTCTTGGCTTTCCAAGCCTCTTCCTAGACCCTGCATGGCCAGGGGCCAGAGACTTACCTGCCTAGATGGAACCACCACTAACTATAACCTGTGAACCTCAACGAATGAATCCTCCCTGAAACCACTGAGGCCCTCATTTCCTCCATTATCAGACATCCACTCCACTGACCTCAAGGCACTGTCCTTTTTGCCTTCTTCCCAGTAGCCCCCAAACACCTGGGATCCTGTAGTTATCAACCAATTGGAAACGTTTTCTGAAATTTCAGTCCTCTTTTCTTTTACAAAAGTCTTGATTTATACTTCTCTAACATTATTTTTAAATATTCATATACATTGAGATGGGTTTGGTTTCTAATTGCCCTTTCATGGTATATATATCGCCTTACTTAGCATCCATATACTATGTCTCACTTTATTTCTTCATCTCATGAAAGCAAGGTGGGTGTCCTGCTCCTGTAATTCACTTTAAAGGCACACATGTTATTGGCATTAGGAATGGTTCATTAATCTAAATTTAGAAAAACATTTTCAGTAACCAGGTCAATAGAACAAGCAAATATATGAATTGAGTGATAAAACAATATCACCAAATATTTAAATCTCAGGAGAGAAGATTCAGTGTTGAAGTTGAAAAAATCAAGAGGAAAATATATTCAGTAAACATTAACTGCCCTTTGAAGAAACACACTTAAAAATATCACTGAAAACATACCTTTCCCACAGCAGTTAAGATTTCCCATGGCCAACCAGGAACTCAAAACCTCCCTACTCTTCTCCAACTTTAACTTACACCAACTCACTCACCACACAAACTGAGTGGAAATGGAAGGTAAGATGTGCATTCCACATTACCATGGTGACTGCTCAACATGGAACTTTCATTGTGAGCACATGCCACATTCTGAGCTGCTACTATTAGAAAGTGTATTTTAATGTCCAAGTGTGTTGTTGAATAGTTTGTGTATTGCTTCAAAAACTGAAACCTAGAACTATATATTAATATTTGTTGTTAATAAAAATAAGTTAAATTAGAAAAAAAGGATTTACTCCCAAAATTATTTCATTGATCAAAAAATCATGGGATGAAAGGGATGCATAGCTATAGTTTTGAGAATCAAAGAAGATTCCATTTCTGGTTTGTAATTCTAAACCAACACATGTCTCAATCTTTCTGAACCTCCAAATATTTGTAGATAGAGAAAATTAAAATGTCTTTTTGATTCAGAATGAAAATGTATACAAAGTATTATCTTTTAAGAGTTGAGGAAATTTTCAGGAAGGAGAAATTTTAAGATCACATCCCCCTTATTTTAAATTTGAAAGCAAAACTATTTTCTATTTAGTAGGATTTAATCCAATCATTTGAATTAATCTTCCTCTTCCATGACTCCTGCTGTGGAATCCATTCTTTTGCTTCTCATCCCAACCTGTCATTTCATACCACAAACACTCATGGTTGAACATGCACATGGTGAGGTCTGTACAAACAATGTATGCAAACTCTTCACATTGTAAAAGCTATCTATGCTAAACCCAAGGCCAACATTATTACTAAATGAGAAAAGGAGAAAGCATTCCCTCTAAGGACAGAAACAAGACAGGGATGCCCTCTTTGAAACTTTAGTCAGAGTAATCAGACAGATGAATGAAATTAAAGTGATTTGCATAGAATAAGAACTCAAATTATCACCCCTTGCTGAGGACATAGTTCTATATTTAGAAGATCCAAAAAATTCCTCCAGAAAGCTTCTAGAACCAATAAATAGATTCAGCAAATTAAGATATAAAATCAATACCCATGAATCAAATGCATTTCTATATATAAGCGATGAATCCACAGCAAGAGAAAGTAGGAAAACCTCCCCATTGACTCTAGCCTCAAATAAATAGAACACTTGGGAATCAATCTAAAAAAAGAGGTGCAAGACCTCTACAATGAAAACTATAGAACACTAAGAAAAAAAATTGAAAAAGATCTTAGAAGATGGAAAGATTTCTCATGCTCTTGGATAGGCAGAATTAATATAGCCAAAAATGGCCATACTACCAAAACTTTTACAAAGATTTAATGCAATTCCTATTAAAATCTCAATGACATTCTTGTTTTTTAATTAAAAACACCAGGCAAAGGCTAATGCTCTCCCACATGGGGTCTTTCCCTTTGGGTCTCTCCTGACCCTCTTTTTGGCTTTGGCTTATGCTTTCCCTCAGGGAAGTCATTCCGTGTGGACCTTCAGGACCTTCTTTTTGCTTGGGGCTTTTTCTATCTCCCAGGTTGCATCTGCATGTAAGGTTCTCAGGATATTCATCCTGGCCCCAGCAACTCAGGCAACACAGGACAAGGCAACTCTGGGAACGCTGGACACACAGGTAACTCTGGACACATTGAAGAGCCATTTCCTCCTGGCACCCCACTGGAGCCCACAAGCCAGGTGGATAGCTGACAAGAGGAGGCACCTTTGGTGCAATTGCTGTCACTGCTGTGGCTGTTGTTCCTGCTGATTCTGATTTCATTACTACAGGGGCTTGTAGAGATGTTTAGTATGGGAATCCGACTGGGACTGGCACTTAATGGGGCACAGACATTTTCACATGGGGTTGCATTGGCTGGAGCCAAGGACCTGGGTGTCCTGGCACATAAAGCAAAGGTGCTGGGGCTGGCATCTGGGCCTCCAAATGTGGTATGCCCTGTGTTCCAGGTGCTACCACTTCTGCCTGCTCCTCTCCTTCCAGGGACCATGCCACAGCACCATGCTGTTGGGCTCCCATAACAGGTACAACCTTTGGGGGCAATGGATCTGCGAAGGCTGACCTCTCAGCCTGAGGTAGCCTCTCACGTAGCACTTCACGCTCATCCATTGCCTGTTGAAAGACAATCTAAGTGAAGTGTAGCTGAGTAGTAGCATCATCACGATTCTCACACAGCCACTGCAGCTCAGAGGCCAAAGCCCAGCAAGCTGCCTCACCCTCCTCCAGTTGGTCCTGCAGCAGACAGGCACGATGCCCCTGCCGCTCCCGCTGCCTTGCCACCACTCGCATGCCCAGGGCAAGGGCACTTCAGGTGCATTCCCTCTTGAGGTCTCGAGGCACCTGAAAGTCCACCACCACAGTGCGAATCCACTCCTCTACCTTGTTCCAGGGACAAGAGCGAAAGGCCATGTAGAACTCGGGGCCACCACTGTTCAGGAGAGCTTCATTATTAATGAATTGGACCACCTCCTTGTGGAGAAAGCCACTGGCATGCTCGCCAAATTCCACTCTCATGGCTCTGGCGGCCTTTATTTCTTAATTTCATGAAAACAAGGTGTATGTCCTCCCCTTGTTTATTTATTCACTTTTTTATTTAAATATTTATTTATTTTAATTTGTTATATGTGATGGCAGAATGCAATTCATTTCATATTAGATGTAGAGAGCACCATTTTTCAAGTCTCTGGTTGTACAAAAAGTATTTTCACACCATTCGTGTCTTCATATATGTACTTAGGGTAATGATGTCTAACTCATTCCACCATCATTTGTACCCCCATGCCCTCTCCATTCCCCTCCTTTCCCTTTGCCCTATCTAAAGTTCTTCCATTTCTCCCATGCCCTGCTATCATCATTATGAATCAGCATCCTCATATCAAATAAAGCATTTGGCCTTTGATATTTTTCGATTGGCTTACTTCACTTAGAATTATATTCTCCTACTCCAACCATTTACTTGTAAATGCTATTATTTTATTCTCTTTTAGTTCTGAGTAATATTCCATTGTGTATATATATAAAAGTTTCTCTGTGTATTCATCTACTGAAGGGCATCTGGTTTTGTTCCACAATTTAGCTATTATAAATTGTGCTGCAATAAACATTAATGTGTCTGTGTTCCTGTAGTAAGCTGTTTTTCAGTCCTTTACATCTAAGCCAAGGAGTGGGATAGCATGGTCAAATGGTGGTTATGTTGTAAGTTTCCATGAACTCTTCATACTGACTTCTAGATTGGCTACACCAAATTACAGTCCCACAAGCAATGTGTGAGTGTGCCTTTTCCCCTACATCCTGGACAACTCTTAGTGTTGTTTGTAATCTTGATGGCTGCCATTCTGATGGGAGTGAGAATCTTAGAGTACTTTTGATTAGCATTATATCTCTACCAATGAATGATAGTCTTCATATAACTAGAAAAAGAAACCACAAATTTCATTTGTAAAAATAAGAGGCCTAGAATAGACAAAGCAATCCTCAGCAAGAAGAATGAAGCAGAAGGCAACACAATACCAGAATTTAAACTATACTATGGATCAATAGTAACAAAAACAGCATGGTGTTGGTACCAAAGGACACATGTGGAACAATAACACAAAAATACAAGACACAAAGATGAACCCACATCTAGATGATCATATGGTCCTCATCTTTAAGTTTATTGAGGTGAAAGATTTATACAATGAAAACTACAAAACCCTAAAGAGAGAAATAGAAGAAGATCTTAGAAGGTGGAAATATATACCCTCTTCATGGATAGGCAGAACTAACATCATAAAAATGGCGATAGTACCCAAATTTCTCTATAGGTTCAATGCAATGCCAATAAAAATCCCAACGATATTTTTTCTAGAAATAGATAAAGCAATCATAAAATTCATATGGAAAAATAAAAGACCCAGAATAGCAAAAGAAACTCTAAGCAGGAAGTGTGAATCAGGCGGTATAGCGATACCAGATTTCAAACTATACTACAGAGCAATAGTAACAAAAACAGCATGGTACTGGTACCAAAACAGGCAGGTGGACCAATGGTACAGAATAGAGGACACAGAGACTAATCCACAAAGTTACAACTATCTTAAATTTGATTAAGGGGCTAAAAGCATGCAGTGGAGGAATGATAGCATCTTCAACAAATGGTACTGGGAAAACTGGAAATCCATATGCAACAAAATGAAACTGAATCTCCTTCTCTCGCCATGTACAAAAGTTAACTCATAATGGATCAAGGAGCTTGATATCAAATCAGAGACTCTGTGTCTGATAGAAGAAAATGTTGGCTCTGATCTACATATTGTGGGGTCGGTCTCCAAATTTCTTAAGAGGACACCCATAGCACAAGAGTTAATAACAAGAATCAACAAATGGGACTTACTTAAACTAAAAAGATTTTTCTCAGCAAGAGAAACAATAAGAGAGGTAAATAGGAAACCTACATCCTGGGAACTAATTTTCACTCCTCTCACTTCAGATAGAGCCCTAATATCCAGAGTATACAAAGAACTCAAAAAATTAAGCAATAAGATAACAAATAACCCAATCAACAAATGGGCCAAGGTCCTGAACAAACACTTCTCAGAGGAGGACATACAATCAATCAACAAGTACATGAAAAAATGCTCACCATCTCTAGCAGTCAGAGAAATGCAAATCAAAACCACCCTAAGATACCATCTCACTCCAGTAAGATTGGCAGCTATTATGAAGTCAAACAACAACAAGTGCTGGCGAGGATGTGGGGAAAAGGGTACACTTGTACATTGCTGGTGGGACTGCAAATTTGTGCAGCCAATTTGGAAAGCAGTATGGAGATTCCTGGGAAAGCTGGGAATGGAACCACCATTTGATCCAGATATTCTCCTTCTTGGACAATCCCCTAAAGACCTTAAAAGAGCGTACTATAGGGACACTGTTACAACAATGTTCATAGCAGCACAATTCACATTAGCTAGACTGTGGAACCAACCCAGATGCCCTTCGATAGATGAATGGATAAAAACATGTGGCATTTATACACAATGGAGTATACTCTGCACTGAATAATGACATGGAATTTGCAGGGAAATGGATGGCACTAGGGCAGATTATGCTAAGTGAAGCTAGCCAATCCCTTCAAAATAAATGCCAAATGTCTTCATTGATATTAGGAGAGCAACTAAGAACAGAATAGATAGGAAGAGCATGAGAAGAAGATCACCACTAAACAGGGACGAGAGGGGGGAGGGAAAGAGAGAGAGAAGGGAAATTGCATGATAAAGGAAGGAGACCCTAATTGCTATACAAAACTACATATAAGAGGAAGTGAGGGGAAAAGGGAAAAATAAACAAGAGAGAGAAATGAATTACAGTAGATGGGGTAGGGAGAGAAGAAAGGAAGGGAGGGGAGGGGAGAGGAGGGAAGGGAGGGGATGGGGATAGTAGAGGATAGGGAAGGCAGCAGAATGTAACATATACTAGTATGGCAGTAGGTAAAAAATGGTTGTGTAACCGGTGTGAATCTGCAATAATATGTATATAGGGTTAAAATGGGAGTTCATAATCGGCTTGAATCAAATGTGTGAAATATGATATGTCAAGAGCTTTGTAATGTTTTGAACAACTAATAAAAAAAGTAAATTAAATAAAAGAACATGTATTACATGGAACTTTTTTCTCATAAGCACTTAAGTGAATGAATGCACCACAAGGAAGCTATCACAGGCACATTGAGATACTCAGGACTGCAGCTTAAACCAGCTGATGCTCACTGTGGGTGGGGGTCTGCACTTGGGTACAGAATTGGGTTTCTGTTTATACCCAGGGGTGCAGGAGTTGTACAAGACTCACATCCACATTAGAATACCAACAATATCCTCTGGCGAAAAGGTAGACTCTGCCTCACAGCTGAATAAGAATTGCAGAACATGGGGTGACTGGAGTACATCAGTGGCCAGCATACCTGTTCCCTCAGCGACCATGGATAACTTAGTACCACCGGGCAGAAGGTAAGAAAACCAAGGCAGCAACACCTGGCCTTGACTCAGGGGACCAGAGGCCATGGCCTACAATCAGCACCCTTCTGACCCAGGAGGTGGGTGGCAGGAGGCATTAACAGCAGTGGCTCTGTCAATATTCAGAGCCCTGACTGGGCTGCAGCTCCTGGATGGCAGATATGTAGGTATGCAAGGCTTGTCCCCAGCACTGAGCTCTGGCAAATTTGTCTATGGAGCAAACCACCTAATTGCTGTTCTTATTTACTTGTGTGCACAAATCAAGAAAAGGACAGTTAAAATGCACATGCGGTGTGATCTCTTAGCATAATGATCAAAAGAGGAGAACAGCAGGTCTCCTACAAAAAGAGGTTTTTGTAGATGTTAGAATCACCTAGTAATTGCAGGAGACAGGACACAGAAGGACTAGGCTGCAGAGAGAGCCACTGTCTCAATGGGGTCTCAAGAGGCACACACTGGCTGGTCAGTTTGCTTCCTAGTCACTGTGCTTAGAAACATTTGACTAATCCAAGGCTGTGATTACAATTTTAAGAGGAACTGCTCTGGCTGTTAGGGACCATTGTGTCTTTTATTAAAAGCATTGTTCTGGGAGCTTCTGACAGACACTAGGACATTTTAGTGCTTCCCAGAAGGCGGCCACTGCCTCCTCAGACTTGAGCATCTGAACTACCAACTGACCAGAGTTCCAGCCAGGTTGACCCTCACCGTGAAGGTAAGAATCAAACTGCATGTCCAGCAATGGCTCCTGAGTGGACCACAGAAAGACGCAGTTAGGAACACCCTCCAAAAACAAAAGACAACATTTTTCAAAAATATTTTTTACAGCAGAATAACTAATTTACGAAAAGCTACAAAAATCATATTTACCAGGACGCATCTGTTAAATAAAAACATCATGTTAGTGTGCATTTAGGCAGGGCTATGTACAAGGATTCTGGTTCTTGCTCTCCTTAGAACAATAGCCCATGCCCAATGGGGCTCACCCTGGCAGGGCTGCAGGGAGGATAGCAGAGGCAAAACAGACCCTCCACACAGTGGCACCCTGCCCACCCTGTTTCCCCTAAAACTTACCCCAGCATCATGCAATGTTCCTGGCAGCCCCTGGAGGCCGGTGGGAAACAGGGCTCAGACTTCCCAGTCAAGGTGAGCAGCGATGACTCCTTTGAGTAGAGCATCCAAGCAGAAATAGAACTATTTCTGAATGAGAAAAGACAACATGAAAACCAAAAGTGTGACAGGTCTGTGGATACGAAAACAATGTGAAATGAAAATTCTCCCAAATCCACACTGAAACCCACCCAGGAGCCCCCTGTCATGGTGCTGCTAGCCACAATCTGATGCAGCCTGTTAGGAGTTTTTCTTTCATGAACTTTCAGATCAGAAAAGATTAGCACAGCACCCAGTAGCCTCAGGCCTAAGGTTACCACAGAGCTGAGAACCTGGGCGGCACAAGGTCTGCTGTCCCCAAGCCCCAGGCAGCACAGAGTAGGGGCGTGGGCAATAGGAACTGCAGGGCTGAAGGGAGGGGCAGCAGCTCCAGGTCCCTGGAGCCCCAGCACAACGTCTTGACTCCAGCAGCAATGATGGCATCCAAGAGGCCATCCAGCTGTGTCAGTTGGAGAAAACCAGGAAGAAGTCCAGCAACAAGAGCCCAGCTCATCAAGAAGGGGCTGAAAGTTGCCAGCAGCCTGGGTAGCTCACTGAAAAGTGTCTTCCCTGAAGCCCCCAGGAGAATGCCCAGCAAGAGGAACTCAGCAGTCCCCAGTGACAAAGACCTCATCCCAAGGGGCTTGGACTCTTACCACCTCTCCAAGCCACCAAAGGATTCCACAGCTGCTGCACCTCCAGGAAACACCACCACCAGGATCGAGCCTATGGAAGTGACCTTGGCGGGGCAGACACTTCTGCTGAGTTGATGTGCACTGAAGAAATCCGGGGTGTTTCCAAGACCACCCTGGAAGGCAGCAATGGTCCTGCATCTGTGAGCACACGCTTCTGCTCCTCCAGTGTGCCTTCCCACTCTAATGGGAACAGCAGCTCTTTGGATAATTATGACAGCATAGAACAGAAGATCCAGGTGTTTTTGGCTCTGAAGACACAGTCAGGAAGCCTGCTGCTGAACTTGCAGAGATGCCTTCCCACTCCTCCCTGGCCTCTCGTTCCATGTCCACTCACATCATCCCTTAAGGCTCTTTGATCATGTTCAGTAACAGGTGGGGGAGGGGATACTTGGCCCCTTCCCTGGATGAGCATGCACAGCCTCCTTGAGGAGACTCTGCAGAGTGCTCTACAATCTAACTTGCCTCAGAGCCTAAGGTATGATCATGGGCCTGAACTTGCTTAAGTGAAAGGATCCTCTTTGCTTAAGGTATATTTATACACCTACCTTCCAGAGATCACTTCTAAGGTACTTGCACCTCAGCTTTGTTTCTTGTGTGATTTTCAGCCCTACAAAATCTACTCAGGCTGATACCTGAGGCCAGGTTCCTCCAGGACCTTTCTTAGGTGAGTCTTGTTCTATGTCCTGGGCTTCTTTGAATGTCCTGGAGAGACCCAAAGATTCAGCCCTCAGACTCAGGTTACAGTCCAGGGCATAGGATGAACTGTTCTGACTTCCAGTTCAATGCCTGACTCTTAATCTTCTGTCCTGAAGCCCCACCCGAGCCTCTTCTTTGTCTTTTCTGGGCAACTCTATCCTCTGACCTGGAGTAGTACCTCTGCTGCTATTTGTTGATAGAGGAGGCCAAGAGCTTGCCATTTCTTCTAGATGACACCAAAAGCCTCTGTCACCTGAAATAATGTGGACAGGAGTACTGCCTCGCTGTGCCAGCTGCACAGCACAGAGAGGCAGCTTTTGTCCCATGCATGGAGGGACACTGGTGTATTTCCTGTAACTGAGTCTTCGTATGAAAATCTGTCTCTAAGCCTTGTGTTTTAATAGAAAGTGGAGCCTATTGAATAAACTATAGCTATTCTTTAATGTGTCCAGGCTACAGAAACTTTTGTGACACATTTTGGTGCGTTTACCACCTTCACATTTTATGCTGGAATCAAGACTGATGCTTTCCTCTGCTCCAATAGCAATAGTGGAAATGTCATCAGAACAGCTGTTGCTCTGGCACAGCAGTTCAACTGTGTGTATATCACCATCACCATCACCATCACCATCTTCTTCCTCCTCCTCATTATAACCTCTGCTACAACTATTTTACTCCACTGTGCACATTTGCAGTGCCTAGAGGAGAATTTCCCCATCATCTCAGTGTGTACTTTTTTCAAATTGGGAACTTCCTTCCCATATCTGAGGGGGAAGTGTTCTCCCACCACACATAAAAGCAACCATTTGTTGATCCAATTTTCCACATTTCTCCAGAGGAAGGTCAAGACTCCAAGAATCATCTCACTCACTGAGATCTAGGTGAGCCTTTTTTCAATTAATGAGGCCCTTTCTGTTATTATATCATTTAATTTGAAAACAAAATTAGAAAGCCATACATGTAGATATAGTTGAGGCCCAAGGATACTCTATTGACAGGATAACTGAGAACATTTCTTTCAAACTAAGAAAATTATGCTAAACATAGGTATTGCTTTTGTTGTAGCAGGATTTGTAAAGGTCATCTAGGGTCGGGGGAGAGCATGAGGCCACGATGGGAGGCACAGCTGGGCACACACTTTATAACGGTGCACACATATACATATATGCACACACTCAGATGAACAGTGATGTTTTTATTATATGCATAGGCTAGAAGAGGGTCCCTATGTCATGAGTAGATGGTTTTATGTTACAGGGACCTGGTCCTAGTTCTAGAGCCATCCCCAGGATGTGTACAAGAAGACCTATAGCCAACTTCTTTGTCTTGTTCACTCTGTGATGAGTGTGTAATTTCTCTAGTTGCCTCACTAGACTTGAGGCTGGTGTGACATCCAGATTCTGGGAGGAGAAACTTACCTATGCAGTAAGTATAAACATGGTTAACACAGCCTTAATAAGTTATGTCCTCTGACCTATTCACTTGGGCCAAGGGGTGGAGAATCACCACCCTTAGAATCCAGGATTTTTGATGAAAAGAACCTTTTTAATTTAGATCCATAGTATTTATTGTTGCTTAATATAAATCATAGTGCTCTGAAGTCTTATTAAGAAAATCAGGCACTAACCAGATAGATTTGGGCCTATTTTTCTGTTAATATACACAGTGTCTCTGGTTCAATTTTTAGGTCCTTGATTCAATTTGGGTTGAGTTTTTTGCATGGTGAGAGAGAGGGGTTTAATTTTATTTTATTGTATATAAATTTCCAATTTTCCCATCATTATTTTTTGAAGAGGATATCGTTTTCTCCAATGTACATTTTTTATGCTTTTTGACAATTATAAGAGAGCTCTAATTATGGGCATTGGTCTCTGTGTTATCTATTCTATACCATTAGTCTACAAGTCTATTTTGTTGCCAATACCATACTGTTTTTTGTTATTATTGATCTGTAGCATAGTTTAAGGTCTAGTATAGAGATGCCACCTAATTCACTCTTCTTGCTAAAAATTGCTTTAGCTATCCTGGGTCTCTTATTTTGTCAGATAAATTTCATGACTGCTTTTTCTATTTCTCTGAGGAATGTCATTGGGATTTTGATTGAGATTACATTAAATCTGTATAGTGCTTTTCGTAGTGTGGTCATTTTGACAATATTAATTCTGCCTATTTAAGAAAAAAAATACATCTTTCCATATTCTCATGTCATCTTTTATCTTTTTTCCATAGGGTTCTGTTGATTTCACCGGAGAGATCTTTCAGCTATTGTTAGGTTGATTCCCCAGGATTTTATAATTTTTATACTATTCAAAGTTAGTAGTTTTTCTCATTTCCTTTGCAGAGGATTTTTTATTGATATTCAGAAATGCCTTTGATTTATGGGTGTTGATTTTGTATCCTGCTACTTTACTGACTTCATTTACTAGTTCTAGTATTTTCCTGATGGAATATGTCGAGTCTTTTAGATATAGAATTATATTGTCTGCAAATAGTGCTAATTTGAGTTCTTCCTTACTTATCCATATCCCTTTAATTTATTTTATTTGTCTAATTGGTCTGGCCAGTGTTTCAAGAAATATGTTAAATAGAAGTTGTGGAAACGGGCATCCCTGTCTTTTTCCAGTTTTTAGAGGAAATGCTTCCATTTTCTGCCTTGGTGTCCTAGAATGGTGCTCCCCAATCTTGTGGCTATTGGCCATGTAATTCATCAAATTGACAAACTCAGCTTTTTCTGTCACAGGATCTATATGCCAAAATATCATGTGCTTGAAGCTACTGAATTAGGCAGGATAGACATGGAACATTTCCATAATCGCAAAAATTATTGAATGATGATGCTCTATAAACCACCAGGAGCAAATATTATGGAGAATATGACCTATTTGGAGTTCAAATCTAGTACCTTTCAACAAATACCTTGCTAACTGTGTTCCAATATAAATTTTTTGTTAAAAAGAATAAATAAATAAATAAAATAGAATGGTGTGGATACAGCTATCAGGAGCTACATTTATGAATTCTGTTCTAGAGCATCCAACAGGTTTTACCTGGTCTCTTCCAATCATAGGATTTCAAGCACCTCTCTTGAAGGCCCCCTCCCATTCTGGTAAAGGTCATTGACTCTTATGGTGTCCTTTGTCAGAATCCCTCTTAACTTCTAGGCTAATGAGGAAACTAGCCTATCAATAAACCACTACCCCTGCCACTCCAGATAATTCTTGTGCATGGGAATTCATAGCCATCCTAGGAGTATGAAGCTGCTGTCATTGGTACCACACTTAGAAAGTTAGTAATTTTCTGTTTTTATTACAGGTCCTAGTTTTTATAACAGGTCCTAGTAGAACATGACTCAAGCCCACTTAGTTATAAGCTGGGAATGCTGCTGAAATAAGACAAAAACCACCACCACCAACAACAATAACAATAACATAAAGCCCTCTACATTTATGTGGGGATTTTTCTCTAAAAAAGACCTTGAATTTTTAAAAATTATCACATCTCCATATGGCTTCTGCCCAATAAACCCCTCCATGATAAACAGTGTTATAAAAGAATATTTTCTGAAATATTTTTGAGGAAGTAAAGAGCAACCCACTTGGAAACAGTACAGAATGTGAGCAATTTTTTGCTAGATTATAACATAAAATTATAATGAAGCTGTGGTGAAGACCCTTCACAGACTTCAAGAACAGACAGGAGATTTCCTCCTGCTGACATGGTCTCAAGTCAGAGCTGCACCCAACTTGGAATCTTTTGAGGCAAAGAAGGCCCACAAGGTCATTGAACTAGCTGTTCTGTCACAATGGGGGAATATATATCATAAACTACCTAATAATACATCTAATAAAACTAATAATTACAAAATGCTATCTTTGAGATAGTTTAATTAAATTTAATTTTGAATGAAAGTGTTTAATCTTTAATACAACATATTTATCTTATTGCTGATAGATGATATTTTACTACCAGAAAGTGATAACTTAATGATCTCTGTTAAAGAATGCAAGTCCAAGGAGACTTCAAGCATCAATTATTTATAAGCAGACTTGCTGCTGTGTCCCCATGTAAAGGTAGCAAAACTCCTGTCATGAGGTTGATGCACCCCTGCCTCACCTGACCACAATGATCTCATCTGAAAGAGACCAGAAGTATGGCACAACCTTGAACCTAAAGAAATCTTAGAGAGGTAAGGCCACAATAATGTCTTAGAGTCAAGTTCATGGAATACTGCCTTCATAGCATACATTAAGAGTGCCTGAGTGGCAACACACTATCCCATGCTAGGTTGTGTGAACAGCAAACTACTTATCTCTTAGGCAAAACCCTGGGCATGAGGCTATGTGTTAAATTCCCTGCTCTTACTCCATTGCTCACTCCTTGATTGGTCACTGCAGAAATTGCATTGGTTGCTACCTGTAATCTGATAAGCTACTGCCTGAGTATATATACATGGTAACTTCACAATAAAATGAGACCTGCTTCCTGCTTGATGTCCAGAGGTCTTGATTAGTGACTTCACAGACACAGCCTCTTCTACAATTTTTCGTGAAACCCCTTGCTGGACCAGAAAGAGCCCACATAAACATCAGTACATAGCATTTGTCTTTTTTTGTTGTTGTTTTGAAGGTTCAAAAAAAAATTCTTGTAATGTGACTCTCCTGACCTCTAATGAATGTCAGTATGTTTAGCATTTCCATCACCACATGTTCGATATTTGGATATTTACTCACTTTCTCTTTGTACCAGAGAAGGTTATTCTTCCATTAGAAATGACTGGGTGATTTTTGCTTTTCTTTAAGCATTTATTAGGGTGGTGATAATGAAAAGAACTTTTTGTATCCTGCCATTTTCTAAGAATGACAGTTCCTTCATACTATTTTAAGCAGGATTCAGCTTGTCCATGAGTTCCTTTTTTTCTTTTAATCTATGCAGAAGGTTTTACTTTTCTTCACACTGCTTTTCACATCATACCTACAAGTCAACTGATGGAGCTATGCTGAGTAAGAAAAAAAATACCAATAAATTGATGATAGGTAGGCCTACTTACATCTTCTATGGAGGTGTAACAACTGAGTTGTTGCCTCAGATTATTGGGAGAAAATAAATTCAGTGTAAACTCACTAAGCTTGTAATATTTTAGCCTAAATTCACTCTCCACAGAGAATTTTAGGTCCTCCAAGGCATCTATTCACAACAGGATTCTGCAAAGTAACCATGGATCCACTAGCTACAACATAAACCAGGGGATCATCCCAAAATTTATCTGGGACCAAATAAAACCAGTAACTGTTCCTCTTCTGCAGGATTCAACACCCTCACCATGAGAGTCATATTCACTAATGAAAAAAAAATCTAGTACAATTTTCAACTGCATTGACCATATGCAACTTTGCTTTGATTTTGATCAAAGTATTAATATAATCACTAATGAAACATTTTAGCTAAAAAAAATCATGATATACACTTTTAAAAATATTTATTTTCTAAATGTTTATTTTCTAGATGTAGGTGGACACAATATCTCTATTTAATTTATATGTGACACTGAGGTTTTAACCCAGTGCCTCACATGTGCTAGTTGATCACTCTACCTCTGAGGAAAAATCCCAGTCTCTCATGATATTCACTTTGATGTCTACGTTTTTGTTTAAAAGAGTGTTTTGATTCTTCCATGTTTTTCTGTGGATAAGCAGTTTACTTATTTTATTTATTCTATTTATTTATTTTCTTTGCACCTGCAATGAAACCCAGGGGCACTTAAACCCTGAGCCATATCCCTAGCCCTTTTATCTTTTTTTTTTTATTATTTTGAGACAGAATCTCCCTAAATTTCTTAGGACATTTCTGAGTGGCTGAGGCTGGATTTGAATTGTGATCCTCCTGCCTCGGCTTCCCAAGCTTATGGGATTACAGGCATCATTTTCACTATGTTTAAATAATTTGACATTTTATGAATGTTTAAAAAAACGTGCTGAACATTTGGAGTCTTTAGTTGTAGGCAAATTTTTAAATGGGCACAAACACCGGTAGGATTAACTTGTTCTTGTGTTCTGTTCTATATATACAACAATATATGAAATGATTCAAAATTACTAGAAGAAAGTAAATGTGATAAACAAACTGAGAAATGATAAGTATTTGAGGAGGCAAAATGATAATTACACCATTATTATCAATATATGTGTCAAATTACTATATTGTCTGATAAAGATATACTTGTGTCAGACTGGAGTGGTGGCTCAGTGATAAGCACTTTCCTTGCATGTGTAAGGCACTGTGTGCAATCCTCAACACGACATAAAATAAATAAGGATATAACAATTTTCTACAACTAAACAAAGAAATTAAAAAAGATATATGTGTAAATTAAATTATAAAGTTATGAATAGTTGCACATATATATCAAAGTATTTTCCCCAAGATATGTAGTAATTCAAAAGAAAAATATAGTAACTTTATAGTGGATAGACCCTTTAGACATCAACTTAACTAAGTGATCAAGGTCATCACCACCAGTAATCAAACATGTTGAAGACATGAGCCTCTTGATATGGTGAGCTGAGAAGGAGCCACCACCATTTCTGTGGTATTGCCAAAACTGCAGAGCCTCCCTCTGATCTAGAGAAAACACAAGGAAACCCACAGTTCTACAAAACACTTGTTCCTCAGTGCTGTCAAGATCATGAAAGATGAGTATAGACTGAGGGAATGTCACCAATGTTAAGGTCTGTAAACAAGTCAGGATGGCGCCTGGCATTTTGCCAGAGGGAGTGGTTTGTGAGGTGGCGCCAGCGAGCCATTAAGTGTGGAGATTTCTTATTGGTTGACTGCTGTATCTAGTTTATGTTAATTAAGATAAGCTGTGTGGAATGTATATATACCCCTCCTGTCCTACAATAAATGGCTCCGACTCCTGCTGTATCAATCTACACAAATTGTTGGTCACCCCCTGGTTATTTTGCTGCAGCCAGACTGTGGCAACCAATTGATCAGGGACACAAAAGAGAAATAACAACTAAATGCAGTGTGGGGTCCAGAATGGGGTGATGGAATAAGGAAAGGATCTTGGTAGAAAAATGGGAAATTCCAATAAGAGCTATTTTGTTTTGTTTTAGGTACTGGGGGTCTAACTCAGGACTGCTTTACCATTGAGCTACATCCCCAGCCCTTTTTTATTTTCATTTTTTTTTTTAATTTTGAGACTGTGTCTCATTAAATTGCTTAGGGCCTTGTTAATTTGCTGAGGCAGGCCTCGAATTCTCTATCCTCCTGTCTCAGCCTCCTGAGCTGCTGGGATTACGGACATGCACCACTGTACCCAGCATCCAATAAGATGTGAAGTACAGGTGATAGTACTGAACTAAGGATAAGTTCTCAGGCTTGATCATTTACTAGGGTTATGTAAGATGTGAATATTAGGGAAGGCTAGGTGAGGGGTGTACTGAAGCTATCTGTTCTATTTTTGGCAACTTTTCTGTAAATCTAAAATTAGGTCAAAATTAAAGTTTAAAAAAGTTGCCACATTGAAAATTTAGGGCAGATGCCTGGAAGGCCTCATGGGAAATTTCACTGCTCTGCCTGGCTTTGGATTTGAGATTGTGAGACTTCCTGTCCTCAGAGCATTAAAGCACCCACAAAGATTTATTCAGTCATTCTGGCCTATGGTTGGCCAAATGGCTTATACCTTTCTAACAGACAGGCCCCCCTCCCCTCCTCCTCTGCAGTATGGAGCCCTGAGCCCCCCACCCCACCTTGGGATTCTCATCCTGGCTGGCGGAGGCTGCGAGGTGAGGCTGCAGCAGTCTGGGGAAGGCTTGGCAGGTGAGTGAGAGGGTGCTCCAGAGGGAGGGAGGCTCAGACAGTGGTTAGCTGCAGAGTGGGGCTATGCAGAGGCGAGGGGGAAAGGGAGGGGGGCTCTCCTTCTCAAGGGGCCCTTTCATGTTGAAATTAGCCGTCATGAATGCTAGGGGACCAGGAGCCCAGGCGTGGGAAATGTGAGAGCCCCCTTATGTCCCCTCAGGTGACAGTGCCGTCTGTGGCTCCCAGCCGGCCAGCCAGGATGCATTAGGAGAAGTGTCGGTGTGCACCTGGGGCGGGGGAGGGTCCCATCAAGACATTGACCCACTCAGGGAATGGAGATTTGACGAAGGGAGTTCTAGACTCTTCTGGTGCTGGAGGGGAGGGTGGACTGGGCACCCTGTGGGCTTCAGGATTAAGGGTTGGGCAATTGGCAAGAATCCAAGAGAAAGCTCTGGTCCCAACCCTCTCCAATGCCCTGAGTAGCCTGCTTCTCACCAGCTCTGAAGGTGCAGACCCTGCTGACAAACCTCCAGGGACAAGGAGCTCACTCTATCCTGGGAGAGCGTAGGGTCCAGGCATTGGTTCCACCTCTGGATTCAGTTTTCATTCCCAGCCAGGAAATCTGAGACATTGGACAGGGGAGGCTGTGGCCCCATCTTCCCTGGTACACTCTCAGCCCAAAAGTGACCCCTGCTGTCCGGACAACCCTGGAGGCAGAGGACCATGCTGGCTAGCTGTGCATGGATTGTGCTGGGTGGCCTACCAGCCCCCTCCCCACCCCGCATTCTGTGTTGCTCTCCGCTGGACCCCAAAGTCCTCTTCAAATGTACTGCCACAGGAGGGAGGTGGGTGAGGCCAACATCTGGACCAAGGGGACATCGTTGGCCCTCACAGCTGGAGCTATCAGCAGCCAATGTTTACCCAGACATTATTTGCCTTTGTAAGTGCCTGGCCCCCAACATGCCCCCCCCCTAGGAGAGGGTCCTGAGCCTCCTCCCCACGACTGGGCAGGGACGGACCCGAGAGTGCCGTGGCTGGCTGGAGTTCAGATCCTCCCAGCAGCTTCAGCTGCCTGAGAGAGGAAAGGGCTAGCCAGCTGGGCTGTCCGTGCCGAGGTGTGGGCACGAGTCGGACAAGGCCATGGAGAAAGTGTGAGTGGACCCTGGACACAGCGTGGTGCAGAGAGAAGGGGCAGACCCCTGGAATGTTCCAGAACCTTGCTGGCTGATCTTGGGTCAGTCTGTTCCTCTGTATCCTGTGCCACCAAATGGGAAGATTTCCTTGCCACCTGATTGAAAATAGTCTCTGTTTTAGTCAGCTTTTTTGCTGCACGATGGAAGGAACCAACCAGAACAATTGTAGAGAGGAAAAAGTTGCCTTGGGGGCTCAGGGTTTTAGAGGTCTCAATGCACAGACAGCAGGCTCCATTCCTCAACGTTTGAGGTGAGCTGAACCTTATGGCGGAAGAGTGTGGTGGAGGGAAGGGGCTCACATGATGATCAGGAAGCAGAGGGAGGCTCCACTTGCCAAATACAAATATATATCCCAAATAATTGGCCCATGACCCTGCTCCCCAGCCACACCCCACCAATTCAGTCACCACTCAGTCAATCACTATCAGGGGATTAATTAACTGAGGGGTTAAGACTCTCACAACCCCATCATTTGTCCTCTGAACCCTCTTGCATTGTCTCACAGCTAAGTTTTTGGGGACCCCTCACATCCAAACCAGAACAGCCTCCTGCCACACCTATCCCCTCCCGTGCCTGTTTGCCCTTTGTAGCATATGTTTCAACATGCACCCCTCTGCCGGAGCACGACCACCAGGAGGGCAGGCAGGACCTCACTTTACTGTCACTGCTCCCTGGCATTTAACCAGGATGCCCACCATTGTCACACCAAGGTCAACCAACAGGTCCCACTCACTGTCCCTCAAATCAAAGGCAGTCTGTGTAGTAAGGAGTCCCCTTCATGATGGTCCCTCAGAGCTCCTGGGGGCTGCCTGGTGGCACCTAGGAGGGGGCTGGGGGCCTGTCCCTCCCTCTGGGTATTTGGGAGCCGGTGCCCAGGAAGCCTCCAGAGGATGATGATGTGAAACTGGAGCCACTGGCCCTTCCCTGTACATGATGAGCAGGGAGTGTGTTGATGGATATGCTGACTTCACTATCGCGCAACCATTACCATCTAGAATTTGGCAGCCTTCTGGGTGAGGAGGGGAGGGGAGGAAATTTACTAACTTCCTCATGTGTGTAGTGGCATCCTTTACTCTTGAATAAAGCCCAGGGACCTGATTCACTCCTGGAGCCCTGAGGATAGAGGCACCGCACTCCCTGGGTCTCTCCCTCCCGTCCACCCTCCTCCTGCAGAGGTCTTGCCCTTGGCCAGGGCTGCCCCCCCACTTCTGTGGGTGCCAGGATGATGGGAAACCAGCTGTCTACCTTCCCCACGACTCCACACTTCCCCATCTCATGGTCATGTTCAGGGAGCAAGAAATGGACATCTTGGTGTGGTAGGGGTGAGGTGCAGGCGCCTCTAGGCCATGAGGGAAGAGAACCCAGAGGGCTTCCTGGAGAGGGAGGCTAGGGGTCCTTGCTAAGGGGCGAGTTGGGGGCGGGGAACAGCCTGGACAAAGGCTGAGAGGTGGGGCCACCAGCAGATGTGAGGGGCTGGGCGGGTGGAGAGGAAGGGGAGGGACGGGTGGATGCTTCTAGAACAGGCCTCCCCGAGTGGCAGCCCCTGTCCTCTCTACCCACGCCCACTGATAAGGCCTGGGTAAGGGCGACGGGGCGAGGAGAAATGCCCAAGGCTCACTCATTGCCCAGGGCCCTGGCAGGGAAACCAGCCAGGAGGGCAGGACAGCAGGTTCCCCCCGAGCACTGGGGGCAGGAGGGGCTGGAGAGGGTGACATTCTCCCTCGAGGCCGCCCATGGCCTGCTCCCCCAGCGCTCAGGGGACAAAGGACAGCTGTTCAAACACTTATCAGGGAGTGGGGCTCCATGAGGTGGGGTTCTGGGAGGTGGGGAGGCCACCGTCACTGGGTGCGCTATGCCCCGTGGGTTTGGCCTGTGCTGGACGGGCACCTGCTGGGAGTGTGGGACGTGGGGCAGAACGAGGGTCTGTCCACCTGTGTGCACGTAAGTGGGCTCCTGAGTAAGACAGAACGGGTGTGGGGGGTGGCGGTGCATGCATCATGGGGTGGGTGCACATGGTCTGCGCATGTGCAGGTGAACTGACCCTGCCAGTCCCTTCTGCTCGGGCAGTGATGCTGGTGCAGGGGTGTGACATCCACGCTAGTGAGCGTGCGCTGGCCCACACACATGCATGTGTGTGTGCATGCTGCACTAGGAGGACAGTGTGAGAGGCCGATAAGGTGGAGGCCCGAGGCTGGCTTCAGTCCTGGAGCCCACGAATCCCCAGGGCATTGTCGCTTTCAGTGCCCAGCGAGTCCCCAGGCCCAGCACCTTTTCCCCTCACCTTGGAGAGGGTGTAGAGGTGGCTCCAGGTCCTCCCTAGAATGGTCTCCGTGGACATCCGTCACATGCCTCTGCACCCCACCCCGGGCTGCGCTCACTCCAGAGGTGCAGGTGATGGTGGGGGCAGGTGGCAGTGGTGCCGGCACGAGGCAGGTCCGTGTGTGTCCCTGAGCCACAGCTTGGCTGGAAAGTTGAGGAGACCTGGTCCCTGGTCTCCTTTGGCCAGATCCCCTGCCTGCCCTCCCAGGACAGTCCCCCAGAGCCACCAGAGCCCCGCCAGTGGGGAACCTGATTTAGGAGTCAGGGCACTCCAGGCTCAAGGCCCTGCCCCCCACTCGCCCCTTCCCACCTCGACCTCCTGTTTGGTGAAGGGGACACCGAGCTGCAGCCCTTGGGCGACAGAGGAGCCTGAGCCCTCCAGGTTGAGCGGAGATTTAAGGGACTGGTGTGGCTTCTCTCTCCTCCTCTCTCTGGGTCTCTCCAGCCAGTCGTGCCCCCACTGCTCACACACTTTTTAAAATGTCAATAGACTGTCACTCACTTTTCTTGTTATACTTCTTAAAATGAGCGTTTCCTCTAGTCGATGGAGGGAGGTGACACTGGAGTCACGGGCTTGGCTTTATTCCTGTCGAGAGGAGATGGACTGTGGAGAGCTCAGCTTTCAAAGGAACTATTTTATTTATAAGGATTTTCCTAATGTCATGAATGTGCCAGGCCTGGTTTCTTTGTGCCCACTCTGGAGAGAAGGGGGGACTGAGCATGGCCCAGGTGGGGTGGCTTTCTTTACCCCGAGCCCAGAATCCTAGAGGAAGTGACCTTCAGCAGTGTAATGCAACAGTTCCTTTTTTTAAATTAATTTTTATTGTTGGGTGTTCAAAACATTACATAGTTCTTGATATATCATATTTCACAGTTTGATTCAAGTAGGTTATGAACTCCCATTTTTACCCCGTATACAGATTGCAGAATCACATCAGTTGCACATCCATTGATTTACATATTGCCATACTAGTGTTTGTTTTGTTCTGCTGCCTTTCCTATCCTCTACTATCCCCCCTCCCCCCTCCCCTGCCCTCTTCTCTCTCTACCCCCTCTAGTGTAATTCATTTCTCCCCCTTATATTTTTGTCCCCTTTCCCCTCACTTCCTCTTGTATGTAATTTTGTATAACCCTGAGGGTCTTCTTCCATTTCCATGCAATTACCTTTCTCTCTCCCTTTCCCTCTCACCTCTCATCCCTGTTTAATGTTAATCTTCTTCTCATGCTCTTCGTTTCTACTCTGTTCTTAGTTACTCTCATTATATCAAAGAAGACATTTGGCATTTGTTTTTAAGGGATTGGCTAGCTTCACTTAGCATAATCTGCTCTAATGCCATCCATTTCCCTGCAAATTCTATGATTTTTGTCATTTTTTAATGCAGAGTAATACTCCATTGTGTATAAATGCCACATTTTTTTTTATCCATTCGTCTATTGAAGGACATATATGTTGGTTCCACAGTCTTTCTATTGTGAATTGTGCTGCTATGAACATGGATGTAGCAGTGTTCCTATAGTATGCTCTTTTTAGGTCTTTAGGGAATAGACCGAGTAGGGGAATAGCTGGGTCAAATGGTGGTTCCATTCTGAGCTTTCCTAGAAATCTCCATACTGCTTTCCAAATTGGCCGCACCAATTTTCAGTCCAAGTGCAGTACAAGTGAACCCTTTCCCCCACATCCTCGCCAGCACTTGTTGTTGTTTGACTTCCTAATGGCTGCCAATCTTACTGGAGTGAGATGGTATCTTAGGGTGGTTTTGATTCGCATTTCTCTGACTGCTAGAGATGGTGAGCATTTTTTCATGTACTTGTTGATTGATTGTATGTCCTCATCTGAGAAATGTCTGTTCAGGTCCTTGGCTCATTTGTTGATTGGGGTATTTGTTATCTTATAGTCTAATTTTTTAAGTTATTTGTATATTCTAGATATTAGGTCTCTGTCTGAAGTGTGAGGAGTAAAAATGTGTTACCAGGACGTAGTCTCCCTATTTAACTCTCTTATTGTTTCTTTTGCTTAGAAAAAAACTTTTTAGTTTCAGTAAGTCCCATTTGTTGATTCTAGTTATTAACTCTTGTGCTATGGGTGTCCTATTGAGGAATTTGGAGCCGGACCCCATAGTATGTAGATGATAGCCAACTTTTTCTTCTTTCAGACGCCATGTCTCTGATTTGATATCAAGTTCCTTGATCCACATTAAGTTAACTTTTGCGCATGGTGAGAGAAAGGGATTCAATTTCATTTTGTTGTATATGGATTTCCAGTTTTCCCAGCACCATTTGTTGAAGATGCTATCCTTCCTCCATTGCATGCTTTTAGCGCCTTTATCAAATATAAGATAGTTGTAATTTTGTGGATTGGTTTCTGTGTCCTCTATTCTGTACCATTGGTCCACCCGCCTGTTTTGGTACCAGTACCATGCTGTTTTTGTTACTATTGCTCTGTAGTATACTTTGAAGTCTGGTATAGCTATACTGCCTGATTCACACTTCCTGCTAAGCATTGTTTTTGCTATTCTGGGTGTTTTATTTTTCCATATGAGTTTCATGATTGCTTTCTCTATTTCTACCAGAAATGCCGTTGGGATTTTGATTGGCATTGCATTAAACCTATAGAGAACTTTTGGTAATATAACCATTTTGATGATGTTAGTTTTACCTATCCATGAACAGGGTATATCTTTCCATCTTCTACGATCTTCTTCTATTTCTCTCTTTAGGGTTCTGTAGTTTTCATTGTATAAGTCTTTCACCTCTTTTGTTAGGTTGATTCCCAAGTAGTTTATTTTTTTTTTTTGAGGATATTCTGAATTGAGTGGTTGTCCTCATTTTCATTTCAGATGATTTGTCATTGATATACAGGAATGCCTTTGATTTATGCGTATTGATTTTATATCCTGCCACTTTGTTGAATTCATTGATTAGCTCTAATAGTTTCTTTGTCGGCCCTTTTGGGTCTGCTAGGTATAGAATCATGTCATCTGCAAATAGTGATAATTTAAGTTCTTCTTTTCCTATTTTTATGCCTTTAATTTCTTTCGTCTAATTGCTATGGCCGGTGATTCAAGAAATATGTTGAACACAAGTGGTGAGATAGGGCATCCCTGTCTTGTTCCAGATTTTAGAGGGAATGCCTTCAGTTTTTCTCCATTCAGAATGATGCTAGCCTGAGGCTTAGCATATATTTCTTTTACAATATTGAGGTATGTTCCTGTTATCCCTAGTTTTTCTAGAGTTTTGAACATAAAGGAATGCTGTACTTTGTCGAATGCTTTTTCCGCATCTATCGAGATGATCATATGGTTCTTATTTTTAAGCCTATTGATGTGGTGAATAACATTTATTGATTTCCATATATTGAACCAACCTTGCATCCCAGGGATAAATCCTACCTGATCATGGTGCACAATTTTTTTGATATGTTTTTGTATCCAATTCACCAGAATTTTATTGAGAATTTTTGCATCTAGGTTCATTAGAGATATTGGTCGGTAGTTTTCTTTCTTTGAAGTGTCTTTGTCTGGTTTAGGAATCAGGGTGATGTTGGCCTGGTAGAATGAATTTGGAAGTTCTCCCTCTTTTTCTATTTCCTGAAATAGCTTGAAAAGTATTGGTATTAGTTCCTCTTTAAAGGTTTTGTAAAACTCTGCTGTATACCCATCCGGTCCTGGGCTTTTTTTAGTTGGTAGTCTTTTGATGGTTTCTTCTATTTCCTCTATTGATATTGGTCTGTTTAGGTTGTCAATATCCTCCTGACTCGATCGGGGCAGATCATATGACTTAAGAAATTTATGGATGCCTTCACTATCTTCTATTTTATTGGAGTATAAGGATTCAAAATAATTTCTGATAATCGTCTGTATTTCTGAAGTGTCTGTTGTGATATTGCCTTTTTCATCCCGTATGCTAGTAATTTGAGTTCTCTCTCTTCTGCTCTTCGTTAGCGTGGCTAAGGGTCTGTCGATTCCATTTATTTTTTCAAAGAACCAACTTTTAGTTTTGTCAATTTTTTCAATTGTATCTTTTGGTTTGATTTCATTAATTTCAGCTCTGATTTTAATTATTTCTTGCCTTCTACTTCTTTTGCTGTTTTTTTGCTCTTCTTTTTCTAGGATTTTGAGATGAAGTATTAGATCATTTATTTGTTGGTTTTTTCTTTTTTTACGAAATGAACTCCAAGTAATAAATTTTCCTCTTAGAACTGCTTTCAATGTGTCCCATAGATTCCGTTATGTTGTGTCTGTGTTTTCATTTATCTCTAAGAATTTTTTAATTTTCTCCTTGATGTCTTCTGTAACCTATTGATCATTCAGTAACCTATTGTTCATTCTCCAAGTGATGCATGATTTTTCCTTCCTTATTTTATCGTTGATTTTCAATTTCATTCCATTATGATCAGATAAGATGCATGGTATTATCTCTACACCTTTATATTGTCTAAGAGTTGCCCTGTGACATAATATATGATCTATTTTGGGAAGGATCCATGTGCTGCTGAGAAAAAAGTGTAACTGCTTGATGTTGGGTGGTATATTCTATATATGTCAATTAAGTCTAGGTTATTAATTATATTATTGAGTTCTATAGTTTCCTTATTCAACTGTTGTTTGGAAGATCTGTCCAGTGGTGAGAGAGGTGTGTTGAAGTCTCCCATGATTATTGTATGGTGGTCTATTTGACTCTTGAACTTGAGAAGAGTTTGTTTGATGAACATAGCTGCACCCTTGTTTGGGGCATATATATTTATGATTGTCATGTCTTGTTGGTGTATGGTTCCCTTGAGCAGTATGTAGTGTCCCTCTTTAATACTTTTGATTAACTTTTGCTTGAAATCTATTTTATTTGATATGAGTATGGACACTCCTGCTTGTTTCCGAAGTCCATATGAGTGATATGATTTTTCCCAACCTTTCACCTTCAGTCTACTTATCTTTTCCTATCAAATGCGTCTCATGAAGGCAGCATATTGTTGCATCTTGTTTTGTGATCCATTCGACTAGCCTGTGTCTCTTAATTGGTGAGTTTAAGCCATTAACATTTAGGGTTATTATTGAGATATAAGTTGTTCTTCCAGCCATATTTCTTTATTTATGTTACTAAACATGGTTTGTTTTCCTCTTTGATTATCCCCCCCCCCTTTACTGTACTACCTCCTGCTGTTGGTTTTCATTGATATTTTCCATTTTCTCTTCCTGTGATATTTTGCCGAGGATGTTTTGAAGAGATGGTTTTCTAGCTGCAAATTCTTTTAACTTTTGTTTATCATGGAAGGTTTTAATTTCATCTTCCATCCTGAAGCTTAATTTCGCTGGATGCACAATTCTTGGTTAGAACCCATTTTCTTTCATTGTCTGAAATATGTTATTCCAGGATCTTCTAGCTTTCAGAGTCTATGTTGAAAGGTCAGCTGTTATCCTGATTGGTTTACCCCTAAATGTAATCTGCTTCCTTTCTCTTGTAGCTTTTGAAATTCTCTCCTCATTCTGTATGTTGGGCATCTTAATTATAATGTGTCGAAGTGTGGATCTCTTATGATTTTGCACATTCGGCGTCCTGTAGGCTTCTAGGATTTGGGATTCTGTCTCATTCTTTAAGTCTGGGAAGTTTTCTCCTATTATTTCATTGAATAGATTGCACATTCCTTTGGTTTGGACCTCTATACCTTCCTGTATCCCAATGACTCTTAAGTTTGGTCTTTTTATGTTATCCCATATTTCTTGAATGATCTGCACATGGTTTCATAACAGTTTTGCTGAGCTGTCAATGTTCTTCTCCAATTGAAATACGTTGTCTTCATTGTCTGATGTTCTATCTTCTAAGTGTTCTACTCTGCTGATAGTATTCTCAATTGAGTTTTTAAGTTGGTTTATTGCTTCCTGCAATTCTAAGATTTCTGTTTGTTTGTTTTTTATAACCTCTATCTCCCTGTATAATTGATTTTTTGCTTCATGGATTTGTTTATGTAATTCATCGTCGAAGTGGTCGAAGTGGTCTTTCCTTGTCTGATTTTGCTGTCTAATGTCTTCCTTGAGACTCCAGATCATCTGAAGCATGTATATACTGAATTCTTTATCTGACATTCCATCTGCTGCAGATATTACCTCTTCTAAAGTTGAGTTGACCTGCATTGCTAGTGGTCCTTTCTTTCTTTGTCTTTTCATACTGATTGCGTTTCTTTCTGCTTGGTGAAACTGTTGTGTTATTGATTTTTCCCCCTATATATTTATATTGCTGGCTTTGGCGGTTGTTCTGCCCCTCCTCCAATTGGGGCAATATGCCTACCACACCAGCAGGCCGCTGGGCCTGTACTTTCGGTGGGCCTGTTCTTTCAGTGGTCACAGGTCTGCCTACCTTGCAGGCGCGAGCAGTGGCTCTGTCCCTCCGCAGGCCGCTAGGCCTGTTCTGTCTGTTGGTTACAGGTCTGTCAACCTAGCAGGCACTAGAGGCGACTCTACCCCTTCCCCAATCGGGGGTATGGCGGGCCACTGGGCATGTTCTGCTGGTAGGTTAATACAACAGTTCCTAATTGCACACTGCTGGTGGTGGGGAGCTCACTCCCGACCAAGATGGCCAACCTCAGGTACAGTCTCCAACCCCTTTTTTACCCTCACGGGCCCTGATTCTGTTCTCTGAAGTGAGGGAGGAAATCTCTACAGAGTCCCTTTTAGGGTCCTCCTAGGGATTCCTTCCCGCTTTGAAATACCCCCCTTAGTCCTTTGAATCTCTCTTCATCCCATCACCATCTTACTGAGTCTACAAAATATACCCAGAATTCTCTTCCCCAAGATCAGGAAGAGCAATTGAGACTTCTGTGGGTTACCAAGACCAGTGTCTCCCAAGGTCACTTCTGAAATGTCTTCATTCTAGTCACACTTATAAGGATCTTATGTTCAAATGAACGTTGCAAGTGCTGGGTTAAAGAAATATTAGAAACTTCTTTTGCAGAAGGACTTATCAGGGCCTTATATGACTCATGTACCTGAGACTCTCCAAACCAGATACAGGAGGTTGAGTTTGGGTGCGTCTGGACTTGTCATAAAGTCATGCTAGAAGGGACACGTAAACTGCTCTAGAAGCAGACCTGGGTGAGAATTCTAACTTTGCCATGTATTACCTTCGGGACCTGGAAATGCCTTTACCACTCTGACCTTCAGACTCTTCATCTGTCATGTGAAAGATCTTCATCTCTGTGCCTTGCTTGTTCGACAGGTGGAGCACAAGGGAAAGAAGTCAATCATCTAGTGCAGCTATCCCCAGGAATATCCTGGCTCAGGCCAGCCTCAACTCCCCACACAGCCTCAAATGTACCAAGCCCACTGCTGCCTCAGGTCCTTTACACATGCTAAAAATCCACTTTCCAGCTACATCCATATGATGCATGGTAGTGGCTCAACAAACAATGCATAAACTGCTGTGAGATGGAGGCCCTTGATGTCTTTTTCTGCTGGCCACCATCCTGCTCATGCCCATAGTCTGATGAGGCCTGAAATCTTTTCTGTCTTACCCTGAGTCTAGAGCAAGCAGGGCCTCCCATGCATGCACTTGAAAATCACCATGAAGGCAGTCTCCAGGATCTCCCGGGCAGGAAGGATGTCAGCTGGGAGCCACTGGGCCATGACCAGGCCCTGCCCCAGGCCCTTGGACCCTGCTCTGGGTCACCTCTACAATGGTGTCCCCTCTGCTGGCTCCCTGTGCTGGCCGCTGACTTAATAAATCTCGGACAATTGGCCACCGGCTTGTTTTCTTAAAATGAGGTCACCTGTAAGGATGTCTGACATGACGTGGCCCCGCCTCCTCAGAGCAGTGGGGACATTGCAGCTCAGGTAAGTGAACATTCTCTTAAACCAAAAGCCTGGGAGGGGGCTCTCTTCTCCCCCAGGCTGAGTGGGCCTCTCAGGACCAGGTGAGGCAGCCCCCGAGGGGGGGCACTGTCTGTGTCACAGAAGGCTCCACTCACCCAAGTCACCTCCTGCCATAGGTGGATCATATGTCTGATGTTCTCCTCCCACTTACTGCATCTTTGGTTTGAGGGGTCTGGATTAAAAAAAAAAAATGGCCCGGGTTTAAAACCCCTCTGGGCCTCTCTTGAGCTGTGTGATCATGGGTAAGTTAATAAATCTCTCTGTGCCTCAGTTTCTTTCTTAAATGGAGATACTGGTGTGTCTCCTGGGGTTTTTTGATGCAGAGCAGTCCCTAGCTCATAGGAGGTGCTGCATCAACGTGGCTGCAATGACTATTAAGGCCATTTTTGGATGTTGTGGGTGGAGTGGGGTTGGGAACTTCAGTGAGGATCAGTGTGAACTCTTCTCTGTTAATTCATTTTCTTTTTTGTGGGAGGTACGGTGTCAGGGGCTAGAAGGAAATTCTCCTTCAAAGAATAGCCTGACATTTACAAGAAACAGCCCCCTGGGTGACATCCTTCCTGGGAGACATCCTGCAGCTACCTATCTCCCTGAAACTTCCTGTGGCTATCAGGAACATCAGACATCTTGCACCTGCCAGTTTTACCACCCACATCCAGCAATTGCTGATTAGAGAGCTTCCCCATCCCCAGCATATAAATACCCCTGTGTGAACAATAAAAGTTTGCAGCTTGATCAGAACTCCTGTCTTGCTTTCATCCTTCGTGTCTCTTGTCCCTTCATTCCTCCCCACCTAGGTTCACCACCCACGTTGATGTGTCCTGTGGGTCAGAACATTTGGCGCCCAAAGATTGGGGCTGGAGCCTTTGACTGAGAAGGAACACCATCCTCCAGGGACACTTGGCCAAGTGGAGCTCGCGATCCCCTTGGCAGACACGACCGAGAGACAGATCCAGGAGGAGAGTGGGGACGATGCACAGTGACTGACCCAAAATGCGACAAGCAGTTTTGTCACATGATTTGTTGTTGTCAGACCTCAAGGAGGCCCTCAAGACACGGGTGGCATGTGTTAAGAAAAAGGACTTAAAATTATTCTTTTCATACATAAAAGAATTGTGTCCGTGGTTTTCCCTTGAAGCGACCATTGATGGTAAAAGATGGCTTAGAGTAGGAGACTGTTTAAAAGATTATTATGAATCCTTTGGCCCAGAAAAGGTGCCTGTTCCCACCTTTTCTTACTGGAACTTAATTAATGAAATTCTTAAAAGTTTACCCTTTGATAATGGTACCTTAAAACGTGTCAGGATTGGGGAAGAGGCTATGCAAAAGACCTCTCGTCTCTCTCGTCCCCCCTCGGCATGTCCTTCAGTTAGTATAGACATAGATCCTTCTCAGTCTCCCTAGGACCCTGGGAACTTTCCTGAACCCCCTCAAAATCCCACGCTAATGAATAAGGCTCCAACAGCTACCAACCGCCTTTATCCAGTTTTAAATCCCGGAGACACATTGACCCCTGGGGAGGAGGCTACCTTGGAGAAGGAAGCAGCTCGCTACCATTCAGAAGACCCGCCACCTCTCAGGACCCTGCCACAGCCTATAGGACTTAAACATCCACCTCCCTCCTATATCCCTCCTGCCTTTTGTGCTCTGGCCCTTTAGGGGCCAACTGCCCCATCAGATATTTTTTCTCCACTTACCTTGCCTAACCTGTCTCCCTTGCGCAAGACTCTCCAACAGAGATGGGAACACATCCAACTTCTAAAAGAATCAAGATCTCTTGACTCTGAGCTCCGCTCATTAGCCTTAGGCACAGAGTCAACACAAGCTGGCCCAAGGCAGTCTAATACAAAGGTTAAGCCGCGCCATTGGCCTATTCTCACCTTCCCAGTCACCCACAGTCAGATAGATAAGCCCACCCAGGCTGAGGACAAAGAGGAGGATCAAGTGGAGGAAACGGATCTAGGGTTCATAGTTTGTCCCTGGTGAGCAGATTTCTCTCTCTCTGCTTCCTCATTGCAATATGCTGAGCTGCTTTCCGACTCCCTACACTTCCCCCACTATGTTCTGCCTCACGTTGGCCCCAGAGCTATGCAGTTGGTGGTCAGTGGAGTGAGACCTGAAACTATGAGCTACATAAACTTGTCCTGCTCTAATTGTTGTTAGATTTTTTTGGTCACAGTGATGTAAAAGGCAACTAAAAACACAGACTAATTTATCCAGCAGGGAATATTAAAGGCAGTACAGCATTTGAGATATGGCCTGGGTATTTCTAGCTGCTTTCAGCCTTTTATACCATGGGGATCGGGAGCAAAAGGCAGGGTAGAAAGATTTAAAATACTTGCAGGTTTTCCAGAAAAGAAAACTTTGTAATGTTGGGGCCAAAAATGGTGTGGTTGGTAAAGAGATTAGTTCCATTACACAGAAGCCACCTTTAGGCATCTCAGGACTGGGAAGGACACCACCCTTATCAGGCTCAATGACTTGTGGAAAGATTATCAGGGTGCCCTGCGTGCAAAAGGCAGCCTCAGAATCCTATGTCCAGATTCATTTTGCTGTGTAACTAACATCATATGGGCTGACAGAGGCCATGGTCTAGGTGGGTCTGGCTACTGTCCTCATTCTCCGCTGACCTTGTTATTGTCCATGTGATGCTGGTTATCAGGCGTATAGAGTGAAGAGTTGAGGGGTTGTGAAGGTTTGCATTCATACTTCAGAGGAAACGCTGGTGACCAGGATGTGCATATCACATTCAGAGTGCAACCCAGTAACCCCAGAAACAGTGATTTATCAAACTATGAGAGTGGAGCCAGTGTTGTGGTGGAGGTTAGCAGTGGCAGGCCTATGAACACCTGCTCAGGTAAGTGAAAGTCAGTGAGCACAGAAGCTCTAGGGAGTGGTCCCACATCAGACCAAGCTGGGGGGTAAGGATGCTCAAGTTCTAGGGCACCCATATTACACCATCAGGTGCCCGAGTTTCACACCTGGAGCACTAGACTTAATGGATCACTAGACTTAACGTGTGCCCTGCTGTGCTTTTTCAGTCTTCTCCTTACTGCTGTCCTCTTCTTCCCTTTGGGGTTAGTTGTGTTTCCCCTGCGTAGATGTATCTTTGAAATGTATTAACATTTTTTTGATGATTAATGAGGATTGCAGCCAATGCAGCTACAAAAGGTTTGATTCTTCTGCTTTGCTTCCATGCATGAAAGTCAGTAACTGAAGAGGCAGAGAGGTGGGAGAGGAAAAGGCTTCATTGGCAACAATTCAGCATTTCAGAGATGAATGGCTAGCTCCTGGTTTCATCTTGCTTAGTACTGCTGAGGGAAAGCATATACAGTGTGTTATGTGGAATTGTTCTCGCAGTCTTGGGCAGGTGGACACAAGCACAGTTTACTAGTGTTCACAGACTGTCATTTAGAGGGGTCTGGAGTCATGGCTCAGTGGTAGAGAGCTTGCCTGGCATGTGTGAGGCATAGTGGTCAATTCTTAGAACCATATAAATCAATAAATATTGATAGACAACTAAAAATAGATGTCACTATGGAGCTGGGGATGTGGCTCAAGTGGTAGCGCACTCGCCTGGCATGTGTGCAGTGCTAGGTTTGATCCTCAGCACCACATAAAAATAAAGATGTTGTGTCTGCCCAACACTAATAAATAAATATTAGAAAATTCTCTCTCTCTCTCTCTCTCTCTCTCTCTCTCTCTCTCTCTCTCTCTCTTTTAAAAAACTGTTATTTAAAGAAGTTGGGATTCTGTGGGTTATATCTGGGTCCAGTGGACCCTGACACATCCCAGACCTGTGAATCTAAGATAATGTGATTTTTATATGCTTGCAATTCTGAAGGTGTGTGTGTCTGGCTTCCCTCCTAGTCAGTGTCTTCTGTACACTTCTGCCAATACCTTTTAATTTGGACATTTCCTGTGACATAGTAAGGTGGAGTGCCCAGTGCAAGGGCCCTTTTAACTGACTTTCGTGCTTTTAACTGACTCTATGGTTAGTCATTAAGATAGGGTTGAGGGTGTGGGGAGAAAAGAAAGCTATACTCATGAATTAAAAGAAGAGAATGGCAGAAAAAAAAACGTTCAATTCAGGCTTCAGCGTCACTATGTTCCCTTGAGTCTCAGAAGAGACTTTGGGCAAAAACTATTGAGAATGCACTGTTGATATTTGTGGACTCTTGGAGTCCAAATGCTTGTTTATTTATTTATTTTTAATTATTTATTGCTGTGAGACAGACATGAGCTTTTGGGGACAAGGGATAGATGTTCTGGCATTAACATTTGGTGTTCCTCAAAGGCTCACCTCTTAAACATCTGGTTCCCAGCTGAAGTCATTATTGTGAGGTGTTGGAAGCTTGTGGAAATTGGGGCCCATTTGATGAAAATTACCTCATTGAGGATGTGCCACTGATGGGGTACTGGGACCCTAATGTACTTCTGTCTCTGTCTCTCTCTGCCTCCTAGCAGCCATGAGGTGGTCAGTTTTCCTATGCCATACACTCTTGGCCAGATGTTCTGCTTTGCTCTAGGTCCAGAGGTAAGAGGGCCAAGTGACCATGGACTCTAATCTCTGAAACCATAAGCCAAAATAAATCTCTGCTCCTTTGAATGTGGTGATCTCAGGTATATTATCACAGGTTTGGAAAGTGATTAGGACAGCTGCTGTCCAAAATATAAGAGGCCCCAGACCTTCCTCTAACCAGATTCACCTCTTCTGTCTGAATGTAACACAGAAAAGCTGACAATTTACTCACTAATTTTTTGACAAACAAACATGCCAGTAATATCTTCAGATTATAATTTGGACATATAAGGATGCCAAATGCCTCTTGTGTGAGAACACTGCAGACCCCTTTCAGAAATTGGAGCTGATGTGGCTTAGGGGGGAGCCCAGGTGAACAAGTCAAGCCCTGGCATTGGAACACATATTGCACAATGGTCTGGCTTTCTAGCTAGAAGATATCCATCTCGGCTGATGGTGGATACTCAAAAGAATCTGTTTGGGGTGATTCTCTCTTTTAGAAGCCCCTTAAATGTCCCAGAATACCTTCATCTCCCGAAGCATTATCTGAGAGTACTCTCTTATTATTTGAAGAGTTTTCTCTATATTGAGGAGTTATTGAGTGGCTGGCAAATACCTTTCAGTTTTATAGGAGGGAATGTGCTCTTTCCTTTGCACTTTTATATTTTCTTACATTTTCAACAGCAAGGTATGTGCCTGAAATCTGCATCTTCACCCCTCTACCTCTGTGTGCAAGGCCCACAAGATAATATCCTTGAACTGGGTGTGTCAGTGTTCATATTATGTATGTAATGTTCTGTATGTGTGTGTGTGTGTGTTTGTTTGTGTGTGTGTGTGTGTGAGAGAGAGAGAGAGAGAGAGAGAAAGAGAGAGAGAGACAGAGAGAGAGAGAGAGAGAGAGAGAGAGAGAGAGAGAGAGAGAGACAGAGAGAGAGAGAAAACACAAGAACTTGTTTCTCTAGCACCAGGACTTTGTGCTTTTATGTGTTTCATGTGTATAGGTATGGAAAGGATATGAAACAAGACACCATAAATTCTCCTGTGTGGGACTGTTTGGTTGTCGTGTGTAAATATTTTCTGAGTGATTTCTTTGGTCATTGTTGGCTGAGTACCTTTCTGGCAGGACATGTGTTTAGGGTTTTAGTGGTGCATCTGTAGGTGTTGTTGGCATTGTGGACTATTGTGAACATGACTATTGTGAATGCATTTGAGAGGAGTTAGGATGTTGTCTTACTATTATGTGTTGGATCTGTGCATTTTCAGATTTTAGAATGTATGTGTATGTTCATGATGTCTAGGTCAGAATTTAGGGACATAATCTTTGGTGTTCAGAGATTTGGAGAGAATGGAATCATGGGGTATGTTGGGGTGTTTGGAATTATGTATATGTGGCACATAGATGTGTATTGATTCTGTTGATAATGTCTCAAGTGGACTGATGTGTATTTTCTTGTTTAGGGCTTTGAGATGATCATGTTATTCTTGGGAATGGAGGGGTGTCTTTTATGAGTATGTAGGAGGAGTTACCAGTGTCTGTACATCTGAGATTTGTTGTTGAACTTCATATTCTGAGGCATTCTGTGTGTGTGCATGTTTGCAACATAGAGGTGATTGTAAATGTTTTTTTTTTAAGAATACAAATTGTTGTCATGTTAATAAGTAATTTGTTTGCTCCATTCAGTTACTTAGGGAGTGTTTGTGTGATTGCTTTTTGGGTGATACTGATTGATGTGTGGTCTGAAGATATGTGTATCTGAAGCACACCAGATACTCTCAACCAAAAGACCCTTGCCATAATTAAGCTTCTTCTCTTGTAAATCAGCAGCAAGTATGCAAAGGTTACTGTGGTTGGTAGCTTCCTCTTTTTTGTAAATGCCAGATTTTTTTTTTTTTTTTTTGGTAAATACGTGTGAAACCTCTGTCTGGCCTAGAGAATGGAATGAAAAACACTTGTCAAGTGAATCTTCAAGTCCTTTTCCCGCATGGGACATAAAAGTCAAAATATTTTGAAATTATCTGTCCCTAGAATGTTTCAGGCATGAGCCACACTCTGAACTGATTGGCAACATCCAATAAACCTGCTTTCTGAAAATTCCTGTGGTATCCAGCCTTATCAGTCCTACTTCATATATATTTTAAGTGTTTCATCTAGGCGACTGGAATATGTGTGAGACTTTGTAAGGAAGGTGATTGATTGGAATTGTTTGGATTTTGCTGTGTATTTTTATTAATTTGGGCATGAGGAACTCTGGATTTAGAGTCAGGCATCTGGAAGATAGGAAGTTTATGCTATTGAGGATTTTCAGAGCTCCACAGTGTTGTGTGCTGTTAACTGAGTATATCAGAAAGAATGAGCATTTTTGTACATTAATAGTGAGTTCTGTGCCCTTTAATAGTGAGAGAGTGGCTGCATGTACTTTGGGTCTGTGGGAGTACTGTGGGTTTGTAGTTCAGATGGACACGTTTGTTCCCAGACTTGTATAATCTAGGACTGTGCATGTATTTAGGAAGTGTGATGGCTGAGTATTCATTCTCAAATAGTAGATGGGTAGTGTGTGTTTCCACTGAGAAAATATAGAAGTTATATTTATATGGGAATACAAGTTAGGAGGATTAGGTACTGACAGTGTATATGGGTTATTATGACATGGTGGGACTTGTGAATAATTATTAAGAAGAGTGTTTGAATGGAGTATTTTGGTGAATACTTTTTGATATTCACAAAATATTGATTTTTTAATTTAATTTTATTTTTTGTTTAGGGAAGGGTGTGACATTAGAGTGCAGGGTAAAATATGTGTATTAAGGCAACACATGTGTTATGTATGTATTTGGGAAATGACAATGAGTAGATTGTAGGTGACATCATTGTTGTGTACATTTGGAGAGGGTTGAGAAACTTTATGTGTTTTTTGGAGTTGGTGTTTGCGTATCAAGTGATTCTGGGAATATGGACTCATGTTTATGTGTGTATGTGGGTGGTTGTACCTGTGTCATTTAGGGTTAAGAATGTTACATTTTTGTAATCAGGGTATTTCTGGTTCCACTCAATCTTAGGGAAGTTCAAAGAGATTTTTATCCACACATGCCACCCAGCCACAGAGACCTGTGAACACCTCTTGCTGAGGCACATACATGGAAAGATGCACACTCATTAAAACCCCTTTCACCACAGATATCATTAAAACACCTCACATTTAGAAACAGGTGCATGACCAACAACTCACTGCCATTCCAACAAAAACACAGATGCATAAATCACCTTTATCCCTGCTTTCCCCGAATACACACACCACCACTTCCTTTCTAAAAAAATATATACATACCCACAAATACACCTGCCTGTTATCACCCAGGTACTGACGGACATGCAATTATAATGTATACTTTCCAAATGCAGGCTTATACATTCCTATATACTCTACACTTGCTGAAGGCATGCACATGATATAAACAAACACTGAGTATGCATGCACACAGAAATACAACAAACAACGCCCCTACACACACACACACACACACACACACACACACACACACACACACAATAAACCCTATTTGTTACCAGAAGTCACATAAAAAAAACCATAAGTACTCTGGAAAATCTCACACAGAAATACAATATACACAACACCTTGCTTCTGTCTCTTCTTGCTTTACACAGAATTTAAAGTACACTGCAGAGCAGATAGGCTTAACTGAACTTTCCAATAAAAAGCAAAAGACAAATTCTTCACAACAGTACCAACAACATTCTCCAGAATAGACAACAGATTAAGTCATAAAACAAACCTTAACAAATTTTAAAAGCTAAAAATCATTTGAAATAACTTTTTTTTTCTGAACACAATGTAATAAAACTGGAAACCTACAACAGGTGGAACTTCAGAAACATCCTGCATGTCTGCGATTATAACAAAAAGCTCTCAAATAGCAGAGTCAATGACAAACAGAATGGAAATTTTTAAAGATTCTTGAGAAAAATGATAGAAACACAAAATAAAAAACCCTATATCATAGAGCAGAGGCAATTTTAAGATTAGATCATTACATACCTATATCAAAAAAGAAAACAACCAAGACTTCCTCTTCAAGGAGGTAGAAAATCAAGAACATGCCTGACCCAAAGCTAGTAGAAGAAAAAATAATAACATCAGAGAAGAGGTAAATAAAATATAGATTAAATATTATTTTAAAAATATCAACAACAGAAAGAATTTATTTACTTACTTACTTACTTACTTACTTACTTACTTATCCCTAGGATTGAACTCAGAAGCAACCACTCACTGAGAGATGTCTCCAGACCTAGTTTGTTTTTTATTGAGAGTCAGGGTACCATAGAGTGGCTCACTGCCTTACTTTTGCTGAGACTGTCTTTGAACTTGCCTTCCTCTTGCCCCTCCTTGAGGATCTAAACTGTTCATGTCAATGGTTAAGAGTACAGCTTTGCCATTGAACTCACTTAAGCAGTGGGAAGATCATGATGGTGTATAATATGAGCATTCCCAGACGTGATACCTACGGACATCTTTGCATTGGCTTTGTCCACAGAAAGCATGAGACTCACCTTTCAGGACTCTGTTTGGTGCATGCTTTGGCTTCTTCGCTTTTTTGGTGGAGGTTTTCTGTTGGAGACTAAACCCAGAACATCATGCATGCTCGGCAAGTGCTTCCCCATGGAGCTGTGCCCCCAGCCCAACTTGGCCTTTCTTGGTGATCAGAGAAAGTGTCTGTTGAACTCTATTTTTAGTGACTTACTGGGAAACTTCATGTCCTCTGATTCTACCTCTTCTGCAGATCCAGTTGAAGGCAAAGGTGCTGTGGCGAGCCATCCCCCTTTTCATCTTCTTAGTCTGCTGTCAGGTCAATCCGGTCTCCTGTGCTGTTGTTGGCGCAAGGGGGAGAGGGGGGAACCATGTGCCACTCCTTTGGTTTCTACTTGTTTCCAGATCCTTTGTTTGGTGTTATGGCCTCAGATTCTGTGGACCCTTTCTACTGGATGTGAGGGATTCTGGCCTCCAACAGAGGGAGGCTCAGACTCACTGTGCCTCTTTTCTGCTGGACCAGCACCATTTAGTTGAACTACAGCCTTTCTGTGGAGCTCAGAGAATGGGCAGCTCTGTGGCCTGGAAACTCTGCATGTGCCACGTCCAATAGCCTGATCAACGGTGCATTCAGCCTGGGAAACACCATCTTCTTTAGAGTTGGGTTTGAATGCAATACAAAACCTGGAACAGCAAGATAAGTCTCTGCTTAAGAATTTCTGAAAACTTAAAAAAACTAGAGTGTTTGAAATCCCTGAAATGAGATGGTGAGTAGACATAGAACACTCTCTAGAACTCTCTAGTGGTTTCTCAGCTGCATCTTTTTCATATCTACAGGTGAAATATATGGATCAAAACCACGAGTGACAGTGGAGGGTCAAATCTAACCAGTCACCTGTGGGTCTAGAAATGATTTTCTTGTGTATGTTGATGGTGCATTTGATGGACACGGTTTAAAAATGGGGTTCCAAAAAGGTTCCAGTCACTCAGAATCAGAGCTCATCTGAACATGATGGAAAGGGAAGGTTGATTCCCAACTAGATCCAAATGTGCCAGCCCCATTTGCAGTGTCAGGAAATGATTGGAATGTTCTCCAGTTTTATGAACTGATGAAGGACGGGCCTCTCTGTCCTCTGTCCATCCAGAATGGATCTGTCCATGGGGATGGGAATGTAGCAGGCTCTTGAGGGGTACGTGACTTTTCAAACAGAATGACATGGTGTCCGGTGAGCTTGACAGAGGGACTCAGTTGTGTTCTTATCTTTGGTTTTGGGGGGTTATGCTATAATTGCTGCCAGCAACCTGAAGCCCATCCAATGTGGAAAAGGGGTCACATTCAATTCTGTAGGTTCATTTTATTAAATAATGTCTTGCTTTCTTGAGCTCACAGGGGCTTTGTGGCTGCCCATTTCCTTAGGCACACTCATGGAGCTCGGTATCTCTGCAATGGTCACCTTGGGCCTCATCATGCAGCTCTTGGCTTGCACCAAGATGATTGAAGTGGGTGACACCCCAAAAGACCAAGCCCACTTCAACGTGAGCCCAGAACTTTAAGAAAGATCATGGGTAAATTTCTGGTGTCTAGTTGAGAATTTGAATTGGCTCTAAAATTGGGGGCATGAAAAGAGCCCAGTTTGGCCTGTGTGCTTTGCCTGCCGACCCTGTAGGTGCTCCATGGCCTGTTAGTGAGAGAGCACTTCTGGGAGGTGCTGGGTATGGGGGAAGGCCAGGCAGGGCAGGGGAGGGCAGGAATGCCCCAGAGGATGGACTTGAAGGATCAGTGCATGGAGGTCACCCCTTCACCAGCCATGATTTCCATACCTCACGAAGGAGGTGACATCTACTTCAGAGCTGTCATAAGAATTCAATCAAAGCCAGATGCTGTGGAGTATGCCTCTAATTACAGCAGCTTTGGAGGCTGAGGCAGAAGGATCACTATTTGGAGGTCAACCTCAGCAACTTAGTGAGGCCCTAAGCACCTCAGTGAGACCCTGTTTCTAAATAAAATAATAAATGGCTGGGGATGAGACTCAGAGGTGAAGCACGTCTGCTCAGTCCTCAGTATAAAAAAAAAAAGAGGATTAAATTAAATAATCACTCTCACCGTGCCTAACACATGGTAGTTATTTAGCAAGTGCTATTTTTCTTCTGTTTTTAAAAGGATTTAATGAGCAAAAAGGTGATCCTCTCAGTCCAGCTCTGCTGTTGATTAGATTTTTTGATGTGGAAGAAATTTAGATAATAGTTCTGGAGTCTCAGTTTCTACATGCTGTTAAACTAGGTTAAGAGTATTAGCTGTATCAAAAGATAGGCAGCCCCAATAATGGGGTCCAGCCTCAGAGTCAGCCAAGCCTAGCCTCTGTTAACTGGAATGTGCTATTTAGAAAACAATATTTACAATTTTCTACTCTGCCATCTTCCATACAGCATGTCTTAGAAATCTTAAGTTAGTAGGTTAAATAATTCAGTGAGAAATCCATCTAACTTAAATTGTGAGTTTCAGACACAAATCAAGATTGTAGAATATATTTATGTATTAATGCATTAATCATTAATGAATTAAGTAATGCATTATTAAATATTTAATGCATTTATTATTCAATGCCTTAAATTAATGCATTATCCTTCTAAGGCACTAATAAGTGGTTTTCTTTTTTTAATTTTTATTTTTGACATTTTAAAATGTACTTGGCTTAGTGCAGTGGTGTGCACCTCTAATTCCAGCAGTTCGGGCCGTTGATCCTGGAGGATTGTGAGTCAAAGCCAACCTCAGCAACAGCGAAGCCCTAAGCAGCTCAGTGAGACTCTGTCTCTAAATAAAACCAAAATAGGGCTGGGGATGAGGTTCTGTGGTTGAGTGACCCTGAGTACAATCCCTAGTACCAAAATCAAAACAAACAAACAAAAAATTTGCATTATTTTTCTAAAGCCCAAATTGGGTGTTTTTTCTCTTTCTCTCTTTGTTTTTAATATTTTTTTTTGCAGACCTGAAAATGGAACTCAGTGCCTCTACCACTGAGCTACAGCCTCAGAAGTTTTCTCCTTACCGTTGACAAATTTTTAAAAATGTTTTCCATATTAAGAATTCAAGATCATTTTTAAAAAAAAACAATTTAGGATGACTGGTCTGAAGTTTAGTAAAGCACTTGCCTATGGGCAGTGTCAGTATTTGTCATCTATATTCCTGCCACACTCTGCTCAAGATTTTCTTAGGACCCTAGTGTTTGGCATGATTGTCACCATCGGCCAGTCCATTAGGGATGTGATGATAGGCATGGACAGGGACCCCCTCAAAGCTGGGTTCTGGGATCTGCCTTCTGATCACCACTCAGGGGAACCCCCACTCTCACCCTGCTTCCTGAGTGACCCTGTTGTCCCTCTTCCTCCTCTGCAGTACTCAGCCAGACCTGGGGCCATGCCAGGCTCAGGGCTAGGCTCAAGGCTAAACACTGGCCTGAGCAGGGTAAGGCCCCGGGTTAGAGGCTGGTCACCGCCCAAAAAGAAATCATTCAAATAAAGACACTGCACCCATCTACAATGAGAAATATTGAAATCAATAAAGGCCTGCTGTCCACCTGCAAACCCCAAAACAATTAAGAAACAAAAAAAAATATTGGGGCTGGGGCTCAGTGGCAGAGGTTCACCTGGCATGTACAAGGCCTTGGGCTCGATCCTCAGCACCCCATAAAAATAAAAAAAAAGATGTTGTGTCCACCTCCAACTAAAAAATAGATTTAAAAAAAATAATAGAGAATTGAAAGACCCTGGCTTTGGCTTCTGAATTCCCATGAGGCAGATTGAGAAGGGTCTCTTATTTGGCCCTCATAGCAGAGAGCCCTGTCATTGAAGATGGAAGGAACCAGGGCACTGGGGCCAGTAACACAGAGTTCACTTTTATTAATTAATTTATTTTAATTCTGCAGTTCTTTGTGGCAGGCTTGATCGTCCTCCTTTTGGATGAATTTCATTACAAAGGGAACGGCCTGGGCTATGGCTTTTCCCTCTCCATCTCAAGCAACATATGTGAAACCATCCTGGGGAAGGCCTTCAACCCCACCACCATCAACACCGACCAAGGTAAGGGCCCTGCCTCCCGTTGGGCACATATGCAGGAAGTTTTCATGTATGTAGAGTATTCCTCTGGGGGAAAATAACTGTTTCTTCTGAATTTTCAGTGTGCAAATGTTTAAAATTATAGCTGAGTGCAGAAGCTCAAGCCTGTCATCCCAGCAGCTCAGGAGGCCGAGGCAGGAGGATCACAAGCTGGAGGCCAGCCTCAGCAACTTAGTGAGGCCCTGTCTCTAAATAAAATATAAAAGGAGCTGGGGACAGGGCTCAGGGGTTAAGTGGTCCTGGGTTAAATCCCTAGTACCAAATAATAATAATAATAATAATAATAATAATAATAATTATTATTATTATTATTATTATTATTATCATTATCATTATTATTATTATTATTATTATTATAACAATAACAACAACAACACTTACAATCAAAATGATATCTACACTTTCATGTCTTATAAGAATATTTCAAGGACAGTTAGCATGCCACAGAGTAATCCTGCCTCAAATTTTTTAGCAGGAACCTGCACTGCAAGGATAAAGAAGTGATGATTTTAGTCAGTTGTCTTCTGGTGGACATTTCAGTTCTTTCTCAGTCACAGTTAGCATCAAAGTGAATATCTTTGGGCAATCACCTGCATATATTTTAGCAGTTGTTCTTAGCCAATAAGATTCTAAATATGAAATTTCTACACCAGACCACTTGTTCAGGCAAGGAGCAGTTAGTTCGATGATTACAAGTTCAAGGACAGCCTTGGCAAAGAAGTGAGACCCTGTCTCAAAACAGTCATAGGTAGAATGACTGTTCCTGGGTTCAACCCACACTACTGCCAGTTTGGGGAGGAAGGCACTGGGGATTGAACTCAGGGACAGTTAACCCCTGAGCCTCGTCCCCAACGCTCTTTTGTATTTTATTCAGAGACAGGGTCTCGCTGAGTTGCTTAGAGCCCCAATTTGGCTGACGTTAGCCTCCAATTTGCCATCCTCCTGCCTTAGCCTCCAGAGCCACTGGGATTGCAGGCATGCACCATGACACCTGGCTTACAAATCTTAATAAAATAAAAATTGAAAAACATGTGAGACTTCTTAGAAGAGGGAAATTGACTTTTTTTTCTTTTCTTTTTCTTTTGGCCTCTGATCCCTGAATCTGTTTTTTGCTGGGAAGTCTCTCATGGAAAATATTTGTGTGCATTTTTTGTGTTTTTTTGGAATTGACTGTGGAGCTGGTTCTTGGCTTTCAGTGCCATGACATCAAATTGAGGAAACTGCAGATGAGTCCCTGCAGGGTGCCTGAGAGATCCCATGGGAAAGACTGGACCCCAGGTAGGAGTGTCGGCGACACTTACAGAAGAGTAGGCAAAGGTGACACGAGACTCTTCCTAGAATTTCAGAAAATCTAAGGTGAATTGAGGATCTGGGGGCAAAGCAGCTTGTCCCCAGCTCTGGATGTTGTGGTGAAATCTGGGTAGGAGTTAAGGAGTCTGCCAAGACCTCCTGGCTTTGGCGGGGGGCTGCCTTCAAAAAGAGTGGGAGCAGTGGTGACCACAGGAAACCAGTCAGTGAAGGCTTGGGCCATGACAGCCAGCCAGAGGACCACTTTGCTCTGGAGCAGGATGGTGAGTGAGGGAACAGTTTTGAAGGAATGATTTGCTGTCCCTTGGAGACAGGCTGAGAAAATGGCTGGCAAGGTGGCACAGCCATTCAGCCTGAGTCAGCCAGTGTGACATCAGAGTGAGGGCCTTAGGACTTAGGGAGAGATGAAAGCCACAGACAACTGAGACATGGAGGTGGCTGCCTTGGCCACCTCTGGTACCTCGTTGGGGCAGAGATCTTACCTGGGGAGCTTTGAGTGGTGCTGTAAGGAGCCAAAATGGTGGAGCCACGGGGACAGCCCCAGGACGGGCAAGAGGATGGTGGAGCAGGCTCAGGTAGCTTTCAGCTGAAAGGCTTTCCTGTTAGCAGGAGTGCCACCACGGCTCAGCTTGTGACCTGTAAAGTGGAGTGTGGAAGGGCCCCTAGAGTGGAGAGTGCAGTTGGTCCTTCTTCCCTGAGGTTTGGGGCAGTCCAGGCTGGGAGGGAGGTGGACAGTACAGATGTCACATGGCTCTTGCCCCCTGTGACACTAGTGCATAAAACAACCCATTTCCTAGAGATCAGAGGGTAGTGATTTGCAAGAAATGACCATGTTAAACATTCAGAAAGCTTCTAAGGCCCACACCCTGCCATTGATGTCACCCACCTTTCATTCCAGACATTTGTCAGTAAGGTGCTGTTAAGCACTAGGCACTTCTGTGGGTGCTAATAATACAAAGGGATAGAACGTAAGGTGTGAGAGCGTCAGTGTCATCCCAGGGCCCCGGGGTAAGAATAGAGCAGAGAAGGAAGATGGGGTGACTGGGGAAGAGTGATACAGGTCCATCTAGAGAACCTGGCGGGTGCAAAGTCCCTGGGGCAGATATGAGTTGGTGTGTTTGAGGGTCCACTTATGGCTCAGTGGAGCAAGTGCAGGAAGTTCAGAGAGGTCATTGGTGGCAAGAGGAGTCAGGACAAGTCCCTACTCTCTCCCCCTGAGATTGCTGAACTTCCTCCTTTACTAAATGCTCAAGGTTTCATGTCTCCAGATTTTTTACAATAGGGACATCAGCGGTTGTCCTACACAGCCACAGGCGGCAGGGAGAGGGTCTGTAAGAAGACCACCACGGGTATGCCAGGGGGCCAGGGAAAGCTAGGACAGCGTTTCTGTCACAGATATCCTGTCCACGTGGTCTACAGGACAAATGGCCCATCTGAGTGGCCATCCAGAAGGTGACACGAGTCCTGCTGTGCCAACTCTGGGGTGACAGGAAAATGCAGTCCCAGGGAGAGACTGGGACATCTGAGTCCCCAGCTATTAGCCACTCTGCCCACAGATGCCACGTTTAGTGAAGCACCGATCTGGGCCGCAGGGGCCATGGTGACAGTGTTTCCCACTGTGTTCTTGTTCTAAAGTCAGTCTCATGCCATTTCTGAAGTGCTCAGACCTTGGTGCCCTGTGCTGCAGTGTCCCTGACTGGTCTGTTGCCTTTTCCTCAGGCCAGGCCCCTTTCTGCTTGTTGCTGAGGCTGAGGTAGGAGGATATCAACTTGGAGGCCAGCCTCAGCAACAGCAAGGCCTCAGCAACTCAGTGAGATTCTGTCAGTGAATGAAATACAAATAGGCTGGGAGTGGGGCTCAGTGGCTGAGGGCCCCTGGGTTCCATCTTTGGTGCCAAAAAAATCCAGATTGTGACCCTGTGACTGTTGGTGCCGTGAGTCTCCTGGCTGGTTTTGTTCTCCTGCCTCTGCTTTGGCCAGGAGGAGGCCCAATACCCAGCGGAGTCCAGCCCTTTGTTCTTCCCTTTACGTTTGTGTCCTCCTCTGCCAACAGGCATGAAATTGGAGGTTGCCATCTTGTACTGTTCCATCTCTGGGCCATGAACACAGACAAAGTCCAAGCCCTTAGAGAGGTTTTCTCGCACCAGAATCTCCTCTACCTCATGAATCTCATTGCCTCCATCTTTGTCTTTGCTGTAATCATCCATTTCTAGGTATGTCCAGCATGAGCACAAGAAGTCTGCATTTTTTTTTTATTTTTTGGTACCAGGAATGGAACCCAGGGACATTGAACTCCTGAGCCCCATCCCCAGCCTTTGTTATATTTCATTTAGAGACAGACTCTCACTGAGTTTCTGAGGCTGGCCTCCAATTTGCAGTCCTCCTGCCTCAGCCTCCAGAGCTGTTGGTGATGACAGGCCTGTTCCACTGTCTCTGGCTTCAGTATAATTGTTTGTTTGTTTTTTGTTCTGTTTAGAAATGAATGGCTGTAGAGTGAATTTTACTATATTTTGAGACGAGTTTTTCTGGTTTCTTTCTTTGTGTGCCCCAAGCAGAGTGGGAGGAGGGAAGGGGCAGATTCTCTCCAGCAATGTCAGAAAGTTAGTATTGAATATTTTAAATAAAAGAAAAGGCAGGAATATTTAAAATAGTTTTGATTATTAGATGCATGTAAAAATTAATAGGTAGTGTCCTGGCCTGATGTGGTGGTACATACCTGTAATCTGAAATATCATAGAGGCTGAGGCCTTGAAGGATCACAACTTCAAGACCACCCTTGGTTATTAAGAGAGACCAGTTCTCAAAATAAAATATTGAAGAATTGTGAATATATATGAATGATAAAGCACCCCTGGTTTCAATCCCCAGTACCATATAAAACAGTAGTTTCTAAAATTTAGACCCAAATCAGCATCCTCCACTCTATCTGCAACTATGTAAAGTTCTAAAAGGCAATAAATTTAGCCATACATACTACTATTGTCTGATATTGACCATAATCTTGAAATATATACATAGAAGACCCTTCACAATGTATTAGGTGTTCCCATTATTTTTCCCAATAGCAATTAGAGAGCGAAGAAAACCAATTTAGCTTATGGGGCCACTTCTTTCTTTTCAGGACTAATGAATCAAATATTAAAAGGCTTTAGTGTTTAATTGATTATCATTTATGAAATCAGAATGATATGCATTCTGTGATTTCTTGCTTAATCTACATTGGAAACTTTATTATTTCTGAGTATCAGCATCTGTACACACCACCACACCCCACTCTATTTTTCAATAGTTACAAGTACCTGTGTTCATGCTTCGTCAGTTAGTTATTCCCTTTTAAAAATAAATATGTGTTGCATTCATTGTTTACAGAAATTTTATGAAGGTTAAAAACCAGTAAGCATTTCCACAAATTTGACTTTAAAATAGATTTCATCACAAAACCACACAAGAAGTAAGAATGCTTTCTTTCTCTAATTTATTAGCCTTTCTAACATCCAATATCAGGACATGAATGCTGCTCATGGAGGGATGTTCTTACCATCAAGAACAATCAGTACTACTTTCTTCTATCTCATCAAATGTTACAAAGAGTGCACATTTTACTGTGTTTCATATGCAGAACTTGACTTTCCATTATTTGTTTAGTCGGTTTTTGCTTTATTTTTTATCACTTTGTTTTTCCTGTATTTTCCAATACTCATTTTTTTGTGTGTGAGGTATGAAAAATGGATCACTAGAATTTTTTAACTTTTGCTGTATTCAATCATTTGATTATTTACTAGCTAATATTTCTATTAAAGCATCATTTTAAAGGTAGGACTGAGGTAAGCTAACAAAACTATTTTCAAGGTCTACTGCAGAATCAGCATAACTTTCTTGAGCTCTGTAGTTAGAACCACTATTTCTGTCCACAAACTGTGCTCTTTTTGTTTTATTTTTTTTTCTATATTGAGTAACTCTCTTTGAAATGAGGCACAGAAAATTGCTTTTTTAGAATTTTATCATCAATGAAAATCTTTTATTATTTATCATTAATTGACAGTCTGCTTCAGTTTAGAATACCAGGTTGAATATGATTTTTTCTTTAAATCTTGTGGTTATTCTGTATGTATCATCTATAATCTATCATTAATGATAAATACTTGGATTCTATTCTTGCTTTATTGAAGCTGACCATAGTTTTTTTCTTTTAAGTATATTCTATTTGGTTAAAGCATAGCTTCTTGAGAAATTCTGTAGATATGTTTAGCATGTTTAAATATTATTTTCTTGAATATAGCATTCAATCAAAATGGAATATTTCCAGACCAGATTTTCTTTCCAGGATATACATTTAAGAAACTGGATTAAATATGGAAAATAATATCTATGTTTTTCAGACACTAAAAACAGGCATAGCAGGTGAGTGAATCCATAAGCAATAAGTGTAGACTTTGAAGGTGAACTATAATTTTATTTTTAAAATTGTTCTTAATAAGTGTAGTTTGATAAACTGCTGTTAAAAATTATTGGTAAAGGGGAAGTAAGAATAGTTAAAGTATACCAGTGTAAGAAAAACTTGAGATCTGGCAGCTGAGAGTAGACTGTGGAGAAAAATTCATGTTATAATAGGGAAGAACTCCCCACTTTCTCTTCACCCTGTCACCCACTTAATCTCACCAAAACCCACCAAGACACTCAGAATAAAAGGTTTCAAGTTCAGTAGTCACACTCTCTCCAAATACAAAAAGCAGTTACAATTCAACTGAACACAGAAGCTTGTGTGCAAGTTATGAGGATCTGAGACATTTTATAAAACGTTAGGTTAAAGATGATTCTGTTTTTTTTTCTTTTTTTTTTGTATGTGTGTGTTTTATTTTGTTCTGAGCGTGTGGCTATTCCTTGGTTACCTGAACTCAACAAAGAAACTGTTATATTTTGATGAAATATCAGTGGGTGACCCACATTAAAAAAAGAAAAATATTTTCAAAATTTTAAAAAAGCCTAATTACAAATATATATATATATATATATATATATATATATATATATATATATATATATATATATATATATATACTGCTTTCTCCCTCAACATTTTGCATTTTAACGTTTTTTTAAAGTTTTTATTTTATTTTTTATTTTTAGTTCTGAAAAATAGACAGTAAAACAGCTTCTGGGAGAATTTACAACCAATTGCTTGAGGGTCTGGGAAGCTGAGAGGCTGGAGCAGGGCTGGGAGGAGCAGACAGGAAGGAGTCTTCCTCTTAGTCACTGGAGGCCAACTATAAATAAAAAGAGACAAAAATCAACAATTGTTTGTAAGCAAGGAAATGACACAGATTATCAAGATAGTATGAGTTATGAAAATTTCATATAATCAAGAAAATGGAAAACTCATGAACAGGATTAGGAAAAGTAAGTGTAAATTTTATTTTTAGAAGTTTATTTGTGAAACACAAAAAATAAAGATGAATTTTATCTTATGACTTTAAATGGAAGGTAGAGAGTTATGCAAGTCATAAAGTACTTCACAAATCTTTCTTCAGTTACAAAAGCATAATAAATGTATACCTTCTACTTATTTTACTCTTTATCATCCTTTGCATTTCACCTAGGGTCACACTTGTAGAGTGTGACCAATAACTAAGCAAATAACTAATCAAGAAGATAATCACGAAGTTACATTTTTCTCAGAATACCCCAATAAATTTCAGAGCAAAGAATTGATACAACACCTATTCATTTCCTTCTTTGGGAAAAGGTCCCTTTATAAATCATATAGAAGAAGAAATTGGCCATCTTTTAACAAAATGTTACTAGAAATAAATATGAGTTAGCTTCATTTAGAAGTAAATGGAAATAAAATAGCATCATTGTACAGTGTCTTTCAGGGTTAGCCTTGAAAATTGAAAAGTGGAAAAAGCTCTTTCTAAAGAGAAGAATACTTGGCAGCACACTTCATCCTTAATTACACTGTAAAAAATGTTACCTCAGCTAAGAAGGTACATAAACTTATAGGAAGAAATTAAGACTTTTCAAGAGTCTAGAAGGAACTTTTGAAGACTATAAAATTTTGGGGGTACAGTACCCGGGATGGATCTCTGAAAGAGATAATGCAGTGTAAATATCATGAGATTTCATGCTATCAAATACCAAAGCAAATATATCATGGACATTGTACGAGACAACCAAGTTGACAACTTGACTTCGCTGGTTGTATTTATCCAGCCTCTGATGATGCACAGGATGAATGAGGACTGAGTACCATAGTGGTTTCCAGTCACTGCATTTTATCTATCAAATACTTCTTACAAATATCCAGCCAGTTAGGAAGAGAGGTCTATTTCTAGGTTCTTGTGACAGAATCATTCTTTTCATCATTCTCTCATTATAAATTAACAAGTGGACCTCTTTTAATGAAGAAATAATTTTAACCAGAATAACCCAAACTTTTTTTTTATTTTTTTTTTTTACATTTTGCTTTTAGGGACAATAAATCCTAAGCACGCACCATTAATTAAGTGCCAAGGGATCATGCATAAAAGTGAATGAGACCACAGTTAACAAAAACAAAGATATTATATGGGTCTATGACCATGTTATTCACTGTATTGTCACCTACAAAAAAAAATAAATAAAAAGGTACTGGCCTGGTAGAATTCTGGAACAGGTGATGATGTTGCTTATATTTCTTAAATTGCATAACATTATATCAGTTTGTGCTACCAAGAGATAGACTACATCGATCTAGGAGCTAGACTGTCAAAGTTGAAGATTCTTCATTCTCTATCACTCCCATTAACCCACTTGGCAATTACATTTTCTTACACCATGCTTCCGCATTCTCTAGTTTTAGAAATCCTAATTATTTAAGTGGACACTATTCCACCAGGATGTCTAACAAGATTCGAACTAAAATTTAAACTGTACCTGAGGACTCAAAATTCTATGTACTAAAAAAAAAAAAAAAAAAAAAAAAAAACAGAAAGCAAGAGGGGAAAGTACAATCCTAGCTAGGTCAATTCACTCTCCTTATCAGAAGGACATTGATTCCATGTTGCAATGGAGATAAAAACTCAGATGATTCAATTTGAAAACAGATGATCCAATTCTCTTCTTTTTAGTACTCACTTTCCATACAGGAATTGTAAAAAGACCAGTGAAGTACTTGTGTCTTGAGAAAATCATGGTGGGGAGGCTCAATTGATTTGGGCATATGTATGAGTTTCACTCATACAGCTAAGTTGTAGAGACCAAAAAAAGTCCATTTAGGGGATCTAAAAAGAAGAGCAGGAAAAACACAAGATGATATTATTTTGACATTCAGTCTACACAGCTGTCAAAACTGTAATTAATTGCCCTGTTTTCCTTTTTATAAGTTTTTTTTTTCTTTCAGGAACAGACTCTCACCAGTACCATAAACTAAGTACAGAACTTTGACTAAAAAGCGAATTTTTGTGGTGTCACTATAGGGAACTGTGCTTTATGGCACCATAAGGACAGAAGGATTCATTTCCCAGACAATTGCTGAAAGTGGTCTTTTCAAAATATTTTCATCAGTAGAAGACAGTTTTTCTGGCTATGACCATTCAAGGCTTCCAACACTCAAGACTGTTTGAGACTCATGTAAATCACACTCTATGTCTCAAGTAGGACCCAATATGAGAGTGCAAGACAACTCCAAAATTTCACTTGGAGTAAGCAAAAGCCTCCTTTGAGATAAGACTGCAAACCCAGATTCTGTGCACCCAAACAAGCTCCCTTCCCTTTATTTCCATTGTGCTGATCTGAAGCACCCTACCTTATAGACTTCCAAGATGCCTAGTCATGGTCTTAATCTCCCTCCTTGGGAGCCCTAATTAGAACTCAAATGCATCCTTCATCTGATTCCATACTTTCTGTTTTCCAGAAGTTCTTTGAAGTCTTTTGTCACTGGAGATCACCTCCTTTTTTCGTTGTGAATGTTTATCTCATTTTATGCTTCTATTTTACTGTTACTTTAATTCATTGTGGGTAAAATAGAATTGTATATTTGAAGATCCAGGTCTCTAAGTAAAATAGTTAGCTTAGTTTATGGGTTTATAATACACAGTCAAAAATGTTCAATACATTTTAATATGAATTTAGATCCATGATTAAAATTGGAGGAAATAAAATAGGCTTTATAAGGATGTAATTCTGCACTACAAAATTATCATTTTGTTTCACAAAGGATAAGAATTTTGGAAGATAACATGACACCAAAAAAAAAGAATCACTATTTTTTTATATATAGTTGTGCTCGAAAGAGAATAAAAACGTCACCATAAATTGATAATATAATATAAAAAAAGCTTTATAACCATGTTCTGTTTTTTTGACAAAACATATTTGAAGCAAAAATATCAAATCCATTAATCCATTAATCTCCTCCAAATACAATACAGTAAATAGCATTTCTACAGAAAACATACAATTAAAACTTCTTAGTACTTTTAAGAGAGTTGTTTGAAATGAAACACTAGATCAACACATGATCCTTCAAACAAATTATGATAACGCATGCACAGCAATAAATTTGAAATAAAGAAGGTATAGACATGTATTAGCTACTGGACTTTGAAACCTCATACCTTGGACCCAAAAGGCAATTATTTTGCTTTGTCATTACAGCACTTTTCATAACTGTGTGGGGAGTTTTAGGCCCATGTTTTTGTTTTGTGATCTCACATGCTTCATTTATTCAGATGTATTAATGTAATATATGCTTATATGAGTATTTTGAAATTATATGCCTCTTTATAATTATAAAATTGTCTAGAAATTCTGGTTCTTCACAGTTTCTAAATTAGAGAGCAATTACCATGAAAGCTAGAAAATGCACAGTGGCTTAAAGAACTCTTCATCCAAGAGTTTAGCCTTAAATTTTTCACATAGTTAATGGTCAATAAATTTATATGGTTCATAAAGTTAACATCTGTTTAATCTTAAAGTAAAGAAATAAAAAGCCAGAGAGTGCTTCTTCACAGATTCCAAGCTTTCATTACTGGGAAACCCGTGGATTCCTAAAGGGCAGTCTGTCTCTCTGATTGATGTAGTTATGTAAAATTCAAGTCCTGCTTTTCTTCCCCACAACTTTGGCTTTTCTGTGTCATCTTGTTCTTTGTGTTTCAGTGACCAGAGAAGGAGACAGGTTCACAATTACCTGTTCATGTAAAGAATCAAGCAAACAATTAAAGAAACAACTAAAAAATAACCTGAGTTTGTGAAAACATCAGAAATTGAAATACAGTGACAGGGTAGGATGAGATTCCACTGACCTAAATGTTCCTTTAAGAAAAGTTAGAGTCAGACAGTTCCATTATAATAGAAATTGGAAAAGACATATGTGTGTATATAGGCACATATATATACACATAAAACTAATACATAAAGAACTAATCAACACCAATATTCCTCCTCTAAACTTGGAAATTATATTCCTGTGTATTTTTAATCCAGGATTAGGAAATTACTAGTATGTTCATTTGATTTTCAAAAATTTTCAGTGTGCTTCCAAACACTTTTATGAGGATCCTCTCATTTGACATTTTCTAACTGAGAGAGTACAGGGTCAGGAAATTTTTAATTCTTTGAGTTAAATTGGATCCAAAGATTTTATAAGAAATATATGTAGTTTCTGGCATTGTGATATTGCCCTCTATGAAATGAAGTTTTGAACATAGAATCTCATTTTCTTCTAAAAGTTTAAAAACTTATAATTACTCAAATTATAGAAATCACATCAATAGTAGTTCTATTTTATTTATTAATATTACAGAATCAAGTTTTTAAATAAAAATGCTAAATTACAGATGGCGATATGGCTCAGTGGTGTGAGCCTAGCATGTGTTAGGTCCTGGGTTCGATCCTCAGATCCACATGTAAATAAAATAAATGTTTATAAAATATCAAGTTAAAACTCATGTCTTCTTTTATAATATGTATACAAATAAGTAATGTTTAAAATCTCTAGATGACATTCTATATGTAAGTTGTATCAGTAGAACGCATTAAACTTAGAACAAATGAGAAACTAAAATTAATCATCACTCCCTATTTAAAAAATGACTCATTTTAGGAGGATATGAATTAAAGAAGCAAACATTGTTAGAAGAAAATATCTTCAATGTATCATACGGAACAAACTTTTCTGGGCTGCGTTGAACTGTTGGAGCTGAAGTCTCTCTTCTTCATCTACAAGAAACCTCAGCAATATGCTAAAATTCCCTTCTTCCACAGCCTTTCCATGACCCAACTGCACACTACTTCTGAATCTAAGAATGCAGAGGCAATTACCCAGATGGATGAGGCCAGGAAGAATGTGGTGCAGGTAATAGCCTCAAGTGTTGCATGTTTTAAGGAAAGACATCTTTAAGTCCTTTCTCTGCAGGCCTATAATTTTAATGTCTATAGAAAGCTGACAAACATCCCCCTGGAAAACACAGAACTGTGACTTTCCCAGTGTAACATCTCAGCTGTAACTTAATTTTACTTTCTTCTTTGGTTGATAACACCAATCCTGGGATAGCTGGTCTCCAAACATTTTTCTGGACATATTTGGAAAGGCATCTCAATTGGAATCATGTACCAATCACAGTTGCTATTGTTCTGATTGTATGATAACATTAGTTCAGACCCATTGAACAACTTACAATGCCTCAACTTTGAGGTGAGGGATTTCTGTATCCTCCAATGGTTCCACTCTGGCTCTGAGGATCCTCTCTCTATCATGTGTGATAGGCTCCTCTTCCCTTGCTTGTTCCCACATGAAGCACCTGATTTCTGGGTAATGTTGTTTATGTATGCTACCATTTTCAAACTGGCATTTTTGTCATTCAGGGTCTTTGTAAAATATTAAAATTAATCTAAAATTTTAAAAGAAGAAGATGAGCTGAATGCCACAGGCTGAGGAGATCACAGGAAGATTGAACATTGAGCTGAGTCATAGCCCATGGTGGAAGGCCAAACTAAGGAAGCTGTGATGAGCCCTCATACTCACTAATGGAGGTACCTGCCCTTTCTCTGAGAGAAACCATGTAATATTAGCTTGGGCTTTTCTGTACTATATATAAAGTTATATATACTGCAAAAAAAAATAAAAAGGAGGCTTATGATGGAGAATCAAAAGAAAGTGCAATCAGTTTAAGCAGGTCACTGATATTCCAAGTGTTGAAATCAGAGAATACTGCTTTATCACAACCATTGTCAATATGTAAAGGGATAATAAAATTATAAAAACTAAAAAAGTGTAATTCAGAGAGATTTGGAAACTTGAGCTAAATGGTAATAAAATAAAACTGTTACCTGTACAGGTAATATTCCTCATGGTTGATTTTGTGGTAGTTTGAAAGATGCATTAAAAAATATAAGAAATACCAAAGCACAAGACCTCCAAAGCCATGTGCAAGAGAAATATAAAATAGGAGAAGGGCATAAATAGTTGAACAAGCATATGTGTGATAAGGCAAGGTTCTTTTAGGGAGGAGAAAGCCCTGGACTTCATGTGCCCTGGAAAAGTTTATCCTCTAGACTAGTACCCACCCTGGCCCAGCCACACCTCTGCCTTTTCTAAAGTTGGTTGTGCCCTATTTCTTTGCATGTCGCCCATTGATCACCAAGGTACCATCTGGAATTGTCTCCTATATGCACACTTATTGTCTAGGAGAATTGGAGTATTGTGGGGTGAGTTTTGGCAGAGGGTTTGGCTTGTGTTCCGCTTCCAGCTTTGTGGAGTCTTCTTTTGTTTGGAGCCACAGAGAGCTCTTTGGAGAGCTACAAAAGTACATACACACACCCGGGTTTTCCTGTCGACTTGACACACAATATTGAGCAGGTGAATCCAAACTCTTTGTCTGTGCTTCCCTTATTTTTAATAGAAAAGTGATTCCATTCCTAATTGTGAGCATTAGAGTCAATTATCCTGATACCTGGACTTTAGCTCCAATCAGTGAAACAAAAATCTCTGGGGAGTACTCTCAAGCATTGGATGTATTAAGCTTTCAGGGAGGTTCCTAGATGTTATGATTAGTATAAAATAAATGTTAATGGACCAAGGTCTTGTGTACATATCGTATATTTGTATTCTGGCTTTTATATATTTTTAAGGCTTGAATAGATTTCTTTTCCTTTGGTACTTGGGATTGAACTCAGGGGCTCATAACCACTGAGTCACATCCCGAGTCCTCTTTTGTATTTTATTTACAGACAGTGTTTCACTGAGTTGCATAGCACCTCAGTTTTGCTGGGGTTGTCTTTGAACTCACAATCTTTCTGCCTCAGCCTCCTAATCTGCTGGTATTGCAGACATGTGCCACCTCACTCAGCCTGAATAGATCTTTAATTTCTCGCAACTTTTATTTATTTATTTTAAAGATGGGGATGATGCCACTTGCTTCTCAAGACTGTGATGAGAATTAAATGAAGTCATAAATAGTTGGCACTTGTTGCCTAGTGAGTGCTCCATAAGCCAGGGGGATGACAGACCTTTGTATTTTTACAAAGACAAAAAGTGGTCACCCAGCTTTTTGTCTGTTGGCAAAGCCTTGAACAACTTAGCAGAAACCTATTTCAAAAAAAATACATAAAAGGAGTGGTGAAGAAATGTTGCTCAATTGTGAAGCATGCTGAATTTCAGTCACAGGTGCCAAAAATGTCATTTATATTAGGACATTATATTAATTTATTAGTATATTCATTTGTAACATATACATGTAAGGGCATAACATCATTGATCAGTCTCATTTATCAGTGCCTGAATCATCTCTCTTTTCCTCTCTTCCATCAATCTAAACTCAACTATTCTCTCTCCAATTTTTTCGAGATCCACTTCTTTTTTCACTCCATTTTTCTTTTACCTTTCACATATCAGAGAATGCACTTGAAAATTGACTTTCTGCATCTGATTTATTTAATTTAATTTGATGTGCTCCAGGTTCCTCCATCTCCCACAAATGATATAATTCCTCTCTTGTTTATGGCTGAGTGGAATGAGTAAACTTGTGAAAAGATGTGTAGATGCTATTTTTTGGGTATATCACCTGCCAGCACACAGAAAATTGAGTTTCCAAGCTCAGCCTGCCATTGTGTGAGCCAGGGAATGAAGATGCAGGAATAATGAGGTCTCACGTGAACTATTTGAGGTCTTCTGATCTGTGGCTCTTACTGCTTGTACATGCACCAAACAGCCTGGTAACTTCCAGAGTGTCCTTTATTGTATGCATTGATGACTAACCTGTTTCAGGGGTCTGTTTTCAGTACAGTTTTGTTCTCAAGAGAAGGGAATCAATGTGAAGGTAAAATCTCCTGATTATCCAGGTGTCAGATATAGGATATGGTTCCTTCCCACAATTCTTTCCCTTTTGTCCATTCATGAAACTGGCTTCACCAGGTTTACATTAGTCCTCTATTCATGTGGCACCTTTGTATTCATCCTGGCCCTGAGCTCTGGTTGGGACAGAGAATCTAGAGTCAGAGCAGACCTAGTCCCACTGGCCAGGTGAACTTAATTATAATTATTATTTTTTTACCTTTCAGGGATTCATGTTCCCAAGTGGTGAAATGAGATTGACAGCTAGTAGTGGTAACATTTAATGACATCAGGAGCCCTTGATGACCATGTACTGGACTATTGTTTTTGAGACTTTTATCCCTGCCCTCTTCACTGGCAATAAGAACTCCATGAGCAGAAGCCATGTTTACACTCATGTTGCAGGACAAAGATGCTCAGCTGTTTCGATTTAACTTGATTTAGGTCACACAGCTAGCAAATGGCAGCTTCATTGTAGCTGTGGGAACAGAGGGGAAGAAATGCACAAATGAGCATGGTAAAGCATTGGCACATAATGATCAGGTTATAGAGTAGTAAAAGGAGGTACAGGTGCAATGGAAGGCCTGGCTCTAACCAGGGTATAGGCAAGGACTGAGGAGGAGAGAGCAGAGTCCAGAGTACAGGGTAGAAGCAGGCTTCACTCCAACCACAAAGAGGTAGCTTAGAGAGTAACACCACAGGAGGCCTGGGCCTGCCTTGCAGGGATGGGGCCAAGTGGGTGGTTTTCAAATTTGACATGTAGAAATGCAGAATATGAGGATTGGGCTTGCCAGAAAGCCCCAAACTCCTTTCTGTTGTATGTGCATGTACATAGGCACATACAGAGAGAGAGATGCCCAGAGAGTTGATAACCTGTGTAAAAATCAGAGAACTGTTCATAATGGAGGAACAATTGAAAAGACAATGTTATCATTTGAAATATACTTTAGTCGGATTGGACTGCTCTAAGGGAGTTCTAGAAACTACATACTTTACAAGCAAAAACAAATTTTATTTGTGGACTTCTGAAAGCTCAGATTTCTAAGATCAACTTGCCAACAGATTTATTGACTATTGAGATCCTGCTTTTTAATAGAAAGCTGTAATATGAAGGTTTGTGTCCCTTTGAGTATCTTGGTTGAACTTCTCTCCAATAAGGTGATGGTATTAGAAGGTGAGTCTGTGGAGAGGTGTTGAGTTTCTGAGGCTGAAGACTTCATCAGTGGAATTAATGCTCTAATGAACAGGTGATACAGGCTAGCTGGCTTCTTCTACCACATTATGACAGAGCCAGGAGCTTCTACCCATTATAAATTTTCTCAACAAGCATTGAATAGCCTTGTGCCTTGATCTTATACAATGTGAAAAATGAGTGTCTGTGCCTTATAAACCACCCAGTCTACCATAAATTATTATAGCAGCTTGATGAGAGTAAGGAAGTGCACCATGTGTGTCCTCACAGGATAAATTGAGAAGTTTCTTTGCAGCTCTCATTTAATAAAGGACATTAATCTCATTCCATATCTCAACCCACATGACTGAATAACCTTCAAGACCCAACCTTTTTCTGCCTAGGCTTATGATAAACTACCACAATATTGCAATACATATTCACACAGGGTCTAGGACTGGTCATTTTGCCCCAAGTGTGTATAGCCAAGCTTCTGAAATCTGGACCTGGAAGTAACTGTCAAGTCCTCTATGTGTTCCTGGCAATAAACTTTCAAAGAATTCTTCAGTGCCTATTAATGGTCGTATCTGTGTATTCACCAGGCTGCTCACTCAAGATAAAAAGTGGCCCCTTCCATTGTAAACTCTAGTCTAATGGAGAAAGCATAAAACCCATATTGTCCCTTGCTGCACTGACACTACATATTGCATATGAATCCTGGGATCCTTTATGGCTAATTACTGATAAGTAAATATTACATTGCAACAAGCATGTGGTAAAAAATTTAGGTAAAATATTGTTCACATTGGAGAAAAAGATCCTGGAAATCAGGCCAGGTTAGGAAACTAATTAGGGGCTGGGGATCTGGCTCAAGTGGTATCATGCTCATCTGGCAAGCGCGGGACACTGGGTTCTATCCTCAGAACCACATAAAAATAAAATAAAGATGTTGTTTCCCCTGAAAACAATATATATATATATATATATATATATATATATATATATATATATATATATATTTTCAAAGTTCTCTCTCTCTCTCTCTCTCTCTCTCTCTCTCTCTCTCTCTCTCTCTCTCTTTCTCTTAAAAAGAAGAAAAACAGAAAGATATTAGTCACCAAATAGTGTGGTTCATGATTGGGTTGTCAGACTCTTACCTGTTGGGCTTGATTTTTGTTACTGATTTAATTATATGTTTTCAACATGGTTGTTGTTTATGTGGTTCAAATATAAACCCATGTTAAAGACTCTACTCTATTCCATCCCCACTAACCTTTTCCCATTGCCCTTCATGAACATCTGTTTTAATTGTTTTTAGTATATATTCTTACTGTTTCTTGTTCTGGTAGGAGTCAATAACAATAATAAATTATTAGGTAAATTTCTTTCTTACCCAAAAGGGAGTGCTCCTGTATATCCTGTCTGCCCCTTATTTATTACTCAATGAAACAACCTGGAAAACACCCCACATATGCAAAAATCTTACCTTTCCATGTTGTAGATAGACCAAAGTTGGAACTAAACAAATGATGGACATTTGGGCTATTCCTGAGCTTTATGTATTAACAATATTTCTGTATTGAATAGCTCTGTGAATCTATTTTATATTCTTGCAAATGTACATTGGATGTTCAGTCCTGCAAGAAATATTGCTTTATCAATAGCTACTTTTTATAATTTCAAGTAATAAAGCCCAATTCTTTGGAAGGTTAGAACATTTTTTTTTTCTGCCAGAAAGTTTACAAGTTCATGCTTTCTGTAGATGCCCCAGTAGACAGAGGCCACATTTTGGATATTCTTTGCACTATTACAGAATGCTGGTAATGCCTTCTTTTTATGTGGGAACCATTTTCTCTTTCTGTAATTTATTTTTCTTATTACATATGATTGATACTATGTCATGGTTACAGAAGAAAACATCAGTGTCCTACCCTTAATAAATCCATGGCTTGGTGAGAGTCCAATGCTGAAACCAATAGTTTCTTCCCAGTACAATGATCACCAAGGACACAATGCATTTTGGTAGTTTGTGTCTCCTAAAAAATTGATCTTTGTAATCTAAGTCCTTATACCTATAGGCTGAGAGATTTAAATATTGTTTATTTATATTAATCTTTATGTTTTAATAGTGATAACATCATTTATTTTTTTGTTAGAGGTTTATCTATTTATTGGATTTTAGAAAGACCTGAGGACATGAACCCTATAAAAAGAATGTCTGGAACATCCCAAACATTTAAAATAAATGCCTTAGAAAGTAATGCATCTGTATAATTATTCAGCATACAGTAATAAATATAAGATCACATCAGGTCACATACATGCAGAATACCCACAAGAAACAAGGAACCACAGGCTCTGATGTGACAATATATGGTTGAACGTTGCCAAGCAAGAGCTTCTGGGGCTGAGGTGTATGTCATAGAGAACACTCAGCAGGCAGATGGTAATAATGGAGAAGCCCCCTCTCCAAACCTGTGAAAGTAGATTATTAATTTATATTTGATGTCATCTCGAAAATTCTGAGACAAAAACATCTGTAACTATAAACCCCATAATTATCAGCATCCCTAGATATGTTAGGGCCAAGATACCAATGGTAAAGTTCTTGGGTTAGATCTTGTGCTAGAAAAGGGACGTGAAGTTGCAGAAGAAAATTATGGTGTTAGCTGAGATCTCAAGATGAACTTCAGAGGAAATGTTTCTTATACTAATAAAATAATATATTTTGTTGATCTTTATTTTCAAATTCCATATTAATAGTATATATCTTAAGAGAAAATGAAGCAGAAGCCCTTATTTCAAATAGTGTCATCTTTATCAATCTCAGCCTATCCTATTACTAGGGATATATGTGGATTCACCCAACACACATTTTTCCCACTTCAATTATCAACTCTCTCTAATATTCTCCAGGTGCCATTCGAATATTATTACCAAATCATGTCTGGATTGTGTAATATTAGCTGTGCTCCCACTGTACATAGCCTTTCTTATAGATTCAGAATTACCATATATTCTCAAAATATTTCTTGATATTATCTTCTTTTGAGATTTTCTGAGGTAGAGTGTTAAGTTGATCTCATCTTTCTCTTCTTGATTAAGCAGTAGGAATATATTGAAAACTCTACAATTTTCAATGAATTGAAATGGAATGATTGTACAAAAGTAAAAATTGCTATCTTCTCAAAAAATGAATCTCAATGTAGTAGGTGTGCACATAGATGTATTTTTTAGATCTATCTTTTGACCATTTATTATCAGACTTAATGCCTTTAATATATCATCTAAGATGACACTGAGAAGCATATCCTCTAAGATGATTTTTTAATTTGTATTTGTAGTCTTTCATTGAGTTCAAATGTTATGTTGGTGCTAAATCTGATCATCTTGTATTACATATATGGAGTCTTATTACATGTATTCTAGAGCTATTGTGTATGAAAGAAGAACAAGGATCAAATATGCATGTGTTTCTGAAATAAAAAGTACTCAGTAGAAATGCTGGCCATTATCTTTTAATTATGTACTTCATCATCTATGTGATTTAACAGATTTAAAACTTTTCTTTTCATAATGGCTACATATGTTGTGGATTCAAATTATTTTCATGATATTAAAATTTTCTAGCAATATGTGTAGAAAGCTCTTTGACAGTATTTAAGGCCTGTCTTTGAATCCCCAATGTAGCTATCCACCTTGCATATATGCTATTATCAAGACCAGAAAAACTATCTTAAGTGACCAAAGTCCAGCTATTGAATATCACTCGAAATATATTATTATTGTTTTCTCCTTAGTCATCTGGAATAAAGGTGTAATTAAAGTCACAGTTCAGATAGACTCAAAGTCATTCCATTGTAAGGTTTTTAAATTAAAGGAAAATAATTTGACCCAAGCCTAAAAGACAAACTTCCATAAGAGTCCCAATATTCATCTGCTTGAAGTAAGCGATGCATTTCTCCAGTAAAACAACCATGCATAAAATTGATACAAAAAATTTGATGTTAATCTGATGGAATATTTTTTTTATACAAGGCATGTTGGATTTTAAGTCAAGTACCTGAAATAGTAGGTATGTATTTTAGCTTTTTTCCAGGCACATATTAAAAAATACCAGTCATCAGGGCTAAGATTGTGGTTCAGTGGTAGAATGCTTGCCTAGCACATGTGATGATCTGTGTGCAATCCTCAACACCACATAAAAATAAAATAATAAAATAAAGTGTAAACAAGTTTTTAAAATAAATAAGATTCATGAGAAATCTATGTAAATAAGTCTAAATCATTCCATGACTCTTTAGACCTTGCAGATCTAAAAGACATGACACTAAGGGAAACCAAAACAGTGAAACATTCATGAACATAGGATATCATTTAAAAATCTGAGGTATTGTAGATATTTGGCTAAAACATCAAAGAATTTACTTCTATTTATTTTTATTTTTACCTGGAATCTACTCTTTGTACTTGGATATGAGACCCATTATTATAACTCGGCATGTGTAAGTAGTGTGTAATTATCAGATCAGGGTAATTTTCATCTCATTAAAATTATTATTCTGTGTTTGAAACTTTCTAAGTTCTGGCTATTTTGATTTATTTAAGTAGTTATTATACAATGTAATCTCCTTATTGTGCTCTAAAACCTAAGAGTTACTTTCTGGACTTAATTGTTTTTTGCACTCCCTACACACAATCAGTCAGTTTCTCATTCTTATCATAAATCCGGGAAGTGTTTCTGTTCTCAGTTTCTGTGTGATTAACTTTTCAGCTTCAACACATGAATGCCACATGCAGTATTTGTGGAAAAATAAATGCCACTACTAGGAAAAATAAAATATTATACTCAATTAATAATTATGGAAATTGCCATAAACCTCTGCATTCACTCATTCAGTGTTTAGAACTTGTCTACAATAATAAATATGGAAAAAATAATAAAATATATAAATCAAATGTCCATATGTGTTTAACATTTAATGGGTCATATTTGGTCACTGGGAACAAGTGTTGTGACATCTATTTTTATAAAAATGACATATTCTAATTCTTATAACTTTATTTATAATAAGGGAATATCTTATAAGTATGTTTTTATATTGTAAGTTTCAATAGATCAATATTACCATGGAATAAATAACTTTAAAAATTGTATAAGAGTTGGCTCAGTGGTGCAGGCCTGACATCCCAGGGGAAAAAATATTTTAAGAAAAAAATATTTTAAAAAATGTGGATTTATCTCATTGTGTAACCACCCAAATGACTCACCCTCTACCCCTTCTCCACCTGAGATGCCCATCACAACACATGAAAGAACAGTATCTCAGTCTGCCACCCATCCAGCAGTTCTCCTTTCACAGCCCATCCAAACCCATTCCTCACTTGATGCCCATCTTTTTATGCCACCCTGTGAGTATGCATTGGGCCTGCACTAAGGCAAACCAGCACAACTGGTTGCTAAGGTCCAGGTGGCAGGTATCCCTCATTCATTCCACTGGGACCTTTTATTTTTTTAAAATGGGTTGCTAATAATTCAAAATGACAAGTTTAAGACTGAAATTACAGCTCAGTAGTAAACAAATTTTACATGTGCCTGTCTCTGTGTTCCAACTCCAGCACCTAAAAAAACACAGGCAGGCCTAATGGCACATGCCTATAATCCCAGTGACTATAGAGGCTGAGGCAGGAGGCTCACAAGTGTAAGGACAGTTTCAGCAATCTAGTAAAGCCCTAAAAATCTGTCTCTAAAATTTAAAAAGGTTTGGGGATGGTTATTCAGTGATTAAGCAATCATAGATTCAGTCCCCACAACCAAATACAAAAACAAACCCAAAGTAAAAGTGAAAAACAACTGTATTCCCCAATATCCTTTGCAGGTAGGGGTCTCTGTGATTTTGTGCTGGCCAATGAGATAACATTGGAAGCAACTGGGACTCTGGCTCTTTGTTTTTTTTCCCTTTTTTTCCCCCTGATTGCTGTATTAAATGGATGGCACAATGAAAAACAAGAAGGGCCCTGGGGCATGATGGAATAGCTGGATAGCCATAGCAGCACAGACTACCAATCACTGGGCTTTTTGATTTTCAAGTAAAAGGAAATATTTTTCAGTATTTGATGGGTTTACCTTTCTAGTATTGGAAAGACAGATGCATTGATTTTCCTCCTTGTTCTGCTTTCTGTTCATTGTCTTCAGGTTCAGGAACAATGTAGGTCAAGAAAACCAGCCATCTTTGTCACCAATTGTTTTTCAGGTCTCTGAGGATGGAAGGAAAGTACAACACAGAACCTCTATAGTACCTAATCTGAGCCATTGGGACAGAGTTGGGCCTGAGTCATCTCCAGGGTCCCTCATCTGCTGCAGAATGTTCACAGAGAGTGAGTATCTTTTCTCTTGATGCCAACACTCAAGTCCAAAATCTCAGGGCTCCCATGGTTCTCCTGAGAACTATTCCACAACAGGCTGACACTGGTCCCAATCTCCATTCCTGCACTGATGGGCCATTGGGAAAGTGAGTTTAAGCAAGCTTTACTGTCCCCAATTTTCAAGTGTATCTTCTCCAAAAAAAAAAAAAAAAACTTGAAACTAAATGAGCACTGAAGGAAGAAGTCAGGTTCCAAGGACTGAAGAAGAACCCTGCTACCAGAGAAACCAAGGATTTGAAAATTCCAATTTAAGTGAGGTGGTAGGTAAATTATACACCTTGACATAAATCAATAGCCTTACAGCAAAAGGTCACGTGTGGGCATGGAAGTATGTATGAAAGACTGACTTTTCACAGCCTCCACAACAGGTAAACATGAATGCTAAATTTGTAACACATAACATAAGAAAAAAGGAACCACATTTTTTTCTTCCTTGCCTATTTTTCTTTCTTTATTCTTTTTTTCTATTTCTTTTTTTTTCTTTTTTCCTTTTCTTTCTTTCTTTCTTTCTTTTTTTTTTGTACAAGGGTTTCAAATTAGGGGAACATAACGACTGAGCCTCATCCTCAGATTTTTTTAATGTTATTTTTTAACTTTTGAGAAACATTGTTAATCACAATATTGAGGTATTCTTATATCAAACAAGCCATACTACAAAGGTTCCAGAGCTAGAGAGAAAATCCTGCAATCCTAGAGTGTTAAATATGTCTGTGGAAGATGAGCCACATGGACACAATGTAGAAGATCAAATGGGTGGAGTGGGCATGGCTCTGCAGAACAGTGCAGGTAAGAGGCCAGATGCTGGGTGGAGCCTGTGAAAAAAAATGGAGAGGACATAGTGGGGCTTAGTTGTTTGGCAGGGCTGGTGAGGCAGAGTCAGGCTGAGTGAGTGGATCCCAACCCATAAGAACAGTGGATAGGGAGAAGACAGGGGAAGCACGTTAGAAGCAGCATCCCACCCGGGACCCTTTAGGTGAGCACAGCCTAGGAACCAGGAGATGCAGTGATGAAGGAGCAGAGGGCATGGTGGGTGCATCCACAGGAAGCAAAGGGAGTCAGGAGAGGCATCCAGTAATTCTGTCAGAAGTCACTGTTGACCCAGTGGGGAAGAAGGGTCTTAGGGCTCTGAGATAGATATGTGACCTCAGGGTCTGCTCCACAAGGGGGCTCAGTTTACCCTCTTACACACTGAAGCAATGGAGGGAGGCTGAAGATGCCACAGCACAGCCTTTTTTGTTCCTCCCTCTCATGGGATGCAGTGCACTTTCCATTAATTTTTTCTGTTCTTCCAGGTCCAGGACAGTACCTAAATCTGTTCTCTAGACAACGATATTTGTAATAAACTCTTCAAAACCTTTTGGCAAGAATATCCGGGGACAGCACTGTTTGGCTCACAGGAGCAAATAGGTAACGGCAGAATATGAGCCACCAGGACCAGACACTGATTTATAGAGAAAGATACTTTCCAAGAACCTCTCATGTTATCCTGATTCGGTGCAAAAAAATTATCCCCAGGTTCTACCATGAAATCCTGAACTGAGGTCCCAAACTGGTAACCAGAGAAGCGGACCCAGCTCCAGGTTTTTGTTGGTTGGTTGTTTAGGTTAAAAATTTGCTTGGGGTCTGGGGCTGTGGCTCCACGGTAGAGTGATCGCCTAGCACGTACAAGGCCCTGGGATTGATCTTCAGCACCACATTAAAAATAAATAAATAAATAAATAAATAAATAAATAAATAAATAAATAAGTAAGATAAAGGTATTGTGTCCAACTACCACTAAAAAATAAATATTTAAAAAATTTGCTTGGAATTAGAACGCAATTCTTTTTTTATATTTATTTTTTAGTTTTAGGTGGACACAATATCTTTATTTTATATTTATGTGGTGCTGAGGATCGAACCCAGTGCCTCACACATACTAGGTGAGCCCTCTACCACTCAGCCACGACCCCAGCCCTAGAACGTAATTCTTAAGATTCAGGAAAGTTTGCACAAAAACTCAGGTTTCTAACTGTCCTTCAAAGTCACCAGGAGATCTGGCAGCCCCAGACTGAGTTCTTACACAGCAAGGATCGCTGGCACTGTCCTGCCAGTTTCCATGACTCTGGAGTGCAGCCGAGTCCTCTTTGCCCCTTTTGTGTCTGGCCTTGGAGCCCTTGAGTGTTGCTAAAACAGTAAGGGTTAGATGAGCTGGGGCAGCAGGCAGGAGTCAGCATGGAACTTCTTTTCCAGCCCTGCTTCCTGCTTGCTGTGTGACTTTGCTCCAGTCACACCACCTCTCTGTGCTTCAGTTTCCCTATCTGTCTGGAGGCCAATAGACTAGATCAGTGATTTCCCTCTTTAAGCCAAGGCAAGGCTGAGAGGTGGGCTGCCTTATCTCCCTTCTCTCCTTTCTGAATTAGGCCTGGGCATCAGATTTTGCTTAGGGGACTCCCTGTTTTTCCAGGGTTGGAAAACTCCCAGGTAACTACTTGTGTTAACCACATAGCCAGGGCTTTGAGGTGTATTACAACAGAAAAGGGACAATACCTTTTTTATTTTCATTTCTTTTGTGGTAGTGGGGATTGAACCCAGGGTGCTTTACTGCTGAATTTTATCCACAGCCTCCACCTCCTTTATTTTTGAGACAAGGTCTTCTAAGTTGCTGAGGCTGACCTCAAACTGGTGATCTTCCTGCCTCAGTTTCCTGAGCTGCTGGGATTACAGGCATGCGCCAAGGCTTCTGGAACCATAATGTGTTTATAGACAGGAATGACGGAATTTGATGAGCAGCATTATTCTCCTAAAAAGAGAGGCTCTCCTCCCCTGTTTTACAGATGAAGAAAGTGAAATTTTGAGAGGCTGAGTAACTAGCCAGAGGTCACACAGCTACAAGTGACCAAGAGCCCATGTTTGTGTCATTGCAGACAGTGAGGCCCTAACTACTTTTTCTGTCCCTTAGGTGGCTTGGGAGGAGGTGGGTGTAGAGAGGTGTCCTGCAGCAAAGGGGAGGCCAGTGCCCTGGGAGACCCTGCCACCTCTTGCAGTAGCCCTTCTTGCAGGCCATCGGCACACACAGGGGAGTCCCCCTCAGACTCTGTGCTCAGGACCAGGCTTCCCTCCCCCAGGGCTGACCCGGGCTGGGCTCCTGGGCTGCAGGTGATCAGGAGATCTGGCAGCCCTGGACTGAGTTCTTGCACAGCAAGGGTCAGTGGTGCTGTGCGCTGCCCTTGGATGGGATAGGGAGATGCACGCGAGGCCCATCGAGTCAAAAGACCTTTGTGGTTCTTTGCAGGTGTAACAATTGCTCACCGAGCTCCACAAGCCACATTTTGCAGCCCAGACAACTGCTATGGTTGTTACGAGAAACCTGAAGAATGGGGGTTCTTGTAGTTCTCAGGACCCAGCGTGTCCTGTCTGAGTCTTGGTTCTCCCATCTGAGAAAGGAGAACCCCTGTCCATTCCCACTCCCAGCCTGTGTCCCTTTGATGGAAAGGGCAAGTGTAACCTCCTCTGCCAGGCACCCCCTGCAGCTCATCCCTTCTGCAGCTCCTCTCAGGAAAGGGGCTGAATCCTCCCATTTACAGGTGATATCTGTAAAGGTTAATGTTATAGGCTCTGGCCAATGTCCTCAGCTGCTGAGGACAGCTTGTGACTTTTTCCAAGGTCTCGTCCATCCCAGGCCTGGGTTCCCAATGGCTGGGGGAGCCTGGAACCAGCCAGGAACTCCTGGCAGCCTCTATCCAGTCCTTGGGCGCAGGCTGCCCTTCCTGTGCTCGCTGCTTCCTGAGTGCTCTGGGCTCCAGGGAAAAAAGTGGGTTTTCAGTGAGCCCCACAGCCCTGCAGGAAGGAAGAGATTGCTTTCTTCTGCCAGGTGGGGCCTGGGCCTGACTCTCCAGGGCGGAGTGGAGGGCTGTAGGCTCTCGGGCCTGCTGAGATCACCCTTCCCAGGTGGCTCCTGGGTGGGATGTGTGTGGAGATGTGCTTGGTCTTAGCGGCTGTCTTAGTAACAGGGTGCTCTCCTGTCCATCAGGGTTCAGGGTGCACATGACAGAGGTGACAACATAGGCCCAAGAGGGATTTCCTGGCCGGGGAGAGCTGCTGGGATGAATGGGAGGAGGACTAGGGCTTGGGTGGCTCCAGACCCTAGGGGACCAATGAATGGACCACCCTCCAGGGAACCCCATCGTGGGGAGAGGCCCTTGTCCTGGTGTCGCTGTGTCCCTGGGCTGCAGAACAAGGGCTTGGGGAAGCATATGCAGTATCCTGCGTTAAAAGGGAGAGTCCCTCAAGGTCCGCAAAGGGAATAGTTGGGTCTTAGGGCACAGTCAGGGTGCTGGCAGCAGAGGCGGGGCAGAGGCTGCCTGGAGGCCGGGACACCTGCCCGAGCACTGCTGCTGTTTGGGTGTGCTGTCCCAACATCTTGGGAGGCTTCAGTGGCCTAAGTCGGGGTCGTGGGGTGGGCTGGGTGGAGAGGTTTTCTGCACATCAGACCAGCTTTGGGCCCTGGATTGGGTTTACCAAGTCACAGCACATGGGACATTGGGATGGGAGGGGTCTTGGGGGAAACCTGGTCCAGTCTCACCTTGTACCACAGGGAAATGGAAGTCCAGAGAGGCCAAGAGTTTCTCCAGGGCCCCACCACCCAGCAGGGACAGGTTGGAGAGAGGGGGTCGAGGTGGAGCACCACAATACCCTGTCCCCAAGGGAATATGGGCACCAAGGGGATGGGGCAGAGGGTTGTAATGAGGACACACACACACTTTTAAAAACACTGACTGCTCATGAATGCTTACAGGATAAAATTAAAGACAACCCTCAGCCACCCTCCTGCCTTTCCCAGAGGCCACCGCCATTCTAGTTTCTGATTCCTGGTAATAGGCAATTGCGTGTTCCACCACATGTGTGACAGACACAGACATCTTCCTCCTGTCACTGCACCGCACTGTGGTCTGTGTTGGTAACAATTTCAAACCCGTTCATTCAGCACCACTTCAGGACTTTCTCTTTCCCTCCCTTCCTCTCTGCCTCCTTCCTTCCTTTCTCTCTCTCTCTTCCCTCTTTCTTTTTTGGTACTGGATGTGAACACAGGGCCACACCTGCTTGAGAAGCACTTGACCACATAGCCACACCCTCAGCCCTTTCTGTTATTTTGGGAGGGGATTGAACTCAGGGGCACTCCACCACTGAGCCACCTCCCCAGCCCTATTTTGTATTTTATTTAGAGACAGAGACTCACTGACTGCTTAGCACCTCCCCGAGGCTGAGGCTGGTTTTGAACTTGGAATCCTCCCATCTCAGCCTCCCACACGTGTGTGGCCCCTACTGTTTTTGAGACAGGGCCTCACTGAGTTGTCCAGTCCAGCCTGGAACTTGTGATCTCCCAGTTTCAGCCTTCCAAGTCACTGGGATTGTGGGTGTGTGACACCACATCTGGGACTTTAGTACTTTGTAATTCAACTTGTTTTTGTTGACACTCAAAACACAGACAAGTCCACTGGCCACCAGCATGTTCCAATGAGGAACAACAGGTCAAGCTTCCCAGGGGAAAACTGTGCTCCACCCTCTGCCCGAGGACAGTGGCTGCCCTCACTTGGAGGTTTTAATTGCTATGTGTTTGTTTTAGTTGCTTTGTGTTTGAAAAACCAAACCAAACCCCCAAACAAAACAAAAAAACCAAGCCGGCACGCCCCACAAGAAATTTCCCAGGGAGGATTGCTTGGGATTGCAAGTGGGGTGCTAGGCCTGGGGCTCTGATTCTGTGACACATGATGGCTTAGGCTTCTCAAACCCAGTAATGACAGTGGAAAAACTGGGGGCCACAGGGACCTTATTTTCTCCTGCTCACCCTCATTCCAGTCCCACCCCCTTGACTGTCCACACACAGTCCACCATGCCTGCAAGACATGGCTCATCTGTCATGCTGCAAGACACAGATTCCCCAGGACAAGTGGGGAAACTTAGGAAAGTGGCTTAGCCTCTGCCAGTGTATGTGTCCCAGCCTCTACCAATAAAATGGCTCGGCTCTCTATCCCCCCTGCACCGTCAGAGCCTTGAGCGGGATAGGTGGGGGTCATGGGTGGAGCACCCACAGTGTCTGCTACAGCAAGTTACGCAGCCCCAGCCTCCACGGTTTCATCTGTTAAATTGGGACATCAGAACAATCTTGCTTTTTTGTCTATTTTAAATCATGTTGTTGTATTTTTTAATGTTTATTTTACTTATTTTTATGTGGTGCTGAGGATCGAACCCAGTGCCTCATGCAAGCTAAGCAAGCAGATCTACCACTGAGCCCCAGACCCAGCTCCGGAACAGCCTTGTTTAAAAAATAAGAAGCCAGTCATGGTGGCATGACCTTGTAGTCCTCGCTGTCCCCACTGTACAGGATGCTCTGACAATGAGAATCACTGGAGCCCAGGAGTTGGAAGCCAAACTGGTCAACATAAGCAAGACCTCGCCTCAAACATAAGATAAATCCAGGCACGGTGATGCCCACCTGAAATCCCAGCTGCTTGGGAGGCTGAGGCAGAAGTATTGTGAGTTCAAAATTGGCCTCTGCAAAAGCAAGGAGCTAAGGATTGGGGTTGTGGCTCAAGTAACAGAGCACTCACCTAGCACATGTGAGGAACAGGATTCCATCCTCATCACCATAAAAAAATAAAGATATTATGTCCACCTAAAACTAAAGAACGTATTATTTTTTTTTAAAAAAAAAAAGGTGCCAAGCAACTCAGTGAGACCTTGTCTTTAAATAAAATACAAAATAGGGCTGCAGATGTGGCTCAGTGGTCAAGAAATTAGGTTTTTTCCCAATTGTCTTACTAATGAGCACATGCCATTTAGAAAGTGGTTTTTCCACTCTACCCTTCTGTCACAAATGTGCTTTTTCTCACTCCTTCCCTAAACAGGCTCTGAATTCTCCATATTTTTCTTTTAAATTATACATTTCAGCTTTAGATTATCCCATTGGTTCCAAGTTCTATAGAATGCAATTTAAAGTAACCAGGAAGGAGACTGAATGCTGTTTTGACTACATATTTTCTCCATTAAATATTATAGTCCATCACTTCTAGATTTGGCCCTCCATAAGCTTCAGAGCATGGACACAGTTCAGCCACATTCACAGCAGAGGTTTGACAATTGTTGATTCCAGTTTCCAGTAGAATAGTCTTCATTTGCATCTGAGTTCTCATCAGCATGGTCCTTACTGTCTGTATTTCTATCAGCATTCTGGCCATGGCCATTTATCCCATCTTTCAGATGTTTCAGATCTTTACAGGTTTAAGGTTCTGAGAGGAGTCCCTCTTGGATGCATCACAACATGGTAGGCGCCATGTTGTGTATCTCTCAAATCTATATCTTAGTTCTTTCTCCTTATAAAACCACAAGAACTCCATCAAAGGGGCTCCATCCTAATGAAGTAATCAAACCTAAACATTTTTCAACGGCCCTACCACTAAACACCATAGTCCAATTAGTTTCTACCTTCTTTAATATCATTTACATAAGATTTTTGTAATTAAATTCCTTCATGAGTTCAGAGAGACAACCCATTTTCATACATAGCCTCCAACGTATATTCAATTCATCATGAAAGAATTACTTAGACAACCTCTGTCATACAGTCTTCCAACGATACTTTTATTAAAAAGTGGAGAAGATTTTAAATATTCTTCAATTAGCATTTTGAAAAACAAAAAACATAAATATGATAATAAATTCACCTGTATTTTAAGTTTAACATGGCTTGTATTTTAGTGTTTTATCATACATCTGTATGTAAGGTTTGTTTATGAAGACTCCTTTTTAAATACTAAAATAGTGTAAATTTAAACTTATATGCTTATGTGTCTATATACGACCAAACACCCAATGAACATATTTTATATTTTTTTAACTTGAGCATTTGTAATCAAATGTCTCTCCAGATCAAAAATCTTCAAAAATATTTTGAAACTATTTTGCCATATATTATCATAGTAATAAGGTGTAAGATATTAACTAATAGATTATTATTTATAATTCATACAAGTTAAATTATAGAACACATTTTTATATAAATATTTAACCTGAATATCAAGAATGATTGAAATTGGAATTACTAGATCAAAAGTATACAGTTTAATAAAAGTACACACATACTCCAAAATTTTGGCAAATTTTTCTTCAGAAAGTTTAGGAAGTGAAAATTCTTATATCAGTTTAACTTTATTTTCATTTTCTTGAATGATGGTTAAATATATATGCATATACACATATATTTATCTGCATATATAAAGAACAGAAAGTTGATAGCTTAAAATGGCATCAAAATCTTGTTTACTCAGTGGTTCAAGAGGGTGAAGCAGAATAATCACAAGTTCAAAGCCAGGCTTAGAGACTTAGTAAGGCCCTAAGCAAATTAGTAAGATATATATATATATATATATATATATATATATATATATATATATATATATACATACACATACATATATAAATTTATGTAAATTTTTTATTTATTTATAGGTTGTATATATGGAAAAGTTATAGATAATATCATATATATATATATATATATATATATGATATTATCTTTTTTTATTTCTTTTATTCCATATGAGTCTGTTCAGTGATTCTAATGTTTTATTATTTATATTGCAAAATATAATAAACTTGTGAATTTCTCCTTTATTCCTAGTCTTACAACCTTCTTCTCAATTGCAAAATTAGTTTTTCCAAAGTTAGTTATCCACATTTTTTTCTTTGATTTCACTTATTTCATTCTAATTTTGTCATCTAAGTGTTGAGTCTTCTGGATGCAGTGACACACAACTGTAATCACAGCTGGTGGGGTGACCCCCCAAAAATGTTGAATCCATCTGGAATTGATTATGGTATGTTATCAAGATCCAATTTGATTTTCAAATGAAGCAAATTTGTTCATTGAAAAAATCCTCTTCTTTTTATTGAATTGCAATTCTCTTTATTTATTTATGTATTTATTCATGTATTTATTTTAAATATTTTTTAGTTGTAGTTGGACAAAATGCCTTTGTTTTATGTATTTTTATGTGGTGCTGAGGTCTGAACCCAGTGCCTCATATGTGCTAGGCAAGCATACTACCACTGGCCACAACCCCAGGCCCTGCAATTCTTTTTTTTACTGTGTACATGAACATGTGTACACACTTGGACATGCACATTTGTATCCACATCTAAAGTAATATCTTCTCTAAGATTATTTGTTTGTTACCCATTTTTAGGTTTTTAAAATGAGTTGTTTATTTAAATGATCTAATTCAGAAGCTCTCAAGATTTATTATCTATTATCTCTCTTTCAAATAAAATGTAAAAGCATTATTTTCAGTAAAAAGACTCAGTGAAAAACAATAAACTCTAAACCTGTTGATCTCCTAAAAGTTGAGAGTAGAATAGTGGTTAGGCAAGATTTAGAAGGGGTAGGGAAGTTGTCAATGGGAATAGTTTTATAGTTAGAAGGAATAATTTCTGGAGTTTTATTGTAAAGTAGAGTGACTTAGCAATAATGTATAAAGAATTGAAGGGAGAATTCTGAAGGTTCTAACTTTAAGAAATGATAAATAATTAAGAAGGATTTGTTGTTTACCGTGAATCTATGATTATACAATGTATACAAGTGTTTAAACATCCTATTATATCAATCAGAAATAAAATAAAACCTAAAAAATCTCAATTGTTATATTCTCCAATCTTGCACAACTCTTATAAATTAATTCTCAAATAATTGACATTTATGCAATTATTAGTTTTCCCATGTAGCAATAAGACTCTGAGGAATTATATAATCATCTAAGGAACTTAATAATTGCAAGAGTATTGCATCTATGGGTCACAGAGAAAATAAATATTACTTTTGTCCTGAATTAAAATGAAAATGATGGTATGATTTATACTGCATCTCTGACATTCACCTTAAATTATTAGACAGTTTTTCTTCTCTGTGGACTAGGGCTATCTCAGTGGCAAAGTGAGCTTGCAAACCTTCAGGACAGATCTGACTATTGATAGAACCATTTTTTTTTTTAAAATCAAATATAATATAGAGAAAACACATTCGTTCTATTTGTCTTCATTCTGTTATGCACACTATACTCTCCCTCCCATTTTCTAATATTGATCACGTTAGTTAAAGAAGAAAACATTTTATATCATGGAAGTTATTGAATCATTTTGCTGAGGTAAATTTTAGTTTATTCAAGTTTTGAATGTTTGCTTTAGAACTGAAGGAAAAGGCATTGAATAGAAGGTTTCAAGAACTTAGCTAGGAACACTGGATGGTCAGTGATGTCAAGCAGAGCCCATTTTTCCTAACTGGGTGCTTCTGGGGAGTCCACCAGGAGGTCAGTGTCTTCTTTGGTTTTCATGCTAACTGTCTGAGTTCAAGACTGCTACAATTTCAGTTCTCAGGGTTCATGTGGCTTTCTAAAACTTATATTGGCAGTAATTTTAGATTTAGTGAAGAAAAAAAAAAGTCAATGAGTGTAGGAACCAGGGAATAGGATGCATTTTCCTTCTGAAAGGGAACTTCATGTGAGAAGTGAAAGTTTATCTGTGAAACACTATATTGTTATAGGCAGGAAGGTTGATAAGGGCATGCTAACTCAGGTTGTTGAACAAAATAAAGTTGAAAAGTAGTGTTATAATGTAATCATCCGTTATTTTTTAAAAATATTTTTAGATATAAATGTGCACAATACCTTTCTTTTATTTATTTCTTTTAATGTGGTGCTGAGGATTAAAACCCTATCACTGAATACCACAGCCCCACTAGTTATTTCTTGCAAAGGTTATTTTTGAGCTCATTAAATGAATGAGGTACATTCTAAGTGCCAGGTATTTAGCAGTTAACAGGCAAGTGTTTTCATACGTGCGAGGGGGTAAGTGGTTCTTACAGTTGCCTGATTTATAGAAGATGTTAAAATAAATGTCATTATAAAGAAAATAAAAATAAATGTAAGATCAAAGAAATTTTATCACAGAATATATGTGTGTGTATTGACATTTGTATTTGACTTTTTGCAAATAATAATAACAGTTAATGTAAAGTGCTTGCCATTTTTTTCTGATCCTCATGCAATAAGTAACCACCATGTTTATACTAGCAACATGTCATAAAATATCTATAGGTTAGAATAAGTTTTTTCCCATTTTCCTCACAACCTCTTATATGTAATTTTGTATAACAATGAGGGTCTCCTTGCATTTGCATGCAATTTCCCTTTTCTCTCCCTTTCCCTCCCACCTCATGTCTCTGTTTAATGTTAATCTTTTCCTCCTGCTCTTCCTCCCTGCTCTGTTCTTAGTTGTTCTCATTATATCAAAGAAGACATTTGGCATTTGTTTTTTAGGGATTGGCTAGCTTCACTTAGCATAATCTGCTCTAATGCCATCCATTTCCCTGCAAATTCCATGATTTTGTCATTTTTTAGTGCTGCATAATACTCCATTGTGCATAAATGCCACATTTTTTTTATCCATTCATCTATTGAAGGGCATCTAGGTTGGTTCCACAGTCTAGCTATTGTGAATTGTGCTGCTATGAACATCGATGTGGCAGTATCCCTGTAGTACGCTCTTTTAAGGTCTTCAGGGAATAGTCTGAGAGAGGCAATAGCTGGGTCAAATGGTGATTCCATTCCCAGCTTTCCCAGGAATCTCCATACTGCTTTCCAAATTGGCCGCACCAATTTGCAGTCCCACCAGCAATGTACAAGAGTACCCTTTTCCCCACATCCTCGCCAGCAGCTGTTGTTGTTTGACTTCCTAATGGCTGCCAATCTTAGGGTGGTTTTGCTTTGCATTTCTCTGACTTCTAGAGATGGTGAGCAACATGTCAGAAAATATCTATCGGTTAGAAGAAGCTTATGCTTGTTAGTATTTTTCCTAGTGTAATGATTCTGGTAGCACCAGATTCAAACTATAAAGAGTACTGCTTTTAAATAATAGACAATTATGAACAAATTTCCATTAGACTTTTAAGTTGGTTAATAATCATCTGCTATTTAAAAACATCTAGCTCAGATTTGTGTTTCTGAGGTTAACTACAAAGGTCTGCACACAAATCATTAAAAATTCCTGGGCCATTTTATATTTTTTTTTAACATAGTATTTTTTTAATTACTGTATCATAATCTTACCTGGAATTTAAATTTAAAATTTCAGCTTTGCTTATACACTTAAATTATCCAGCTAAAATATTTTACAGAACATTTTCAAGAATATATTCTGATATAAATCATATGTGTTGTTAATTATTCATTAGTAAGGAAATATTACCACAATAATATTATGTAATATTATTTAGAGTGTGAAAGTATATAGAAATATTTTGAATTATATATATATATATATATATATATATATATATATATATATATATATACACACACACATCACACATACACACAAAGCTTGAAAAAATAATTTGGTTATCTATTGGCTACACAAATGGAAATTTAAATAAATTTAGCCTCAAACTTGCCATGTAAATTAGAAATAGTTATACATAGTACTGATTTACTTGTCATTTTCTATGTAACTGTATTGTTACTACATGTCATATTCAATTATAACACTATGAAATTTGTAATCAGTATGAGCATATCATTAACAAAAATCAATAATACATTATTGCATTTCTGTGAGTTGACACATCTCCAGTCCTTTTTAGAAAGACTTACTATAGGCTTTGAAGGATTTATAAATTTAACGTATTACTGCAATGTGTTGTTGGGGTCCATTACTAAGAAAATAGATATTTTCTAGATGGCATTGAGATACATCTCTAAAACTTTGATGAAAGTATGGAATGCAATCTGGGCAAAAGAATAAAAACTACCTCAGGCATCAAGAACCACAGGAACTCAAGCACCACAGCAACATTTTGTTGAATGAGCACTGCACAGTGCATCTTAGCCATACTCATGATAACCTGGGAGTTCACAGCTATCAGACTGAGGGAAGATTGAATAATAGAGAGTTTACAATTCATGTTAAGAATGAATTGGACCCAATTAATGGTCTGCCCTCAGAAAATTAATGTTTTTAAGGTACACGTACAATAAAATCCACATATACCCAAAATGAAAATTGTAATTTGTTAAAACACAAAGACTATATAAGTCCTGTTACATTTTCATTTTTACATTTAATCATTTCATTTAGTTTACATGGCAACCTCTAGTCACATACTAGCTTACATATTTTTATGTGTTGTCAAATTCTTTTCATCAATTTCAATACTTAAAGATGAAACTAAACAATTCCATTATTATATTTTAAGAAATTACCACCATGAAGAATATAGACAGGAAATTCATTTTGTCCTTAGTTTACTTTGCTTTCTTTGTGTATTCTCATGCAGTGCTTTTTATTTATGATCTTGAGAAAGCCATGGGAAGGTGAATTCACCTTGTTGCAAAAAAAACAGAGAAATGTATTATAGAATGTTTAGTTGTTTCCTGGTGGTATCTTTTTCAAAAGGTATATGGAAATGACATTATAGACAATATCAAGTTACAGTTAAATATTTTTCTGTCAAGGAGAGAGGAGATTTCAGAAATATGAATCTGCTCCTCTTTGCGCGTATCTTGAATTCTGGCTCTTACACCCAGCCAACTGTCAGGCACAGATCTATGTAAACATGAGTTCCTCACGGGTGGGCCTGAGATCTTTCAATTCCAGTCTTTAAAGATAAAGTTTCTTGACAGATGATATTTTAGGAAGACATCTCCTGAGACTTTCTCACAGTTCAATCAGGCATGTCTCGATTTGTATAGGAAAATCTCTGCATTTGCTCTATTGTTTCTTATAAGAGAGAGAGTGTGCTCCCAATGAATAGACACATTAAGATTTGCCTTTATAGAAGGTTTATCCATGATTGTTTAAACATGATATTTATGCATTATTATTTTTGTGGGATAATAAATTCAACATAAAGTATTCATTCCCATTTTAAAATTACAACCTTGGTTTCAGACTTGATAAGGGTATGTAAAATTTTCTAAAGAAAATATTTTATACAGAAGAAATCATGTAATACCTTGAATTTCAAAGAAGTTTCACATTTGACTGAACCATCATATGGAATAGAAAATATCTGAAAAGTCCAAAGTACAAAAACTACATGATAAAGGGTCCAGAATATGTAGGGATCTAAAACTATTTTTTTGTATGAAATACACTTAATAGTCTCTCCAATTTTACAAATTCATTGCTAGATTATAAAACAAAAACTATTGAGTTACATTTACCTTTGCAGATGCAGAAAACACACAACAAAAGTCAGACAGATATTAAAATATTCCAGCCTTCCCATGAGATGATATTATTTCCATAAACTTTATAAAGCAAAATTAAATTCTTGTCTAATTATAGCTAAATATATTCACAAATCTTTAAAGATAAATAATGATTCAAGAAATTTTTAAGAACTTAAGAATACACAGAAAACGTCCAGAGTTATTGTAAAAAAATATTTTAATGCTGTTTTGTTTTAGGCTTTACATAATAAGTTTGCAAGAGAAAAATAAATGCTTTTTCATAATGATATAATATGTACTTAAGAGTATGCAGCTTAATATGTGTTTCTTTGTAGTGATATATTTCTAATAGTAAAAAAAAAATTAAGAATTTAAATACTTAAGTGATTCTGTTTTTGTATTTTTTAGGAAAGAAATAAATGTGATGAGCTTAGAAGGGATATTATCTCTGAAGAGCAAGTTCATATCCATGAAGAAATTACAACTAAAAAATATGAACTACTTTGTAAAATGTCCAAGTTACATATTCAAGTTTCATTTAAAACTTTTTTTTCCTTTCTCTTTTTCTGGAAGAGCAAGTGATCCAGTATTTGCCTCTTAGGAAAATGGAATTACTAACCAGTAATTACAGTTCTCTGAATGTAATATTCTCAGTGGATTTGTATCAATTGTCTTGGGGCATTTTGGCAAATGAGTTCCAGTAATGTAACATTGTGAAATAAAGAAAATTAAGTTCTAATAGATTATATCTTAAATTTGTCTAGTATATTTCTATAAAACCACTTTGAATTTTTTTTCCAACAGTCTTGTGAAATAGATTCAGTTAACCCAAGATGTAGTTCTTTAGCACACAGAAAGGTGAAATCCAAATCCAAGATCATAATGTCATTTATGAAGCTAGAAAAATCTGTGCATGATGAGGTAGCACAGATTCACTCTGCTATATTGAGTCTGCAATTCCATTTTTTAAATTATGTAGCAAAGCAATATAAATGGGAGATACTAATCTTTAGAACATTTAAAATACCCTCGCTATCATTGTCTTGTAATTTTTAAGCATTTAATTCATTATAACATGCTACATATTAAAGTATGAATTACTAATTAATATGTGTATTTAAAAACTGAGATAAATGTAGAAATTCAATTACTAGGAGAGTTTTTGAAAATACAAGATATTATAATCTAGAATCTAAAGTGAAAATGTTTAAGCATAATTATTATATTTCCAGTTATATGAACAGTAAGAAATATCTTACCATTTTAGAACCCTTAAAGATAAAAATACATATTTCATTGAATCAGGATTTTGTTTTAGGGTATAATGTAGCTAAGGATGAACTAGTATTTTTTTGGAGAACAGAAAAATAAAAATTTTACCTTATGTAATATTGATTTTTGGAAATTTTGAAGAAATACTTTAAAAAGTTTAATTTCCTTTAAATTTTAAATGTTTCCTTCCTATTGCCAAATCAAAAGATCCTACTTTTCCTTGACTTATATTCAATCAGTAAGGTTAAGTATTATTTTAAAACACATGAGCTTACTTATTAACTAAGAGGTATGAAAATGAAGAAAGCTATTATTTTAGATATTTGGATGGTAAAAATTGCTATTATGCAAAGGGATTTTACCTTAATTATTCTGGAAGATGATTCAATTTATTTACATTGCATATCGTAAAATTAGCATACATGATTTATTTATTCATATGATTATCTGGAAATAAATATTGAACTAAGAAAAGATTAAGTTTTAAAATTAAAAATTTGGCTCTTGCCCTCTGAGTCAGTCTGAGTCAGGGGATAGGGGACTTTTCCAAAGAGCTTTGCAACTCTACGCCACATAACCTCCCAATCAGGGAGATTAATGAGACCAGTGGAGGACCGAAAGCCAATCAGTGCATTTGCTGTGAAGAGGAGGGTCATCAGAAAATGGAGACATCCCTGATGCTTCCAAGGGAAGCCACATGGTCAAGCAAGGCCTGGACCCATCCTAGCACAAGTGGCACTAGCAGATCTGAGAAGCTGCTGCAAGTTCCCGAGGACTCCCAAGGAAACTCAGCTGACTGTTAACAATAGATAGAAACAAAAGTCAGTTTGACTTGCTTCATCTTAAACACTTAGCAAAGACAATCAAAGCCAAAACACAGCTATTCCTGGGCATTTTAAATAAAATAATAGTTAAATGTAACTTCCTTAAATAAGTAAACAGGAGGCTTCAAAAGAGATTCTCAGACAGGAATGCCTGATTACTATCAAAAGAAACTGCCAGAGTAGTTTTTAGTTCAAGGCCTTTATTTCTAACCTACGCAGGTAGGCTTAATGTTTGCTAGTATGGTTATCCAGCCCTAAGTAACAGAATTAAATATTTCTCTATTAGACACAGAGGTCATACTAGTAAAAGGATTTTGCAAGCTCAGATGATATTAAGTTTTTAAACTGTATCTTAAGGAAAAGGACATCTGTAATTCTAAAAGTTAAGTGTTGTGTTTGCACCCCTGACAATTCTGGCAATGAGACGAATATCCTTAAAGATTTACATGCTCAGATAGAAGCCATGTCCTCAGCAACTTTGTCATGGAAACAATATCTTAGCTCCTGGGTCTTGGTACTTCCTGGTGGAAAACATTGTTAGTCTTTGTCTTTGCCATCATACTCATTGGCATATTCCTGTGCTATGGGATTTATTGCTGCATCAATCTGGTTCCAGTACTAATGAATTATTGTTTCTCTTATAGACCACCCATCACTCAAATAGCCTTCCAGTCTATTACTTCTCAATCAGACTTCTATCATGGACCCACTCGATAGACCCGATTTTTAAAGGGAGATTCCAAGCTGCTTGCCCCACACCGTCCCTTTTCAGCCTGAAGAAGCCAGAAAGATTTTCTTCGCCCCCCTTGCTTACAGCAGTAAGGAGTTTTCAAATTAGAGGGGGGAATGAAGCCAGATTTAAAGTTAGGTAGTCAGTGTAGTTAGGTAAATCGGGTCTAATATCGAGTGAAATCTAAAATGGAGGCCATGCTGGGAATGACTCAGGGAAAACGCAGGACAATTCATGGAATGTTAATGAAGTCCTGAAAAGGCCCTAGGCCAAAGTCCACCTCAAAGAAATGTTAATGGAGCTCAGGAAACAGCCCCCAACAGATTTGGAGATAGCCCATCCTAGAGAAATGATAAGCCCATCCCAAAAGGTGATAATTGGGCCCACCTGTGTCCTAACCCCTTCAACATATATTCTATCACCAAAAGTATAAAAAGGCGAAAGAACAGCCCTTCCACGGATTCCCAACTTTTGGGTCCCCTTCTTCCTCCAGGAGAAGTCTTTTCTGCTGTCCTTTAATAAATTTCTAATTTCTACTCTGAAAAAAAAAATCATCTTCTAATAAGCATATTTTGTTACTAATGACGTACATAAGAGATTTTTTAAAGAGATTGTATGCAATACATATATTTGGGACTGGGAGTATACCTCAGTGGTAGAGCACTTGCCTAGCAATTGTAAGGCCTTGGGTTTAATCCTCACCTTCACAGAAAAGGAAAAACAACCACAACCAATTATTCCCTAACACTTTTGTCCATATGTTTGTGAGTATAATATAACTTGTATTTCAAATGAAGGGTTGTGTTTCTTATTTAAAGGAATGAGTAGTTTCCAGTTTCCAGTATCAAAGATGACTTACAGGTGGACATGTTTGTCGTTGCCATGAGAAATGGTTGCCTTTTTCACTACCCTAGAATAATATGTTAAGTGGAAAATACAATATAAATTGAGTGAGTATTTGCCCAGGTCCAAGTATGAGTTAAAGGTTTAGAAATATTTTATTGTCAAAAAGAGTACAAAGTGTGAAATGTCTAATAGTTTGTGGGTTGTTCATTTTATTAAAATTAGATTTTAAGGTAATAATAAAAGCAACTATACTTTGAAACTAACTATGAGTGCCAAGTACCTTGCAAGCACTATTGTATTTGAAGTTTACAACACCATTGTCTAGAGAGCTGTGTTCCTTGTTAAGTAGGAGAGGCAGAGATAGAATTCAGACTCAGAAAAGCATAACTCTAAAATGCAAACTTTCAACCCATGTACTATATTCCCTTCATAGCCCCAAAGTTTTTTTTTTTGATTACTAAAAACTAAATCTATTCCAAGTCTTAATTTACTTTTAATTGTATTAAAATTTTTTTTGAAAGGGAATATTCTTATTACAAAAGTAGAACATCCTGTGAAGTCTATAAAAAAAGGTAAATCAAAGAAAAAATTAATTACCCATAGTCATAATACTCCCAAATTAATTCATTCAATAACTGTAAATTCTGTAGATTTTTTAACATAAGGTATCTGTAGGCCCACATAGCCAAAGACTAGTGATGGTCTTCTTCTGTCTAAAACTTAGACCCTAAAATGTGAAGGCATTAAGATTAAATGATGCCTCCCTGTTACTATATAGCAAGTGATAATGTTAAGTGTAATATTTAAAAAATATTTTTTTCTGATAACATTATAGTTTATTAAATGTTCATGTTGTCAATGTTTACAACATAATTGATAATAGTTCATGGTTTCCAGTAAATATGTAAGTATTTTAACACTTAGTTTCTTTAATTTTTTTTTTCACCAACTATTGGAGTTTAGTAAAATTTTACCATGTTTATTTTTGTTTAAACTTGAATCCATGTACTTCTGCATTATGCATGCCTACATGATTGCAGGAATGCATTCCTTATTTATTTATTTATTTATTTGTTTGGTTCCAAGGATTGGACCCAGTGATGCTTAACCACTGATCCACATACTCAGCCCTTTTTTTGTATTTTATTTAGAAACAGGATATCACTGAGTTCAGTTGCTGAGGGACTCGCTAAATTGCTGAGGCTGGCTTGGAACTCACAATCATCCTTCCTCAGCATCCCAAGACTCTGGCGTGTACCACTGAAACCAGCTACATGAATTCATGTACAAGAGACCACATTGAAGTTAAATTCTCCAGGTATATTAAACATATTATCCTTAAAGTAATTTTTATGTAGGCAATGTGTGGGTATATATATATATATATATATATATATATATATATATATATATATATATATATATTTATAAATTACTTTAAAGAATTTTACATATAATTGTATACAAACATATATAGGTATAAAAACTTGAAAAACAAGATACTTCTTTCCACTCTTAATTAGGATTATAAGGTGATGGAAGAGGATTTCCCTGTAGGAAGTAAAAGGTCTCAGTATTCATATTTTTCAGGAATACCACCAAAGGAATTTTGAAGTAAGACTGCTAACAATGTGTAATGGTTTTCAGTCTATTGAGAAAACAGTGGATTGACCAAGACTATATAATAGCAGTATTTTAGAGTAGAAATTTTTTTTGAGACAATTATTCACTCAAAGAAACTTGAGAAAATAATACATTTTTTGCCTTAGAGAATTCAAAAGATGTGTTTTCTACTGTGCTGATAGTATGATACAAATTAAGAGCCCTCAATAGAGAAATGGCCCGACTCTCTAACTACTGTCAATGGTAATAGCTCAAGATCAACTACTTTAAAATTAAAATGACAATTTATTTTTTCAGCTCTTCTCTCCTGTTTAATTGGCATCTATTCAAAAATTTCATACATGCGTCAAATTATTTATTTACCTAGAAATACATTCTGCAATGAATTTACACTGGAGCCTTTTAAAGTGAGTTGTGGTGCAGAAAATTAGATGTCTCCTGGGTAAAACATTGTGATTTTCAATAAATGCAGTGGTAGATTGGTAACATCAGTTTTTAACATTTTTGAAAGAAAATTATTCATGCTGTTTCTCTGCAGTGCTGAACTTTGAGGATTCCTATAATCATTTGACCTTATGTTACATGAAGCTGACCCAGATTTGCATGCAGAGAAAAAACATTTTGGCTGAGGCAGCAATCACTAAACTCACTTAACTGAATAAATTGGTTGTTCAGTAAAAAGTCTTGGTTAAATTCCTGTATATTGAGAGATTGGGGTTTTGATGCTATGTTTAGCTTGTTAGAAAAGAAAGATATATAAACTTAGTATTACTACATAAACAAAAGCACTATTTTACTCGGGTATTAATTGCCTGAAACTTTTGTTCAATTGATTGGTTTCTATAGATAGTAACAATTCGATACCTAACCAAGCCAGTAACTATAGATAGTACCTGAATTTACAAGTGTTATCTTTCTGACAAAATTATGGCTTTCTGCTTATACTGTATTCAATGAGTATCTTGCTTTAGGCTAAACAGTCATAGTAGATGATTTATACGTTAGAATTTTTGATTGAAAAAATCTGGGTCAAATCACCATTTCACCTAGCTATTGCCCTTCTTGAACTATTCCCTGAAGACCTTAAAAGAGCGTACTAAAGGGATACTGCCACATCAATGTTCATAGCATCACAATTCACAATACCTGGACTGTGGAACCAACCCAGATGCCCTTCAATAGATGAATGGATAAAAAAATGTGGCATTTATACACAGTGGAGTATTACTCAGCACTAAAAAGTGACAAAATCATGGAATTTGCAGGGAAATGGATGGCATTAGAGAAGATTATGCTAAGTGAAGCTAGCCAATCCCTATAAATCAAATGCAAATGTCTTCTTTGATATAATGAGAGCTACTAAGAACAGAGCATGGAAGAAGAGCAGGAGGAAAAGATTAATATTAAACAGAGACATGAGGTGGGAGGGAAAGGGAGAGAAAAGGAAAACTGCATGAAAATGGAAGGAGAACCTCATTGTTTTACAAAATTACATATAAGAGCTTGTGAGTGGAATGGGAAAAAAACAAGGAGAGAAATGAATTACAGTAGCTGGTTTAGAGAAGAGGGGAGGGGGGATAGTAGAGGATAGGAAAGGTAGCAGAATACAACAGTTACTAATGGCATTATGTAAAAATGTGGATGTGTAACCGATGTGAATCTGCAATCTGTATTTGGGCTAAAAATGGGAGTTCATAACCCATTTGAATCTAATATATGAAATATGATATGTCAAGAACTTTTTATTGTTTTGAACAACCAATAAAAAAGAGAAAAAAAGAAAGAAAAAAAAGAAACACCATAATGTGGTGAAAATAAACTAACAAACATTGTTGAAAGAGTAATACTGAATGGAGGAAGAATTTTAAGTATGACTAGCTTCATAATAACTATAAGTTCAAACTATGGTGATGTTTTTTTTCATGAAAGGAAAAGAATGACTGTTCTTTATAGGTATAGCATCTCTGTGGTTCTTATTAACTACTATATAATAAAATTACAAATGATTGTTAGTTACACAATATTTTTATACATGTCCAAAATCATTATACATGTCCAAAATAGATTTTTCACATTTAAAGTTCTTTATACATAATAATGATTTCTAATCACTTCCCACTGAAGAAAACGATCACTATCCCCTTATTTTAGTGATTAGACACAGAGAAGTTTACCTTCTTGCTTATTGACACATGAATATAGAGACAGAGGTCAGAGTATTCATCTAGATTTGGTTCTCATTCATTTTTGGCAAATGTCATTAGTAGTTTGTTTGTTGGCTTTTTTTAATATTTACTTTTAGTTTTTGGCGGACACAACATGGGGTGCTGATGATCAAAACTGGGCCCCCCACATGCCAGGGAGTGCTGTACCATTTGAGCCACATCCTCTCTTGGGTGGCTTTTTAATGCAGTGCTGGGTGTTGAACCCAGTACCTCACGCATGCTAGAGACGTGCTTTACCTCTTATCCATAATCCTAGTCCCCAAAGTCCTTTACTTATTTTTTTGGGGGGGAGTAGAGTGTGTGTGTGTAGTGAAAGGGATTGAATTCATGGCCTTAATCAGCAAAAAAGCACTCTACTGACTAAGCTATATCCTCAGCCCTGATCTATAGTCTTTTAACAGTGACAATGGAGCAGCCTGTCATTCAGCCTTTGATTCTGCGCCCACTTGCCTCAGGTTGGAGGCAGGGCATGAAGCCTTGACCAATCAGTCTCTTAGGTGAGAACTGTCCAACCCTCATGCAGCCAGTGATGAGGGGGAGGGCGTCCACAATCTTCTGTTCCCTTGGTGTCTGGAGCCCACCATTTTTTCAATCTTTTTGTTGGCTTCTGTCCTGGATCCAAGCCCAGGTGTCTGTGCTATGCAGAATCTGAAAACAAATCACAGGGAGAACACTGAGAACCCTGAGAGCCAGGAAATGGTAAGTGTGCCTTGTTATCTTGAGACTGGGTAGGAAGGTGGCTTAAAGCTGACAGAAGTGGCAATGGTGGAAACTGGTAGTCATGGCTAGGGAGTCCTCATGGTCCTCTCCAGAGTCTTGTGGCCAGAGGGTCTCTCTGTGGTAAATTAGCGATCACCTCCCTCTGACTAGTCTAGTGAGGCTTTGATCAACAGTTGAAAACATGGGCATTTTGTTCCATAATTGTAAGGTGTTTCCAGCTTTTTTCTAAAGCCCTTTGTGGGCTTCCATGTCCCATGATTCCAGCATGTCTCCAGAATGCATAATGAAGACTGAGATAATTACCAGGAGAGAACCACAACTACATTTGTTGTATTCAAGCATGATAGAGGCTGCTGATTTTAGGGCTTGTTACTCATGAGGGTTTGTTTGTTTGTTTGTTTATTATTTTTTTGTGTGTGTGCGTGTTTGTTTGTTGTTTTTTTTTTTTTTTTGGTACCAGAAATTCAACCCAGAGGTGTTCATCCCCTGATTCACATTCACATCCTTTTTTTAATATTTTTATTTAGAAACAGGGTCACTTTTAAGTTCTTAGGGCCTCACACATTTGATGATGCTGGCTTTTAACTCATTCTCTTCATGAGTCCTGAGATTTTTAAATATAGCAGAAGCAGTATCTCAAATCCAGAACAAAAACCTGAAATCCAGAACTTCAGCCTATCTCTCCATAGGTCTCAGAATAAACCCCTAGTTTTCTAACTCTCTGTTCACATATCCAAAACTAGGGTTCTCTGTTCACAGAGAATAAGTTTAATAATGACCATGTAATGCAGATAATGGGCCTCACTCAAAGACACCTGGTGGCTAACTGAAAGATGTTAATGAGCACCATTAAGGTCTATTTCAAAAGTAAAAGACCTTGAATCCCACCTGTGGGAACACCTTCTACAAAGTCCTTTGTCCCAGGAGTGATTCCTTATTGAATTTGAAGGAAAAAGGATGGGTCACAGAAAGAATAAAAGTGAACCCATATGGTAGTCAGGATGCCTTTTCCAAAGCCTACTTTAAATGCATTATGCTCCATGTTCTGCCCAAAACCATCAGTAAACTTCTAAGATGGCACACAAAAAGGATTTCTTTTTCTGATATCAATCCTCATATAATATGGTGGCCGTTCTATTTCTTCTTGCTTAAATAATTTTTTTTCTTCAAAATTTATGAAACAAGCACCCAGATTCATGGAAAACTGAGAAATTTTGGTTCATCTAAAAACTCCACTTTCAGCATTATTAATCATTATTTCCCCATGTTTTATTTCAAATGTATGCATCATTTATAATGTTTTTCTTCAAGAACTGGAGGGCATTTTTAAATTATTTTAATTTATAATTCTGAGATTTTTCACATGAGAAAAAAGCAGAATAATATTAGGTGACATTAAAAAGAATGAATCTCTCCTAAATGTGGTCTATGTGTCCCATTTAAAAATTTTTTAAAAACTGTAATGGGTCATCAATTGAGGGTGTTTTTATTTATTAATTAATTTGTTATTTACTTATTTATGGTCAGACCATTTCATTAAAATAACCCACAGAAGGGGCTGGGGTTGTGGCTCAGTGATAGAGCACTCACATATCACATGCAAGGTCTTGGGTTCGATCCTCAGCACCAAATAAAAATAAGTAAATAATAAATAAATAAATAAATAACCACAGAAACATTCCAAACATTTCAGGAAACTCTTTTATTCTGGTGTGGCAGGAAAAAATAGAAGTGGGACTAACTTGAATTTAAATTACATGCAAGTTCAATCTCTCTCTCCCTCTCCCCCCCCCCTCTCAATCTCTGTACTGAGGATTGACCCCAGGGCCTCATACTTAGAAGGCAAGCACTCTATATGCTGAGCTATTTACTCAGTCCCATTTTTTTTGGCGGGGGAGAGACCAGGGATTGAAGTCAGGGGCACTCTAACCCTGAGCCACAATTCTACCCCTAGTTTGTATGAGTCAAATGAATACTTTTGTGATCTTTGAATGATATATGTTCTTTTTAGAATTTGGATTTGCATATCTATTGCTACTTTTACATGTATTTAATATATATTTCTCTCTCTCTCTCTCTCTCTCTCTCTCATATATATTATTCTTTGAATGGAGTTTTCTCACCCCTTAATAGTTCCTGAAAGAATCAAGACCCACAGTGCCACCTACTTCATCCTTGAATGATGTCTAGACGAATACAGTGAAATATTTGAAATTGTCATGACGAGGAATTTCTGAACTGGAGATCCATCCGATCTCCTGTTGCTCATCATTACAGAACAAGATAGTTCCTTTATTGACTCGAATTCATAAAAATGGTGTAGAGCAGAGATGCCATTGAGTTGGAGCCTGCTGGGAACTGGCCTTGGAGCAGTGGAGTGCAGGTGTCTGATAAAACATTCGTGGTGGAGCCATGTGGATCTGTCATTGGCTTCCAAATAACATGTGACTGACATGGGACAGTCAGCAGACCCTTATATGTAAAGGCCTCTTGTTGTGGGGAGAGGTTTGGGGGTGATAATCAGAGTCAGATTGCTACTCTAAGTAGAAAAGATGTATGAAATAGCAGCCCAGTTGGTGTTTTCTCTTGCAAAACCTGACTCATCACATGTGACAGTACTCCCTCCAGTGCTGTGTCCCAGTTTGTTGTAGGGACAAATGAAGCAAGGCACTGAAGATAGAAAGAAACAGTTTCATTTGGCTACATCCAGGTTCAGAGAGCACAGCTTTTGCTGTTATTAATCAATCCCTCCAAGTTCAGGGAATTTCAGAGTTTTATACCCAGCATGTAAGTAGAGGGGCTCAGAAGTTTACAGTCTGCAGAAGTTCACATAAAAGCAGCTTTTTCTTTCACTGTCTGGGCAAGTTAACCCTTCAAGGACAACACTTGAGAAGAGGAGAACTTCTTCTACCCTTTCTTCCTCCCTCTGCCAGCTGTTACCATGGAGCCAATTTGTAACTTATCTTAAAAATGTAGACATCTCTGTGAAGCCTAGCTCAAGGCCAGAGGCCTTGTTTGCTATTTCTTCAAAGTACTATACTGGATATATTTGTGAAAATAGTAAAGGGGTGTCCAGCACCTTGGCCAGTGGCCAAGTAAACAGGGCAACACAAAAATAGAAAGTTTATCTACATTGAACTCTTTTGCAGAGACTCTTTGGCTGACAGTTCCCAAATCAGCCATGGTGAAGTGGACTTTTCTGTGGAGAAAGGGGGTACCACTACATTGGGTCCCCCTCTTCCTCCAGGGAGAAGTCTTTTCTGCTGTCCTTTAATAAAGCTTCAACTTTCCACTCTAAACTTGTCTTGATGTGCTTCTCTGGTGTTATACTTCAGCATTGGAAAAGCAAGGCCTAATTACCAGTAAATAGCCATAACAATAACAGTCAAAGGACAGAGATAATGCCAAAAGTAAATTCAACATTTAGAATTGAAGATAATAATAATTTTTAGTGATGAAAATTCCTTAATTTAATACTTTAAAAATAATAACAACATGTTTCCAGGGAGCAAATTTGTGACATTGAAGTCAAGGGGAGAAATAAAGAATATCCATGCATTTCTGCCCCTTTCAATTCTTTATTCACTCAAATTCTAAATTCAACTTTACTCTATAGGTTCCTAATGAAGAAAACAACAATCTTTAATGATAGGCTCTGCAGTGGAGGTAATCAAATAACACCAAGCAATTCTAGATTAATTAATTCCCAGAAAACAATTTTAGATTAATTCTGAACATTGCAAAACAGATTTAATCATGACAGGCTAGTGACAGACATTTCCTCTGAATGCTAAGTTCAAAACTCTCAAACCTTAGGTTTATGTCCTGCAGATGCACACTCACTCAGACAGCAGTAATCAGGTCCCAAACCAAAACAGGCTTTTTCTGGTGGGGAGTGGACAAACAGTTGAGGAGAGGGACACAGGGAGAAGTTGCAGCTCTCACAAAGGTCCAGACAAGGCGGTAGAGTTTGAGAGCAGTGAGGATCACACAGAGAATAGGAAAATGATGGCAAGTGATGGGATGTCAGTGTAGGTCCACATCAGGCTCTCCTGCTGGAGTATATACTTTTTTAGGCTGGCTAAATCACTGTTTATTAGCTCTATTTTTTATACTAATTTTGTTTTTATTTTTTATTTTTTACCACACCTTGTAATTATCAGGTGCCACCAGAATTCTCATTTACCCTGAAGTCAGAAATATCTGGTCTGGTGGTCTCCATCCTGATATTCTCACCTTTCACTCTTATCAGGAGAGGAAAGCCTGCCAGCGGCTTTATTCAGTTTATCAGGGTGGTGGCAAGTAATTTGTCTGAGGCCATATTAGGGGGCTCTGTGGGTGTGCCTGGTGAAAATTGACCTCTAATAATGACCTCAGGTTTCAAAATGGAGTTATTTAAATGGAGTGAGAAACTGATGTGACTCCCTTTTTGAGAAACCAGCCACCTCAGAGCAAAGCCTGTCCAAAGGGGGGAGTTACCCTTGTCCATGGAAAAACTCATAGTGCTCCTAGGCATATAATAACCCTGCTGAGTTGTTTGTCTGTAAATAACTGGAGAGATCTTCCATGCCAAGTGATCCTGACTCAGTTACACTAGGTTAGGACCCATAGCAACCCCCTAGCTACCACAAAAAGCATGAGACACAGAAAATACCTGAAAAACCAGGTGACCTTCCCAGTAGTTTTGTTGATTGGTAACATGATTAGCAAGTTTATCATATACACTCTTGCAACCTCTCATGGCCTAAACCAATCGGTTCAAATGTATCCACAACTTGAACTAAAAAATCACCCTTACACAACTTGTTCCTGCCAATGAATGTGCTAATCAAAGTTAAGAGTTGTTGTTTGACTTTTCTGTGATGTGAAATGATTGGCTGTGTGATGTTGTGATGCATACAATATCCCCCAAAATCTACTAATCCTCAATGAATTAAGGGTCAAGACTCACTCTTTGGGAACACTGTATCTGAAATGGTTGTGAGTTCAGGCTTGAGCTTACAATAAACACTCTTGTGTGACTGCATCAGATTCAGCTCCTGGAGGTCTATTGGGGTCTCATGAATCTGGCATTACAGGAGTTGCTTAGGCTCAGGCCTAAGGCCATTCTCACACAACCCCTTTCACCTTGACAGCTCTTCTGCAGATAAACAGAAGCCATAACACATAACTCCTGTCTTCATAAACTCTATCTCTTGAGTCCAGTGTCATTTCAAGTTCTGGGTTTAAAAAGACATATTCATTTTCCTTGATGTTTTCAATAAGTCACACAGAATTCTTAGAAATGGCTTGGAAGGATAACAATGTTATATTGCAAAACTTCATGAACTTTCAAATTGCTTGCTGTTTGTGACTGACCAGTATGTGAAAGGCCTTGGGAATATGTGAATATATTATGAATATAATAGAACTCTTGAGACTTTTTTTCTTACCGTACACACATCCTGAGTCCAAATGAGGCTGTTTACTAGAGGTCATTTCTCAAAGAAGAGATAGTGATCATAAAGGAATAAATTAACCTATATATTATAAATAAATCTAATATATATTTGATTCAAATTGATGACATATATGACCATGCCAAATTGTTTGCTGAATCATTTCAATTACAGTTATTTAGTTATTTTAATGTTTTGCTTACGGTCTGCATTAGAGACATCGTTGACCTGCAATTCAGGAAAACTGTTAATTCTAGCACTGAATTTATCAGGTTTTGAGACTTTTATATATTACTTATTGCCATAGGATCTCTTGTTTCTCAATGTGTATATTTATAAATTTACACATTCTAGAAGATTTTAGAAAGATAAAAGAAAATATGTATTAAAAGAGTAGTTTAAAAAGCTCTTTAATATACCATTGCTATGGTTATTAAATAGCATTTTCTTTTTAAGAATGTATTAACCTGGGGCTGCGGATGTGGCTCAAGCAGTAGCACACTTGCCTGGCATGCATGCAGCCCAGGTTCGATCCTCAGCACCACATACAAACAAAGATGTTGTGTCCGCTGAGAACTAAAAAATAAATACTAAAATGCTCTGTCTCCCTCTTTAAAAAAACAGAATGTATTAACCAGCAATATGTATACAACAATAACATAATAAATAAATATGGTACAAACAAATAAACATAAAATAATAAATGTTATATGATTTATTTTATAATAATATTGGTAAAATATACCCAGAGGTGAAAATAAACATTTAAATAATGATACATATACATGTCCATTTTTATTAAGGTATAGTGAAATACATCTATTTTTGAAATATACTTTTGTTCATGAAAGCATCATAAATATTATTATCAAATTGGATTGAAGCTGCACAAAATTAAAAATCCAAATTGTACATATATCAGTAAATAAGTGGCGTTTAGTGACTGAAATTTCTGAGTCTGTTATTGTGAAACACAGATATTCAGTAAAATATGCTCTGAAGAAAACCTCAATTTGAAAATGTAAAAACATAGAAAGGAGTATTTAGAGTTGTTTTACCATGAGATTAATTTAAAATACCTTTGATACCCAAACAAATACTCTGAAGTTTTTGCTCTTAAGAAATACATATGAAAGAATACAGCAATTCTGTCTCTGAGTAATGCAAGCATAAGAGAAAGATGATAAGAATATTAAGTAAGCCTCAAAAATCTGAGGATCATGAAATAAATAAATTCTTGGCAAGAAAATATCAATCAATTTTGATGTAAAGTCAAAACTAATAAGCATTCTAATTTACCAAATCTTAATGATTTTATATATTAGAGAAAAGAAGTCAGAATTTTAAGCAAATACATGAGAAATGGGTGTGCACAACAAGGTTTAACCTCAGAAAATTTTATACATCCCCTGTGTCTGTCCATGTGTCTCTCTCATGTCTTTCCAGTGTGACATCAAAAAAAAAAAATGAAGAACAAGTTTTTGAGTAATTATATTTAGGTCTTAAAAAAGTTATAAAAATAATTAGCTCTCTTTATCTATTTTTAGAAGTAATTTGCCTTCGTATTTCTTCAATAATTAATGATTACCCTGTGCTTGTTGCTGATAATACAGAATGTGTAGAACCACCCAGAATGAGAGCACTATTTAAATAATGTCAGAACAAAAAGTGCTACAGAAGAGTAGGAACTGAAAAACAAGGCCAAAGCCAGTGGAGGACCACACAGCATTTAGGGGTATATCAAAGAGGAATGGAGTTGGTCTTAAGAGGTCTGACTTCCCTTAGCCAAGACAAATAACTAGTACAAACTGTCTTAAAATATTTTTCTTCGAATCTTATAATTTAATGGATACATGGTAAGAGTCCAGAAGTTAAATGTAAACTAGCAAATTTACATTCATTTCTGGGACACTTTTACTTCTAGTTCTATAGATTAATTAATTTTAATGCCTTTCTAGATATGGTAGATAACTTTTTCTTATTCAACATTTATCAGGTAATTTACAAAGGACTCCATTACAGAATATGGTCATTTTTAAAAATTCATAAAGCAACAGATGAAATTGTTTAAAACACAGACACAGTAATATCACAGGATATAAAGTCTGTGTAGACACCATGGTCTTTATGTTTAGCTCCTAGTTTAAAGAAAGCTTAACTGGCTTGTGTGTTTAGTTTTAAACCAAATTTTATTTTTTCATGTTCTATCTCCCCTTTTCCATATCTCATTTCTCTCATTTTAGAATCATTTTAGGAAAATTTAATGTCCTTGTCTAATCTTCTGTTTTCATTCTGAAGGATCTTTTCAACATTATCTTTCAGGTTTTATAATAGCCATCTATTTTTTTTTAAAAAATAAAACTTGTTCTTAATATACAAATTCTCTCTCTTCATTTTTGAGTTTTGCACCTGGTGAGGTGTGATTCATTGTGTTCAGGTTTGAGAAAATAATCTTTAAGTTATAAAGTTTCAATTATATATTTTAAGATAAGGAAACAGTTTTAAAGTTACCGCATTTGCTATAATATTTTAAGTACAACAATTTTAAATTACAAATATTTTAACTACATTAAATTTCTTTCTCATTTGGCAATCCTAATGAAGGTGTAATTCTTTTTTTACTTATAATTTTATTCTATTAAATATGCCTTTTCATTTATTATTCATGTAAAATTATTAATAGAAATTCATCACTGGTTAAGAGACATGAGTCAGCCAAGAGGCAAGTTAAATAAAAATTCAAGTTTATCTCCATACACAAAACAACTCTCTAAGCATACTTTTGCTGGAAAAAATACTTCAAGATGGCAAGTAGCACAAACAAGTGTGCTGAAGGCTGAAACTGATTCTGAAAGCTAATGCCTCTCCCACAGCACACCATCACAAAGTGAAGATTTCTAAAGTCTGGGAGACTAAGGTGGATATTTTTGATGGAAACACGTACTCTTGTGATACTAACAAATTGTAGAGAAAAAATGATTGATAAAACCCATGAAATGCAGGAACCTCAGAGTTCTGAAAACTATCTCAGATGTAAGCCACACAGTATACCTGCCTGACCATTAGATTTTGTTCACTTTAGACCTTTTAGAGTGGGAAACAAACATTGATTAAATAAATCACTGAGATGTGGGGTTCTAAACAACATTTATTTTCTCAACTATACAGTCTAAAACATTAGTCCTAATAGATTAAAGCACAAGTATCTGGGACATATTTTTCAAGGCTTTTTAATTTTATTAGAATATACATTTAATGTGCCACATTCTTTTCCAAATTTCTTATGGAACAATATCAAAGATTTGACATTTTGCTTGATGATACTTAGGGAGTCACTTAAAGAACTGTAGAGTCATTCCACTCATGCCAAGATGATATCATATTTACACAAAGAGTGAGTTTTTAGGTTATTTGTGGTATAAGGCACAGATTCTATTCAAAACATTAGCAAAAGAAAATACAATCATTGTCAGATGAAGTCCTGATATATAAAAATAAAATAACTTAAAAAAATTCCAAGCTGGGCATGGTGGCGAATGCCTGTAATCTTGGTTGGCTCTAGAGACTAAGGCATGAGAATTGCAAGCTCAAAGTCAGTCTCAGAAATTCTGCAAGATTAAGTCTCAAAAACAAAAAAAGAAAGAAAGAGAAAAGAAAAGAAAGAGCTGAGGTTTGGCTCAGTAGTTAATCACCTGTGGGTTCAAACCCTGATTTAAATAATAATACTAATAATAGTTCTAAATGACATCATGATAAACACAATAAAAATTTGTAACTGAACTTTTTTTTGGTGGTACTGGGGATTAAACCCAGGGCCTTGTGAATGTGAGGCCAGCACTCTACCAACTGAGTTATATCCCCAACCCTTTAACTGAACATCTTACTAGACTCTAGCTTCCTTCTGTGACTTTTGTGTTTTTGCTATTCCTTCTATTATTCTATACTTTCTGGCAAAATTTTCTTCAGCAATGAAAAACTCACTCCTTCCACAAATTACCTTCATAAAGGAAAATTTCATGACATCTTCACCCCTTTGGTAAGGATTGTCAAGTCTTCTGTTATGAGTTAAAAACTCTATCCTGTTCTTTAATTTGATACTTCTGCCTGTTTTCTGTCCTTTTGTTTAAAATTGTGATTTATAAGTGTATAGTTACAATTATGGTTTACATTGCTTCCTTGTCTTAGAACAAATATGCCTTTTGCACACTTCTCTCTAAACACCAAAACTCATGCTTTCATTTTCTTTGTGTTCAGCTACATCACCAAGGTGGCTACAGGTCTTAATGCAAGCAGTTTCTGTTTCATCTGGTCCTGGCTTCCTCCCTCCGATGTATGGTGTCCAAATTTTTTTGAGCTTGGTGAGACTTTTAGTGAGGTTACATCTCATATACCAGTTTTGATGTAATGAGATGTTTTTTGAAAATGTGGTGTAAGTGATAAGTGGATGTGATATTGGGACTTCATGGGGATAAGTGACTGCAGTGTCTACCTGTCCTGCTATGAGGTCTTCTTCATGGTACAAAAACATTGTCTTATCCCTTGTTTACAAAACTTGAATTGATGGGGTATACGAAACCAAGGTTCATGTAGTTCTGATCTCAAAAGTTATGACCACTGCATGTCTACATTGTATAGAGCGCTTGCTTTGTTTCAGGGCTACTTTACTTTAGAGAACTCTGAAAATTTCTTTTATAACATATAAGTAAAGAAAACAGGGCTGGGGATGTGGTTCAAGAGGTAGTGAGCTTGCCTGGAGTGTGTGTGGCCTGCGTTTGATCCTCAGCACCACATCCAAACAAAGATGTTGTGTCCGCCGAAAACAAAAAAACAAAAAAACAAAAAAATATTAAAATTAAAATTCTCCCTCTTTCTCTCTCTCTTTAAAAAATAAATAAATAAATAAATAAATAAATAAATAAATAAATAAATAAATATTTTTAAAAAAGAAAAAGAAAACAATGTTGGGCATGTTCAAATTTTCCAGAAAAATCTGAGAGCAATTATTAATGATTGACACAAAAGCAAACTGAGAATCCCCGAATTAAGTGATATATCATAGTTTATAAAGTTACTAAATGAGAAAAGCTAAGATTCTAATGAAATCTAGTTAAGGTTTTACACCTAAAAAATACTATAATATTCACAAAGTCTTACACCTAATACATTATGAGGCAAGGCTATTACATTATTGGCTTCTCCATTTAATATTTTCATTTTAGAAACATTTTACTAGTAGAAATAATAGTATTTCTGATGATACATATATAAGAAAATATTCAACACCTTCAACATCCACAATGTTCAATAGAAACCATGTAGAGTTTTTATACCTTTATATCAGATTTTTAGAAAAAGCATTTATAATCTGATAGTTAAAATCATTTTTTAAATTGTGGTAGTATAAACATTGTTGTAGCTGCATTCATGTAGTGTGCTGTGATGCCCTTCAGTATATGAATTGATAAAGAAAATGTTCTTTTTATACAAAATGGGATAATGCTCATCATTTAAGAGAATGAAATCATGGCATATGCAAGTAAATGGATGGAGCTGAAGAATATTATGCTAAGTGAAGTAAGCCAATCCCCCAAACCAAATGCTGAATGTTTTCTCTGACATAAAATTTCTGATACGTAATGGAAAGGAGGGAGAAGCATGGAAGGAACAGAAAAAACTATAGATAAGGCAGTGTGGAGGAAGGGAAAGAAAGGGAGCATGGGGATAGGAAAGTGATGAAATGAGATGGATGTCATTATCCTAAGTACATGTATGAAGACATGAATGGTGTGACTCTGTTGTGTACAAGAGATATGAAAAATTGTACTCTATTTGGGTACATTCAATGCATTCAACTGTCTTTTATAATAAATTAGAATAAAATCTAAAAATTATGTCATAAAATATTGTGAGCAAATTCCGAGGAAATAAAATATTTAAAAACAAAAATAAAAAAGCATGTTTATATATGTTGAAATGTTGTATATATTCCATCATGGAGTTTGTAATACTCAAGAATAACTATAACATATTATGAAAAAAATCAAATACTTTTGAAGCAACTAAAATATATTTATTTATTAAAAAATAATATATTGTCTCATTTAAATCTATTCTTTGAGTGAGATGCAGAAAGACAGAATACAAAGAGTGATTAAGAAAGTAAAACAAAATAGGTAGAAGTGAAAAACTAAATATACAAATGAAGAAAGAAGTCTTAATGTACTAGAGAATCCATGCTAAAAATAAGAAAAGAAGTGAATGCATGATAAGACAGTGAGGAATGACAGATTATGTATCCTCTGATAAATCTATGAAAACTTATTTTTTTGGGATAAAGATAACATTTGAAACTATTTCTCACAAGTTTAGACACAATTTTGTAATTACTTATTCATGAAAGTGCATTAAATAATATCAATACTAGATACTTCCTGAAATTTTTCTCCAAGTCAATGAAATCTTATATATATTTTAGAATATGTATGTGCATGTGCACTCTAGAACACTATGTATAAATGTATATATGTTTTATCTAAGGTTAACTTTTATATGTATGTGAAATAATTTGATTCTTTTATATTTTTCTATATAATGGTAAATAAAATATTTTTGTAGAAAATATAAAGTGAGTGATCTGTTTATTTTAAAGTGTCTGAATTTTTTTTTACATAACTGGCTTTGTAAAGCCAGTCATTTCTATATTTTAAATAAAAGGTGTGTTTGAGGAGGCTGGGGATATGTCTCAAGAAGTAGTGTGCTCACCTGGCATGCACATGCCTCTGAGTTCGATCCTCAGCACCACATACAAATAAAGATGTTGTATCTGCCAAAAACTAAAAAAATAAATATTAAAAATCTTTCTCTCTTTCTCTCTCTCTCTCTCTCTCTCTCTCTCTCTCTCTCTCAAAAAAATATGCGTTTGAATAAAAATATTTTAAGAAAGCCTCCACTCATTGATGAATAAAATTCCCTATTAAAGAGTATTGGCCATTTTCATTTTTTTTTTAAGTAGAAAATGTTTCCCATAAAAAGAAGAAATGGATGTTAGCCCACCACAGTACGCTAAATCACCTTTCATAAAAACCTATGGCAGGGATGCTAAGATTATATTTCAAAGCACAATGGATCTCAAACATCAAATAAAACTTTTGGCTTAATGAAACAAAAAGAAAAGATTTTATCAGCATTTTCTATTTACCACAGAGCATTCTCTCAAAGAAGTAGGCAGTCCTATGCTAAGTATTTGATAGCATACCCTTGGTGTCAACATTTCCTATTCTTCTATAACAATCACTGGAGGACCAGATTTCCCCTCACAGTCAGCATTCTATTTTCTTCTATAGGGTATGCTCACAAAGCAAAACAAATGGGATTTCATGGAAAAGGAGTTTTTAACTCATATTTTTCTTACTCTTTTTTTCTGGAAACAAACAGAATGCATCTGTCTTCAAAATTACTTTCACCATAGTTTACTACAATTTTCTAATCCCAATATTGGACTGCAGGAATCTCTTTTGTGGGAGCCAGTGTTGAGGGTCTTCTGCTGCCAAACAGAGGCCTCACAAGCCATGTGGAATTTGGATGATCCATGTCATGTCTTGTGAACTGCATGGCTTACACATTTGCTTTCCAAAAGAGTCAACCTGCTGTGATCTAAAAGATCCTGTATTATATAAAACATGATTTTCTTTGAAATTGGCCATCTTTATTCAGCTCAGCTAGTGTGCTGCTCCTAATGGTCTCTGAATTAATATTAGTGAAACACAAAAGAGCAGTGGGCCTCAACCATTATTTTTCACCTGTTTCAATCCAAATATTCTTCAGGACTACTTCAGGATTTTTTGTATAAAAAGCCCAACCATCTTAAATAGTTTAATATACCAGTGAATTAAAAGGCCCTATTCTTACATCTTTATGACTCTAATTAGCTTGAATGCTTAAAATTGATTTAAGTTGTAAACCATGCTGTTTTGTTGCAGTAAATGGTATTCTGTATGTGCATCAAATCACTGTATCAGTGTGAAGTAAATGTATGGATACTTAGATCAAGATAGCAGGGGCATGGGTGAGAAATTCTACACATCAAGAAAGAGCTGAAAGACCTGTGTCTGTGCCTGGATCTGGGTTGTGACTCAATGGTAGAACACTTTCTTAGCATGTTTGATGCACAGGGTTTCATCTAAGCACTGCATATAAACAAAATAAACAAAATAAAGTCCCATCAACATCCAAAAATATATATAAATAAATAAAGTGCTTAAGTACTTTTTCAGAATTAGTCTATGCCATTTTAAGAAAATAAAAACAAAATGAAATGTTTCACCCCTTGTAGAAAAGCTATTACCTTCAATAAAGTGCAGGTTATAAATTTATTTCTTCTTTGTTATCCTGTGAGGAAATTACAACATGTTAAAAATTCAGTTGTATGTTATCACCCAAAAGAATGATTGAATATCAGAGTTTTTCTTCCTATGCAATAATCACCACCCTTACTGTTATTGTAGGAGAAATTAATAAACACAGAAAGCTTGGCTATTGTCACAAAGTTTATATAAACATGTTGCTCTAAATTAAATTTATATGATCCATTATGATTTGCTACCAATGCAGATATCTTGTTACCATTTGGAACACATGAAGAGGCGATGAATTGATTGCTATTTCAGTTTCAAGAGAAACATTTCCTATAAGCGCATTTGTATTTTGTCAAGAAGATAAAGCAAGAACAGTAAGGACTTATTGATTCCTGATCCATGCAAAAATAACTGAGAAAGAAGGGTGATATCACTTAGAACATGTACACAAGTCTATATCCACTTTTTAAAAATCATATTAAAAATACATACAAAGAACTACAGATCCAGTTAAGAAAAAATCAGCTACTCCAGGCAATAAAACTACAGGAGATATCACAATATCAATACTTGACAGAATAGAAGATGGCGGCGAAGGGAGTGCATTACCCCCGTGTACCCCATCTTTGTGCCGGGAGAATGACGAGTTAGAAAGGCTAAAAGCTATCTTGTTAGGAATTTCCAGCAAAATTGGGGTGCTCCAAAAGCTAGAGGAAGGATTTCCATGGCAGAAGACGGGGCTTGTGAGGACCGGTCAGGACTCACCTGTTTCTTTGGTCAGCCGGCAAAGGAGACGAAATGCTGCCATTCGCATGGGATAACAACACGGCAGAGATCTAATTTCATCAGAAAGCGGTGGAGGAGAGAACTTCATCGATACCAGCGGCGACACAAACAGTTGGTCTCCTGGTAAAGAAAATGAGTCACAAACACCCGAGTATCTCTCACTTTGTCATCAAGCCAGAGGGGCAGAGCAGAGCTGCTGCCCGCTCCTGGAATGGGCCCAGCGGCCCGCCAGCATGACCTCAATTGGAGTAGGGACAGAGCAGAGCCACCACCCGCACCCGCAAAGTAGGCAGGCCTGCGACAGACCAGCAGATCAGGCCCAGAGGCATGCCAGCATGGTACACACGTCACCCCAACTGGAGTAGGGGTAGAGCAGAGCCTTCATGCCCAGATCAGGCCCAGTGGCCCGCTGGTGTGGTAGTCACATAACCCCAATTGGAGTAGGGTCAGAGCAGAGCCGCCACACGCGCCCACAAGGTAGGCAGACCTGCGACAACTGGGCAGATAATGCCAAAAGTAAAGTCAACATTTAGAATTGAAGTAAATAATAATCTTAAGTGATAAGAATTCCTTAATTTAATACTTTAAAAATAATAACAACATTTTGCCAGGGAGCAAATTTGTGACATTGCAGTCAAGGGGAGATATAAAGAATGTCCATGCATTTCTGCCCCTTTCAATTCTTTATTCACTCAAATTCTTAATACAACTTTACTCTAGAAGTTCCTAATGAAGAAAACAACAATCCTTAATGATAGGCCCTGCAGTGGAGATAATCAAATAACACCAAGCAATTCTAGATTAATTAATTCCCAGAAAACAATATTAGATTAATTCTGAACATTGCAAAACAGATTTAATCATGACAGGCTAGTGACAGACATTTCATCTGAATGCTAAGTTCAAAACTCTCAAGCCTTAGGCTTTATGTCCTGCAGATTCACACTCACTCAGACAGCAGTGATCAGGTCCTAAACCAAAACAGGCTTTTTCTGGTGGGGAGTGGACGACCAGTTGAGGAGAGGGTCAAAGGGAGAAGTTGCAGCTCTCACAAAGGTCCAGACAAGGCGGTAGAGTTTGAGAGCAGTGAGGATCACACAGAGAATAGGAAAATGATGGCAGGAGATGGGATGTCAGTGTAGGTTCTCATCAGGCTCTCCAGCTGGAGTACATACTCGTTTAGGCTGGCTAAAACCCTGTTTTTAGCTCTATTTTTTATACTAAATTTTGTTTTTATTTTTTATTTTTTACCACACCTTGTAATATTCAGGTACCACCAGATTTCTCATTTACCCTGAGGTCAGAAATATCTGGTCTGGTGGTCTCCATCCTGATATTCTCACCTTTCACTCTTATCAGGAGAGAAAAGCCTGCCAGAGGCTTTATTCAGCTTATCAGGGTGAGGACAAGTAATTTGTCTGAGGCCATATTAGAGGGCTCTGTGGGTGTGCCTGGTGAAAATTGACCTCTATTTATGACCTCAGGTTTCAAAATGGAGTTTTTTAAATGGAGTGAGAAACTGATGTGACTGCATTTTTGAGAAACCAGCCACCTAAGAGCAAAGCCTGTCCAAAGGGGGGAGTTACCCTTGTCCATGGAAAAACTCAGAGTGCTCCTAGGCATATACCAACCCTGGTGAGTTGTTTGTCTGTAAATAACTGGAGAGATCTTCCATGCCAAGTGATCCTGACTCAGTTACACTAGGTTAGGACCCACAGCAACCCCCTAGCTACCACAAAAAACATGAGACACAGAAAACACCAGAAACACCAGGTGACCTTCCCAGTAGTTTTGTTGATTGGTAACATGATTAGGCAAGTTTATCATATACACTCTTGCAACCTCTCATGGCCTAAACCAATCGGTTCAAAAGTATCCACAACTTGAACTAACCAATCACCCTTACACAACTTGTTTCTGCCAATGAATGTGCTAATCAATGTTAAGAGTTGTTGTTTGACTTTTCTGTGATGTGAAATGATTGGCTGTGTGATGTTGTGATGCATACAATATCCCATAAAATCTATTAATCCTCAATGAATTAAGGGTCAAGACTCATTCTTTGGGACCACTATATCTGAAATGGTTGTGAGTCCAGGCTTGAGCTTACAATAAACACTCTTGTGTGACTGCATCAGATTCATCTCCTGGAGGTCTATTCGGGTCTCATGAATCTGGCATTACAGGAGTTGCTTAGGCTCAGGCCTAAGGCCATTCTCACACAACCCCTTTCACCTTGACAGCTCTTCTGCAGATAAACAGAAGCCATAACACATAACTCCTTTCTTCATAAACTTGATCTCTTGAGTCCAGTGTCATTTCAAGTTCTGGGTTTAAAAAGACATATTCATTTTCCTTGATGTTTTCAATAAATCACACAGAATTCTTAGAAATGGCTTGGAAGGATAACAATGTTATATTGCAAAACTTCATGAACATTCAAATTGCTTGGTGTGTGTGACTGACCAGTATGTGAGAGACCTTGGGAATATGTGAATATATTATGAATATAATAGAACTCTTGAGACTTTTTTTCTTACTGTACACACATCCTGAGTCCAAATGAGGCTGTTTACTAGAGGTCATTTCTCAAAGAAGAGATAGTGATCATAAAGGAATAAATTAACCTATATATTATAAATAAATCTAATATATATTTGATTAAAATTGAGGCCATATATGGTCATGCCAAATTGTTTGCTGAATCATTTCAATTACAGTTATTTAGTTATTTTAATGTTTTGCTTACTATCTGCATTAGAGACATCGTTGACCTGCATTTCAGGAAAACTGTTAATTCTAGCACTGAATTTATCAGGTTTTGATTCCTTGATATATTACTTATTGCCATTGGATCTCTTGTTCCTTAATGTGTATATTTATAAATTTACACATTTTAGAAGGTTTTAGAAAGATAAAAGAAAATATGTATTAAAAAAGTAGTTTAAAAAGATCTTTAATATTCCATTTCTATGGTTATTAAATAGCATTTTCTTTTTACGAATGTATTAACCTGGGGCTGGGGAGTGGCTCAAGCAGTAGCGCACTTGCCTGGCATGCATGCAGCCCAGGTTTGATCCTCAGCACCACATACAAACAAAGATGTGTGTCTGCTGAAAACTAAAAAATAAATATTAAAATTCTCACTCTCTCTTTAAAAAAAAAAGAATGTGTTAACCAGTAATATGTATACAACAATAACATAATAAATAAATATGGTACAAACAAATAAACATATATTAATAAATGTTATATGATTTATTTTATAATAATATTGGTAAAATATACCCAGAGGTGAAAATAAACATTTAAATAATGATACATATACATGTCCATTTTTATTAAGGTATAGTGAAATACATCTATTTTTGTAATGTACTTTTGTTCATGAAAGCATCATAACTATTTTTATCAAATATGATTGTAGCTGCACAAAATTAAAAATCCAAATTGTACATATTTCAGTAAATAAATGGCTTTTAGTGACTGAAATTTCTGAGTCTGTTATTGTGAAACACAAATATTCAGTAAAATATGCTCTGAAGAAAACCTCAATTTGAAAATGTAAAACATAGAAAGGAGTATTTAGAGTTGTTTTACCATGAGATTAATTTAAAATACCTTTGATACCCAATCAAATACTCTGAAGTTTTTGCTCTTAAGAAATACATATGAAAGAATACAGCAATTCTGTCTCTGAGTAATGCAAGCATAAGAGAAAGATGATAAGAATATTAAGTAAGCCTCAAAAATCTGAGGATCATGAAATAAATAAATTCTTGGCAAGAAAATATCAATCAATTTTGATGTAAAGTCAAAACTAATAAGCATTCTAATTTACCAAATCTTAATGATTTTATATATTAGAGAAAAGAAGTCAGAATTTTAAGCAAATACATGAGAAATGGGTGTGCACAACAAGGTTTAACCTCAGAAAATTTTATACATCCCCTGTGTCTGTCCATGTGTCTCTCTCATGTCTTTCCAGTGTGACATCAAAAAAAAAATGAAGAACAAGTTTTTGAGTAATTATATTTAGGTCTTAAAAAAGTTAAAGAAAATAATTAGCTCTCTTTATCTATTTTTTAGAAGTAACTTGCCTTCGTATTTCTTCAATAATTAATGATTACCCTATGCTTGTTGCTGATAATACATAATGTGTAGAACCACCCAGAATGAGAGCACTATTTAAATAATGTCAGAACAAAAAGTGCTACAGAATAGTAGGAACTGAACAACAAGGCCAAAGCCAGTGCAGAACCACACAGCATTTAGGGGTATATCAAAGAGGAATGGAGTTGGTCTTAAGAGGTCTGACTTCCCTTAGCCAAGACAAATAACTAGTACAAACTGTCTTAAAATATTTTTCTTCAAATCTTATAATTTAATGGATACATGGTAAGAATCCAGAAGTTAAATGTAAACTAGCAAATTTACATTCATTTCTGGGACACTTTTACTTCTAGTTCTATAGATTAATTAATTTTAATGCCTTTCTAGATATGGTAGATAACTTTTTCTTATTCAACATTTATCAGGTAATTTACAAATGACTCCATTACAGAATTCAGTCATTTTTAAAAATTCTTAAAGCAACAGATGAAATTGTTTGAAACACAGACACAGTAATATCACAGGATATAAAGTCTGTGTTGACACCATGGTCTTTATGTTTAGCTCATAGTTTAAAGAAAGGTTGACTGGCTTGTATGTTTAGTTTTAAACCTTATCTCAAAAAACATGAAACAACTTCTCCTGTGTCTTTAGACAGGGAGACTGGTGGTAACACAGGGACAACTGTGGTTTTGGCACCTTTATTCATGATCAGTTTTTACTTTGTGGAAAGACTTAAAACTCTTTGAAGATTCACATTCCCACTCAGCAGTAGGGAATTTTATTTTTTCATGTTCTGTCTCCCCTTTTCCATATCTCATTTCTCTCATTTTAGAATCATGTTAGGAAAATTTAATCTCCTTGTCTAATCTTCTGTTTTCATTCTGAAGGATCTTTTCAACATTATCTTTCAGATTTTATAATAGCCATCTATTTTTTAAAAAAAATTAATCTTGTTCTTAATATAGAAATTCTCTGCCTTCATTTTTGAGTTTTGCACGTGGTGAGATGTGATTTATTGAGTTCAGGTTTAAAAAAATAATCTTTAAGTTATAAAGTTTCAATTATATATTTTAAGATAAAGAAACAGTTTTAAAGGTATTGCTATAATATTTTAAGTACAATAATTTAAAATTACAAATATTTAAAATACATTAAATTTCTTTCTCATTTGGCAATCCTAATGAAGGCAAAATGGCTCATTCTATTTTTACTTATAATTTTATTCTATTAAATATCCCTTTACATTTATTATTCATGTAAAATTATTAATAGAAATTCATCACTGGTTAAGAGACATGAATCAGCCAAGAGGCAAGTTAAATAAAAATTCAAGTTTATCTCCATACACAAAACAACCCTCTAAGCATACTTTTTGCTGGAAAAAATACTTCAAGATGGCAAGTAGCACAAACAAGTGTGCTGAAGGCTGAAACTGATTCTGAAAGCTAATGCCTCTCCCAAAGCACACCATCACAAAGTGAAGATTTCTAAAGTCTGGGAGACTAAGGTTGATAATTTTGATGGAAACATGTACTCTTGTGATACTAACAAATTGTAGAGGAAAAATGATTCATAAAACCCATGAAATGCAGGAACCCCAGAGTTCTGAAAACTATCTCAGATGTAAGTCACACAGTATACCTGCCTGACCATTAGATTTTGTTCACTTTAGACCTTTTAGAGTGGGAAATAAACATTGATTAAATAAATCACTGAGATGTGGGGTTCTAAACAACATTTATTTTCTCAACTATACAGTCTAAAACATTAGTCCTAATAGATTAAAGCACAAGTATCTGGGACATATTTTTCAAGGCTTTTTAATTTTATTAGAATATACATTTAATGTGCCACATTCTTTTCCAAATTTCTTATGGAACAATATCAAAGATTTGACATTTTGCTTGATGATACTTAGGGAGTCACTTAAAGAACTGTAGAGTCATTCCACTCAAGCCAAGATGATATCATATTTACATAAAGAGTGAGTTTAATGTGGCTCCAGAGGTAGTGCGCTCGCCTGGAGTGTGTGTGGCCTGGGTTTGATTCTCAGCACCGCATACAAACAAAGATGTTGTGTCCACCAAAAACTAAAAAAAAAAAAAAAAAAAAAAATTAAAATTAAAATTCTCTCTCTCTCTTTAAAAAATAAATAAATAAATAAATATTTTTAGAAAAGAAAAAAAAAAACAATGTTGTGCATGTTCAAATTTTCCAGAAAAATCTGAGAGCAATTATTAATGATTGACAGATAAGCAAACTGAGAATCCCCGAGTTAAGTGATATATCATAGTTTATAAAGTTACTAAGTGCGAAAAGCTAAGATTCAAATGAAATCTAGTTAAGGTTTTACACCTAAAAATACTATAATATTTACAAAGTCTTACACCTAATACATTATGAGGCAAAGCTATTACTTTATTGGCTTCTCCATTTAATATTTTCATTTTAGAAACATTTTATTAGTAGAAATAATAGTATTTCTGATGATACATATATAAGAAAATATTCAACACCTTCACCGTCCACAATGTTCAATAGAAACCATGTAGAGTTTTTATTCCTTTATATCAGATTTTTAGAAAAAGCATTTATAATCTGATAGTTAAAATCATTTTTTAAATTGTGGTAGTGTAAACATTGTTGTAGCTGCATTCAAGTAGTGTGCTGTGATGCCCTTCAGTATATGAATTGATAAAGAAAATGTTCTTTTTATACAAAATGGGATAATGCTCATCATTTAAGAGAATGAAATCATGGCATATGCAAGTAAATGGATGGAGCTGAAGAATATTATGCTAAGTGAAGTAAGCCAATCCCCCAAACCAAATGCTGAATGTTTTCTCTGACATAAAATTTCTGATACGTAATGGAAAGGAGGGAGAAGCATGGGAGGAACAGAAAAAACTATAGATAAGGCAGCGTGGAGGAAGGGAAAGAAAGGGAGCATGGGGATAGGAAAGTGATGAAATGAGATGGATGTCATTATCCTAAGTACATGTATGAAGACATGAATGGTGTGACTCTGTTGTGTATAAGAGATATGAAAAATTGTACTCTATTTGGGTAGTATGAATTACAATGCATTCTACTGTCTTTTATAATAAATTAGAATTAAATCTAAAAATTATGTTATAAAAGATTGTGAGCAAATTCAGAGGAAATAAAATATTTAAATACATAAATAAAAAAGCATGTTTATATATGTTGAAATGTTGTATATATTCCATTGTGGAGTTTGTAATACTCAAGAATAACTATAACATATTATGAAAAAAAAGCAAATACTTTTGAAGCAACTAAAATATATTCATTTATTAAAAAATAATATATTGTCTCATTTAAATCTATTCTTTGAGTGAGATGCAGAAAGACAGAATACAAAGAGTGATTAAGAAAGTAAAACAAAATAGGTAGAAGTGAGAAACTAAATATACAAATGAAGAAAGAAATCTTAATGTACTAGAGAATCCATGCTAAAAATAAGAAAAGAAGTGAATGCATGATAAGACAGTGAGGAATGACAGATTATGTATCCTCTGATAAATCTATGAAAACTTATTTTTTTGGGATAAAGATAACATATGAAACTATTTCTCACAAGTTTAGACACGATTTTGTAATTACTTATTCATGAAAGTGTATTAAATAATATCAATACTAGATACTTCCTGAAATTTTTCTCCAAGTCGATGAAATCTTATATATATTTTAGAATATGTATGCGCATGTGCACTCTAGAACACTATGTATAAATTTATATATGTTTTATCTAAGGTTAACTTTTATATGTATGTGAAATAATTTGATTCTTTTATATTTTTCTAAATATAATGGTAAATAAAATATTTTTGTAGAAAATATAATGTGAGTGATCTGTTTATTTTAAAGTGTCTGAATTTTTTTTTACATAACTGGCTTTGTAAAGGCAGTCATTTCTATATTTTAAATAAAAGGTGTGTTTGAGGAGGCTGGGGATATGTCTCAAGCAGTAGTGTGCTCACCTGGCATGCGCATGCCTCTGAGTTCGATCCTCAGCACCACATACAAATAAAGATGTTGTATCCGCCAAAAACTAAAAAAATAAATATTAAAAATCTCTTTCTCTCTCTCTCTCTCTCTCTCTCTCTCTCTCTCTCTCTCTCAAAAAAAAAAAAAATATGTGTTTGAATAAAAATATTTTAAGAAAGCCTCCACTCAATGATGAATAAAATTTCCTATTAAAGAGTATTGGCCATTTTCATTTTTTTTAAATAGAAAATGTTTCCCATAAAAAGAAGAAATGGATTTAGCCCACCACAGTACGCTAAATCATCTTTCATAAAAACCTATGGCAGGGATGCTAAGAAGATGATATTTCAAAGCACAATGGATCTCAAACATCAAATAAAACTTTTGGCTTAATGAAACAAAAAGAAATAATTTTATCAGCATTTTCTATTTACCACAGAGCCTTCTCTCAAAGAAGTAGGCAGTCCTATACTAAGTATTTGATAGCATACCCTTGGTGTCAAGATTTCCTATTCTTCTATAACAATCACTGGAGGTCCAGATTTTCCCTCACAGTCAGAATTCTATTTTCTTCTATAGGGTATGCTCACAAAGCAAAACAAATGGGATTTCATGGAAAAGGAGTTTTTAACTCATATTTTTCTTACTCTTTTTTCTGGAAACAAACAGAATGCATCTGTCTTCAAAATTACTTTCACCATAGTTTACTACAATTTTCTAATCCCAATATTGGACTGCAGGAATCTCTTTTGTGGGAGCCAGTGTTGAGGGTCTTCTGCTGCCAAACAGAGGCCTCACAAGCCATGCGGAATTTGGATGATCCATGTCATGTCTTGTGAACTGCATGGCTTACACATTTGCTTTCCAAAAGAGTCAACCTGATGTGATCTAAAAGGTCCTGTATTATATAAAATATGATTTTCTTTGAAATTGGCCATCTTTATTCAGCTCAGCTAGTGTGCTGCTCCTAATGGTCTCTGAATTAATATTAGTGAAACACAAAAGAGCAGTGGGCCTCAACCATTATTTTTCACCTGTTTCAATCCAAATATTCTTCAGGACTACTTCAGGATTTTTTGTATAAAAAGCCCAACCATCTTAAATAGTTTAATATACCAGTAGATTAAAAGGCGCTATTCTTATAGCTTTATGACTCTAATTAGCTTGAATGCTTAAAATTGATTTAAGTTGTAAACCATGCTGTTTTTTTGCAGTAAATGGTATTCTGTATGTGCATCAAATCACTGTATCAGTGTGAAGTAAATGTATGGATACTTAGATCAAGACAGCAGAGGCATGGGTGAGATATTCTACACATCAAGAAAGAGCTGAAAGACCTGTGTCTGTGCCGGGATCTGGGATTGTGACTCAATGGTAGAACACTTGCTTAGCATGTTTGACTCACAGGGTTTCATCTAAGCACTGCATATAAACAAAATAAACAAAATAAAGACCCATCAACATCCAAAAATATGTATAAATAAATAAAGTGCTTAAGTACTTTCTCAGAATTAGTCTATGTCATTTTAAGAAAATAAAAACCTAGAGATCTGGATTTTCAAATATACAAGTCTATTTTACCCACAATGAATTAAACTAACAGTCAAAGAGAAACATAAAATGAGATAAACACCACATCAACAGAGGAGGTGATCTCCTGTGACAAAAGACTTCAAAGAACTTTTGGAAAACAGAAAGTCTGGAAGCAGATGAAGGATGCATTTGAGTTCTAATTAGTTCTCCCCAGAAGGTAGATTTAGACCATGACTAGGCATCTTGGAAGTCCATAAGTGAGTGTGCTTCAGATCAGCACAATGGAAATAAAGAGAAGGAAGCTTCACAGAATCTGGGTTTGCAGTTTTATCTCAAAGGAGGCTTCTGCTTACTCAAAGTGAAATTTTGGGGCTGTCTTGCACTCTCATTTTTATTTCTACATGAGACATGGACTGTGATTTACATGAGTCTCAAACAGTCTTTAGTGTAGAAAGCCTTGAATGGTCATCGCCAGCAAAACTCTCTTCTACTGATGAAAGTATTTTGAAAAGACCACTTTCAACAATTGTCTGGGAAATGAATCCTTCAGTCCTAATGGTGCCATAAAAAAACAGTTCCCTATAGTGACACCACAAAAATTCACTTTTCAGTCTAAGTTCTGTACGTAGTTTATGGTACTAGTGAGACTGTATTCCTTATAAAAAGGGAAGACAGTGCAATTAATTACAGTTTTGACTCCTGTGTAAACTGAATATCAAATTAATGGTCATCTTATGTCTTTTCTGCTGTTCATTTTAAATCCCTTAAAAATACTTCTTTTGATCTTTATAACTTAGTTGAGTGAGTGAAACTCATACTCTTCCCCAAATCATTTGAGCCTGCTCACCATAATTTTCTCAAGAAACTACTACAACACTGTTTTTTTTAACCATTCCTGTAGGGCAAGTGAGTACTAAAAAGTAGAAAATAGGATCATATGTTTTCAGATTGAATCATCTGATTTTTGTCTTTATTGCAACATGGAATAAATGTCCTTCTGGTAAGGAGAGTGAAGTGACCTAGCTAGGATTGTAATTTCTTCTGTTCCTTTGTGTTTTCTAAGTACATAGAATTTAAAGTTCTCAGGTGCAGTATAAATTTTTTTTGGAATCTTGTTCAACATCCTGTTGTAAAAGTGTCCTCTTAAATAATTAGAATTTCTAAAACTGCAGGATGCAGAGGAATGGTGTAAGAAAATATAATTGCCAATTTATCAAAGTGATCATGAGTGAAGACTCTTCAACTTTGACACACTGATTCCTGGATCTATGTAGTCTATCTCTTGGTAGCACAATCTGATATAATGATGTGAAATTTAACAAGTGTTAGCAACACCATCACATTTTCCAATATCCTACCATGCCAGTAGCTTTTTGTTCCTTTTGTAGATGACAATACAGTGGATACCATGGTCATAGACAATAGTAATATCTTTATTTTTGTTAAATGTGGTCTGATTCAATTTTAGGCAGGATCTATTGATACTTTATTAGTGATGCTTGCTTAGCATTTATTATCTGTAAAAGCAAAATGTAAAAAAAAATGTTTGGGGTTTTCTGGTTAAAATTATTTCTGAGGTCCACTTGTTAATTTATTATGAGAGAATGATGAAAAGAATTATTCTCTAACAAGAACCTAGAGATAGACCTTTCCTCCTAGCTGGTGGATATTTGGAAGAGGAATTTGATAGATAAAATGTGGTGATGGAAACCATTATGGTACTCAGTCCTCATTCATCCTGTGCAGCATCCGAGGCTGGATAAAAACAACTAGCCAAGTCCAGTTGTCAACTTGGTTGTCTTGTACATTGTCCATGATGTATGTGCTTTGGTATGTGATATCATGAAATTCCATGATATTTACACTGCATTGACTCTCTCAGAGATGCATCCTTATTACTGTACCCCCCCAAATTTTATAGTCATCAAAAGTTCCTTCTAGACCCTTGACCAAGTCTTGATTTCTTTCTATTAGTTTATGTACCTTCTTACCTGAGGTAACTTCTTTTTCTACATGAAAGTGTGGATGAAGTGTGCTGCCAAGTATTCTGCTCTTTAGAAAGAGTTTTTTTTTTCCATTTTTTTAAAGGCTAGCCCTGAAAGATGCTGTACAATGGTGTTATTTTATTTCAGTTTACTTCTAAATGAAGATAACTCATATTAATTTTTAGCAATATTTTGATAGAGGTTGGCCAATTTACTTTTCTATCTGATTTGCAAAAGGGACCTTTTCCGAAAGAAGGAAATGAAAAGGTGTTGTATCACACCATTGCTCTGAAATTGATTGGGGTCTTCTGAGAAAGAGTGTAGGTTCAGTGACTAACTTCTTGGTTAGTTTTTTGCTTAGTGATTGGTCACACTCTACAAGTGTGACCTCAGGGGAAATGCCAAGGAAGATAGAGAGTAAAATAAGTAGAAGCTATCAATTGATTATGCTTTTGTAACTTAAGTAGGGTTTTTGAACTACTATATGACTTACATATCTCTCTGCCATCCATTTAAAGTGAAAATATAAAATTCATCTTTATTTTTTATGTATCATCAATAAATTTCTAAAAATAAAATTTAAACCTATTTTTTTCTAATCCTGTTTATGATTTCTCTATTTTCTTGATTATATGAATTTTTATAACTGATACTAACTTGATAATCTGTATCAATTCCTGGTTTACACACAGTTATTGATATTTGCCTCTTTTTAGTTATAGTTGGCCTCCAGTAACAAAGGGAAAGATCCCTTTCTGTCTGCTCCTCCCAGCCCTGATCCAGCCTGTCAGCTTCCCAGACCCTTATGCAGTTGGTTGTAAATTCTGCCAAAATTTTTCAATATTTTTCAAGATTAAAAAAGAATCAAAAACTTTAAAAAATACTTTAAAAAGAAAAATGTGCAGGGAGAAAGCAGCAATATATTTTTTCATAATTCGGCGTTTTAAATTTTTTTAATATTTGTCTGTATTTAATGTAGGTCAGCCACTGATACTTCATCAAGAAAACAGTTTCTTTGCTGAGTTCAGGTGACCAAGGAATAGCCACACCCTAAGAAAAAAACAGAACACACACACACACAAAAAAAAATAAAACACAGAATCATCTTTATCCTAACATTTTATATGATGTTTCAGATCCCCGTAACTTTGCACACAAGATTCTGTGTTCAGTTGAATTTTAACTTCTTTTTGTATTTGTATAGAGTGTGACTATTGAATTGAAACATTTTATTCTAAGCGTCTTTGTGGTTTCTTGTGAGGTTAAGTGGGTGAGAGGGAGAAGGGAAAGTGGGGGATTCTTTTGTATCATAACATGAAGTTTCCCACACAGTCTGCTCCCAGGTGCCAGACTTCAAGTTTTTCTTTCACTGGTATACTTTGATTATTCTTACTTCCCCTTTACCCATAAGTTAAAACTTATGGTAACAGCACTTTATCAAACTGCACTTATTAAGAACAATTTTAAAAATATAGTTATAGTTCACTTCATCAGTCTGCACTTATTGCTTATGGTTTCACTCATATGCTATGCCTGTTTTTGGTGTCTAAAAAACCAATATTGTATTTTCAATGTTTTACCCAGGTTCCTACATGTATATACTGCAAAGAAAATCTGGTCTGGAAATATTCCATTTTGATTGAATGCTATAATCAAGAAAATAAAATTTAAATATGCTAAATATATCTCCAGAATTTCTCAAGTAGCTATGCTTAAAACAAAGAGAATATCCTGAAAAGAAAAACCATTGTCAGCTTCAAGAAAGCATAAATAGACCCCAAGTACTTATCACTAATGATGGATTATAGATGATAAATACAGAATAACCTCAAGATTTAAAGGAAAACTAGTATTCAACCTGATATTCTTAACTGAAGCGGACTGTCCATTAATGATAAATAATAATAGATTTTCATTAATGATAAAATTCTAAAAAGCTGTATTCTGTGCCTCATTTCAAAGAGAGTTACTCAATATAGAAGAAAAATCAAACAAAGGAAGCAGAGTTTGTGGATGAAACAGTGGCTCTAACTACAGAGCTGAAGAAAGTTATGCTGATTCTGCAGTAGACCTTGAAAATAATTTTGTTAGCATACCTCAGTCTTACCTTTAAAATGATGCTTTAATAGAAATATTAGCTAGTGAGTAGTCAAGTGATTGAATGTAGCAAAAGTTAGAAGATTCTAGTGGTCTATTTTCTTCACCACACACACACACACACACACACACACACACACACACAAATTGAACATTACAAAATATAGAGAAAAACAAAGTGATGAAAAAGAAAGTAAAAACCCACTAAACACAAATAATGGAAAGTCAAGTTTTTCATATGAAACACAGTAAAATGTGCACTTTTTGTAGCATTTGATGGATAGAAGAAAGTAGTATTGATTGTTCTTGATGGTAAGAACATCCCTCCATGAGCAGCATTCATGTCCTGATATTGGATGCCAGAAAGGCTAATAAATTAGAGAAAGAAATCATTCTTACTTCTGGTGTGTGTTTTGAATCAAATTTGTGAAAATGATTACTGGTTTTTAACCTTCATAAATTTTCTGTAGACAAAGAATGCAACACATAATTATTTTTAAAATAGAATAGCTAACTGATGATGAATGAACACAAGGACTTGTAACTATTAAATAATAGACTGGGGTGTAGTGGTCTGTACAGATGCTCATACTCAGAAATAATAAAGTGCCCAATGCAGATTAAGCAGAAAATCACATAATAATGATTACATAAATGATAATCAAACACTAAAGCCTTTTAATATTTGACTCATTGGCCTTAAGAGAAAGAAGTGGCCCCATAAGCCAAATTGGTTTTCTTCCCTCTCTCATTGCCATTCGAAAAAATAATGGAAACCCCTGATACTTTGTAAAGGGTCTTCCATGTATTTATTTCAAAATTATGGTCAATATCAGACAACTAATAGTAGGTATGGCTAAATTTAGTTTCCTTTTAGAACTTTACATAGTTGCAGATAGAGTGGAGGCTGCTGATTTGGGTGTAAATTTTGGAAACTACAGTTTTATATAGTCCTGGGGTTTGAACGCAGGGGTGCTTTATTACTCCTATATATTCACAATTCTTCAATATTTTATGTTGAGACCTGGTCTCTGTTACAAAGCCTGGCCTTGAAGTTGTGATCATTCAGCCTCATACTCTATGATTTTTGAGATTACAGGTATGTACCACCACATCAACCTGGACACTTCCTTTTATTTTTTTACACGAATCTAATAATCAAAAGTATTTTAAATATTTCTGCTTTTTCTTTGATATAAAATATTCAATACTAACTTTCCAAATTGGTTTTCACCATCACATTCTTTTTTTTCAAAAGGCCAATATTCATGTTGTGTAGTTGTACATTTTTTTTCCCCAAAAGGTATACTCAATAGATTGTATTCTGAGTTAGCAAGTCAATTTTATATGTTTCAGAAAAACAAATTGCCATAAATTGTTCTGGTTATGCTCTTAATAGAAGTACCTTACTCTTAGTCATTATAAAAAAAAAAAATAAAAAAGAAGGGAATTTAGTAAAGTCAAAAGGTAAGATCCAACAGTTGGCTAGTTTTTCCAACCAGATGTTTATGATTTGATTGTTTCCCTTTTAAATTTCTTATTCTGATTGCTCTGATGGCTTTTCCTATGATATATAGTAGTCAGCTCAATTTAAAAGAAGTAGTTTATGTGAAATCTGGATACTAAGGGAAATAAATATCTGGAACAAATTAATAGTACTCAATATGTTTCTGATGATTATATACAGCTTCCTCCTACCATTCTGAGATTGCAATTCATAGAGCTTTAAATGACTTTCATTCCTCACTATATTTCACTAATTAGCACATGCAGAAATAATTTTTCAACAAATTTATATTAAAGAAGTAGCAATTTAAAGAAAAACAGATATAATTCACACCTGTGAAATTAAAACATGACATTTTGCCAAAGAATATTTGGCATATTCAAAGAATAAAATGAAGAATTGTTGCTTTTCTTTATGTGGTAGGACACAGTTTATTGTCATGTTGTTTCAAAAAAAAAAAAAAAAACATTGACAGCTTCCTTATGGAAAAAACAGTTGTTATTGTTTAACATGGATTTTACTTGAAATTTTTTTTTTTTTTTTTTTTTTTTACCCATTTGAACACTGAGAAGCTATTTGCTGCGGTCAAACACAGTGAGATACTGTTGTAAGATGTATCTCTGAAACATCTGCAGTTCTTTTCATTTTATATAACAGCATCATGCACACCCAGCATGAGAAGAGGTTGCTCATTAATTTTGGTATCAATACTGGCTTAGGTACATTGAAAAGATGTTGACAAAATTACATTTATAATGGTGGAATCTCCCATTTCTTTGTTTTCATTTTTCCTGTGGTGCTTCTGCTCTTGATATTAGTTATGTTAACTTTAATTTGAATTGTCCATACAGTTTCTTAAAACATAAGACACTTAGAATTGAGAAAATCACTTATAGCATATTTATTTCATAAACTGATATAAGATTCAATGAAAGACTTCAGCATTATTAATGCACATTTTATCAAAATTCCATTAAGTCACAATTTGAGATACAGTATTAAAATCTTACATAGCTAAAGGTTTTTTAACAATGAATAATAGGCACCCTAAGCAAGTATGTAGTTCCAATTATTCATTTACTTTACTACATTCATTCATAATATCATAGTTGATAAATACCACACATCAGAGTGTCTGTTTTTTTAAAAAAAAATTGCTTGGTAAATTACTAACCATGCAGCATGCGATTTTTATTTATTATTGGTTCATCATACCCATATCTTACCCACATAGTAAGATTGCTATAATATTCAATAAGTTGTAGCTAAAAACATGAAATACCACATAACCTATTGTACAGATTATATAAATGCTCTTATTATTTCTTCATCCTTTTCACAAATATTTATCAGGAATTTACTATATGATAATTAGAACTAAGATCATCCTAATTATTTCAGATATTTGAAAAAAAATGCAAGACCTCATTTAAAAATGGCAATATAGATTTCAGAAATAAATACTGTTTCTCTAGTGAATAATGTGTATAGAAATCTGTTAAGGTCTTGGGGTATGCAAATATATTTGAGATGCATCAGAGAATGCATATGAAAAAACCATAGTATTTATCATGTTACATTAATGAAGTGAAATATCATAAAAAAAGGTTAAAAAAATTAACTTTTGGGAAAAAAGCAAAAGTGTGCACTAGTATTTGAAATAAGGTAATAATAATTTTTACCATAATTAGTTGTTTCTGGGTCTCATTTCACTCTTTACTTTAATTATCGATCCATTTTGTTAAGTACCCCTATAGGTGTTATTGGAAAATATTGGCATTTAGTGAATAATGCCACCAATTTTCTGTTCTGCAATATTAAAGAACTATTTCAGATTTATTGCAATGAATAGTTTTGCTTAAATGTAACAGTAGTTTTTCAATGTAGAAATTACTAAGATAACTCTGGGTGTTCTCAAAGTCTATAACAACCATATTTGATGAAATTTGTGGCATAGTGTATAAGAAAAGATGCTTCTCTACCACAAACCAGACATCATTCAAATAACCTTGTGTAGTATCAGCATATACAAGTTTGCATGAGGACTTTTGCATCTTTTCTCCTTTTACTTCCCACCTACAACATGGCTTATTTTTCATAAGCAAATTTCTATACTTGTTAAACCTCTCATACATCTCAGAATTTACTAGGAGGGATCCATGACAACCTAGAAACAAACATGTGAGACAGTGTGTAGATTAATCTGGGAATGGAACCACCATTTGACTCAGGTATCCCTTCTCCTTGGACTATACCCAAAGGAATTAAAAACAGCATACAACAGGGACACAGCCACATCAATGTTTATAGCAACACAATTCACAATAGCTAAACAGTGGAGCCAACCTAGATGCCCTTCAGTGGATGAAAGGATTTAAAAATGTGGCACATATACACAATAGAATTTTATGCAGCAATAAGAGAGAATAAAATCATGGCATTTGCAGGTAAATGAATGGCGTTGGAGAAGATAATGCTAAGTGAAATTAGCCAATCCACACACACACAAAAAAATGCCAAATGTTTTCTCTGATACAAGGAGGCTCACTCATAGTGGGGTAGGGAGGGGGAGCATGGGATGATTAGATGAATTCTACATAGGAAAGAGGAGTGGGAGGTAAAGGGAGGGACAGGGGATTAGAAACGATGGTGGAATGTGATGGACATCATTATTCAAAGTACATGTATGAAGACTTGAATTGGGGGTCAACATACTTTATATGCAACCTGAGATATGAAAAAAATGTGGTATATATGTGGGATAAGAATTGTAATGCAAAAAAACCCCAGAAAGTATTTGTGTTAAGGCATGAATTAGTGTGAACATACTTAATATACAAAGGTATGAAAAATTGTGCTCTATATGTGTAATAAGAATTGGAATACATTCCACTGTTGTATACGTAAATATATAAAATCAATAAAAATTCATATGCCATTCAGTCACTACAGAGCCCTTCCAGGGGCAGAAGTTGCAATTTTTTAAAAAATTTCCTCTCATATACGAAGTATTAGAAGATTGTGCCATGAGAGAGAAACTTAAAAAGTTTTAAAAGTAATGCAAACACAATGCTGCAACACTATTTTTTAAAAGATGGATACTTGATTTTAAATTATTGAACCTGTATTTTATACCTCCTTATTAAAATTTGAGAAGAAGATACAATCATTGAAGAAGATACAATACATTACTAGGCAAACTGTTGAAGTACTGATTTAAATCTCCCTGTATATAAAGTTATCATGAAGGATGTAAAAACCCATAATTTCCTCTTTGTTGTATTCATGTAATGAAATTGTAGATAGAAGTGTATTGCATTAAAAAATGAACAGAAACTAGACACTTTTACTATACAAGACTGCTGATGAAGAAATGTGTGTGTGTGTGTGTGTGTGTGTGTGTGTGTGTGTGTGTGTGTGTGAAGAAGATATCACGGGGACAAATGAGTTGTGGCTTTGAATTAAATGATGTGTGCCACATGACCTCAATGAAAATTTGACAAATTTGATATTCTAAAAAAATTGATAACTGTTCTAATATCTGAGTAGTAAGTTTTTAAAAAGTTTTTAACAACATGAAATCATGGACTAATTTTGGTTGTTACAGTCATCATTGTCAACCCAAAAAATTCAGAGGTAAAAATTATGTGTGATCAAAACATCAGTTGACAGACAAACTTAGAGCTTTATTCTATTCAGAGAAGGCAGATGCATTGGAAATCTTTATTTTTTTAATTCTGGAGATAATTGTATACCTATCAAAGTTTTTAAAAATATGTTTTTTTAATTTCCATTCTGGACAACAGTGGTCAGCAGAATCATCGGTTGTCACCTTCATTTTGACCTCTCCATCACCTTGTCTCACTTGAACCGTTTTAATTTTATGCTCTGCAGAAGTCAATTTTTTGTATTCAGCTAGTTCTCCTTTAATGTGCCAGTGCTCTGTCTTTGTGTTACACATTCTTTTGTTTTGATTTATTTAGAATACATGCTGTGCCATTATGATTTTAACTTTGTTGTGTTGGTTGAATAACTTGTAATACTTAAATACTTGAGGTCACAGTGAAAAACCATACCAGTATTTCTTTCAGCTCCTATTCAAATATATTTATTTGATACCAGTATTTCTTTCAGCTCCATTTCAAATATAATTAACCTAAATATTTTGGATGTTTATCAAAGGTCTTTCATGAGGAAAGTAAATTTATGAAATAATAGATGTGTAACATATATGAGTAATGTTGGCTTAGATCAAATTTTGAAAACTTAGTTGGCAAAATATCGGATCACCTGAAAAGAAGCATGAATTTTGAAATCTGAATGCCTTGGTTCTCAGTATTATCATTCTTTATATATATATATATATATTAATTATCAATAGACCTTTATTTATTTATATGAGGTGCTGAGAATCAAACCCAGTGCCTCACATATGCGAGGCGAGTGCTCTACCATTGAGTTACAACCCAACACCATCATTCTTTTTTAAAAAAAATACTTTTAATTGTAAATGAACTCAATGCCTTTATATACTTGTTTTATTGTGTGTGGTGCTTAGAATCAAACCCAGGGCCTCACATGTGTGAGGTAAGTACTCTACTACTTAGCCACATCCCCAGTCCCTGTATTATCATTCTTTATTGAATTTATTTCTTATTAAAGTATATAGATTTTAAGACATTTTTTACAGTATTATGTAACTTTTAGCATGGTTAGATTAGAGTGATGCTCATATGTTACCATAGAGCAGACAATTATATTTTGTCTAGACTTTATTATATCAGTAGTTTTCATGCACTATATATATACAGCAAGCAACCTATTTCCAATGAGAAACATGTCAGTTAATGTATTTAAAGCCATTGTTACAAGTTTGTAATGTATGTTTTCCAATTTGTTTTATATGTATGTGATACATTACAAAAAATATTGTTCTTAATTGAAAAAAGGATATAAAATGTAAAACCACAATTTTTCATAAATGAATATTGCCAATTGTTTCCCATCCCTTTCTTATGTTGGGTGTTTTGACTTGAGATTCAGTTAGCTAATTAATGGATAAATTAATTAAACACTTATGAAATTTAGTTGGGATTTAATTTAGCTTGTAATTTAATTATTTGATTCTTTATTGCATCCATTCACCCACATCAATAATTTTGTGAATGTTATAATACCAATCTAAAAAAACAACCAAAAAAGCAAACTGAGGAGTATGGGAGGAGAGGAGTAATGGTGATAGAAGTTACCAGGTAAAATCTTTGTAATTCATCAAGATCTGCCTCAGGAACATATTCCTCTTTTAGTGTGTGTGTTGTTAAAATTTGTTTTAACTAGTTAAACATGACAGTACAATGATATTGACATATCATATTTTTGAATAAGATGGGGTATAATTTCTCATTTTTCTGAGTGTACAGGTTGCAGAATCACATTGGTCATACAGTCATGAATATGCATACAGCTATACTAATGTCTGTTTTATTCAGCTGACCTTCCTTTCCCTCCTTACCTTCCCTTCCCCTCCCATCAGTTCTCTCTTCCCAATCTAATGTGACACACTTCTTTTTTTTCCCTCACATCATCATACATGTATTCTGTATAACGATGAGGGTCTCCTTCCATCTTCCGTGCAATTCCACTTCTCCCTCACTTTCCCCCCCACCTCTCTTCCCAAGTGTGTTTTATTATACATAATGAATTTTAAAAGCAACTGTCACCATTAAATATAATTTAATAGAAAAATTTGACATGAAATACTAATATTAAAATTATTAAACAAAGAACATATAAGTCTGAAAATTCCATATAATATAGACAGTTATGTCATTGGAAATGAAAAACAAGCTCCTGCTCCGATCTTACAGGTTAATTTCAGCTGCTCTGCACTGCAGGTATCATCTCTCCTGTGTTCCAGGGCCAAAGTCTCTGCTCTCCCTGGTGTCTTATGGGGTCTATAAAACAGAACAAGATAAAAAAATCACTTGGGATGAGTTGCTGGCCACAGAGAGTGGCCAGGACCACAATTGTCCTCAGGAAATGCAAGATGTACTTGGACCCTGATCTCTCCTGGGGTCTGGGCAGGGAGCACTGAGACTGGTATGCTGACTTAAGCTGAGGGTGTTGTCTGTGGGAAGAGTATCTATGAATGTCCTCAGAAGGAAATTCTCATGGATATTCACCTTCAGATCCTTCTGACGCTGCTTTCCTAGAGAGTGAACATGAGGCAATGGGAAGAGTTCTCTAAGACATCTGGGTGTAAAGGCTTAGTAGCATACATCTGGAATCCTGAAGAGCAGCATCTGTGATGACACAGGGTGGAGCAAGGTCCCTGGCTCCTCCAGCCCTACCCTCTGTAATGCCATTCCTCAGAGAGCTTCCTGCACTGATTTTTACCAAATTGTACCTTCTCTTGCATGGCCATGGTCCCATGCAACTATAGAATCTTCAGTGCTCTAATTGATTCTGATGGATTGCAAAAAAGTGCAACAAAGAATCTTGAGAAAGCAAAGGAGAATATGTGGACTGATATGACGTCTGCTCTCCTTCCCATTCTTTCCAGACTCACATTTCCTCTTCCTAAACTGCTTTATCGCCTTTGCTGCATTAAGCCCATATATTGAATCAGGAGAGGGCCCCTGGAAACAATTCATGTTAAGGGACCTACATTCCAATTGCATAATCTTGACCTAGGAAAGGAAGGATACATTCATGCATGCCCAGAGCCAGCAAAGTCAGAACCCAGCTATTCAGTGGTCAGTAAACCAGAACCAGATTGTTTGTGTCTCATGTATCAGGCAACAACTCAGTATTTCTGATGCTCCCTACAACTCAAACTCAGTATATGGGTATGCAGTATTACTCAGCATGATTCAGTGGTGTTGCTTGTGGTAAAAAAAAAGCAGATAAAGACTAAGAATGTTAGTGCAGAGAGATTTAACAAACATTGAAGGTCCAAGGACCTCAAAGATCTGAATGAGGAAAGCACCTTTAGAAAAGTCATAAAATGTGGGAAAGATGAAACATGGAAAATCTACAGAGTTTTTACATAAGAAAGAATAATTAAGAGAAACCAATAGAAAATCAATTACTTGCAGATTTCTTGTCCTTTTGTCCTCCTCCTCATACTCTGAATCGCTTTCTATGTTTTCTTTGTGGACTATTGCCGTGATGGTCATGATGTGGCCTTAAAAAAAGGAAAGGCAGAGTTAAATTCAAGGTGAGAACTTAAGTTGCTCCTGCTCCTGGTGTTCTAGAATGCACAGTCAAAGCGCTCCATTCTTCCTCTTGTCTGCATTCCTGTCTCCTGGTCTCCATCACCTCACCTCTGCAATGAGAAATAGATCTAGCATCCCAAGAGCTCTTTTCCACCAGTTCACATTCTGCCATTGTACTTGGTAGGGATTCTGTGTCATCCTGTTCTTCCAAGAGACAGCCACAGTCTTCCTGATTTTCTGGACTTAGGCCTCTTAAATACAAGCAAATTCAGATTTTCCCTAGTCCAAGTGCTTGGGAATTAGACAAAGACTGGAGGTTAGAAACATGTTCACGGAGGAACTTCTCCCCACTCTTTTACAGGAGAACACAGTGGCCTGTCCAGGGTGCACAGAAACAATTTTCTTTAAGTTGCCCCCATTTGGGAGTTTATTTTCGACCAGAAATAGACAAAACACAGAAGAGAAAGTGCTGCTCTAAAAAGATAACATTCAGAGGGGAATTGTGACTTCTTACTCACTACTTATCACTAGTGAGAGCTTCAATTACAGGTTTGCAAAGTGCTCTAAGAAAGTATGTCCCACTAGATTCTTTCCCTTGTGGGTCAAACCTAAAGTGCAGATCTTATTTCTTTCATGCACAATGCCAAAAAAATAATCAATAAAGAAAGCCAGGCTACTTGATGTTTATTAGAGGCAAATTTAGGACAGAATGGGACTTAACATGGAAGATTGTGTTTACCTTTAAAAGCAAAAGTTGTCTTCTTATGAACAGGATGTCAGAAGGTCTACTAACCCTACTTTTTATGAAAATAATACATATTTCTGTTTTCTCAATTTTATTCCCATTCCTTATTTCCCACGTGAGTAGGTGAACACAAATCTTACCATGAAACCTTTCCCATTTTGTCATACCCCAAGTGCTGTTCCTACCTGCAGGCTCTCCCTCGTCACAGCTTGAATCATAATCTTTGCTCCATGTCCAACCTTTAGAGACACAGACATCATCAACTGAGTTACTTAAGATTGACTCATTCTTTCTTCTACACAACTAAGCTTATGATGGTTGCTAGGGTTGGATATTTTTATCCCACACTGGATTGTGTGATTGAGGCTTGGTGCTCAGTATGGCCACATTGAGATTTGTGAAATCTGTGTGAGGAAGGGTCTGCTTGGAGGTGGTGAGGACATTTGACGGTATGAGAGTCAGAAGTAAGAATACAGATTTCTCAAATCCTTGTTAGATCCTGTTATATAAGAAGAGCAAATGAATCAACTGATCCCTGCTGGCTTCGTGTCTTGCCATGTGATGTCTCTCTACTGCACCTGCATCCCTGCAGACACCACCAATCACGCTATGCAGCTAAGAGGGTATTCACTAAAGAAAAGTGTTTGCTAGTGCCATGCTCTTGTACCTGCAGAACTGTAAGCTAAACACACCGACCTGTATAATTTATTCAGTTTCTAGGTTTCGTTATTGGAAAGAAAAATATAGTGATACTAATATTAATAGTCAGGATCATCTACATCTCTGTTCTGGGTTCTCAGACCCTCTCTGGGTTCTGTGGGTTCAGAGGCCTCAAACAGGATGCTGCAAACAATTGCAAACATTCTAATGAGAGTGGAGCTGTAAGGAGTCAAATTTTAACTACTTTCTTCCATCGGGACATTATCCCTTTCTCGTTTAAAAAGACCAAGCTGACATGCAAACTGTGATGCCAACAGTTTCAGGAATATAAACTCAGAGAACATACACTGTGCCATCATCAGAGCAGCGGTCCAGAAGAGAATGGGAATGTCCTCTGCTTTATTCACATGGGTCTACTGGCCACTTTGAAAGTTTCGTATAAAAATTAAAATTAAATTAAAAATACTGTTATTTTGGATGGCCAAGACCAGGAGTTCAAAGATGAAGCAGACAAGAATTTCCTTCCCCCGGGTTTCCGTGGACAGCAGTTTGCTAGCATGTTCTCACTCCTCATACACCTCATTTATAAGTAGACTGTGGAGTCAGTTTGCTAGAATGTTATCACTCCTCATACTCCTCATTTATAAGTAGACTGTGGAGTCAGTTTTCTAGCATGTTCTCACTACTCATACTCCTCATTTATAAGTAGACTGCAGTGTCATGCAAAAGTGAAATGTGCCAGGAACTATCTGAGGGCCTGAGGAATCGACATAAACAAAGTCAACATTAAGTTCCAGATGGCTCCCCTCAAATTCAAGCACATCCCAACTAGAGCTCATAAGAAATGTGTGTGAAAAGCTTGGACACAATGCTATCTTAACTTCCCTACTGATTCTGGCTGGTCCTGGTGAGATCTCTGGTGGATACCTGGTTCATTGTAGAGCCCCACATGCTGAACAAGTGGGATCTTAGCACAGAGTTGCATTTATCAAATGATGTCGTGGACTAAGATTAAGACACTCTGCACAGGGAGAAGTTCTAGGATGAGAAGGAATGATGACCACAGTGGTTCTACCCTCACAGTGACCAGTCAGTGTCAGTATCCATGTATGTATGAATAGAAGGACATAGACAGTACTTGAGACTGACAGTATGAAGATGTTTCATATATACTGTCATTGTGATATTCTGCAGGCCACACATGGGGCAGCACAGACCCAAACAAGGGATCAGACACCACTGCTGTGCTGAGCTGGACCTTCAATAGAGCCCACCTTTTGCTCTGTAACTAGATGAGCTACAATTGTGCTGATCAGGCCCCATGAAAACCCATCCAGTTAAAACATGTTTCTACAAAGTAGTGTCTACAAAAAGACCCAATAAGGTATTTTTCAGTGTCAGTTGGCACATGCAAAGTAAGCCCTTCCTTAGCTAAAGTAATCTCTGGTCTTTGAATCTCCTCTGTCTCAGATGTCCACCATAAGTAAGCATAGTGCATTGGTGGACCTGAGAGTCACTGTTAAGGATTGGCCCTGTCCAGGAACTTGTGCCTAAAATGGGGATTGGAAGATGAATTCTGACACCAAGCACAAAAAAATGTATATGAACTTGAAAATTTTTTATGAGTGAAGTGTTCTGAACAATTACATGCACTGATTAAATCTAGGACCTACTGACACGTGAGGTTTGCTATTAAATGAAGTTGCTACTGTTGCAGTGACAGAAATGAAGTGGAGCTTTTTCTTTATAGAGTGTCGTGAAAATTTTCTGGGTTTTGATGGGATATGTTTTGCATGTTAATTGAGCTATTGGTGTGAAATGAACTGCACACATGGAAAGTTTACAGTTTGATCTATTTACACATATACAAAATTATGATCTAATGGAGATGGCTTTTTTTGTTTAAACATGTGGACATTGGCATCTTGGCATGTATATATCTAAAGAAACAGACAAATATGCAAAAATGAACAAAAAGTCACACTCAGAATCATGTTGCAAGAATGCACACAGAGATACATGTAGAAAACTCTCATTGACCTAACCACGTTGCTCAACTCACACAGGTGCTTCAAGGAAATATGCAGAATGGCCATAGATTTATTTTAATCAATTTAGACCACAAGGGGCTGGGGATGTGGCTCAAGCGGTAGCGCGCTCGCCTGGCATGCGTGCAGCCCGGGTTCGATCCTCAGCACCACATATAAAAAAAAGATGTTGTGTCCGCCAAAAACTAAAAAATAAATATTAAAAATTCTGTCTGTCTGTCTGTCTCTCTCTCTCTCTCACCTCTCTCTTTAAAAAAAAAATAATTAGGCCACAAACCCCTCACTTCTCATTCTCAAGGAGGTAGTGGAATCACTGAGTCTCTGCACTCAAAAGGAACGAAGACTCTCTGACCCTTGGCGTCATCTACATTTTGCAACAGGAAGAGAGTGAGGCCAGGATACATACCAATTATGGATCCTCTTGAATCCTCCTGTGAATACAGAAAAAGAGTCACTATGAAGATCAAGCCATGCTCTGACCTGTGTGCACAAGTCTTTTGTTTACTTGGTGACATTCGAATATCCAATGATAATGTGGGCAAATCAAGGGAACAGATAGCAAATGTACTCTCACCAAATGACACAAGCTTTTCTAGGGGATTTGTGTCACAGGTCTATATTAGGTGATAATTAAGGAATTCGATGGCCAGGAGGGAAAACCATAGCCAGGCACAAAGCTTGTTATCATACAGTGTGTAGTTTATACTGTTTCTTGTTAATGTTGCTTTCAGTGAGGTCTCATTTGGCAACGGACACCCTCAATGAGAATCTGCACAGTCAGGAAATTGTGTATGTCATCTCTTGTAATATCATATTACAAGAGAAAGAGAAACTAAAGAGCAACACTGGATTTCAGAGGAAGATGAGCAACCTTACCATGGCTTTTGATGGGGTCTCTCGACTCATGCTTTCTCCAGGAATAAACTCCACCATGTCACCTGGGTGAACTAGGAGGATGCAGAATAATGATTAGTATACTGATTTAAGGCTTATGAATAGTTCAGGGCATTTCTTGATATGGACATCAGTGAAAATATACAGCAAAGATAAGAACAAGAATGAGAGATGCCTGCAAATAGAGTGTATCACACCCAGTGTACCGTATCACTGCACAGATGAATATAGGGTTAGAACGACAAAAAGCTATCTTGTTAGAAATTTCTAGCAAAATTGGGGTGCACCGAAACTTAGGGGAAGGATTCTATCATCGAGGACCGGTTACTGAGTCTCAAACGTGAGCCAACAGTGCGACCAGAGATCCAGGCTGACTGATCCGCCGCCCGCCCTGCGGCCTGCCCCGCGGCTACAGACAGTGGGGTGCTGCCGAGAAGCGACCAGCAAGGAGAGAGAAACGGCGCTACGGATTCTGTGGAGTCCTCCCGGCTGTGCCCTCACTGAGCTCTGGGCTGAGTTTGGGGTTTGAGATTGGGGAAGGAAGCAGTCCAGTTCTATCACCAACAATGGAAAATCCACCAAGGAAGCCAGCGGACACCATCTTGATCAGCTGACTTCACCATCGCCAGGTTCCGACAGATTGCAACAATAAAACAGCATGAACAACCAGACTACATATAACTTATCAAATGCAAATAGATGAATTCTACAAACAGGTCTATATTCCACCTAAGCCCTTAACTACCCCCAAGTACTCCTGTCTATTCTCTTGGTAATATCCGCGTGCATTTGCGTAACACCCCAAAGTAGCTAACATATACTAACCTCCATACAAGCAAATCACCCGACCTTAACATAAAATTCTAAGTCCAAACCTCAGTTCTCTATACGCCATCAAAATCTGAAGGATTTAATAAAACAAATGAATTTACCTTAAATCACAATTAAATCCAACATCTCTAAACATCATCTCCTAACACAAAGGAGAGATAGTGGAACTATAAAAACCAAAACAAATTTAAAGGAGAAAACAGAAACACAGCAGTCAAAGAGAGTTGGAAAGTAACATGAGCACCATGAAAAAACAAGGGAAAAAAAAGAGTACAAACAATGCAGGAAAACTTAAATACAATAGAGAAGCTAGAGGCACCAGAAAATTGGATGGAGAAGGAAGTCAAGGCATACCTAATTAAGATGGAATGGAATCTCAGAGAAGAGTTTATACAGCAAGATCAAACAATGAACGTATATTTTGAAAATGAATTAAATAAGCAAATTCAAATGTCAAAGAACGAGCTCTATCACGAAATAGAGATTTCAAAAAAAAAAAACAGTAATCCTAGAAATGCAGGAAACGATAAAGCAAATTAAAAATTCAAACGAGAATATTACAAATAGACTAGATCAAGCAGAAGCCTGAACATCAGATAATGAAGACAAAGTTTATCAACTTGAAAAGAATATAGTCAACACAGAAATGATGCTTAAAAGACATGAGCAATCTATCCAAGAGAAATGGGATGTCATAAAAAAACCAAACGTGAGAGTCATTGGGATAGAAGAAGGCATAGAGGTTCAAACCAAAGGAATGAACAATCTATTGATTGAAATAATCCTAGAAAATTAACCAGATGTGAACGATGAAATGGATTGCCAAATCCGGGAAGCCTACAGGACCCCAAACCTTCAAAACCGTAATAGACCAACTCCAAGACACATAATTATGAAGATATTCAACATACAGAAGAAGGAGAGAATATTAAAAGCTACGAGAGAAAGGAGGCATATTACATTCAGGGGTAAACAAATTAGGTTAACGGCTGATATTTCATAACAGACGTCGAAAGCGAGAAGATCCTGGAGCAACGTATTTCAACTGCTAAAAAATAATGGATTCCAACCAAGAATACTGTATCCAGCAAAATTTAGCTTCAGATTTGACAATGAAACTAAAATATTTCATGATAAAAAAAAACATAAAAGAGTTCACAGCCATAAAACCAGTACAGCATGGCATCCTTAGCAAAACACTAAAAGAAGAGGAATTGAAAAACAGCACCCCAAACTAACAGTGGGAGGTAACTCAGTAAAGGGAAGGGAAAAAATAAACAAAAAGGAAAAACTAGCCATATTAAAATAAATAAATAAACAAGCATGAGGTTAATACTAAGCATATGTCAATAGTAACCTTAAACGTTAATGGCTTAAATTCCCCAATTAAGAGACATAGGCTAATAACCTGGATGAAAAAAAACAAATCCAAAAATACGCTGCCTTCAGGAGACTCATCTGATAGGAAAAGACATACACAGACTGAAGGTGAAAGGTTGGGAAAAATCATACCACTCACATGGTGCCCCGAAGCAAGAAGGAGTGGCCATAGTCAAATCGAATAAAATCAAATTCAAACCTATGTTAATCAAAAAGGGTAAAGAAGGAAACTACATACTATTAAAAGGAACCACCCACATACAACATAACAATTATCAATATGTATGCATCAAACAATGGTGCTGTATCATTCATAAATCAAACTCTCCTCAAGTTCAATAGTCAAATAGACCACAACAGAATAATTATGGGTGACTTAAACACAAGGCTCTCTCCATTGGACAGATCCTCCAGACAAAAGCTGAATAGAAACTATAGAACTCAATAACCCAATCAATAACATAGACTTAACCAACATATATAGAATATATCAACCATCATCAAGTGGTTACACGTTCTTCTCAGCAGCACAAGAATCCTTCTCAAAGATAGACCATATATTATGCCATAGGACAACATTTAGAAAATATAAAGGTGCGGAGATAATACCATGCATCTTATCTGATTACAGTGGAATGAAACTGGATATCAATGATAAAAGAAGGAAGGAAAAACCATACATCTCATGGAAAATGAACAATAGGTTACTGAATGATAAATGGGTTACAAAAGACATAAAGGAGGAAATCAAAAAATTCTTGGAGATGAATGGAAATACAGACACAACATATTGAAATCTATGGGACACAATGAAAGCAGTTTTAAGAGGGAAATTCATTTCCTGGAGGTCATTTCTCAAAAAATGAAAAAACTAACAAATAAATGAGCTCAAACTTCATCTCAAAGCCCTAGAAAAGGAAGAGCAAAACAACAGCAAATATAGTAGAAGGCAAGAAATAATTAAAATTGGAGCGGAAGTCAACCAAATTGAAACAAACATTAAAAATTGATAAAACAAAAAGTTGGTTCTTTAAAAAAATAAATATGATTGACAGACCCTTAGCCATTCTAATGAAGAGAAGAAGAGAAAGAGCTCAAATTACTAACATACGAGATGAAAAAGGCAATGTCACAACAGACACGAAGAAAACACAGAAGATAATTAGAAATTATTTTGAAACCCTATATTCCAATAAAATAGAAGATAGCGAAGTTACTGATAAATTTCAAAAGTTTATGATTTGCCCAGATTGAGTCAGGAAGATACACACAATATAAATAGACTAATAACAAAGGAGGAAATTGAAGAAGCCTTCACAAGACTACCAACCAAGAAAAGCCCTGGATCAGATGGATATACAGCAGAGGTTTACAAAACCTTCAAAAAAAAAAATACCAATACTTTTCAAGTTATTTCAAGAAATAGAAAAAGAAGGAGCTCTTCCAAATTCATTTTATGAGGCCAACATCACCCTGATCCCAAAACCAGACAAAGACACATCAAAGAAAGAAATCTACAGATCAATATCTCTAATGAACTTACATGCAAAAATCCTCAATAAATTTCTGGCGAATCAAATACAAAAGCATATCAAAAAAATTGTGCACCATAATCAAGTAGAATTGATCCCCGGGATGCAAAGCTGGTTCAATATATAGAAATCAATAAATGTTATTCACCACATCAATAGATTTAACCATTAGAACCACATGATCATATCTATAGATGCAGAAAAAGCATTCAACAAAGTTCAGCATCCCTTTATGTTCAAAACACTAGAAAAACTAGGGATAACAGGAAGTTACATCAACATTGTAAAAGCTGTATATGCTAAGCCTCAGGCTAGCATCATTCTGAATGGAGGAAAACTGAAGGCATTCCCTCTAAAATTTGGAACATGACAGGGATGCCCTCTTTCAACACTTCTATTCAATTTAGTCCTCGATATACTAACCAGAGAAATTAGACAGACAAAAGAAATTAACGGCACAAAAATAGAAAGAGAAGAACTTAAATTATCACCATATGCGGATGATATGATAACATATCTAACAGACCAAAAAGGTTGTACAAAGAAACGACTAGAGCTAATAAGTGAATTGAGCAAAATGGCAGAATATAAAATCAACACGCATTAATAAAAGGCATTCCTTTATATCAGTGACAAATCTTCTGAAATGGAAATGAGGACAACCACCCCATTCACAATTTTTTCAAAAAATAAAATAAAATACTTGAGAATCAACGTAACAAAAGAGGTGAAAGATTTATACGATGAAAACTACAGAACCCTAAAGAGAGAAATAGAAGAAGACCTTAGAAGGTGGAAAAATATACCCTGTTCATGGAAAGGAAGAACTAACATCATAAAAATGGCGATATTACCCAAAAGTTCTCTATAGGTTTAAAACAATGCCAATCAAACTCCCAATGGCATTTCTTGTAGAAACAGATAAAGTAATCATGAAATTCATATGGAAAAACAAAAGACCCAGAATAGCAAAAGCAATTCTAAGCAGGAAGTGCGAATCAGGAGGTATAGTGATACAAGATTCCAAAGTGTACCACAGAGCAATAGTAACAAAAACAGCATGGTACTGGTTTCAAATCGGGCGGGTGGACCAATAGCCAGATTACAGGACACAGAGACAATTCCACAAAATTATAACTATCTTATATTTGATAAAGGGGAAAAAAGCATGCAATGGAGGAAGGATAGCATCTTCAACAAATGGTGCTGGGAAAACTGGAAATACATATGCAACAAAATGAAATTGAATACCCTCCTCTCGCCACGCACAAAAATTAACTCAAAGTGGATCAAGAAGCTAGATATCAAATCAGAGACTCTGCGTCTGATAGAAAAAAAAATTGGCTCCCATCTACATATTGTGGGGTCGGGCTCCAAATTCCTTAATAGGACACCCATAGCACAAAAGTTATTAACAAGAATCAACAAATTGGACTTACTTAAAATGAAAAGTTTTTTCTCAGCAAGAGACACAATAAGAGTGGTAAATAGTGAGCCTACATCATGGGAACAAATTTTTACTCCTTACACTTCAGATTGAGCCCTAATATACAGAGTATACAAAGAACTCAAAAAATTAAACAACAAGAAAACAAATAACCCAATCAACAAATGGGCCAAAGACCTGAACAGACACTTCTCAGAGGAGGACATACAATCAATCAACAAGTACATGAAAAATTGCTCATCATCTCTAACATTCAGAGAAATTCAGATCAAAACCACCCTAAGATATCATCTCACTCCTGTAAGATTGGCAGCCATTCTGAAGTCAAACAACAACAAGTGCTGGAGAGGATGTGGGGAAAAGGGTACTCTTGAAAATTGCTGGTGGCATTGCAATCTGGTGCGGCCAATTTGGAAAGCAGTATGGAGATTCCTGGGAAAGCCGGGAATGGAACCACCATTTGACCCAACTATTGCCCTTCTCCGACAATTCCCTGAAGACCTTAAAAGAGCGTACTACAGGGATACTACAACATCGATGTTCATAGCAGCACAATTCAGAATTGCTAGACTGTAGAACCAACCCAGATGTCCTTCAATAGATGAATGGACAAAAAAATGTGGCATTTATACAACATGGAGTATTACACAGCACAAAAAAATGACAATATCATGGAATTTGCAGGGAAATGGATGGCACTAGAGCAGATTAGGCTTAGTGAAGCTACCCAATCCCTTAAAAACCAATACCAAATGTCTTCTTTGAAATAATGAGAGCAACTAGAAATACAGCAGGGAGGAAGAGCAGGAAGTAAAGAAGAATATTAAACATATACCTGAGTGGGAGGGAAAGGGAGAGAAAAGAGTAATTGCATGGTAATGGAGGAAGACCCTCCTTGTTATTCAAAATTACATATAAGAGGTTGTGAGGGTAATGGAAAAATAAACAAGGAGAGAAATGAATTATAGTAGATGGGGTAGAGAGCGAAGATGGGAGGAGAGGGGAGGGAGGATAGTAGAAGATAAGAAAGGTTGCAGAATACAACAGTTACTAATAGGGCATTATGTAAAAATGTGGATGTGTAACTGATGTGATTCTGCAATCTGTATTTGGGGTAAAATTGGGAGTTCATAACCAACTTGAATCTAATGTATGAAATAGGATATGTCAAGATCTTTGTAATATTTTGAACAACCAATAAAAAAAAAACGATCCTGATGGCTCCCCTCAAAGTCAAGCACTTCCCACATAGAGCTCATGAGAAATGTGTGTGAAAAGCTTGGACACAATGCTATCTTCTTAACGTCCCAACTGATTCTGACTGGTCCTGGTCAGATCCCAGGTGGATACCTGGTTCATTGTAGAGCCCCACATGCTGAACAAGTGAGATCTTAGCACATAGTTGTATTTACCAAATGATGTCGTGGACTAAGATGAAGACACTCTGCTCAGAGAGGAGTTCAGGGATGAGAAGGAATGATGACCACAGTTCTTCTACCCTCACAGTGACCAGTGAGTGTCATTATCCATGTATGTATGAATAGAGGGACCCAAACAGCATATGAGACTGACAGTATAAAGACCTATCATATATACTGTCAATGTGATATCCTGCAGACCACAAAAGGGGCAGCACAGACCTAAACTAGGGATCAGATACCACTGCTGTGCTGAGCTGGATCTTCACTAGAGCCCAACTTTTGCTCTGTAACTGGATGAATTGAAATTGTGCTGATCTGGCCCCATGAAAACCCATCCAGTTAAAACATGTGTCTACAAAGTAGTGTCTACAAAAAAACACAAAAAGGTAGCTTTCAGGGTCAGTTGGAACATGCAAAGTAAGACCTTCCTTAGTTACAGTAATATCTGGCCTGTGCATCTCCTCTGACACAGATGCCCACCATAAGTGAGCATAGTGCATTGGTGAACCTGAGGGTCACTGTTAAGGATTGGCCCTGTCCAGAAACTTTTGCCTAGAATGGGGATTGGAAGATGAATTCTGACACCTCTCACAAAAAATGTATATGAAAGTGAAAATTTTTCATGAGTGAAGTGTTGTGAATAATCACATGCACTGATTAAATATAGGACCTACTGACAGGTGAGGTTTGCTATTAAATGAAGTTGCTACTGGTGCAGTGACAGGAATGAAGTGGAGCTTTTTCTTTATAGAGTGCCGTGAAATTTTTCTGGGTTTTGATGGGATATGTTTTGCATGTTAATTGAGGTATTGGTGTGGAATGAACTGCACACATGGAAAGTTTACAGTTTGATCTATTTACACATATACAAAATCATGATCTAACGGAGATGGCTTTTTTGTTTAAACATGTGGACATTGGCATCTTGGCATGTATATATCTAAAGAAACAAACAAATGTGCAAAAACGAACAAAAAGTCACACTCAGAATCATGTTGCATGAATGCACACAGAGACACATGTATAAAACTTTCATTGACCTAACCACGTTGCTCAACTCACACAGGTGCTTCAAGGAAATATGCAGAATGACCATAGATATTTTTAAATCAATTTAGACAACAAACCCCTCACTTCTCATTCTCAAAGAAGTAGTGGAATCACTGAGACTCTGCACTCAAAAGGAAGGAAGACTCTCTGACCCTGGGCATCATCTACATTTTCACAGGAAAAGAGTGAGCCCAGGATACATACCAATTATGGATCCTTTTGAATCATCCTGTGAATAGAGAAAAGGAGTCACTATGAAGATCAAGCCATGCTCTGACCTGTGTGCACAAGTCTTTTGTTTACTTGGTGACATTTGAATATCCAATGAGAATGTGGGCAAATCAAGGAAACAGATAGCAAATGTACTCTCACCAAATGACACAAGCTTTTTCTAGGGGATTTGTGTCACAGGTCTATATTAAGTGATAATTAAGGAATTCAATGGCCAGGAGGGAAAACCATAGCCAGGCACAAAGCTTGTTATCATACAGTGTGTAGTTTATACTGTTTCTTGTTAATGTTGCCTTCAGTGAGGTCTCATTTGGCAACAGACACCCCAATGAGAATCTGCACAGTCAGGAAATTGTGTTTGTCATCTCTTGTAATATCATATTACAAGAGAAAGAGAAACCAAAGAGCAACACTGGATTTCAGAGGAAGATAAGCAACCTTACCATGGATTTTGATGGGGTCCTTCGACTCATGCTTTCTCCAGGAATGAACTCCACCATGTCATTTGGGTGAACTAGGATGATGCAGAATAATGATTAGTATACTAATTTAAGGCTTATGAATAGTTCAGGGCATTTCTTGATATGAACATCAGTGAAAATATACAGCAAAGATAAGAACAAGAATGAGAGATGGCTGTGAATAGAGTGTATCACACCCAGTGTACCGCATCACTGCACAGGTGAATAAAGGGTTAGAACGACAAAAAGCTATCTTGTTAGGAATTTCCAGCAAAATTGCGGTGCACCGAAACCTAGGGAAAGGATTTCCATCACCGAGGACCGGTTACTGAGTCTCAAACGCAAGCCAACTGTGCCACCAGAGATTCAGGCTGACTGATCCACCGCCGGCCCTGCGGCCCGCGCAGCATCTACAGATGGTGGGGTGCCGCCGAGAAGCTACCAGCAAGCAGAGGAAAATGGCGCTACGGATTCTGTGGAGTCCTGCTGGCTGTGCCCTCACTGAGATCTGGGATGAGTTCGGGGTTTTGAGATGGGTTAAGGAAGCGGTCAAGTTGTATCCCCCACAACAAAAAGTCCACCAAGGAAGCCAGAGGCCAACATCTTGGAAAACTGACGTCACCATCGCCAGGTTCTGACAGATTGCAAAAATAAAACAGCATGAACAACCAGACTACCTATAACTTACTAAATGCAAATAGATGAATAATACGAATAGGTCTATAGTCCACCTAAGCCCTTTACTACCCCCAAGTACGCCTGTCTATTTTCTTGTTAATATCTGGCTGCAGTTGAGTTACGCCCCCCCAAAGAAGCTAACGTATCCTAACCTCCAAACAATCAAATCACCGGACCTTAACATAAAATTCTAAGTCCAAACCTCTGTTCTCTATATGCCATCAAAATCTGAAGGCCTCTAATGAAACCAATGAATTTACATTAAATCACAATTAAATCCAAAATCTCGAAACAGTTTCTCCTAACACAAAGGAGAGATAGTGGAAGTATAAAAACCAGAAAAAAAAAATTAAAGGAGAAAACAGAAACACAGCAGTGAAGCAGAGTTGGAAAGTACCTTGAGCACCATGAAAAAACAAGTGGAAAAAGGAACACAAACAATGCAGGACAACTTAAATACAAAGGAGAACCTAAAGGCACCAGAAAAATGGATGGAGAAAGAAGTCAAGGCACACCTAATTCAGATGGAATGTAATCTTAGAGAAGACATTAGACAGCAAGTTCAAACAATGAACGTATATTTTGAAAACCAATTAATTAAGAAAATTCAAATGTCAAAGAACGCAGTCTATCATGAAATAGAGATTTAGAAAAAAACAAACAGTAATCCTAAAAATGCAAGAAACCCTAAACCAAATTAAAAACTCAAACGAGAATATTACAAATAGACTAGATCAAGTAGAAGCCAAAACATCAGATAATGAAGGCAAAGTTTATCAACTTGAAAAGAATATAGTAAACACAGAAAGGATGCCTAAAAGACATGAGCAATATATCCAAGATATATATGATGTCATAAAAAAACCAAACCTGAGAGTCATTGGAATAGAAGAAGGCATAAAGCTTCAAACCAATGGAATGAACAATTTATTGAATGAAATAATCCAAGAAAAATTCCCAGATATTAAAGGTGGAATGGATTGCCAAATCCTGGAAGCCTACAGGACCCCGGACATTCAAAACCATAATAGACCAACTCCAAGACACATAATTATGAAGATATCCAACATAGAGAACAAGGAGAGAATATTAAAAGCTATGAGAGAAAGGAGGCCGATTACATTCAGGGGTAAACCAATTAGGTTAATGGCTGATTTTTCATCACAGATGTTGAAAGCAAGAAGATCCTGGAACAACGTATTTCCAACGATAAAAAATAATGGATTCCAACCAAGAGTACTGTATCCAGTATTGATAATGAAATTAAAATATTTCATGACAAATAAAAGTTGAAAGAATTCGCAGACAGAAAACCAGCACTGCATGGCATCTTGAGCAAAACACTACAAGAAGAGGAATTGAAAAACAGCTAGCCAAACTAACAGTGGGAAATAACTCAGTTAAAGAAAGGGAAAAAAATAACCAAAAGAAAATACTACCCATATAAAAATTAATAAATAAACAAGCACGGCGGGTAGTACTAACCATATTTCAATAGTAACCTTAAATGTTAATGGCTTAAATTCCCCAATTAAGAGACATAGGCTAATAACCGGGAATAAAAAACCAAATCCAACAATATGCTGCCTTCAGGAGACTCATCTAATAGGAAAAGACATACACAGACTGAAGGTGAAAGGTTGGGAAAAATCATACTACTCACATAGTCCCCCAAAGCAAGCAGGAGTGGCCATACTCAAATCGAATAAAATCAACTTCAAACCTAAGTTAATCAAAAGAGATAAAGGAGGACACTACATACTATTAAAAGGAACCATCCATCAACCAGACATAACAATTATCAATATATATGCACCAAACAATGGTGCTGCAACATTTATAAAACAAACTTTCCTCAAGTTCAAGAGTCAAATAGACCACAACACAATAATTATGGGTGACTTCAACACACCGCTTTCTCCATTTGACAGATCCTCCAGACAAAAGCTGAATAAAGAAACTATAGAACTCAATAAGACAATCAATAACTTAGACTTAAGCGACATATATAGAATATATCAACCATCACCAAGTGGATACACATTCTTCTCAGCAGCACATGGGTCCTTCTCAAAGATAGACCATATATTATGCCATAGGACAACTAATAGTAAATATAAAGGTGTGGAGATAATACCATGAAACTTATCTGATTACAATGGAATTAAACTGGGTATCAATTATAAAAGAAAGATGGAAAAATCATACATCTTATGGAAAGTGAACAATATGTTACTGAATGATCAATGGGTTACAAAAGACATAAAGGAGTAAATCAAAAAATTTTTGGAGATGAATGGAAATACAGACACAACATATTGGAATCTATGGGACAAAATGAAAGCAGTTTTAAGAGGGAAATTCATTTCCTGGAGGTCATTCCTCAAAAAATGAAAAAAAAAAACAACAAATAAATGAGCTCACACTTCATCTCAAAGCCCTAGAAAAGGAAGAGCAAAACAAAAGCAAATGTAGTAGAAGGCAAGAAATATTTAAAGTCAGAGCGGAAATCAACAAAATTGATACAAAAAAAAAACATTAAAAATTGATAAAACAAAAAGTTATTTCTCTGAAAAAATAAATAAGTTCGACAGACCCTTAGCCATGCTAATGAAGAGAAGATGAGAGGGATCTCAAATTACTAACACACGGGATGAAAAAGGCAATATCACAATGGACACTACAGAAATACAGAGGATAATTCAAAATTATTTTGAAACCCTATATTCCAATAAAATAGAAGATAGCAAAGATATCGATAAATTTCTTAAGTCATATGATTTGCCCAGATTGAGTCAGAAAGATACACACAATTTAAAAAGACCAATAACAAAGCAGAAAATTGAAGAAGCCATGAAAATACTGCCAACCAAGAAATGCCCTGCACGACATGGATATACAGCAGAGTTTTACAAAACGTTCAAAGAAGAATTAATACCAATACTTTTCCAGTTATTTTAAGAAATAGAAAAAGAAAGAGCCCTTCCAAATTCATTGCATGAGGCCAACATCACCTTGATCCCAAAACTAGATAAAGACACTTCAAAGAAAGAAAACTACAGACCAATATCTCTAATGAACTTAGATGAAAAAATCCTCAAAAAATTCTTTTGAATCGAATACAAAAGCATATCAAAAAAATTGTGCACCATGATCAAGTAGGATTCCTCCCCGGGATGCAAGGCTGGTTCAATATACAGAAATCAATAAATGTTATTCACCACATCAATAGATTTAACCATAAGAACCACATGATCATCTCGATAGATGCAGAAAAAGCATTCGACAAAGTTCAGCATCCGTTTATATTCAAAACAATAGAAAAACTAGGGATAACAAGAACTTACCTCAACATTGTAAAAGCTATATATGCTAAGCCTCAGTCTAGCATCATTCTGAATGGAGAAAAACTGAAGGCATTCCCACTAAAATCAGGAACAAGACAGGGATGCCCTCCCTCACCACTTCAATTCAATTTAGTCCGCGAAATACTAGCCAGAGCAATTAGACAAACAAAAGAACTTAAGGGCATAAAAATAGGAAAAGAAGAACTTAAATTATCACCATATGTGGATGATATGATAATATATCTAACAGACCAAAAAGGGCCTACAAAGAAACAACTAGAGCTTATAAGTGAATATAGCAAAGTGGAAGGATATAAAATCAACACACATAAATCAAAGGCATTCCTGTATATCAGCGACAAATATTCTGAAATGGAAATGAGGACAACAACCCCATTCACAATATCCTCAAAAAAAAAAGTAAATTACTTGGGAACCAATCTAATAAAAGAGGTGAAAGATTAATACAATGAAAACTACAGAACCCTAAAGAGAGAAATAGAAGAAGACCTTAGAAGATGGGAAAATATACCCTATTCATGGATAGGAAGAACTAACATCATCAAAATGGCAATATTACCCCAAGTTCTCTGTAGGTTTAATGCAATGCCAATCAAAATCCCAACAGCATTTCTAGGAGAAATAGATAAAACAATCATGAAATTCATATGGACAAATAAAAGACCCAGAATAGCAAAAGCAATTCTAAGCAGGAAGTGTGAATCAGGAGACATAGTGATACCAGATTTCAAAGTGTACTACAGAGCAATAGTAACAAAAACAGCATGGTACTGGTACCAAAACAGGCAGGTGGACCAATGGTACAACTTAGAGGACACAGAGACAAAATTACAACTTTCTTATGTTTGATAAATGAAATAAAAGCATGCAATGGAGGAAGGATAGCATCTTCAACAAATGGTGCTGGGAAAATTGAAAATCCATATGCAAACAAATAAAAGTTAATCCCTTTCTCTCACCATGCACAAAAGTTAACTCAAAATCGATCCAAGAGCTTCATATCAAATCAGAGACTCTGCGCCTGATAGAAGAAAAAGTTGGTTACAATCTACATATTGTGGGATCGGGCTCCAAATTCCTTAATAGGACACCCATAGCACAGAGTTAAAAACTAGGATCAACAAATGGGACTTACTTAAACTAAAAAGTTTTTTCTCAGCAAGAGAAACAATAAGAGAGGTAAATAGGGAGCCTACATCCTGGTAACAAATTTTTACTCCTCACACTTCAGATAGAGCCCTAATATCCAGAGTATACAAAGAATTCAAAAAATTAAACAATAAGATAACAAATAACCCAATCAACCAATGGTCCAAAGACCTGAACAGACACTTCTCACAGGAGGACTTACAATCAATCAACAAGTATATGAAAAAAATGCTCACCATTTCTAGCAGTCAGAGAAATGCAAATCAAAACCACCCTTAGATACCATCTCACTCCAGTAAGATTAGCAGCCATTATGAAGGCAAACAACAACAAGTGCTGGAGAGGTTGTGGGGAAAAGGGTACTCTTGTACATTGCTGGTGGGACTGCAAATTGGTGCGGCCAATTTGGAAAGCAGTATGGAGATTCTTGGGAAAGCTGGGAATGGAACCACCATTTGACCCAGCTATTGCCCTTCTCGGACTGTTCCCTGAAGACCTTAAAAGAGCATACTACAGGGATACTGCCACAACGATGTTCATAGCAGCACAATTCACAATAGCTAGACTGTGGAACCAACCCAGATGCCCTTCAATAGATGAATGGATACAAAAGTTGAATTTATACACCATGGAGTATTACGCAGCACTAAAAAATGACAAATTCATGGAATTGGCAGGGAAATTGATGGCACTAGAACAGATTATGCTTAGTGAAGCTAGCCAATCCCTTAAGAAAATACCAAATGTCTTCTTTGATATAATGAGAGCAACTAAGAACAGAGCAGGAAGGAAGAGCAGGAAGAAAAGATTAACATTAAACAGATACATGAGGTGGGAGGTAAAGGGAGAGTAAAGAGAAATTGCATGGTCTTTGAGGGAGACCCTCATTGTTATACAAAATTACATATAACAGGTTGTGAGGGGAATGGGAAAATAAACAAGGAGAGAAATGAATTGCAGGAGATGGGTGGAGAGCTAATATGGGAGGGGAGGGGAGGGGGGATAGTAGAGGATAGGAAAGGTTGCAGAATACAACAGTTACTAATAAGGCATTATGTAAAAATGTGGATGTGAAACCAATGTGATTCTGCAATCTGTATTTGGGGTAAAATTGGGAGTTTATAACCAACTTGAATCTAATGTATGAAATAGGATATGTCAAGAGCATATTAATGTTTTGAACAACTAATTAAAAAAAGGATCCTGATGGCTCTCCTCAAAGTCAAGCACATCCCACCCAGAGCTCATAAGAAATGTGTGTGAAAAGCTTGGACACAATGCTATCTTCTTCACTTCCCTACTGATTCTGGCTGGTCCTGGTCAGATCCCAAGTGGATACCTGGTTCATTGTAGAGCCCCAAATGCTGAACAAGTGAGATCTTAGCACACAGTTGCAATTATCAAAAGATGTCATGGACTAAGGTGAAGACACTCTGCCAAGGAAGGAGTTCAGAGATGAGAAGGAATGATGACCACAGTGGTTTTACCCTCACAGTGACCAGTCAGTGTCAGTATCCGTGTATGCATAAATAGAAGGAACCAGAGAGCATTTGGGACTGACATTATGAAGACCTATCATATATAATGTCAATGTGATATCCTGCAGGCCACACAGGGGGCAGCACAGACCTAAACTAGGGATCGGACACCACTGCTGTGCTGAGCTGGATCTTCACTACAGCCCACCTTTTGTTGTGTAACTAGATGAGCTGCAATTGTGCTGATCAGGCCCCATGAAAATCCATCCAGTGAAAACATGTTTCTACAAAGTAGTGTCTACAAAAAACCCAATAAGGTAGCTTTCAGTGTCAGTTGGAACATGCAAAGTAAGACCTTCCTTAGCTACAGTAATGTCTGGCCTGTGCATCTCCTCTGTCTCAGATGCCCACCATAAGTGAGCATAGTGCATTGGTGGACCTGAGGGCCATTGTTAAGGATTGACCCTGTCCAGAAACTTGAGCCTAGAATGGGGATTGGAAGATGAATTCTGACACCTCTCACAAAAAATGTATATGAACGTGAAAATTTTTCATGAGTAAAGTGTTGTGAACTATCACATGCACTGATTAAATATAGGACATACTGACAGGTAAAGTTTGCTATTAAATGAAGTTGCTACTGGTGCAGTGACAGGATTGAAATGGAGTTTTTCCTTTATAGAGTGTCATGAAAATTTTCTGGGTTTTCATGGGATAAGTTTTGCATGTTAATTGAGGTATTGGTGTGGAATAAACTGCACATAAGGAAGGTTTACAGTTTGATCTATTTACACATATACAAAATCATTATCTAATGGAGATGGCTTTTTTTGTTTAAACATATGGACGTTGGCCTCATGGCATGTATATATCTAGAGAAACAAACAAATGTGCAAAAACGAACACAAATTCACACTCAGAATCATGTTGCGTGAATGCACACAAAGACACATGTATAAAACTCTCATTGACCTAGCAACTTTGCTCCACTCACATAGGTGCTTCAAGGAAATATGCAGAATGGCCATAGATATTTTTTAAATCAATTTAGACCACAAACCCCTCACTTCTCATTCTCAAGGAGGTAGTGGAATCACTGAGACTCTGCACTCAAAATGAAGGAAGACTCTCTGACCCTTGGCATTATCTACATTTTCAAACAGGAAGAGAGTGAGCCCAGGATACATACCAATTATGGATCCTTTTGATTCCTCCTGTGAATACAGAAAAGGAGTCACTATGAACATCAAGCCATGATTTGACCTGTGTGCACAAGTCTTTTGTTTATTGGTGACATTCAAATATTCAATGAGAATGTGTGCAAATCAAGGGAAGAGATAGCAAATATACACTCACCAAATGACACAAGCTTTTCTAGGGTATTTGTGTCACAGGTCTATATTAGGTGATAATTAAGGAATTTGATGACCAGGATGGAAAATCATATCCAGGCACAAAGCTTGTTATTATACGGTGTGTAGTTTATACTGTTTCTTGTTATATTGCCTTCAGTGAGGTCTCATTTGGCAACAGACACCTTAATGAGAATCTGCACACTCAGGAAATTGTGTATGTCATCTCCAGGAAACCATATCATATTACAAGAGAAAGAGATACTAAAGATCAACACTTGAATTTCAGAGGAAGATAAGCAACCTTACCATGGCTTCTGATGGGGCCTCTTGATCCATGCTTTCTCCAGGAATGAACTCCACCATGTCATTTGGGTGAGCTAGGAGGATGCAGAATAATGATTAGTATACTGATTTAAGGCTTATGAATAGTTCAGAGCATTTCTTGATATGGACATCAGTGAAAATATACAGCAAATATAAGAACAAGAATGAGTGATGGCCGCAAATAGAGTGCATCACACCCCGTGTAACACATCACTGCACAGGTGAATACAGGGTTAGAACAACAGAAAGCTATCTTGTTAGGAATTTCCAGCTGAATTGGGGTGCACCGAAACCTAGAGGAAGGATTTCCATCACCGAGGACCGGTTACTGAGTCTCAAATGCGAGCCAACGGTGCGACCAGAGATCCAGGCTGACTGATCCGCCGCCCGCCCTGCGGCCCGCCCCGTGGCTACAGACGGCGAGGTGCCGCCGAGAAGCGACCAGCAAGCAGAGAGAAACGGCACTACAGATTCTGTGGAGTCCTGCTGGCTGTGCACTCTCTGAGCTCTGGGATGAGTTCGGGGTTTGAGATGAAGGAAGGAAGCGGTCCAGTTCTATCCCGCACAACTTAAAGTCCACCAATGAAGCCAGCGGGCAACATCTTGTAAAACTGACGTCACCATCGCCAGGTTATGACAGATTGCTACAATAAAACAGCATGAACAACCAGACTACATATAACTTACTAAATGCAAATAGATGAATACTACAAATAGGTGTATAGTCCACCCAAGCCCTTAACTACCCCCAAGTATTCCTGTCTATTCTCTTGTTAATATCCGACTGCATTTGAGTAACCCCCCAAAGAAGCTAACGTATCCGAACCTCCATACAATCAAATCAACCGATCTTTACATAAAATCTTAAGTCCAAACCTTAGTTCTCTATATGCCATCAAAATCTGAAGGCCTTTAATGAAACCAATGAATTTACCTTATATCACAATTAAATCCAACATCTCGAAACATTGTCTCCTAACACAAAGGAGAGATAGTGGAAATATAAAAACCAAAACAAATTTAAAGGAGAAAACAGAAACACAGCAGTCAAACAGAGTTGGGAAGTAACTTGAGCACCATGAAAAAAACAAAGGGAAAAAGGAGCACAAACAATGCAGGACAACTTAAATACAAAGGAGAACCTACAGGCACCAGAAAAATGGACAGAGAAAGAAGTCAAAGCATACCTAACTCAGATGGAATGGAATCTTAGAGAAGACTTTAGACAGCAAGTTCAAACAATGAACGTATATTTTGAAAACGAAGTAAATAAGCAAATTCAAATGTAAAAGAACAAGCTCTATCACGAAATAGAGATTTAGAAAATAAAACAAACAGTAATTTTAGAAATGCAGAAAACCATAAACCAAATTAAAAACCGAAACGAGAATATTAAAAGACAAAAGATTTATATGATCTAAAGAGAAACCAGAGTATAACAAACGAGAATATTACAAATAGACTAGATCAAGTAGAAGCCAGAACATCAGATAATGAAGACAAAGTTTATCAACTTGAAAAGAATATTGTCAACACAGAAAAGATGCTTAGAAGGCATGAGCAATCTATTCAAGAGACATGGGATGTCATAAAAAAACCAACCCTGAGAGTCATTGGAATAAAAGAAGGCATAGAGCATCAAACCAAAGAAATGAACAATTTATTGAATGAAATAATCTTAGGAAACTTCCCAAATATGAAAGGTGGAATGGATTGCCAAGTCCTGGAAGCCTACAGGACCCCAAACATTCAAAGCCATACTAGACCAACTCCAAGACATATAATTATGAAGATATCCAACATACAGAACAAAAAGGGAATATTAAAAGCTACGAGAGAAAGGAGGAAGATTTCTCTCAGAGGTAAACCAATTAGGTTAACGGCTGATTTTTCATCACAGACGTTGAAAGCGAGAAGATCCTTGAACAACGTATTTCCAACGATAAAAAATATTGGATTTCAACCAAGAATACTGTATCCAGCAATATTAAGCTTCAGATTTGACAATGAAATTAAAATATTTCATGATAAATAAATGTTAAAAGAATTCACATCCAGAAAACCAGCACTGCATGGCATCTTGAGCAAAACACTACAAGAAGAGGAATTAAAAAACAGCACCCCAAACTAACAGTGGGAGGTAACTCAGTAAAGGCAAGGAAAAAAAAATAACCAAAAAGGAAAAACTATCCATATTAAAATAAATAAATAAACAAGCATGACCGGTAGTACTAACCATATTTCAATAGTAACCTTAAACGTTAATGGCTTAAATTCCCAAATTAAGAGACATAGGCTAATAACCTGGATTAAAAAAACAAATCCAACAATATGCTGCCTTCAGAAGACTCATCTGATAGGAAAAGACATACACAGAATGAAGGTGAAAGGTTGGGAAAAATCATACCACTCACATGGTCCCCCGAAGCAAGCAGGAGTGGCCATAGTCATATCGAATGAAATCAACTTCAAACCTAAGTTAATCAAAAGGGAAAAAGAAGGACACTACATACTATTAAAAGGTACCATCCACCAACAAGACATAACAATTATCAATATATATGCACCAAACAATGATGCTGAAACATTCATAAAACAAACTCACCTCAAGTTCAAGAGACAAATAGACCACAACACAATAATTGTGGGTGACTTCAACACACCGCTCTCTCCATTGGACAGATCCTCCAGACAAAAGCTGAATAAAGAAACTATAGAACTTAATAACACAATCAATAACCTAGACTTAACCGACATATATAGAATATATCAACCATCACCAAGTGGATACACGTTCTTCTCAACAGCACATGGATCCTTCTCAAAGATAGACCATATATTATGCCATAGGACAACTATTAGTAAATATAAAGGTGTGAAGATTATACCATGTAACTCATCTGATTGCAGTGGAATGAAACTGGATATCAATGATAAAAGAAGGATGGAAAAATCATACATCTTATGAAAAATGAACAATATGTTACTGAATGATCAATGGGTTACAAAAGACATAAAGGAGTAAATCAAAAAATTCTAGAAGATGTATGGAAATACAGACACAACATATTGGAATCTATGGGACAAAATGAAAGCAGTTTAAAGAGGGAAATTCATTTCCTGGAGGTAATTCCTCAAAAAATGAAAAAACCAACAAATAAATGAGCTCACACTTCATCTCAAAGCCCTAGAAAAGGAAGAGCAAAACAACAGCAAATGTAGTAGAAGGCAAGAAATAATTAAAATCAGAGCAGAAATCAATAAAATTGAAACAAAAGAACATTAAAAAATTGATAATACAAAAAGTTTGTTCTTTGAAAAAATAAATAAGATCGAAAGACCCTTAGCCAAGCTAACGAAGAGAAGAACAGAGAGAGCTCAAATTACTAACATACGGGATGAAAAAGGCAATATCACAATGGACACTACAGAAATACAGAAGATAATTAGAAATTATTTTGAAACCTTATATTCCAATAAAATAGAAGATAGCAAAGATATTGATAAATTTCTTAAGTCATATGATTTGCCCAGATTGTCAGGAAGATACACACAATTTAAACAGACCAATAACAAAAGAGGAAATTGAAGAAGCCATCAAAAGACTACCAACCACGGAAAGCCCTGGACGACATGGATATACAGCAGAGTTTTACAAAACCTTCCAAGAAGAATTAATACCAATACTATTCAAGTTATTTCAAGAAATAGAAAAAGAAGGAGCTCTTCCAAATTCATTCTATGAGGCCAACATCACCCTGATCCCGAAAAAATACAAAGACACTTCAAAAAAAGAAAACTACAAACCAATATCTCTAATGAACTCAGATGCAAAAATCCTCAAAAAAAATCTTGTGAATCGAATACAAAAGCATATCAAAAAAATTGTGCACCATGATCAAGTAGGATTCATCCCCGGGATGCAAGGCTGGTTCAATATACAGAAATCAATAAATGTTATTCACCACATCAATAGATTTAACCATAAGAACCACATGATCATCTCAATAGATGCAGAAAAAGCATTCGACAAAGTTCAGCATCCCTTTATGTTGAAAACACTAGAAAAACTAGGGATAACAGGAACTTACCTCAACATTGTAAAAGCTATATATGCTAAGCCTCAGTCTAGCATCATTCTGAATGGAGAAAAACTGAAGGCATTCCCTCTAAAATCTGGAACAAGACAGGGATGCCCTCCCTCACCACTTCTCTTCAATTTAGTTCTCGAAATACTAGCCAGAGCAATTAGACAGACAAAAGAAATTAATGGCTAAAAAATAGGAAAAGAAGAATTTAAATTATCACATATTCAGATGATATGATAATATATCTAACACACCAAAAAGGTTGTACAAAGAAACTACTAGAGCTAATAAGTGAATTTAGCAATTTGGCAGGATATAAAATGAACACTCATAAATCAAAGGCATTCCTGTATATCAGTGACAAATCTTCTGCAATGGAAATGAGGACAACCACTGCATTCACAATATCCTCAATAAAAATAAAATACTTGGGAATCAATCTAACAAAAGAGGTGAAAGATTTATACAGTGAATACTACAGAAACCTAAAGAGAGAAATAGAAGAAGACATTAAAAAATGGAAAAACATAACCTGTTCATGGATAGGAAGAACTAACATCATCAAAATGGCGATACTACAAAAAGTTCTCTATACGTTTAATGCAATGCCAATCAAAATCCCAACAGCATTTCTTGTAAAAATAGATAAAGCAATCATGAAATTCATATGGAAAAATAAAAGACCCAGAATAGCAAAAACAATTCTAAGCAGGAAGTGTGAATCAGGAGGTATAGTGATACCAGATTTCAAACTGTACTGCAGAGCAATAGTAACAAAACCAGAATGTTACTGGTACCATAACAGGCAGGTGGACCAATGGTACAGATTAGAGGACACAGAGACGAATCCACAAAATTACAACTATCTTATATTTGATAAATGGGATAAAAGCATGCAATGGAGGAGGGATAGCATCTTCAACAAATGGTGCTGGGAAAACTGGAAATCCATATGCAAAAAAATGAAACTGAATCCCTATCTCTCGCCATGCATAAAAGTTAACTCAAAATGGATCAAAGACCTTGATATCAAATCAGAGACTCTGCGCCTTAACGTGAAAAAGTTGGTTACAATCTACATATTGTGGGATTGGGCTCCAAATTTTTTAATAGGACACCCATAGCACAGAGTTAATAACTAGGATCAACAAATGGGACTTACTTAAACGAAAAAGTTTTTTTCTCAGCAAGAGAAACAATAAGAGAGGTAAATAGGGAGCCTACATCCTGGTAACAGATTTTTACTCCTCACACTTCAGATAGAGCCCTAATATCCAGAGTATACAAAGAACTCAAAAAATTAAACAATAAGATAACAAATACCCAATCAACAAATGGGTCAAAGACCTGAACAGACACTTCTCAGAGGAGGACAAACAATCAATCAACATGTACATGAAAAAATGCTCACCATTTCTAGCAGTCAGAGAAATGCAAATCAAAACCACCCTAAGATACCATCTCACTCCAGTAAGATTAGCAGCCACTCTGAAAGAAAACAATAACAAGTGCTGGAGAGGTTGTGGGGAAAAGGGTACTCTTGTACATTGCTGATGGGACTGCAAATTGGTGCGGCCAATTTGGAAAGCAGTATGGAGATTCCTGAGAAAGCTGGGAATGGAACCACCATTTGACCGAGCTATTGCCCTTCTCGGACTGTTCCCTGAGGACCTTAAAAGAGCATACTACAGGGATACTGCCACAACGATGCTCATAGCAGCACAATTCACAATAGCTAGACTGTGGAACCAACCCAGATGCCCTTCAATAGATGAAGGGATTAAAAAAAGTGGAATTTATACACAATGGAGTATTATGCAGCACTAAAAATGACAAATTCATGGAATTGGCCGGGAAATGGATGGCATTAGAGCAGATTATGCTAAGTGAAGCTAGCCAATCCCTAAAAAATCAAAGGCCAAATGTCTTCTTTGTTATAATGAGAACAACTATGAACAGAGCAGGGAGGAAGAGCAGGAGGAAAAGATCAACTTTATAGAGAGACATGAGGTGGGAGGGAAAGGGAGAGAAAAGGGAAATTGCATGGAAATGGAAAGAGACCTTCATTGATATACAAAATTACATATAAGATAATTTAAGTTATGAACTCCCATTTTTACCCTGTATACACATTGCAGAATCACATCAGTTACACTTCCGTTGATTTATATATTGCCATACTGGTGTCTGTTGTATTCTGCTGCCTTTCCTATCCTTACTATCCCACTTGAATCAAAGTGTGGAATATGATATATCAAGAACTATGTTATGTTTTGAACAACCAACAATAAAAAAAAGATAATTTTAGGGGGAAGGGAATAAAATCCAGAGAAATAATTAGATTACAACAGATGGGGTAGAGAGCGAAGATGAGAGGGGAGGGGAGGGAGGATAGTAGAGGATAAGAAAGGTAGCAGAATACAACAGTTACTAATATGGCATTATGTAAAAATGTGGATGTGTAACTGATGTGATTCTGCAATCTGTATTTGGGGTTAAAATGGGAGTTCATAACCCACTTGAATCTAATGCATGAAATAGGATATGTCAAGAGCTTTGTAATATTTTGAATAACCAATAAAAAAGAACAAGAATGAATGGGAAGCACAGCCTTTGGGTTTCCAGTAGATTGGAACCAGGTGTGATATATTTTTTTTGTATTTTTTACCTTTAGGAGTATGTTTTTCTCTAGAGATGACCACTGAGGCCACTTTAAAATATGCAAAATATTTCACATCTCTGTAGGAGATTAGTTATTACTAATATATTGTAATAACCTGGACTGTGTTATATCACTAAGTGATGTACACAGTTCCCTAACCCAAAGCATCACCACCAGGATAATTTCCTGAACTCTTAATGCTTCTTTCACTTACAGAGTGAATAACCTGGATCTTTTGGCTCAGCAACATCTCTGTCTACAGAGAGGGCCTACTAACCAAAACTACATTTGGGTGTCATGAAGTGGGAAAAAATTATATCAAGCAAATCATGCATTAGTGTGGGTTTTTATTTTTAGAAAATTAATGCTTGTTCTGGGCATGTTAGAAGAGAATTTCTGAAGAAGCTCCCATAGCCTCACAAACACATACACAATTATTACACATGGACATGCTCAGAGATACCACCCCATGCTCATTCACATAAATACACACCACACAAAAGACAGCTATTTCAGGATCATGGTAGTGGGCCACAATTCTTCACTGGATTATCACTTTGTCACCATATGCCTATCCTCATTTCCAAACAAAATCTAAATCCAGGATAACTTTTTATATAGAAACCGGAAGGAATGTGTGACCTATCTAAGTAAAGAGGTTTTGCTCAGCATGTTAGGGAGTTGAGAATACTTACTTTGCTCATTTGTTGCAGAGGCTACCTGTAGTTACAGAAAAGAAGACAGCGTGAGCAGGAGATCATTTGCACAAGTCTACTGTTGGCTGTGGTGACATTAGATAACTAGATGGGAAACAGCAGTTGGGGCAAAGATCACAAAGTAAGGCAGAGAAGGCACTTGTGAAAATACATGAGCTTTGCATGAGGGATTTCTCAGGTACAATTTGATGACATGCATAAAATTCTTTTTCTCTCAAGGAAAAGTGCCACTGAAGAAAATGCTCACTACAATTATTTGACAATGGTTGTTCTCATATGTGAATGTCATCTTGAATCATTCTCACAGGGAATAGATGTGCAGTTGTAATTCCATCACCTATGAGTCACCTATAATGAACACTGTCATATTTTCATGAAGGAATTTGAATTAAAAGGAAGAAAACAACACTTATATCTAAGAGAAAGAAGGGTCACATTACCTTAACAATGTAATTTTTTTGGTCTTCTGCCACAACGGGTACCACCTCTATTATGACTTGATAGCAATCTAGGGAAATATAGAGTAACTGTCAGTATATTGGTTTGCTGAAGAAACACTCCAGGGGCTTCCTAACTGTGGACATGGGTCTAGAGTGTATGCAGATGGTTGTTTAACACACACAGGCTCAATTAGTGCTGGAACATGATTGTTTCTGAATGGCAAGAGAAGGAGCAGATCAGGAAACAAAAATTCAAAATAGACAAAAAAATGGAAGGAACTACAATAAGAAATTAAATATTCTACTGTTACACTAGAAGGTTTCAGCATTCCTTTATAACACTTGACAGATCCATCAGGAAGTAAAGAAAAAGTATACTTTTGAATCAATCATTTCTGTTATGGGTCAAATTACTTCCACACAAATACATGTTTAAATTCTAAACATGGTTAAGTTAGAACTTAAACCATACCTCCAAATTTTACTGGGTTTTAAATGAGAGTCATTGTGATCTTAGCAATTAAAAGTATCCTCTTTGAACAGGGTGGACCCATTCTCCAAATAGGGCATCTGTTCTCATGAAGATAGGGCACATTCATGAGAGACTAATGCCATGTGATGATGCAAGCAGAGAGGAAAGTGCTGCAGTTGAAAACCAAGCAGATCAAGGATGGCCACCAAACCAGTAACAGTTAAGGATGGGCAGGAAAAATCCTTCCTTAAAGTTTTCAGAAGTAACATGTTTCTGCTAACAGGTCAATGTGGGATTCCTAGGAAATAGAGCTCCAAGATAGTACACTTACATTACTTCAACCCAAGAAAGCTGGTACTTAGTTATGGCAACCCTAGGAATTTACCAAAACCATTATCAATCACATAGATCTATTTGGCATTTGTACAAATACTTCATACGACAGTGAGAGAATAAAATTTGTTTTCAAGTTAACATGAGGTATTCATCAAGATAAGATATATTTTGGCCCAAAACGTTCCTTGGCATGTTGAGAAATTGTTCAAATTTGCTGTCAGGAGAAGAGAAGTTGGCAAATGGAGGAAGGATGCACCCACGACAGTTCTTCAGTGCCAGACTTAGAAGGCAAGAAGACTGCTTCTCAGTGAGAGGGGAACTAAAGGAAGTCACCCAAACTTAATAGTGAATGGAAAAAATTATAGAGGAATATAAAGTCAAAAACTCAAGCAAAAGAAATGATACAAGACAGAAGTAAATTTAAGATAGAGAGAACCTTTATTTCTTGCAGCTCCACAACCTGTAATGCAAACAGTGCGAATAGTCCTTCCTCTCAGGTGTGCAAATAGGGGTTTCACGAAAACTCAATAGTGGACACTCAGGGAGTCTTAGAGAATCAGAAACTTGGCTACATTAAACAAAGACAAAAATGAAAGTACATTAGATCCAAGCTGATGGTGGCAGAAGCAGCAGTAGCAGCAGCAGGATTAGTGGCACTGCTAGATCACCTAAAGAAGGAAATGGACAGAAACAAAATAGAAAGATTCAGTGTGAAAATCCTGAGATCAGAGAGGCAACGTTTTCTTGGCTGAAAAGAGGCTTCTTTGCACTGCACACTGTACATGAAGAAAGATCTGTGATTCATGCTGTCCCCAGAGAGCAAGGCAGGAGCCACCTTGACACAGCCAAGCTGATGCTGCCACTGCAGGAGCCAGGAGCTGGGAGATCTGAGCAGGTAGGCACACATGGACCTGAAAGGCACCTGCCACAGCACCTAGGCTTTGCCTGGCTGAGCTAGAGCAAAAGGCATGGAGAGAATTCTCCCCAGGGGAACTCAAGTCAGAGATGTGCAGGCAAGCTCTGGTCCTTTCCTCCTTGAGTCTGGTGCCTCCCAGGACCAGCTGAAAGGGATTGAGAATTTGAAGGAGCAGGTGTAAAAATGGGCTGCTGGGAATAGATGCCCAGACCATAAGCCCAGGAAACATGTAAAGGTCGCTCCACAGGCAGCAGAGTGGGTGGGGAGAAGCTGACTAGCACACCCATAGTTGGAATTAAGGACAAGATTCAGAAAATCACCTCAATAGATGTAGAAAAGCTCTTGATTAAAAAGGAGAAACAATTCATTTCCAAAATAAAGGAGAAACCTGGAAAAAAAGGAACTTAGTTTCAATATTATAAAAGCCATATATGAGAAATTCAAAGCCAACATCACACTGAACAGAGATAAAAATGAACTGTCTTCTTCAAATATCAAGAACAAGAAAAGAATGTCTACTTTTGCCAATTTTATTCAATATATTTTTCTGAAAAAATGTCAGAACAATCAGGCAAAAGTAGGAAATTAAAAGGATACCATAAGAAAAATTCAAATTGTCCACATTACCTGGTGACATGATTCTATATTTAGAAGGCCCAAAAATTTTCACCAGAAGAATTCTAGAAGTAATAAATTTAGCAATGTAGCAGGATAAAAGATCAACACAAATAAATCAATATTGTCACTATACTCCAACATTGATGGCACTGATTTATAATTCAAGAAAATAATTTTTTTATAATAATGTAAAAAAGCCCCTGAGGATAAATCTACCAAATAGGATGTAAGATCTCTACAACAAAAACTATAGAACACTGAAAAAGAAATGGAAGAAGACCTCAGAAGAGGCAAAATAGTTCTGTGTTCTTGGATAGGCAGAATTAATATTGTCAAAGTGGCCATAACATCGACAATATCCAGGTTCAATGAATTCAATACAATCCCCTTCAAACTACAAATGATATTTCTTACAGTATTGAAAAACTAACCCTGAAATTCATTTGAGATGATGATGATGATAATAATAGTAATAATAATAATTATTATAATATAATATTATATTAATTATTATATTTATTAAATAATAATAATAATAATAATAATAATTATTATTATTATTATTATTATTTGGCAAAGCAATTCTGAGCAAGAAAAAGTAAGGTGAAAGCCAGCACAATGACCAATTTTATATTTTACTACAGAGATGAGTAGCAAAAACAGTATCTTATTGAACTGAAAATAGATATGAGGATTCTTGAATTGAATATACCACACAGAGACAACCCACCTGATACTTACATTCACCTGATACTGGACAACAGCACCAAAATACATGTTAAAGAGGACATTATGGTTTAAACAAATGGTGCTGGGGAAACAGGATAAGCATAGAAATACCAGGAAGGATGAGAGAAAGAAGGTACACTGACACAATGTTGGTGGGTTTGTAAATTATTATGACAACTCTGGAAAGCAATGTGCAGATTCTTGACAAGCCCAAGAGTGGAACTCATAGGACTCAGCTATTACGTTCCTCCCTGCTTATTCTATAAAACTACAAGTCAGCATACTATAGTGATACAATCACTTCAATGTTTCTAGCATTCACCATAAATACATTGTATGATCAACCCAGATGTCCACCAGCAGTTGAAATAATCAAGTGCACAGAATTAAAAGGTAACTGGATCTTTACTTCTGGAGCTATAGCACTGCTGAATGACTCAAAGCACGTAAATTTGTACATGTTAAATAAAAGAAGAATTGGAAATCTGAATCAACTAGAATCCTTATTGCAGAATGGACACAATGACAGGATTTCCACAGTACCTTCGTTGGAATTCTCATTTGGAACAGCACTGTTTGATGGCCAGAGGTCTCCTCTGGACCAAGGCCAGAGGCAACAGCCTGGGAAATGTGATAAAACAGAGTTAGCTGCTGACAATGTGCTGGCAAGAAAACATAGGGTCATCAATAGTAATTCAAATAACAGTTCAACCAGTTTTAATTGATAAGTGATCATTGTAAATATCTGGGGGTATAATTTGAGCTTTGAATTCAAGTATGTATTTATACCCTAATAGCATGCCCAGAAACTTAAATATTTCTTGTATGTTTTTTTTTCTGTCATTTTCAACAACAAGAGGTGATAAATAGGTCTGGGACACAAAGATAAATGCTGCATAATATCACTCTTTCGTGGAAACTGAAAAATTGATCATAGAAGGTGAGAGTAGAGTATTAGTTAGCAGAGCAGGGGAGACAATGTTACAATTGAATATTAGAAAAAAAGTTCTGATGTATTTTTGCAGTCTGTTAACAGAGTTAAAAACAGTAAAATCTGTGTCTCGGGATGTGGCTCATTTGGAGAATGCTTGCCTTGCATGTCTGAGGCATGGGGTTTGATTCCCAGCACCACATTTATATAAATAAATAAATAAAGGTCCATGAATAACTAATAAAAAATTTTAAAATAAATGTGTTTAATAAATTTTGAAGGAGGGATGTGAATGTTCTTAGATTTCACACTACTGAGTTTATTTTTCACCATTGGGGCAGCAAAGCACCTGAGTCAGATTGATCTTTAGGATAACAATGCAATGTGTGTGGTCTACAACCCAACACAATATTGTGTGGTCAAAAAGAATTACTGAGGCGGAATCATAGAAATCAGAGAAAACAGTGACCATAAGCAGAGGCTGTGGTTAAGTGGCTTTTGTTCAAATCCTACCTCAAAAATTAAATACCTGTTCAGTTAAATAAACCCCTTCTCAATTGTTGCAAAAAGTGTGGCATCTGATCCATGTAATGGTATAAGGCTGACAATGATCACATCCATGCATTCTTAAGCGGACTGGTGCTTCATATGGGTGCTAATGTGTCCTGACATTAAATAGTACACTTCATTAAATGTGTGGAAAAATAAGCTCAATCGTTGACAGTGTTTGAACAGAGAGGTGTCAAACAGAGGTCATCCTCCAGAGCAATGGGTAAAGAAAGTCTATTCCTCATTCTTTACAGATGGATATTTGTAAAGCTCATGGAGAATATCTGTGGCCTCCTATGACTCCATATCAGCCTAAAGGGATGGATGGAGCAGAGTCTGTCCACCACAATTTAGAGTTTAGGTGTTTGTAATTTGGAGATTTTATGTTTCTTGCCCAGATAAACAAGAATGATGAGCGGTGGATATGGGACAGGAATGTAGCTATTTACCTGGGACCAGAAATCCCTGAGCACTTGAGTCCTCTAGTGGATATCCTAGAACCAGGAAACCAGAACTCTTCTCAGTGCTTTTTGAATACTCCTTCCTTTAGGCCTCTTTGGCATGAGGTTTCAGTAGCAGACACCATGAGAAATGTTCAAGTTATAACCCCGGGCTCCTGTCTCTTCATTGCAATTACTGACTTAAAAATGATCATTTCATGTAAATGAAGCCTATCTGAAGGTCAAGGTGAAAAGGTTAAGAATGTAAGAATTAAGTTCTGTTTTCCTGCAACCTGAAACTCATGTAGAAGTCGAAAACAACTCCCGGAAATACCCACTAAATGTATGTTGAAATCTCCCCGATCATCTGGTTGCTCTACGAAAACAACCCCCCTCCCAGAATCCATGCAATGATTGGCTATGCTGTATGTGAAGTCCCTGCCCTCTCCAAGGAATGTATATAAGCTCTGCTTAAGCTGTTCCCGGGGTTCTCTGCTCTATTCAAGTGAGCTCTCAGCCCCACTCTGCTGGACCCCCCAATAAACACTTTGCTGTTGCATGAGACAGTCTCTTGGTGGTCTCTTCCTCTGACGCTCGCCAGACCTTTACAAAGGGTAGAGTCCACACTTGGAGCCATCCTCCCCCAGGGTCTTCTCACTTCCAGCTGTCTCCAAGTGATCCTTCCTGACGAGCAGTTGACCATCTAAATCATCAGAGTTCTCTGGGGCTCACCAACTGTTTCAGAACTTGGGACATTCTAAACCAACTGCCACTTGATGGCTGTGCCAAGAATGAAGTTTCCTTGAGCTTTTCCCTCCTGGATGGCCTGTTAGTGGGGATTAATCAGGGAAACAGATACTCTGGGCTGATGGTTTGATGTTTCCATGTCAGATGCTGGCCTGCCCCATGTCTGCAGTCTAAAATTCTGAGCCATAATCTGAGCAGTCAGACAAGGCCTGGTTGAAATATCATTTCTCCATATGCACCAGCTCTGATCATGCATATTCATGCTCCTGGCTTTCCAAGCCTCTTCCTAGACTCTGCATGGCCAGGGGCCAGAGACTTACCTGCCTAGATGGAACCACCACTAACTATAACGTGTGAACCTCAACCAATGGATCCTCCCTGAAACCACTGAGGCCCTCCTTTCCTCCATTATCAGACATCCACTCCACTGACCTCAAGGCACTGTCCTTTTTGCCTTCTTCCCAGTAGCCCCCAAACACCTGGGATCCTTTAGTTATCAACCAATTGGAAACGTTTTCTGAAATTTCAGTCCTCTTTTCTTTTACAAAGTCTTGATTTAGACTTCTCTAACGTTCTTTTTAAATATTCATATACATTGAGATGGGTTTGGTTTCTAATTGCCCTTTCATGGTATATATATCGCCTTACTTAGCATCCATATACTATGTCTCACTTTATTTCTTCATCTCATGAAAGCAAGGTGGTTGTCCTGCTCCTGTAATTCACTTTAAAGGCACACATGTTATTGGCATTAGGAATGGTTCATTTATCTAAATTTAGAAAAACATTTTCAGTAACCAGGTCAATAGAACAAGCAAATATATGAATTGAGTGATAAAACAATATCACCAAATATTTAAATCTCAGGAGAGAAGATTCAGTGTTGAAGATGAAAACATCAAGAGGAAAATATATTCAGTAAACATTAACTGCCCTTTGAAGAAACACACTTAAAAATATCACTGACAACATACCTTTCCCACAGCAGTTAAGATTTCCCATGGCCAACCAGGAACTCAAAACCTCCCTACTCTTCTCCAACTTTAACTTACACCAACTCACTCACTACACCAACTGAGTGGAAATGGAAGGTAAGATGTGCATTCCACATTACCATGGTGACTGGTCAACATGGAACTTTCATTGTGAGCACATGCCACATTCTGAGCTGCTACTATTAGAAAGTGTATTTTCATGTCCAAGTGTGTTGTTGAATAGTTTGTGTATTGCTTCAAAAACTGAAACCTAGAACTATATATTAATATTTGTTGTTAATAAAAATAAGTTAAATTAGAAAAAAAGGATTTACTTCAAAAATTATTTCATTGATCAAAAAATCATGGGATGAAAGGGATGCATAGCTATAGTTTTGAGAATCAAAGAAGATTCCATTTCTGGTTTGTAATTCTAAACCAACACATGTCTCAATCTTTCTGAACCTCCAAACATTTGTAGATAGAGAAAATTAAAATGTCTTTTTGATTCAGAATGAAAATGTATACAAAGTGTTATCTTTTAAGAGTTGAGGAAATTTTCAGGAAGGAGAAATTTTAAGATCAAATCCCCCTTATTTTAAATTTGAAAACAAAACTATTTTCTATTTAGTAGGATTTAATCCAATCATTTGAATTAATCTTCCTCTTCCATGACTCCTGCTGTGGAATCCATTTTTTTGCTTCTCATCCTAACCTGTCATCTCATACCACAAACACTCATGGTTGAACATGCACATGGTGAGGTCTATACAAACAATGTATGCAAAGTCTTCACATTGTAAAAGCTATCTATGCGAAACCCAAGGCCAACATTATAACTAAATGAGAAAAGGAGAAAGCATTCCCTCTAAGGACAGATAAAAGACAGGGATGCCCTCTTTGAAACTCTAGTCAGAGTAATCAGACAGATGAATGAAATTAAAGTGATTTGCATAGAATAAGAACTCAAATTATCACCCCTTGCTGAGGACATAGTTCTATATTTAGAAGATCCAAAAAATTCCTCCAGAAAGCTTCTAGAACCAATAAATAAATTCAGCAAATTAGGATATAAAATCAATACCCATGAATCAAATGCATTTCTATATATAAGCGATGAATCCACAGCAAGAGAAAGTAGGAAAACCTCCCCATTGACTCTAGCCTCAAATAAATAGAACACTTGGAAATCAATCTAAAAAAAGAGGTGCAAGACCTCTACAATGAAAACTATAGAACACTAAGAAAAAAAATTGAAAAAGATCTTAGAAGATGAAAAGATTTCTCATGGTCTCGGGTAGGTAGAATTAATAGATCCAAAAATGGCCATACTACCAAAACTTTTACAAAGATTTAATGCAATTCCTATTAAAATCCCAATGACATTCTTGTTTTTTAATTAAAAACACCAGGCAAAGTCTAATGCTCTCCCACATGGGGTCTTTCCCTTTGGGTCTCTCCTGACCCTCTTTTTGGCTTTGGCTTATGCTTTCCCTCAGGGAAGTCATTCCATGTGGACCTTCAGGACCTTCTTTTTGCTTGGGGCTTTTTCTATCTCCCAGGTTGCATCTGCATGGAAGGTTCTCAGGATATTCATCCTGGCCCCAGCAACTCAGGCAACTCAGGACAAGGCAACTCTGGGAACTCTGGACACACAGGTAACTCTGGACACATTGAAGAGCCATTTCCTCCTGGCACCCCACTGGAGCCCACAAGCCAGGTGGATAGCTGACAAGAGGAGACACCTGGGGTGCAATTGCTGTCACTGCTGTGGCTGCTGTTCCTGCTGATTCTGATTTCATTACTACAGGGGCTTGTAGAGATGTTTAGTATGGGAATCCGACTGGGATTGGCACTGAATGGGGCACAGACATTTTCACATGGGGTTGCAGTGCCTGGAGCCAAGGACCTGGGTGTCCTGGCACATAAAGCAAAGGTGCTGGGGCTGGCATCTGGGCCTCCAAATGTGGTATGCCCTGTGTTCCAGGTGCTACCACCTCTGCCTGCTCCTCTCCTTCCAGGGACCATGCCACAGCACCATGCTGTTGGGCTCCCATAACAGGTACAACCTTTGGGGGCAATGGATCTGTGAAGGCTGACCTCTCAGCCTGAGGTAGCCTCTCACGTAGCACTACACGCTCATCCATTGCCTGTTGAGACAATCTAAGTGAAGTGCACCTGAGTAGTAGCATCATCACGGTCCTCACACAGCCACCGCAGCTCAGAGGCCAAAGCCCAGCAAGCCGCCTCACCCTCCTCCAGTTGGTCCTGCAGCAGACAGGCACGATGCCCCTGCTGCTCCCGCTGCCTTGCCACCACTCGCATGCCCAGGGCAAGGGCACTTCAGGTGCATTCCCTCTTGAGGTCTCGAGGCACCTGAAAGTCCACCACCACAGTGCGAATCCACTCCTCTACCTTGTTCCAGGGACAAGAGCGAAAGGCCATGTAGAACTAGGGGCCACCACTGTTCAGGAGAGCTTCATTATTAATGAATCAGACCACCTCCTTGTGGAGAAAGCCACTGGCATGCTCGCCAAATACCACTCTCATGGCTCTTGCGGCCTTTATTTCTTAATTTCATGAAAACAAGGTGGATGTCCTCCCCTTGTTTATTTATTCACTTTTCTATTAAAATATTTATTTATTTTAATTTGTTATATGTGATGGCAGAATGCAATTCATTTCATATTAGATGTAGAGAGCACCATTTTTCAAGTCTCTGGTTGTACAAAAAGTATTTTCACACCATTCGTGTCTTCATATATGTACTTAGGGTAATGATGTCTAACTCATTCCACCATCATTTGTACCCCCATGCTCTCTCCATTCCCCTCCTTTCCCTTTGCCCTATCTAAAGTTCTTCCATTTCTCCCATGCCCTGCTATCATCATTATGAATCAGCATCCTCATATCAAATAAAGCTTTTGGCCTTTGATATTTTTCGATTGGCTTACTTCACTTAGAATTATATTCTCCTACTCCAACCATTTACTTGTAAATGCTATTATTTTATTCTCTTTTAGTTCTGAGTAATATTCCATTGTGTATATATATAAAAGTTTCTCTGTGTATTCATCTACCGAAGGGCATCTGGTTTTGTTCCACAATTTAGCTATTATAAATTGTGCTGCAATAAACATTGATGTGTCTGTGTTCCTGTAGTAAGCTGTTTTTCAGTCCTTTACATCTAGGCCAAGGAGTGGGATAGCATGGTCAAATGGTGGTTATGTTGTAAGTTTCCATGAACTCTCCATACTGACTTCTAGATTGGCTACACCAAATTACAGTCCCACAAGCAATGTGTGAGTGTGCCTTTTCCCCTACATCCTGGACAACTCTTAGTGTTGTTTGTAATCTTGATGGCTGCCATTCTGATGGGAGTGAGAATCTTAGAGTACTTTTGATTAGCATTATATCTCTACCAATGAATGATAGTCTTCATATAACTAGAAAAAGAAACCACAAATTTCATTTGTAAAAATAAGAGGCCTAGAATAGACAAAGCAATCCTCAGCAAGAAGAATGAAGCAGAAGGCAACACAATACCAGAATTTAAACTATACTATGGATCAATAGTAACAAAAACAGCATAGTGTTGGTACCAAAGGACACATGTGGAACAATAACACAAAAATAAAAGGCACAAAGATGAACCCACATCTAGATGATCATATGGTCCTCATCTTTAAGTTTATTGAGGTGAAAGATTTATACAATGAAAACTACAAAACCCTAAAGACAGAAATAGAAGAAGATCTTAGAAGGTGGAAAAATATAACTTCTTCATGGATAGGCAGAATTAACATCATCAAAATGGGGATATTACCCAAAGTTCTCTATAGGTTCAATGCAATGCCAATCAAAATCCCAATGGCATTTTTTCTAGAAATAGATAAAGCAATCATGAAATTCATATGGAAAAATAAAAGACCCAGAATAGCAAAAGAAACTCTAACCAGGAAGTGTGAATCAGGCAGTATAGCGATACCAGATTTCAAACTATACTACAGAGCAATAGTAACAAAAACAGCATGGTGCTGGTACCAAAACAGGCGGGTGGACCAATGATACAGAATAGAGGACACAGAGACTAATCCACAAAGTTACAACTATCTTATATTTGATTAAGGGGCTAAAAGCATGCAGTGGTGGAAGGATGGCATCTTCAACAAATGGTGCTGGGAAAACTGGAAATCCATATGCAACAAAATGAAACTGAATCTCCTTCTCTCGCCATGCACAAAAGTTAACTCAAAATGGATCAAGGAGCTTGATATCAAATCAGAGACTCTGTGTCTGATAGAAGAAAATGTTGGCTCTGATCCACATATTGTGGGGTCGGTCTCCAAATTTCTTAAGAGGACACCCATAGCACAAGAGTTAATAACAAGAATCAACAAATGGGACTTACTTAAACTAAAAAGATTTTTCTCAGCAAGAGAAACAATAAGAGAGGTAAATAGGAAACCTACATCCTGGGAACTAATTTTCACTCCTCTCACTTCAGATAGAGCCCTAACATCCAGAGTATAAAAGAACTCAAAAAATTAAGCAATAAGATAACAAATAACGCAATCAACAAATGGGCCAAGACCTGAACAAACACATCTCAGATGAGGACATACAATCAATCAACAAGTACATAAAAAAATGCTCACCATCTCTAGCAGTCAGAGTAATGCAAATCAAAACCACCCTAAGATACCATCTCACTCCAGTAAGATTTGCAGCTATTATGAAGTCAAACAACAACAAGTGCTGGCGAGGATGTGGGGAAAAGGGTACACTTGTACATTGCTGGTGGGACTGCAAATTTGTGCAGACAATTTGGAAAGCAGTATGGAGATTCCTGGGAAAGATGGGAATGGAACCACCATTTGATCCAGCTATTCCCCTTCTTGGACAATTCCCTAAAGACCTTAAAAGAGCGTACTATAGTGACACTGTTACAACAATGTTCATAGCAGCACAATTCACATTAGCTAGACTGTGGAACCAACCCAGATGCCCTTCAATAGATAAATGGATAAAAACATGTGGCATTTATACACAATGGAGTATACTCTGCACTAAATAATGACATGGAATTTGCATGGAAATGGATGGCACTAGGGCAGATTATGCTAAGTGAAGCTAGCCAATCCCTTCAAAATAAATGCCAAATGTCTTCATTGATATTAGGAGAGCAACTAAGAACAGAATAGAGAGGAAGAGCATGAGAAGAAGATCACCACTAAACAGGGACGAGAGGGGGGAGGAAAAGAGAGAGAGAAGGGAAATTGCATGATAAAGGAAGGAGACCCTCATTGTTATACAAAACTACATATAAGAGGAAGTGAGGGGAAAGGGAAAAATAAACAAGAGAGAGAAATGAATTACAGTAGATGGGGTAGGGAGAGAAGAAGAGAAGGGAGGTTAGGGGAGAGGAGGGAAGGGGAGGGGAGGGGGCATAGTAGAGGATAGGGAAGGCAGCAGAATATAACATACACTAGTATGGCAGTAGGTAAAAAATGGTTGTGTAACCGGTGTGAATCTGCAATAATATGTATATAGGGTTAAAATGGGAGTTCATAATCGGCTTGAATCAAATGTGTGAAATATGATATGTCAAGAGCTTTGTAATGTTTTGAACAACTAATAAAAAAAGTAAATTAAATAAAAGAACATGTATTACATGGAACTGTTTTTCTCATAAGCACTTAAGTGAGTGAATGCACCACATGGAAGCTATCACAGGCATATTGAGATACTCAGGACTGCAGCTTAACCCAGCTGATGCTCACTGTGGGTGGGGCCTGCACTTGGCTGCAGAATTGGGTTTCTGTTTAAACCCAGAGGTGCAGGAGTTGTACAAGACTCATATCCACATTAGAATACCAACAATATCCTCGGGCGAAAAGGTAGACTCTGCCTTACAGCTGAATAAGAGTTGCAGAACATGGGGTGACTGGAGGACATCAGTGGCCAGCGTACCTGTTCCCTCAGCGACCATGGATAACTTAGTACCACCGGGCAGAAGGTAAGAAAACCAAGGCAGCAACACCTGGCCTTGACTCAGGGGACCAGAGGCCATGGCCTACAATCAGCACCCTTCTGACCCAGGAGGTGGGTGGCAGGAGGCATTAACAGCAGTGGCTCTGTCAATATTCAGAGCCCTGACTGGGCTGCAGCTCCTGGATGGCAGATATGTAGGTATGCAAGGCTTGTCCCCAGCACTGAGCTCTGGCAAATTTGTCTATGGAGCAAACCACCTAATTGCTATACTTATTCACTTGTGTGCACAAATCAAGAAAAGGACAGTTAAAATGCACATGCGGTGTGATCTCTTAGCATAATGATCAAACGAGGAGAACAGCAGGTCTCCTACAAAAAGAGGTTTTTGTAGATGTTAGAATCACCTAGTGATTGCAGGAGACAGGACACAGAAGGACTAGGCTGCAGAGAGAGCCACTGTCTCAATGGGGTCTCAAGAGGCACACACTGGCTGGTCAGTTTGCTTCCTAGTCACTGTGCTTAGAAACATTTGACTAATCAAAGGCTGTGATTACAATTTTAAGAGTAACTGCTCTGGCTGTTAGGGACCATTGTGTCTTTTATTAAAAGCATTGTTCTGGGCGCTTCTGACAGACACTAGGGCATTTTAGTGCTTCCTGGAAGGCGGCCACTGCCTCCTCAGACTTGAGCATCTGAACTACCAACTGACCAGAGTTCCAGCCAGGGTGACCCTCACCGTGAAGGTAAGAATCAAACTGCATGTCCAGCAATGGCTCCTGAGTGGACCACAGAAAGACGCAGTTAGGAACACAGTCCAAAAACAAAAGACAACATTTTTCAAAATATTTTTTACAGCAGCATAACTAATTTACAAAAAGCTACAAAAATCATATTTACCAGGACACGTCTGTTAAATAAAAACATCATGTTAGTGTGCATTTAGGCAGGGCTATGTACAAGGATTCTGGTTCTTGTTCTCCTTAGAACAATAGCCCATGCCCAATGGGGCTCACCATGGCAGGGCTGCAGGGAGGATAGCAGAGGCAAAACAGACCCTCCACACAGTGGCACCCTGCCCACCCTGTTTCCCCTAAAACTTACCCCGGCATCATGCAATATTCCTGGAAGCCCCTGGAGGCCGGTGGGAAACAGGGCTCAGACTTCCCAGTCAGGGTGAGCAGCGATGACTCCTTTCAGCAGAGCATTCAAGCAGAAATAGAACTATTTCTGAATGAGAAAAGACAACATGAAAACCAAAAGTGTGACAGGTCTGTGGATACGAAAACAAAGTCAAATGAAAATTCTCCCCAATCCACACTGAAACCCACCCAGAAGCCCCCTGTCATGGTGCTGCTAGCCACAGTCTGATGGAGCCTGTTAGGAGTTTTTCTTTCATGAACTTTCAGATCAGAAAAGATTAGCACAGCACCCAGCAGCCTCAGGCCTAAGATTACCACAGAGCTGAGAACCTGGGCGGCACAAGGTCTGCTGTCCCCAAGCCCCAGGCAGCACAGTGTAGGGGCGCGGGCAATAGGAACTGCAGGGCTGAAGGGAGGGGCAGCAGCTCCAGGTTCCTGGAGCCCCAGCACAAGGTCTTGACTCCAGCAGCAATGATGGCATCCAAGAGGCCATCTAGCTGTGTCAGTTGGAGAAAACCAGGAAGGAGTACAGCAACAAGAGGCCAGCTCATCAAGAAGGGGCTGAAAGTTGCCAGCAGCCTGGGTAGCTCACTAAAAAGTGTCTTCCCTGAAGCCCCCAGGAGAACACGCAGCAAGAGGAACTCAGCAGTCTCTAGGGACACAGACCTCATCCCAAGGGGCTTGGACTCTTACCACCTCTCCAAGCCACCAAATTATGCCACAGCTGCTGCACCTCCAGGAAACACCACCACCAGGAGGGAGCCTATGGAAGTGACCTTGGTGGGGCAGACACTTCTGTTGAGTTGATGTGCACTGAAGCAATCCGGAGTGTTTCCAAGACCACCCTGGAAGGCAGCAATGGGCCTGCATCTGTGAGCACACGCTTCTGCTCCTCCAGTGTGCCTTCCCACTCTAATGAGAACAGCAGCTCTTTGGATAATTAGGACAGCATAGAACAGAAGATCCAGGTGTTTTTGGCTCTGAAAACACAGTCAGGAAGCCTGCTGCTGAACTTGCAGAGATGCCTTCCCACACCTCCCTGGCCTCTCCTTCCATGTCCACTTACATCATCCCTTAAGGCTCTTTGATCATGTTCAGTAACAGGTGGGGGAGGGGATACTTGGCCCCTTCCCTGGATGGAGCATGCACAGCCTCCTTGAGGAGACTCTGCAGAGTGCTCTACAATCTAACTTGCCTCAGAGCCTAAGGTTTGATCATGGGCCTGAACTTGCTTAAGTGAAAGGATCCTCTTTGCTTAAGGGATATTTACACACCTACCTTCCAGAGATCCCTTCTAAGGTACTTGCACCTCAGCTTTGTTTCTTGTGTGATTTTCAGCCCTACAAAATCTACTCAGTTTGATACCTGAGGCCAGGTTCCTCCAGGACCTTTCTTAGGTGAGTCTTGTTCTATGTCCTGGGCTTCTTTGAATGTCCTGGAGAGACCCAAAGATTCAGCCCTCAGACTCAGGTTACAGTCCAGGGCATAGGATGAACTTTCTGACTTCCAGTTCAATGCCTGACTCTTAATCTTCTGTCCTGAACCGCCACCCTAGCCTTTTCTTTGTCTTTTCTGGGCAACTCTATCCTCTGACCTGGAGTAGTACCTCTGCTGCTATTTGTTGATAGAGGAGGCCAAGAGCTTGCCATTTCTTCTAGATGATACCAAAAGCCTCTGTCACCTGAAATAATGTGAACAGGAGTACTGCCTCGCTGTGCCAGCTGCACCCTGTCCTGCACAGCACAGAGAGGCAGCTTTTGTCCCATGCATGGAGGGACACTGGTGTATTTCCTGTAACTGAGTCTTAGTATGAAAATCTGTCTCTAAGCCTTGTGTTTTAATAGAAAGTGGAGCCTATTGAATAAACTATAGCTATTCTTTAATGTGTCCAGCCTACAGAAACTTTTGTGACACATTTTGGTGCATTTACCACCTTCACATTTTATGCTGGAATCAAGACTGATGCTTTCCTCTGCTCCAATAGCAATAGTAGAAATGTCATCAGAACAGCTGTTGCTCTGGCACAGCAGTTCAACTGTGTGTATATCACCATCACCATCACCATCACCATCTTCTTCCTCCTCCTCATTATAACCTCTGCTACAACTATTTTACTCCACCGTGCACATTTGCAGTGCATAGTGGAGAATTTCCCCATCAACTCAGTGTGTACTTTCTTCAAACTGGGGACTTCCTTCCCATATCAAAGGGGGAAGTGTTCTCCCACCACACATAAAAGCAACCATTTGTTGATCCAATTTTCCACATTTCTCCAGAGGAAGGTCAAGACCCCAAGAATCATCTCACTCACTGAGATCTAGGTGAAACTTTTTTCAATTAATGAGACCCTTTCTGTTATTATATCATTTAATTTGAAAACAAAATTAGAAAGCTATACATGTAGATATAGTTGAGGCCCAAGGATACTCTATTGACAGGATAACTGAGAACATTTCTTTCAAACTAAGAAAATTATGCTAAACATAGGTATTGCTTTTGTTGTAGCAGGATTTTAAAAGGTCATCTAGGGTCGGGGGAGGGCATGAGGCCAGGATGGGAGGCACAGCTGGGCACACACTTTATAACGGTGCACACAAATACATATATGCACACACTCAGATGAACAGTGATGTTTTTATTATATGCATAGCCTAGAAGAGGGTCCCTATGTCATGAGTAGATGGTTTTATGTTACAGGGACCTCGTCCTAGTTCTAGAGCCATCCCCAGGATGTGTACAAGAAGACCTATAGCCAACTTCTTTGTCTTGTCCACTCTGTGATGAGTGTGTAATTTCTCTAGTTGCCTCACTAGACTTGAGGCTGGTGTGACATCCAGATTCTGGGAGGAGAAACTTACCTATGCAGTAAGTATAAACGTCGTTAACACAGCCTTAATAAGTTATGTCCTCTGACCTATTCACTTGGGCCAAGGGGTGGAGAATCACCACCCTTAGAATCCAGGATTTTTGATGAAAAGAACCTTTTTAATTTAGATCCATAGTATTTATTGTTGCTTAATATAAATCATAGTGCTCTGAAGTCTTATTAAGAAAGTAAGGCACTAACCAGATAGATTTGGGCCTATTTTTCTTTTAATATACACAGTGTCTCTGGTTCAATTTTTAGGTCCTTGATTCAATTTGGGTTGAGTTTTTTGCATGGTGAGAGAGAGGGGTTTAATTTTATTTTAATGTATATAAATTTCCAATTTTCCCATCATTATTTTTTGAAGAGGATATCATTTTCTCCAATGTACATTTTTTATGCTTTTTGTCAAATATAAGAGAGATCTAATTATGGGCATTGTTCTCTGTGTTATCTATTCTATACCATTACTCTACAAGTCTATTTTGTTGCCAATACCATACTGTTTTTTGTTATTATTGATTTGTAGCATAGTTTAAGGTCTAGTATAGAGATGCCACCTAATTCACTCTTCTTGCTAAAAATTGCTTTAGCTATCTTGGGTCTCTTATTTTGTCAGATAAATTTCATGACTGCTTTTTCTATTTCTCTGAGAAATGTCATTGGGATTTTGATTGAGATTACATTAAATCTGTATAGTTCTTTTGGTAGTGTGGTCATTTTGACAATATTAATTCTGCCTATTTAAGAAAAAAAATAGATCTTTCCATATTCTCATGTCATCTTTTATCTTTTTTCCATAGGGTTCTGTAGATTTCATTGGAGAGATCTTTCAGCTATTGTTAGGTTGATTCCCCAGGATTTTATAATTTTTATACTATTCAAAGTTAGTAGTTTTTCTCATTTCCTTTGCAGAAGATTTTTTATTGATATTCAGAAATGCCTTTGATTTATGGGTGTTGATTTTGTATCCTGCTACTTTACTGACTTCATTTACTAGTTCTAGCAGTTTCCTGATGGAATATGTCGAGTCTTTTAGGTATAGGATTATATTGTCTGCAAATAGTGCTAATTTGTGTTCTTCCTTACTTATCCATATCCCTTTAATTTATTTTATTTGTCTAATTGGTCTGGCCAGTGTTTCAAGAAATATGTTAAATAGAAGTTGTGGAAACGGGCACCCCTGTCTTTTTCCAGTTTTTAGAGGAAATGCTTCCATTTTCTGCCTTGGTGTCCTAGAATGGTGCTCCCCAATCTTGTGGCCATTGGCCATGTAATTCATCAAATTGACAAACTCAGCTTTTTCTGTCACAGTATCTATATGCCAAAATATCATGTGCATGAAGCTACTGAATTAGGCAGGATAGACATGGAACATTTCCATAATCACAAAAATTATTGAATGATGATGCTCTATAAATCACCAGGAGCAAATATTATGGATAATATGACCTATTTGGAGTTCAAATCTAGTACCTTTCAACAAATACTTTGCTAACTGTGTTTCAATATAAATTTTTTGTTAAAAAGAATAAATGAATAAATAAAATAGAATGGTGTGCATACAGCTATCAGGAGCTACATTTATGAATTCTGTTCTCGAGCATCCACCAGGTTTTACCTGGCCTCTTCCAATCACAGGATTTCAAGCACCTCTCTTGAAGGCCCCCTCCCATTCTGGTAAAGGCCATTGACTCTTATGGTGTCCTTTGACAGAATCCCTCTTACCTTCTAGGCTAATGAGGAAACTAGCCAATCAATAAACCACTAACCCCGCCACTCCAGATAATTATTGTGCATGGGAATTCATAGTCATCCTAGGAGTATGAAGCTGCTGGCATTGGTACCACACTTAGAAAATTAGTAATTTTCTGTTTTTATAACAGGTCCTAGTAGAACATGACTCAAGCCCACTTAGTTATAAGCTGGGAATGCTGCTGAAATAAGCCAAAAGCAACCACCACCAGCAACAATAACAATAACATAAAGCCCTCTACATTAATGTGGGGATTTTTCTCTAAAAAAGACCTTGAATTTTTAAAAATTATCACATCTCCATATAGCTTCTGCCCAATAAACCCCTCAATGATAAACAGTTTTTTCAAAGAATATTTTCTGAAATATTTTTTGAGGAAGTAAAGAGCAACCCACTTGGGAACAGTACAGAATGTGAGCACTTTTTTGCTAGATTATAACATAAAATTCTAATGAAGCTGTGGCAAAGACGAAGACCCTTCACAGACTTCAAGAACAGACAGGAGATTTCCTCCTGCTGACATGGTCTCAAGTCAGAGCTGCACCCAACTTGGATTCTCCTGAGGCAAAGAAGGCCCACAAGGTCATTGAACTAGCTGTTCTGTCACAAGGGGGGAATATATATCATAAATTACCAAATAATACATCTAATAAAACTAATAATTACAAAATGCTATCTTTGACATAGTTTAATTAAATTTAATTTTGAATGAAAGTGTTTAATCTTTAATACACCATATTTATCTTATTGCTGATAGATGAGATTTTACTACCAGAAAGTGATAACTTAATGATCGCTGTTAAAGAATGCAAGTCCAAGGAGACTTCAAGCATCAATTATTTATAAGCAGACTTGCTGCTGTGTCCCCATGTAAAGGTAGCAAAACTCCTGTCATGAGGTTGATGCACCCCTGCATCACCTGACCACAATGATCTCATCTGAAAGAGACCAGAAGTATGGCACAACCTTGAACCTCAAGAAATCTTAGAGAGGTAAGGCCACAATAATGTCTTAGAGTCAAGTTCATGGAATACTGCCTTCATAGCATACATTAAGAGTGCGTGAGTGGCAACACACTATCCCATGCTAGGTTGTGTGAACAGCAAACTACTTACCCCTTAGGCACAACCCTGGGCATGAGGCTATGTGTTTAATTCCCTGCTCTTACTCCATTGCTCACTCCTTGATTGGTCACTGCAGAAATTGCATTGGTGGCTGCCTGTAATCTGATAAGCTACTGCCTGAGTATATATACATGGTAACTTCACAATAAAATGAGACCTGCTTCCTGCTTGATGTCCAGAGGTCTTGATTAGTGACTTCACAGACACAGCCTCTTCTACAATTTTTTGTGAAACCCCTTGCTGGACCAGAAAGAGCCCACATAAACATCAGTACATAGCATTTGTCTTTTTTTTTTTTTTTTGAAGGTTCAAAAAAAATTCTTGTAATGTGACTCTCCTGACCTCTAATGAATGTCAGTATGTTTAGCATTTCCATCACCACAGGTTCAATATTTGGATATTTACTCACTTTCTCTTTGTACCAGAGAAGGTTATTCTTCCATTAGAAATGACTGAGTAATTTTTGCTTTTCTTTAAGCATTTATTAGGGTGGAGATAATGAAAAGAACTTTCTGTATCCTGCCATTTTCTAAGAATGACAGTTCCTTCATACTATTTTAAGCAGGATTCAGCTTGTACATGAGTTCCTTTTTTTCTTTTAATCTATGCAGAAGGTTTTACTTTTCTTCACACTGCTTTTCACATCATACCTACAAGTCAACTGATGGAGCTATGCTGAGTAAGAAAAAAATACCAATAAATTGATGATAGGTAGGCCTACTTACATCTTCTATGGAGGTTGTAACAACTGAGTTGTTGCCTCAGATTATTGGGAGAAAATAAATTCAGTGTAAACTCACTAAGCTTGTAATACTTTAGCCTAAATTCAATCTCCACAGAGAATTTTAGGTGCTCCAAGGCATCTATTTACCACAGGATTCTGCAAAGTAACCATGGATCCACTAGCAACAGCATAAACCAGGGGATCATCCCAAAATTTATCTGGGACCAAACCAAACCAGTAACTGTTTCTCTTCTGCAGGATTCAACACCCTCATCATGAGAGTCATATTCACTAATGAAAAAAAAAATCTAGTACAATTTTCAACTGCATTGACCATATGCAACTTTGCTTTGATTTTGATCAAAGTATTAATATAATCACTAATGAAACATTTTAACTAGAAAAAAATCATGATATACACTTTTAAAAATATTTATTTTCTAAATGTTTATTTTCTAGATGTAGGTGGACACAATATCTTTATTTAATTTATATGTGACACTGAGGTTTTAACCCAGTGCCTCACATGTGCTAGTTGATCACTCTACCTCTGAGGAAAAATCCCAGTCTCTCATGATATTCACTTTGATGTCTACGTTTTTGTTTAAAAGAGTGTTTTGATTCTTCCATGTTGTTCTGTGGATAAGCAGTTTACTTATTTTATTTATTCTATTTATTTATTTCCTTTGCACCTGCAATGAAACCCAGGGGCACTTAATCACTGAGCCACATCCCTAGCCCTTTTATCTTTTTTTTTTTTTATTTTGAGACAGAATCTCCCTAAATTTCTTAGGACATTTCTGAGTGGCTGAGGCTGGATTTGAATTATGATCCTCCTGCCTGAGCTTCCCAAGCTTCTGGGATTACAGGCATTATTTTCATTATGTTTAAATAATTTGACATTTTATGAATATTTAAAAAAACGTGCTGAACATTTGGAATCTTTAGTTGTAGGCACATTTTTAAATGGGCACAAACACCGGTAGGATTAACTTGTGCTTGTGTTCTATTCTCTATATACAACAATATATCATATGATTCAAAATTACTAGAAGAATGTAAATGTGATAAACAAAATGAGAAATGATAAGTATTTGAGGAGGCAAAATGATTATTACACCATTATTATAAATATATATGTGTCAAATTACTATATTGTATGATAAAGATATACTTGTGTCAGACTGGAGTGGTGGCTCAGTGATAAGCACTTTCCTTGCATGTGTAAGGCACTGTGTGCAATCCTCAACATGACATAAAATAAATAAGGATATAACAATTTTCTACAACTAAACAAAGAAATTAAAAAGATATATGTGTAAATTAAATTGTAAAGTTATGAATAGTTGCACATATATATCAAAGTATTTTCCCCAAGATATGTATTAATTCAAAAGAAAAATATAGTAACTTTATAGTGGATAGACCCTTTAGACATCAACTTAACTAAGTGATCAAGGTCATCACCACCAGTAATCAAACATGTTGAAGACATGAGCCTCTTGATATGGTGAGCTGAGAAGGAGCCACCACCATTTCTGTGGTATTGCCAAAACTGCAGAGCCTCCCTCTGATCTTGAGAAAACACAAGGAAACCCACAGTTCTACAAAACACTTGTTCCTCAGTGCTGTCAAGATCATGAAAGATGAGTATAGGCTGAGGGAATGTCACCAATGTTAAGGTCTGTAAACAAGTCGGGATGGCGCCTGGCATTTTGCCAGAGGGAGTGATTTGTGAGGTGGCGCCAGTGAGGCATTAACTGTGGAGATTTCTTATTGGTTGACTGCTGTATCTAGTTTATGTTAATTAAGATAAGCTGTGTGGAATGTATATATACCCCTCCTGTCCTACAATAAATGGCTCCGACTCCTGCTGTATCAATCTACACAAGTTGTTCGTCACCCCCTGGTTATTTTGCTGCAGCCGGACTGTGGCAACGAATCGATCAGGGACAAAAAAGAGAAATAACAACTAAATGCAGTGTGGGGTCCAGAATGGGGTGATGGAAAAAAGAAAGGATCTTGGTAGAAAAATGGGAAATTCCAATAAGAGCTGTTTTGTTTTGTTTTAGGTACTGGGGATCTAAGTCAGGACTGCTTTACCATTGAGCTACATCCCCAGCCCTTTTTTATTTTCATTTTTTTTTAAATTTTGAGACTGCGTCTCATTAAATTGCTTAGGGCCTTGGTAATTTGCTAAGGCAGGCCTCGAATTCCCTATCCTCCTGTCTCAGCCTCCTGAGCTGCTGGGATTACGGACATGCACCACTGTACCCAGCATCCAATAAGATGTGAAGTTCAGGTGATAGTACTGAACTAAGGATAAGTTCTCAGGGTTGATCATTTACTAGGGTTATGTAAGATCTGAATATTAGGGAAGGCTAGGTGAGGGGTGTACTGAAGCTATCTGTTCTATTTTTGGCAACTTTTCTGTAAATCTAAAATTAGATCAAAATAAAAGTTTTAAAAAGTTGCCACATTGAAAATTTAGGGCAGATGCCTGGAAGGCCTCATGGGAAATTTCACTGCTCTGCCTGTCTTTGGATTTGAGATTGGGAGACCTCCTGTCCTCAGAGCATTAACGCACCCACAAAGATTTATTCAGTCATTCTGGCCTATGGTTGGCCAAATGGCTTATACCTTTAAAACAGACAGGCCCCCCCACCTCCTCTGCAGTATGGAGCCCTGAGCCCCCCACCCCACCTTGGGATTCTCATTCTGGCTGGCAGAGGCTGCGAGGTGAGGCTGCAGCAGTCTGGGGAAGGCTTGGCAGGTGAGTGAGAGGGTGCTCCAGAGGGAGGGAGGCTCAGACAGTGGATAGCTGCAGAGTGGGGCTTAGCAGAGGCGAGGGGAAAAGGGAGGGGGGCTCTCCTTCCCAAGGGGCCCTTTCATGTTGAAATCAGCCATCATGAATGCTGGGGGCCCAGGAGCCCAGGCGTGGGAAATTTGAGAGCCCCCTTATGTCCCCTCATGTGACAGTGCCTTCTGTGGCTCTCAGCCGGCCAGCCAGGATGCATTAGGAGAAGTGTTGGTGTGCACCTGGGGCGGGGGAGGGTCCCATCAAGACGTTGACCCACTCAGAGAAGGGAGATTTGAGGAAGGAAGTTCTAGACTCTCCTGGTGCTGGACGGGAGGGTGGAGTGGGCACCCTGTGGGCTTCAGGATCAAGGGTTGGGCAATTGGCGAGAATCCAAGAGAAGGCTCTGGTCCCAACTCTCTCCAATGCCCTGAGTAGCCTGCTTCTCGCCAGCTCTGAAGGTGCAGAAACTGCTGACAAACCTCCGGGGACAAGGAGCTCACTCTATCCTGGGAGAGCGTAGGGTCCAGGCATTGATTCCACCTCTGGATTCAGTTTTCATTCCCTGCCAGGAAATCTGAGACATTGGACAGGGGAGGCTGTGGCCCCATCTTCCCTGGTACACTCTCAGCCCAGGAGTGACCCCTGCTGTCCGGACAACCCTGGAGGCAGAGGACCATGCTGGCTAGCTGTGCACAGATTGTGCTGGGTGGCCTGCCAGCCCACTCCCCACCCCGCATTCTGTGTTGCTCTCCGCTGGCCCCCAAGGTCCTCTTCAAATGTACTGCCACAGGAGGGAGGTGGGTGAGGCCAACATCTGGACCAAGGGAACATCGTTGGCCCTCACAGCTGGAACTATCAGCAGCCAATGTTTACCCAGACATTATTTGCCTTTGTAAGTTCCTGGCCCCCAACATGCCCCCTTCCGAGGAGAGGGTCCTGAGCCTCCTCCCCACGACTGGGCAGGGACGGACCCGAGAGTGCCGTGGCTGGCTGGAGTTCAGATCCTCCCAGCAGCTTCAGCTGCCTGAGAGAAGAAAGGGCTAGCCAGCTGGGCTGTCTGTGCCGAGGTGTGGGCACAAGTAGGTCAAGGCCATGGAGAAAGTGTGAGTGGACCCTGGACACAGCGTGGTGCAGAGAGAAGGGGCAGACCCCTGGAATGTTCCAGAACCTTGCTGGCTGACCTTGGGTCAGTCTGTTCCTCTGTATCATGTGCCACCATATGGGAATATTTCCTTGCCATCTGATTGAAAATAGTCTCTGTTTTAGTCAGCTATTTTGCTGCACGATGGAAGGACCCAACCAGAACAATTGTAGAGAGGGAAAAGTTGCCTTGGGGGCTCAGGGTTTTAGAGGTCTCAATGCACAGACAGCAGGCTCCATTCCTCAAGGTTTGAGGTGAGCTGAACCTCATGGCGGAAGAGTGTGGTGGAGGGAAGGGGCTCACATGATGATCAGGAAGCAGAGGGAGGCTCCACTTGCCAAATACAAATATATATCCCAAATAATTGGCCCATGACCCTCCTCCCCAGCCACACCCCACCACTTCAGTCACCACTCAGTCAATCACTATCAGGGGATTAATTCACTGAGGGGTTAAGACTCTCACAACCCCATCATTTGTCCTCCGAACCCTCTTGCATTGTCTCACAGCTAAGTTTTTTGGGGACCCCTCACATCCAAACCAGAACAGCCTCCTGCCACACCTATCCCCTCCCGTGCCTGTTTGCCCTTTGTAGCATATGTTCCAACATGCACCCCTCTGCTGGAGCACGACGACCAGGAGGGCAGGCAGGACCTCACTTTACTGTCACTTCTCCCTGGCATCCAACCAATCTTCCACAGCTCTTCCCTAGCTTGCCCCTCTCATTCCATCTGCTTCAAGTGACATTGTGGATTGGGGTCAGAGAAGGACAGACCATGTTCTGTGGTGCAGGCTCTGGCCAGAGGAGTTTTCTCCTGGAGCACAGCGAGTCCCAGGTGGGCACTAGGGTGGGAAAGACTATTATGCCTTCATGATAATAGAGTTTGCATTCACATGAGGAACGAGATTCAGAGATGTTCACTAACTTACCTAAGGTCACACAGCCCCAAAGTTACAGAACCAAGATATTAGCGCTGGTTCAAGGTTTTCTCTTTACTCTGCTGTCTTCTGTAAAAGATGTTAAAAGTTCTCATTTAATTTCCCAGGACACTTGTGTCCCACACTCCATTGTATCTATACATTCTTTCTATATCATTGCATCCTCAACCCCAACCTTGTTGATGAGCACAGAAGACAACATGAGCCTGATTTCACAGACCAGAGAGGAGCCTGTAGTCACACAGCCAGTAAATGGCAACATCTGAACTAAGCTCAGGTCAGCCTCATGTTGGCACATTGCCCTTAACCTTCTTCCAGGCTGGGACTAAGCTTTCAGGTCTCATTGGCTGACACGGGGCTCCTGACCTCCCAGCCTGCATTAACACACCGTGCTAGAAGCTTCCCAGGGACCTCACCCTGGACAGAACCTGCTCCATTTACCCCATCCATAGCGTCATTTCAAAAACCCCTGTTGGCCCTTCAGTGAAGAGGCAAAGGGTGTCCAGTCTGCCAGGGCCCAGGAAACAAGGTAAACCTTAGGCTACTACGGAGCACCTACAAAATACTCAGACTCAAGGCAGCTGCAACTTGACTCTTGCTGAAAGCCAAGAATCAACCCAAAGAATATTTACTGCATCTCTGCAATATGCCTGACATTCCATGAAATCATTTTCTTTTGTTATTTTGTGGAATTGGGGATCAAACCCACTGGTGCCTTTATCACTGAGCCTTATAACCCTGGCCCTTTATAATTTTTTATTTTTATTTTTTATTTTGAGGATCTCAGTAAGTTGCCCAAGCTCACCTGAAGCTTTTGATCCTCCTACCTCAGCCTCTTGATTCACTGGGATTACCAGGAATGTGTTTTTTTGAATATGAAATACGTTTATGAAAAGACATGAATTAGTCCAGTGCTTGCTATGTGGGATATAGTCACCGCATACAATCCATGGGAATCTTTATAGAGTCTTGCAAGAGGGGCTACAGATATCACCCCCATTTTGCAAATAGGTAGAGTGAGACTCAGAAGAGCCAAGCCACATGTCCAGGATCTCCAAGGTAGCAAGTGGCAGGGCAGGGAATAGAACCCAGGTTTTCCCAACAAAAAGTCTATGTCCTTCAGGCCTATAATCCCAGCAGCTTTGGAGGCTAAGGCAGCACGATTGCAAGTTCAAAGCCAGCCTCAGCAACTTAGCAAGATGCTAAGCAAATTAGCAAGACCCTATCTCTAAATAAAATATAAGAAGAGCTAGGAATGTGGCTCAATAATTGAGTGCCCCTGAGTCTAATCCCCAGTTCTTAAGCCATGTGCTGTCTGTCCCTTCCTATGAGCAGAGGGCCCTGCACTTCAGCCTCACCTCCTCAGACATGCTTTTAGGAGCACATCCTACTTCCCCATGTCTGGACATGCTCACTTGAAAAGTGGGAGGAACCCTGGGAAGGCTCCTAAGCAGGCCTCCGGCTATGGTGATGGACCCAGGATGCCCACCCTTGTCACACCAAGTTCAACCAACAGGTCCCACTCACTGTCCTCCAAAGCAAAGGCAGTCTGTGTAGAAAGGAGTCCCCTTCATGATGGTCCCTCAGAGCTCCCAGGGGCTGTCTGGTGGCACCTAGGAGGGGGCTGGGGGGCTGTCCCTCCCTCTGGGTATTTGGGAGCCGGTGCCCAGGAAGCCTCCAGAGGATGATGATGTGGAACTGGAGCCACTGGCCCTTCCCTGTACATGATGAGCAGGGAGTGTGTTGATGGATATGCTGATTTCACTATCGCATAAACCATTACCATCTAGAATTTGGCAGCCTTCTGGGTGAGAAGGGGAGGGGAGGGAATTTACTAACTTCCTCATGTGTGTGGTGGCATCCTTTACTCTTGAATGAAGGCCAGGGACCTGATTCACTCCTGGAGGCCTGAGGATAGAGGCACCGCACTCTCTGGGTCTCTCCCTCCCGTCCACCCTCCTCCTTCAGAGGTCTTGCCCTTGGCCAGGGCTTCCCCCCCCACTTCTGGGGGTGCCAGGATGATGGGAACCCAGCTGTCTACCTTCCCCATGACTCCACACTTCCCCATCTCATGGTCATGTTCAGGGAGCAAGAAATGGACATCTTGGTGTGGTAGGGGTGAGGTGCAGGCACCTCTAGGCCAAGAGGGAAGAGAATCCAGAGGGCTTCCTGGAGAGGGAGGCTAGGGGTCCTTGCCAAGGGGCTAGTTGGGGGCGGGGAACAGCCTGGACAAAGGCTGAGAGGTGGGGCCACCAGCAGATGTGAGGGGCTGGGCAGGTGGAGAGGAAGGGGAGGGACGGGTGGATGCTTCTAGAACAGTCCTCCCCGAGTGTCAGCCCCTGTCCTCTCTACTCATGCCCACTGATAAGTCCTGGGCAAGGGCGACGGGGTGAGGAGAAATGCCCGAGGCTCACTCATTGCCCAGGGCCCTGGCTGGGAAACCAGCTAGGAGGGCAGGACAGCAGGTTCCCCCCGAGCACTGTCCTGGTTGACAAAGGCAGGCTGGGGGCAGGAGGGACTGGAGAGGGTGACATTCTCCCTCGAGGCCGCCCATGGCCTGCTACCCCAGCGCTCAGGGGACAAAGGACAGCTGTTCAAACACTGATCAGGGAGTGGGGCTCCATGAGGTGGGGTGCTGGGAGGTGGGGAGGCCACCGTCACTGGGTGCGCTACGCCCCGTGGGTTTGGCCCGTGCTGGATGGGCACCTGCTGGGAGTGTGGGACATGGGGCAGAACGAGGGTCTGTCCACCTGTGTGCACGTAAGTGGGCTCCTGAGTAAGACAGAACGGGTGTGGGGGGGGGGCAGTGCATGCATCATGGGGCGGGTGCACATGGTCTGCGCATGTGCAGGTGAACTGACCCTGCCAGTCCCTTCTGCTTGGGCAGTAATGCTGGTGCAGGGGTGTGACATCCACGCTAGTGAGCGTGCGCTGTCCCACACACATGCATGTGTGTGTGCATGCTGCACTAGGAGGACAGTGTGAGAGGCCGACACGGTGGAGGCCCGAGGCTGGCTTCAGTCCTGGAGCCCACGAATCCCCAGGGCATTGTCCCTTTCAGTGCCCAGCGAGTCCCCAGGCCCAGCACCTTCGCCCCTCACCTTGGAGAGGGCGTAGAGGTGGCCCCAAGTCCTCCCTAGAATGGTCTCCGTGGACATCCGTCCCATGCCTCTGCACCCCACCCCGGGCTGCGCTCACTCCAGAGGTGCAGGTGATGGTGGGGGCAGGTGTCAGTGGTGCTGGCACGAGGCAGGTCCGTGTGTGTCCCTGAGCCACAGCTTGGCTGGAAAGCTGAGGGGACCTAATCCCTGGTCTCCTTTGGCCAGATATCATGCCTGCCCTCCCAGGACAGTCCCCCAGAGCCACCAGAGCCCCGCCAGTTGGGAACCTGATTTAGGAGTCAGGGAACTCCAGGCTCATGGCCCTGCCCCCCACCCGCCCCTTGCCACCTCGACCTCCTGTTTGGTGAAGGGGACACCGAGCTGCAGCACTTGGGCGACAGAGGAGCCTGAGCCCTCCAGGTTGAGCGGAGATTTCAGGGACTGGTGTGGCTTCTCTCTCCTCCTCTCTCTGGGTCTCTCCAGCAAGTCGTGCTCCCACTGCTCACACACTTTTTAAAATGTCAAAAGACTGTCACTCACTTTTCTTGTTATACTTCTTAAAATGAACGTTTCCTCTAGTCGATGGAGGGAGGTGACACTGGAGTCACAGGCTTGGCTTTATTCCTGTCCAGAGGAGATGGACTGTGGAGAGCTCAGCTTTCAAAGGAACTATTTTATTTATAAGGATTTTCCTAATGTCATGAATGTGCCATGCCTGGCTTCTTTGTGCCCACTCTGGAGAGAAGGGGGGACTGAGCATGGCCCAGGTGGGATGGCTTTCTTTACCCTGAAGCCCAGAATCCTAGAGGAAGTGACCTTCAGCAGTGTAATGCAACAGTTTCTTTTTTTTTTAATTAATTTTTATTGTTGGGTGTTCAAAACATTACATAGTTCTTGATATATCATATTTCACAGTTTGATTCAAGTAGGTTATGAACTCCCATTTTTACCCTGTATACAGATTGCAGAATCACATCAGTTGCACATCCATTGATTTACATATTGCCATACTAGTGTCTGTTTTATTCTGCTGCCTTTCCTATCCTCTACTATCCCCCCTCCCCCCTCCCCTCCCCTCTTCTCTCTCTACCCCCTCTAGTGTAATTCATTTCTCCCCCTTATATTTTTGTCCCCTTTCCCCTAACTTCCTCTTGTATGTAATTTTGTATAACCCTGAGGGTCTTCTTCCATTTCCATGCAATTACCCTTCTCTCTCCCTTTCCCTCTCACCTCTCATCCCTTTTTAATGTTAATCTTCTTCTCATGCTCTTCATTTCTACTCTGTTCTTAGTTACTCTCCTTATATCAAAGAAGACATTTGGCATTTGTTTTTAAGGGATTGGCTAGCTTTACTTAGCATAATCTGCTCTAATGCCATCCATTTCCCTGCAAATTCTATCATTTTGTCATTTTTTAATGCAGAGTAATACTCCATTGTGTATAAATGCCACATTTTTTTTTTATCCATTCGTCTATTGAAGGACATATATGTTGGTTCCACAGTCTTTCTATTGTGAATTGTGCTGCTATGAACATGGATGTAGCAGTGTTCCTATAGTGTGCTCTTTTTAGGTCTTTAGGGAATAGACCGAGTAGGGGAATAGCTGGGTCAAATGGTGGTTCCATTCCGAGCTTTCCTAGAAATCTCCATACTGCTTTCCAAATTGGCCGCACCAATTTGCAGTCCCACCAGCAATGTACAAGTGAACCCTTTTCCCCACATCCTCGCCAGCATTTGTTGTTGTTTGACTTCCTAATGACTGCCAATCTTACTGGAGTGAGATGGTATCTTAGGGTGGTTTTGATTCGCATTTCTCTGACTGATAGAGATTGTGAGCATTTTTTCATGTACTTGTTGATTGATTGTATGTCCTCATCTGAGAAATATCTGTTCAGGTCCTTGGCCCATTTGTTGATTGGGTTATTTGTTATCTTATAGTCTAATTTTTTAAGTTCTTTGTATATTCTGGATATTAGGTCTCTGTCTGAAGTGTGAGGAGTAAAAATTTTTTACCAGGACGTACGCTCCCTATTTAACTCTCTTATTGTTTCTTTTGCTGAGAAAAAACTTTTTAGTTTGAGTAAGTCCCATTTGTTGATTCTAGTTATTAACTCTTGTGCTATGGGTGTCCTATTGAGGAATTTGGAGCTGGACCCCATAGTATGTAGATCATAGCCAACTTTTTCTTCTTTCAGACGCCATGTCTCTGATTTGATATCAAGTTCCTTGATCCACTTTAAGTTAACTTTTGTGCATGGTGAGAGAAAGGGATTCAGTTTCATTTTGTTGTATATGGATTTCCAGTTTTCCCAGCACCATTTGTTGAAGATGCTATCCTTCCTCCATTGCATGCTTTTAGCCCCTTTATCAAATATAAGATAGTTGTAATTTTGTGGATTGGTTTCTGTGTCCTCTATTCTGTACCATTGGTCCACCCGCCTGTTTTGGTACCAGTACCATGCTGTTTTTGTTACTATTGCTCCGTAGTATACTTTGAAGTCTGGTATAGCTGTACTGCCTGATTCACACTTCCTGCTTAGCATTGTTTTTGCTATTCTGGGTGTTTTATTTTTCCATATGAGTTTCATGATTGGTTTCTCTATTTCTACCAGAAATGCCATTGGGATTTTGATTGGCATTGCATTAAACCTATAGAGAACTTTTGATAATATCACCATTTTGATGATGTTAGTTTTACCTATCCATGAACAGGGTATATTTTTCCATCTTCTAAGATCTTCTTCTATTTCTCTCTTTAGGGTTCTGTAGTTTTCATTGTATAAGTCTTTCACCTCTTTTGTTAGGTTGATTCCCAAGTATTTTATTTTTTTTTTTGAGGATATTCTGAATTGAGTGGTTGTCCTCATTTCCATTTCAGATGATTTGTCATTGATATACAGGAATGTCTTTGACTTATGTGTATTGATTTTATATCCTGCCACTTTGTTGAATTCATTGATTAGCTCTAATAGTTTCTTTTTCGACCCTTTTGGGTCTGCTAGGTAAAGAATCATGTCATCTGCAAATAGTGATAATTTAAGTTCTTCTTTTCCTATTTTCATGCCTTTAATTTCTTTCGTCTGTCTAATTGCTATGGCTGGTGATTCGAGAAATATGTTGAACAGAAGTGGTGAGAGAGGGCATCCCTGTCTTGTTCCAAATTTTAGAGGGAATGCCTTCAGTTTTTCTCCATTCAGAATGATGCTAGCCTGAGGCTTAGCATATATTTCTTTTACAATATTGAGGTATGTTCCTGTTATCCCTAGTTTTTCTAGAGTTTTGAACATAAAGGAATGCTGTACTTTGTCGAATGCTTTTTCCGCATCTACCGAGATGATCATATGGTTCTTATTTTTAAGCCTATTGATGTGGTGAATAACATTTATTGATTTCCATATATTGAACCAACCTTGCATCCCAGGGATAAATCCTACCTGATCAGGGTGCACAATTTTTTTTGATATGTTTTTTTATCCGATTCGCCAAAATTTTATTGAGGATTTTTGCATCTAGGTTCATTAGAGATATTGGTCAGTAGTTTTCTTTCTTTGAAGTGTCTTTGTCTGGTTTAGGAATCAGGGTGATGTTGGCCTCGTAGAATGAATTTGGAAGTTCTCCCTCTTTTTCTATTTCCTGAAATAGCTTGAAAAGTATTGGTATTAGTTCCTCTTTAAATGTTTTGTAAAACTCTGCTGTATACCCATCCGGTCCTGGGCTTTTTTTAGTTGGTAGTCTTTTGATGGTTTCTTCTATTTCCTCCATTGATATTGGTCTGTTTAGGTTGTCAATATCCTCCTGACTGGATCTGGGCAGATCTTATGACTTAAGAAATTTATGGATGCCTTCACTATCTTCTATTTTATTGGAGTATAAGGATTCAAAATAATTTCTGATAATCGTTTGTATTTCTGAGGTGTCTGTTGTGATATTGCCTTTTTCATCCCGTATGCTAGTAATTTGAGTTCTCTCTCTTCTGCTCTTCGTTAGCGTGGCTAAGGGTCTGTCGATTCTATTTATTTTTTCAAAGAACCAACTTTTAGTTTTGTCAATTTTTTCAATTGTATCTTTTGTTTTGATTTCATTAATTTCAGCTCTGATTTTAATTATTTCTTGCCTTCTACTTCTTTTGCTGTTGTTTTGCTCTTCTTTTTCTAGGATTTTGCAATGAAGTATTAGATCATTTATTTGTTGGTTTTTTCTTTTTTTAAGAAATGAACTCCAAGCAATAAATTTTCCTCTTAGAACTGCTTTCAATGTGTCCCATAGATTCCGTTATGTTGTGTCTGTGTTTTCATTTATCTCTAAGAATTTTTTAATTTCCTCCTTGATGTCTTCTGTAACCTATTGATCATTCAGTAACCTATTGTTCATTCTCCAAGTGATGCATGATTTTTCCTTCCTTATTTTATCGTTGATTTTCAATTTCATTCCATTATGATCAGATTAGATGCATGGTATTATCTCTACACCTTTATATTGTCTAAGAGTTGCCCTGTGACATAATATATGATCTATTTTTGAGAAGGATCCATGTGTTGCTGAGAAAAAAAGTGTAACTGCTTGATGTTGGGTGCTATATTCTATATATGTCAATTAAGTCTAGGTTATTAATTATATTATTGAGTTCTATAGTTTCCTTATTCAACTGTTGTTTGGAAGACCTGTCCAGTGGTGAGAGAGGTGTGTTGAAGTCTCCCATGATTATTGTATGGTGGTCTATTTGACTCTTGAACTTGAGAAGAGTTTGTTTGATGAACATAGCTGCACCATTGTTTGGGGCATATATATTTATGATTGTCATGTCTTGTTGGTGTATGGTTCCCTTGAGTAGTATGTAGTGTCCCTCTTTATCCCTTTTGATTAACTTTGGTTTGAAATCTATTTTATTTGATATGAGTATGGACACTCCTGCTTGTTTCCGAAGTCCATATGAGTGATATGATTTTTACCAACCTTTCACCTTCAGTCTATTTATGTCTTTTCCTATCAAATGCGTCTCCTGAAGGCAGCATATTGTTGCGTCTTGTTTTGTGATTCATTCGACTAGCCTGTGTTTCTTTATTGGTGAGTTTAAGCCATTAACATTTAGGGTTATTTTTGAGATATGAGTTGTTCTTCCAGCCATATTTGTTTATTTATGTTACTAAACATGGTTTGTTTTCCTCTTTGATTATCCCCCCCCCTTTACTGTACTACCTCCCACTGTTGGTTTTCATTGATATTTTCCATTTCCTCTTCCTGTAATATTTTGCCGAGGATGTTTTGAAGAGATGGTTTTCTAGCTGCAAATTCTTTTAACTTTTGTTTATCATGGAAGGTTTTAATTTCATCTTCCATCCTGAAGCTTAATTTTGCTGGATGCACAATTCTTGGTTGGAACCCATTTTCTTTCAGTGTTTGAAATGTTATTCCAGGATCTTCTAGTTTTCAGAGTCTGTGTTGAAAGGTCAGCTGTTATCCTGATTGGTTTACCCCTAAATGTAATCTGCTTCCTTTCTCTTGTAGCTTTTGAAATTCTCTCCTCATTTTGTATGTTGGGCATCTTAATTATAATGTGTCTAAGTGTGGATCTCTCATGATTTTGCACATTCGGCGTCCTGTAGGCTTCTAGGATTTGGGATTCTGTCTCATTCTTCAAGTCTGGGAAGTTTTCTCGTATTATTTCATTGAATAGATTGCACATTCCTTTGGTTTGGACCTCTATACCTTCCTGTATCCCAATGACTCTTAAGTTTGATCTTTTTATGTTATCCCATATTTCTTGAATGATCTGCTCATGGTTTCTTAACAGTTTTGCTGAGCTGTCAATGTTCTTCTCCAATTGAAATACTTTGTCTTCATTGTCTGATGTTCTATCTCCTAAGTGTTCTACTCTGCTGGTAGTATTCTCAATTGAGTTTTTAAGTTGGTTTATTGCTTCCTGCATTTCTAAGATTTCTGTTTGTGTGTTTTTTATAACCTCTATCTCCCTGTATAATTGATCTTTTGCTTCTTGGATTTGTTTATGTAATTCATCGTCAAAGTGGTCGAAGTGGTCTTTCATTGTCTGATTTTGCTGTCTAATGTCTTCCTTGAGACTCCAGATCATCTGAAGCATGTATATACTGAATTCTTTATCTGACATTCCATCTGCTGCAGATATTACCTCTTCTAAAGTTGAGTTGACCTGCATTGCTTGTGGTCCTTTCTTTCTTTGTCTTTTCATACTGATCGCGTTTCTTTCTGCTTGGTGAAACTGTTGTGTTATTGATTTTTTCCCCTATATATTTATATTGCTCTGTATAGTTGCAAAGTCTCCCTCACAGGCTTTGGTGGTTGTTCTGCCCCTCCTCCAATTGGGGCAATATGCCTACCACACCAGCAGGCCGCTGGGCCTGTACTTTCGGTGGGCCTGTTCTTTCGGTGGTCACAGGTCCTCCTACCTTGCAGGCGCGAGCAGCGGCTCTGTCCCTCCGTGGGCCGTTAGGCCTGTTCTGTCTGTTGGTTAAAGGTCTGTCTACCTAGCAGGCGCTGGAGGCGACTCTGCCCCTTCCCCAATCGGGGGGATGGCGGGCCACTGGGCCTGTTCTGCTGGTAGGTTGATGCAACAGTTTATAATTGCACACTGCTGGTGGTGGGGAGCTCACTCCCAACCAAGATGGCCCACCTCAGGTACAGTCTCCAACCCCTTTCCTACCCTCACGGGCCCTGGTTCTTTTCTCTGAAGTGAGGGAGGAAATCTCTCCAGAGTCCCCCTTAGGGTCCTCCTAGGGATTCCTTCCCGCTCTGAAATACCCCCCTTAGTCCTTTGAATCTCTCTCCATCCCTTCACCATCTTACTGAGTCTAGAAAATATACCCAGAATTCTCTTCCCCAAGATCAGAAAGACTAATTGAGACTTCTGTGGGTTACCAAGACCAGTGTCTCCCAAGGTCACTTCTGAAATGTCTTCATTCTAGTCACACTTATAAGGATCTTATGTTCAAATGAACGTTGCAAGTGCTGGGTTAAAGAAATATTAGAAACTTCTTTTGCAGAAGGACTTATCAGGGCCTTATATGACTCATGTACCTGAGACTCTCCAAACCAGATACAGGAGGTTGAGTTTGGGTGCGTCTGGACTTGTCAGAAAGTCATGCTAGAAGGGACACGTAAACTGCTCTAGAAGCAGACCTCGGTGATAATTCCAACTCTGCCATGTGTTACCTTTGGGACCTGGAAATGCCTTTACCACTCTGACCTTCAGACTCTTCATCTGTCATGTGAAAGATCTTCATCTCTATGCCTTGCTTGTTCGACAGGTGGAGCACAAGGGAAAGAAGTCAATCAGTTCCCAAACTGCCTCATCTGGTGCAGCTATCCCCAGGCATATCCTGGCTCAGGCCAGCCTCAACTCCCCACACAGCCTCAAATGTACCAAGCCCACTGCTGCCTCAGGTCCTTTACACATGCTAAAAATCCACTTTCCAGCTACATCCATATGATGCATGGTAGGGGCTCAACAAACAATGCATAAACTGCTGTGAGACGGAGGCCCTTGATGTCTTCTTCTGCTGGCCACCATCCAGCTCATGCCCATAGTCTGATGAGGTCTGAAATCTTTTCTGTCCTACCCTGAGGCTGGAGCAAGCAGGGCCTCCCATGCATGCACCTGAAAATCACCATGAAGGCAGTCTCCAGGATCTCCCGCGCAGGAAGCATGTCAGCTGGGAGACACCGGGCCATGATCAGGCCATGCTCCAGGCCCTTGGACCCTGCTCTGGGTCATCTCTACAATGGTGTCCCCTCTGCTGGCTCCCTGTGCTGGCCCCTGACTTAATCAATCTCGGACAATTGGCCACAGGCTTATTTCTTTAAATGAGGTCACCTCTAAGGATCTCTGACATGACGTGGCCCTGCCTCCTCAGAGCAGTGGGGACGTTGCAGCTCAGGTAAGTGAACATTCTCTTAAACCAAAAGGCTGGGAGGGGGCTCTCTTCTCCCCCAGGCTGAGTGGGCCTCTCAGGACCAGGTGAGGCAGCCCCCGAGGGGGTACACTGTCTGTGTCACAGAAGGCTCCACTCACCCAAGTCACCTCCTGCCATAGGTGGATCATATGTCTGATGTTCTCCTCCCACTTACTGCATCTTTGGTTTGAGGGGTCTGGCGTAAAACCAAATGTCCCGGGTTTAAAACCCCTCTGGGCCTCTCTTGAGCTGTGTGATCATGGGTAAGTTAATAAATCTCTCTGTGCCTCAGTTTCTTTCTTAAATGGAGATACTGGTGTGTATCCTGGAGTTTTTTAATGCAGAGCAGTCCCTAGCACATAGGAGGTGCTGCATCAACGTGGCTGCAATGACTATTAAGGCCATTTTTGGATGTTGTGGGTGGAGTGGCGTGGGGAACTTCAGTGAGGATCAGTGTGAACTCTTCTCTGTTAATTCATTTTCTTTTTCTGGGAGGTACGGTGTCAGGGGCTAGAAGGAAATTCTCCTTCAAAGAATAGCCTGACATTTACAAGAAACAGCCCCCTGGGTGACATCCTGCCTGGGAGACATCCTGCAGCTACTTATCTCCCTGAAACATCCTGTGGCTATCAGGAACATCAGACATCTTGCAGCTGCCAGTTTTACCACCTACATCCAGCAATTGCTGATTAGAGAGCTTCCCCATCCCCAGCATATAAATACCCCTGTGTGAACAATAAAAGTTTGCAGCTTGATCAGAACTCCTGTCTTGCTTTCATCCTTCGTGTCTCTTGTCCCTTCATTCCTCCCCACCTAGGTTCACCACCCACATTGATGTGTCCTGTGGGTCAGAACATTTGGCGCCCAAAGATTGGGGCTGGAGCCTTTGACTGAGAAGGAACACCATCCTCCAGGGACACATGACCAAGCGGAGCTTGCGATCGCCTTGGCAGACACGACCGAGAGACAGATCCAGGAGGAAAGTGGGGATGACACACAGTGAGTGACCCACCATAGGACAAGCTGTTTTGTCACATGATTTGCTTTTGTCAGGCCTCAAGGAGGCCCTCAAGACACGGGTGGCATGTGTTAAGAAAAAGGACTTAAAATTATTCTTTTCATACATAGGAGAATTGTGTCCGTGGTTTTCCCTTGAAGCGACCATTGATGGTAAAAGATGGCTTAGAGTAGGAGACTGTTTAAAAGATTATTATGAATCCTTTGGCCCAGAAAAGGTGCCTGTTGCCACCTTTTCTTACTGGAACTTAATTAATGAAATTCTTAAAAGTTTACCCTTTGACAATGGTACCTTAAAACTTGTCAGGATTGGGGAAGAGGCTATGCAAAAGACCTCTCATCTCTCTCGTCCCCTCTCAGCATGCCCTTCAGTTAGTATAGACATAGATCCTTCTCAGTCACCCTAGGACCCTGGGAACCTTCCTGAACCCCCTCAAAATCCCACCCTAATGAATAAGGCTCCAACAGCTACCAACCGCCTTTATCCAGTTTTAAATCCCAGAGACATATTGACCCCTGGGGAGGAGGCTACCTTGGAGAAGGAAGCAGCTCGCTACCATTCAGAAGACCCGCCACCTCTCAGGACCCTGCCACAGCCTATAGGAATTACACATCCACCTCCCTCCTATATCCTTCATGCCTTTTGTGCTCTGGCCCTTTAGGGGCCAACTGCCCCATCAGATATTTTTTCTCCACTTACCTTGCCTAACCTGGCTCCCTTGCACAAGTCTCTCCAACAGAGACGGGAACACATCCAACTTCTAAAAGAATCAAGATCTCTTGACTCTGAGCTCCGCTCATTAGCCTTAGGCACAGAGTCAACCCGAGCTGGCCCAAGGCGGTCTAATAAAAAGGTTAAGTCACGCTATCGGCCTATTCTCGCCTTCCCAGTCACCCACAGTCAGATAGATAAGCGCACCCAGGCTGAGGACAAAGAGGAGGATCAAGTGGAGGAAACGGATCTAGGGTTCATAGTTTGTCCCTGGTGAGCAGATTTCTCTCTCTCTGCTTCCTCATTGCCATATGCTGAGCTGCTTTCCGACTCCCTACACTTCCCCCACTATGTTCTGCCTCACGTTGGCCCCAGAGCTATGCAGTTGGTGGTCAGTGGAGTGAGACCTGAAACTATGAGCTACATAAACTTCTCCTGCTCTAATTGTTGTTGTTAGATTTTTTTGGTCACAGTGATGTAAAAGGCAACTAAAAACACAGACTAATTTATCCAGCAGGGAATATTAAAGGCAGTACAGCATTTGAGATATGACCTGGGTATTTCTAGCTGCTTTCAGCCTTAAATACCATGGGGATCAGGAGCAAAAGCCAGGGTAGAAAGATTTAAAATACTTGCAGGTTTTCCAGAAAAGAAAACTTTGTAATGTTGGGGCCAAAAATGGTGTGGTTGGTAAAGAGATTAGTTCCATTACACAGAAGCCACCTTTAGGCATCTCAGGAATGGGAAGGACACCACCCTTAGCAGGCTCAATGACTTGTGGAGAGATTATCAGGGTGCCCTGCGTACAAAAGGCAGCCTCAGAATCCTTTGTCCAGATTCATTTTGCTGTGTAACTAACATCATATGGGCTCACAGAGGCCATGGTCTAGGTGCGTCTGGCTACTGTCCTCATTCTCAGCTGACCTTGTTATTGTCCATGTGATGCTGGTTATCAGGCTTACAGAGTGAAGAGTTGAGGGGTTGTGAAGGTTTGCATTCATACTTCAGAGGAAACGCTGGTGACCAGGATGTGCATATCACATTCAGAGTGCAACCCAGTAACCCCAGAAACAGTGATTTATCAAACTATGAGAGTGGAGCCAGTGTTGTGGTGGAGGTTAGCAGTGGCAGGCCTATGAACACCTGCTCAGGTAAGTGAAAGTCAGTGAGCACAGAAGCTCTAGGGAGTGGTCCCACATCAGACCAAGCTGGAGGGTTTAGGATGCTCAAGTTCTAGGGCACCCATATTACACCATCAGGTGCCCTAGTTTCACACCTGGAGCACTAGACTTAATGGAGCACTAGACTTCACGTGTGCCTGCTGTGCTTTTTCAGTTTCCTCCTTACTACTGTCCTCTTCTTCCCTTTGGGTTAGTTGTGTTTCCCCTGTGTAGATGTATCTTTGAAATGTGTTAACATTTTTTTTGATTATTAATGAGGATTGCAGCCAATGCAGCTACAAAAGGTTTGATTCTTCTGCTTTGCTTCCATGCATGAAAGTCAGTAACTGAAGAGGCAGAGAGGTGGGAGAGGAAAAGGCTTCATTGGCAACAATTCAGCATTTCAGAGATGAATGGCTAGCTCCTGGTTTTATCTTGCTTAGTACTGCTGAGTGAAAGTGTATACAGTGTGTTATGTGGAATTGTTCTCGCAGTCTTGGGCAGGTGGATACAAGCACAGTTTACTGGTGTTGACAGACTGTCCTTTAGAGGGGTCTGGAGTCATGGCTCAGTGGTAGAGAGAGTGCCTGGCATGTGTGAGGCAAAGTGGTCAATTCTTAGAACCATATATAAATCAAGAAATATTGATGGACAACTAAAAATAGATGTCACTAAGGAGCTGGGGATGTGGCTCAAGTGGTAGCGCACTCGCCTGGCATGTGTGCAGTGCTAGGTGTGATCCTCAGCACCACATAAAAATAAAGATGTTGTGTCTGCCCAACACTAATAAATAAATATTAGAAAATTCTCTCTCTCTCTCTCTCTCTCTCTCTCTCTCTCTCTCTCTCTCTCTCTCTCTTTCTCTCTCTCTCTCTCTTTTAAAAAATTGTTATTTAAAGTAGTTGGGATTCTGTGGGTTATATCTGGGTCCAGTGGACCCTGACACATCCCAGACCTGTGAATCTAAGATAATGTGATTTTTTATATGCTTGCAATTCTGAAGGTGTGTGTGTCTGGCTTCCCTCTTAGTCAGTGTCTTCTGTACACTTCTGCCAATACCTTTTAATTTGGACATTTCCTGTGACATAGAAAGGTGGAGTGCCCAGTGCAAGGGCCCTTTTAACTGAGTTTCGTGCTTTTTACTGACTCTATGGTTAGTCCTTAAGATAGGGTTGAGGGTGTGGGGAGAAAAGAAAGCTATACTCATAAATTAAAAAGAAGAGAATGGCAGAAAAAAAAAACGTTCAATTCAGGGTTCAGCGTCACTGTGTTCCCTTGAGTCTCAGAAGAGACTTTGGGCAAAAACTATTGAGAATGCACTGTTGATATTTGTGGACTCTTGGAGTCCAAATGCTTGTTTATTTATTTATTTTTAATTATTTATTGCTGTGAGACAGACATGAGCTTTTGGGGCCAATGGATAGATATTCTGGCATTAACATTTGGTGTTCCTCAAAGTCTCACCTCTTAAACATCTGGTTCCCAGCTGAAGTCATTATTGAGAGGTGTTGGAAGCTTGTGGAAATTGGGGCCCATTTGATTAAAATTACCTCATTGAGAATGTGCCACTGATGGGGTACTGGGACCCTAATGCACTTCTGTCTCTGTCTCTCTCTGCCTCCTAGCAGCCATGAGGTAGTCAGTTTTCCTATGCCATACACTCTTGGCCAGATGTTCTGCTTTGCTATAAGTCCAGAGGAAAGAGGGCCAAGTGACCATGGACTCTAATCTCTGAAACCATGAGCCAAAATAAATCTCTGCTCCTTTGAATGTGGTGATCTCAGGTATATTATCACAGGTTTGGAAAGTGATTAGGAGAGCTGCTGTCCAAAATATAAGACGCCCCAGACCTTCCTCTAACCAGATTCACCTCTTCTGTCTGAAGGTAACACAGAAAAGCTGACAATTTACTCACTAATTTTTTGACCAACAAACATGCCAGTAATATCTTCAGATTATAATTTGGACATGTAAGGATTCCAAAGGCCTCTTGTGTGAGAACACTGCAGACCCCACTCATAAATTGGAGGTGATGTGTCTTAGGGGGGAGCCCAGGTGAACAAGTCAAGCCCTGGCATTGGAACACACATTGCACAATGGTCTGGCTTTCTAGCTAGAAGCTATCCATCTCGGCTGATGGTGGATACTCAAAAGAATCTATTTGGGGTGATTCTCTCTTTTAGAAACCCCTTAAATGTCCCAGAGTACCTTCATCTCCAGAAGCATTATCTGAGAGTACTCTCTTATTATTTGAAGAGTTTTCTCTATATTGAGGAGTTATTGAGTGGCTGGCAAGTACCTTTCAGTTTTATGGGAGGGAATGTGCTCTTTCCTTTGCACTTTTATATTTTCTTACATTTTCAAGAGCAAGGTATGTGCCTGAAATCTGCATCTTCACCCCTCTACCTCTGTGTGCAGGGCCCACAAGATAATATCCTTGAACTGGGTGTGTCAGTGTTCAGATTATGTATGTAACGTAATGTTCTGTATGTGTGTGTGTGTGTGTGTGTGTGTGTGTGTGTGTTTGTTTATGTGTGTGTGTGTGTGTGTGTGTGTGTGAGAAAGAGAGAGAAGGAGAGACAGAGAGAGAGAGAGACAGAGAGAGAGAGAGAAAACACATGAACTTTTTTCTCTAGCACCAGGACTTTGTGCTTTTATGTGTTTCATGTGTATAGGTATGGAAAGGATATGAAACAAGACACCATAAATTCTCCTGTGTGGGACTGTTTGGTTGTCGTGTGTAAATATTTTCTGAGTGATTTCTTTGGTCATTGTTGGCTGAGTACCTTTCTGGCAGGACATGTGTTTAGGGTTTTAGTGGTGCGTCTGTAGGTGTTGTTGGCATTGTGGACTATTGTGAACATGACTATTGTGAATGCATTTGAGAGGAGTTAGGATGTTGTCTTACTATTATGTTTTGGATGTTTATGCTATTGAGGATTTTAGAGCTCCACAGTGTTGTGTGCTGTTAACTGAGTATATCAGAAAGAATGAGCAGTTTTGTACATTAATAATGAGTTCTGTGCCCTTTAATAGTGAGAGAGTGGCTGAATGTACTTTAGGTCTGTGGGAGTACTGTGGGTTTGTAGATTCAGATGGACATGTGTGTTCCCAGACTTGTATAATCTAGGACTGTGAAAGTATTTAGGAAGTGTGATGGCTGAGTATTCATTCTCAAATAGTAGATGGGTAGTGTGTGTTTCCACTGAGATAATATAGAAGTTATATTTATATGGGAATACAAGTTAAGAGGATTAGGTACTGACAGTGTATATGGGTTATTATGACATGGTGCAACTTGTGAATAATTATTAAGAAGAGTGTTTGAATGGAGTATTTTGGTGAATACTTTTCGATATTCACAAAATATTGATTTTTTAATTTAATTTCATTTTTTTGTTTAGGGAAGGGTGTGACATTAGAGTGCAGGGTAAAATATGTGTATTAAATCAATACATGTGTTATGTATGTATTTGGGAAATGACAATGAGTAGATTGTAGGTGACATCATTGTTGTGTACATTTGGAGAGGGTTGAGAAACTTTATGTGTTTTTTGGAGTTGGTGTTTGCGTATCAAGTGATTCTGGGAATATGGACTCATGTTTATGTGTGTATGTGGGTGGTTGTACCTGTGTCATTTAGGGTTAAGAATGTTACATTTTTGTAATCAGGGTATTTCTGGTTCCACTTAATCTTAGGGAAGTTCAAAGAGATTTTTATGCACACATGCCACCCAGCCACAGAGACCTGTGAACACGTCTTGCTGAGGCACATACATGTTAAGATGCACACTCATTAAAACCCCTTTCACCACAGATATCATTAAAACACCTCACATTTAGAAACAGGTGCATGACCCACAACTCACTGCCATTCCAACAAAAACACAGATGCATAAATCACCTTTATCCCTGCTTTCCCCAAATACACACACCACCACTTCCTTTCTAAAAAAATATATACATACCCACAAATACACCTGCGTGTTATCACCCAGGTACTGACGGACATGCAATGATAATGTATACTTTCCAAATGCAGGCTTATACATTCCTATATACTCTACACTTCCTGAAGGCATGCACATGATATAACCAAACACTGAGTATGCATGCACACAGAAATACAACATACAACACCCCTACACACACACACACACACACACACACACACACACACACACACAATAAACCCTATTTGTTACCAGAAGTCACAAAAACAAAACCATAAGTACTCTGGAAAATCTCACAGACTTGAGCCTCTTATCAGAAATACAACATACACAACACCTTGCTTCTGTCTCTTCTTGCTTTACACAGAATTTAAAGTACACTGCAGAGCAGATAGGCTTAACTGAACTTTCCAACAAAAACCAAAAGACGACAAATTCTTCACAACAGTACCAACAACATTCTCCAGAATAGACAACAGATTAAGTCATAAAAAAACCTTAAGAAATTTTAAAAGCTAAAAATCATTTGAAATAACTTTTTTTCTGAACCCAATGTAATATAACTGGAAACCTACAACAGGCGGAACTTCAGAAACATCCTGCATGTCTGCGATTATAACAAAAAGCTCTCAAATAGCAGAGTCAATGACAAACAGAATGGAAATTTTTAAAGATTCTTGAGAAAAATGATAGAAACACAAAATAAAAAACCCTATATCATAGAGCAGAGGCAATTTTAGGATTAGAGCAGTACATACCTATATCAAAAAAGAAAACAACCAAGACTTCCTCTTCAAGCAGGTAGAAAATCAAGAACATGCCTGACCCAAAGCTAGTAGAAGAAAAAATACTAAACATCAGAGAAGAGGTAAATAAAATAAAGATTAAATATTATTTTAAAAATATCAACAACAGAAAGAATTTACTTACTTACTTACTTACTTACTTATGCCTAGGATTGAACTCAGAAGCAACCACTCACTGAGAGATGTCTCCAGACCTAGTTTGTTTTTTTATTGAGAGACAGGGTCCCATAGAGTGGCTCACTGCCTTACTTTTGCTGAGGCTGTCTTTGAACTTGCCTTCCTCTTGCCCCTCCTTGAGGATCTAAACTGTTCATGTCAATGGTTAAGAGTACAGCTTTGCCATTGAACTCACTTAAGCAGTGGGAAGATCATGATGCTGTATAATATGAGCATTCCCAGACGTGACACCTACGGACATCTTCGCATTGGCTTTGTTCACAGAAAGCATGAGACTCACCTTTCAGGACTCTGCTTGGTGCATGTTTTGGCTTCTTCGCTTTTTTGGTGGAGGTTTTCTGTTGGAGACTAAACCCAGAACATCATGTATGCTCGGCAAGTGCTTCCCCATGGAGCTGTGCCCCCAGCCAACCTTGGCCTTTCTTGGTGATCAGAGAAAGTGTCTGTTGGACTCTATTTTTAATGACTTACTGGGAAACTTCATGTCCTCTGATTCTACCTCTTCTGCAGATCCAGTTGAAGGCAAAGGTGCTGTGGCGAGCCATCCCCCTTTTCATCTTCTTAGTCTGCTGTCAGGTCAATCCGGTCTCCTGTGCTGTTGTTGGGGAAAGGGGGAGAGGGGAGAACCATGTGCCACTCCTTTGGTTTCTACTTGTTTCCAGATCCTTTGTTTGGTATTATGGCCTCAGATTCTGTGGACCCTTTCTACTTGATGTGAGGGATTCTGGCCTCCAACAGAGGGAGGCTCAGACTCAATGTGCCTCTTTTCTGCTGGACCAGCACCATTTAGTTGAACTACAGCCTTTCTGTGGAGCTAAGAGAATGGGTAGCTCTGTGACCTGGAAAGTCTGCATGTGCCATGTCAAATAGCCTGATCAACGGTGCATTCAGCCTGGGAAACACCATCTTCTTTAGAGTTGGGTTTGAATGCAATACAAAACCTGGAAGAGCAAGATAAGTCTCTGCTTGAGAATTTCTGAAAACTTAAAAAAACTAGAGTGGTTGAAATCCCTGAAATGAGATGGTGAGTAGACATAGAACACTCTCTAGAACTCTCTAGTGGTTTCTCAGCTGCATCTTTTTCATATCTACAGGTGAAATATATGGATCAAAACCACGAGTGACAGTGGAGGGTCAAATCTAACCAGTCACCTGTGTGTCTAGAAATGATTTTCTTGTGTATGTTGATGGTGCATTTGATGGACACGGTTTAAAAATGGGGTTCCAAAAAGGTTCCAGTCACTCAGAATCAGAGCTCATCTGAACATGATGGAAAGGGAAGGTTGATTCCCAACTAGATCCAAATGTGCCAGCCCCATTTGCAGAGTCAGGAAATGATTGGAATGTTCTCCAGTTTTATGAACTGATGAAGGACGGGCCTCTCTGTCCTCTGTCCATCAAGAATGGATCTGTCCATGGGGATGGGAATGCAGCAGGCTCTTGAGGGGTACGTGAGTTTCCAAACAGAATGACATGGTGTCTGGTGGGCTCGACAGAGGGACTCAGTTGTGTTCTTATCTTTGGTTTTGGGGTGTTATGCTATAATTGCTGCCAGCAACCTGAAGCCCATCCAATGTGGAAAAGGGGTCACATTCAATTCTGTAGGTTCATTTTATTAAATAATGTCTTGCTTTCTTGAGCTCACAGGGGCTTTGTGGCTGCCCGTTTCCTTAGGCACACTCATGGAGCTCAGTATCTCTGCAATGGTCACCTTGGGCCTCATCATGCAGCTCTTGGCTTGCACCAAGATGATTGAAGTGGGTGACACCCCAAAAGACCAAGCCCTCTTCAACGTGAGCCCAGAACTTCAAGAAAGATCATGGGTAAATTTCTGGTGTCTAGTTGAGAATTTGAATTGGCTCTAAAATTGGGGGCATTAAAACAGCCCAGTTTGGCCTGTGTGCTTTGCCTGCCGACCCTGTAGGTGCTCCATGGCCTGTTAGTGAGAGAGCACTTCTGGGAGGTGCTGGGAATGGGGGAAGGCCAGGCAGGGCAGGGGAGGGCAGGAATGCCCCAGAGCATGGACTTGAAGGATCAATGAATGGAGGTCACCCCTTCACCAGCCATGATTTTCATACCTCACGAAGGAGGTGACATCTACTTCAGAGCTGTCATAAGTATTCAATCAAAGCCAGATGCTGTGGAGTATGCCTCTAATTACAGCAGCTTTGGAGGCTGAGGCAGAAGGATCACTATTTGGAGGTCAACCTCAGCAACTTAGTGAGGCCCTAAGCACCTCAGTGAGACCCTGTTTCTAAATAAAATAAAAAATGGCTGGGGATGAGACTCAGAGGTGAAGCACGCCTGCTCAGTCCTCAGTATAAAAAAAAAAGAGGATTAAATTAAATAATCACTCTCACAGTGCCTAACACATGGTAGTTATTTAGCAAGTGCTATTTTTCCTTCTGTATTTAAAAGGATTTAATGAGCAAAAAGGTGATCCTCTCAGTCCAGCTCTGCTGTTGATTAGATTTTTTGATGTGGAAGAAATTTAGATAATAGTTCTGGAGTCTCAGTTTCTACATGCTGTTAAACTAGGTTAAGAGTATTGGCTGTATCAAATGATAGGCAGCCCCAATAATGGGGTCCAGCCTCAGAGTCAGCCAAGCCTAGCCTCTGTTAACTGGAATGTGCTATTTAGAAAACAATATTTACAATTTTCTACTCTGCCATCTTCCATACAGCATGTCTTTGAGATCTTAAGTTAGTAGGTTAAATAATTCAGTGAGAAATCCATCTAACTTAAATTGTGAGTTTCAGACACAAATCAAGATTGTAGAATATATTTATGTATTAATGCATTAATCATTAATGAATTAAGTAATGCATTATTAAATATTAAGTAATGCATTTATTATTCAATGCCTTAAATTAATGCATTATCCTTCTAAAGCACTAATAAGTGGTTTTGTTTTTTAATTTTTATTTTTGACATTTTATAATATACTTGGCTTAGTGCAGTGGTGCGCACCTCTAATTCCAGCAGTTCGGAAGGTTGATCCTGGAGGATTGTGAGTCAAAGCCAACCTCAGCAACGGCGAGGCCCTAAGCAGCTCAGTGAGACGCTGTCTCTAAATAAAACCAAAATAGGGCTGGGGATGAGGTTCTGTGGTTGAGTGACCCTGAGTACAATCCCTAGTACCAAAATCAAAACAAACAAACAAAAAATTTGCATTATTTTTCTAAAGCCCAAATTGGGTGTTTTTTTCTCTTTCTCTCTTTGTTTTTAATATTTTTTTTTGCAAACCTGAAAATGGAACTCAGTGCCTCTACCACTGAGCTACAGCCTCAGAAGTTTTCTCCTTACCGTTGACAATTTTTTAAATATGTTTTTCCATATTAAGAATTCAAGATCATTTTTTAAAAAAAGAATTTAGGATGACTGGTCTGAAGTTTAGTAAAGCACTTGCCTATGGGCAGTGTCAGTATTTATCATCTATATTCCTGCCACACTCTGCTCAAGATTTTATTTGGACCCTAGTGTTTGGCATGATTGTCACCATCGGCCAGTCCATTATGGATGTGATGACAGGCATGGACAGGGACCCCCCTCAAAGATGGGTTCTGGGATCTGCCTTCTGATCACCACTCAGGTGAACCCCCACTCTCACCGCGCTTTCTGAGTGACCCTGTTGTCCCTCTTCCTCCTCAGCAGTACTCAGCCAGACCTGGGGCCATGCCAGGCTCAGGGCTAGGCTCAAGGCTAAACACTGGCCTGAGCAGGGTAAGGCCCCAGGTTGGAGGCTGGTCACTGCCCAAAAAGAAATCATTCAAATAAAGACACTGTGCCCATCTACAACGAGAAATATTGAAATCAATAAAGGCCTGCTGTCCACCTGCAAACCCAAAAACAATTAAGAAACAAAAAAAAAATATTGGGGCTGGGGCTCAGTGGCAGAGGTTCACCTGGCATGTACAAGGCCTTGGGCTCGATCCTCAGCACCCCATAAAAATAAAAAAAAGATGTTGTGTCCACCTCCAACTAAAAAATAGATTTAAAAAAAAAATAATAGAGAATTGAAAGACCCTGGCTTTGGCTTCTGAATTCCCATGAGGCAGATTGAGAAGGGTCTCTAATTTGGCCCTCATAGCAGAGAGCCCTGTCATTGAAGATGGAAGGAACCAGGGCACTGGGGCCAGTAACACAGAGATCACTTTTATTAATTAATTTATTTTAATTCTGCAGTTCTTTGTGGCAGGCTTGATCGTCCTCCTTTTGGATGAGTTTCATTACAAAGGGAATGGCCTGGGCTCTGGCTTTTCCCTCTCCATCTCAAGCAACATTTGTGAAACCATCCTGGGGAAGGCCTTCAAACCCACCACCATCAACACCGACCAAGGTAAGGGCCCTGTCTCCCGTTGGGCACATCTGCAGGAAGTTTTCATGTATGCAGAGTATTCCTCTGGGGGAAAATAACTGTTTCAGAATCATTTCTTCTGAATTTTCAGTGCGCAAATGTTTAAAATTATAGCTGAGTGCAGAAGCTCAAGCCTGTCATCCCAGCAGCTCAGGAGGCCGAGGCAGGAGGATCACAAGCTGGAGGCCAGCCTCAGCAACTTAGTGAGGCCCTGTCTCTAAATAAAATATAATAGGAGCTGGGGACAGGGCTCAGGGGTTAAGTGGTCCTGGGTTAAATCCCTAGTAACAAATAATAATAATAATAATAATATTATAATTATTATAACAATAACAACAACAACACTTACAATCAAAATGATATCTAAACTTTCATGTCTTATAAGAATATTTCAAGGACAGCTAGCATGCCACAGAGTAATCCTGCCTCAAATTTCTTAGCAGGAACCTGCACTGAAAAGATAAAGAAGTGTTGATTTTAGTCTATTGTCTTCTGGTGGACATTTCAGTTCTTTCTCAGTCACAGTTAGCATCGAAGTTAATATCCTTGGGCAATCATCTGCACATATTTTAGCAGTTGTTCTTAGCGAATAAGATTCTAAAAATGAAATTTCTACACCAAACCACTTTTTCAGGGAAGGAGCAGTTAGTTTGATGATTACAAGTTCAAGGACAGCCTTAGCAAATAAGTGAGACCCTGTCTCAAAACAGTCATGGGTAGAATGACTGTTCCTGGGTTCAACCCACAGTATTGCCATTTTGGGGAGGAAGGCACTGGGGATTGAACTCATGGACAGTTAACCCCTGAGCCCCGTCCCCAACCCTCTTTTGTATTTTATTCAGAGACAGGGTCTCGCTGAGTTGCTTAGAGCCCCAATTTGGTTGACGTTAGCCTCCAATTTGCAATCCTCCTGCCTTAGCCTCCAGAGCCACTGGGATTGCAGGCATGCACCATGACACCTGGCTTACAAATATTAATAAAATAAAAATTGAAAAACTTGTGAGACTTCTTAGAAGAGGGAAATTGACTTTTTTTTCTTTTCTTTTTCTTTTGGCCTCTGATCCCTGAATCTGATTTTTGCTGGGAAGTCTCTCATGGAAAATATTTGTGTGCATTTTTTGTGTTTTTTTTGAAATTGACTGTGGAGCTGGTTCTTGGCTTTCAGTGCCATGACATCAAATTGAGGAAACTGCAGATGAGTCCCTGCAGGGTGCCTGAGAGATCCCATGGGAAAGACTGGACCCCAGGTAGGAGTGTCGGCGACACTTACAGAAGAGTAGGCAAAGGTGACACGAGACTCTTCCTAGAATTTCAGAAAATCTAAGTTGAATTGAGGAACTGGGGGCAAAGCAGCTGGGCCCCAGCTGTGGATGTGGCGATGAAACTGGGTAGGAGTTAAGGAGTCTGCCAAGATCTCCTGGCTTTGGCGGCGGGCTGCCTTCAAAAAGAGTGGGAGCAGTGGTGACCATAGGGGACCAGTCAGCGAAGGCTTGGGCCGTGGCAGCCAGCCAGAGGACCACTTTGCTCTGGAGCAGGATGGTGAGTGAGGGGACAGTTTTGAAGGAATGATTTGCTGTCCCTTGGAGACAGGCTGAGAAAATGTCTGGCAAGGTGGCACAGCCATTCAGCCTGAGTCAGCCAGTGTGACATCAGAGTGAGGGCCTTAGGACTTAGGGAGAGATGAAGGCCACAGACAACTGAGACATGGAGGTGGCTGACTTGGCCACCTCTGGTACCTCGTTGGGGCAGAGATCTTACCTGGGGGGCTTTGAGTGGTGCTGTAAGGAGCCAAAATGGTGGAGCCACGGGGACAGCCCCAGGACGGGCAAGAGGATGGTGGAGCAGGCTCAGGTAGCTTTCAGCTGAAAGGCTTTTCTGTTAGCAGGAGTGCCACCACGGCTCAGCTTGTGACCCGTAAAGTGGGGTGTGGAAGGGCCCCTAGAGTGGAGAGTGCAGTTGGTCCTTCTTCCCTGAGGTTTGGGACAGTCCAGGCTGGGAGGGAGGTGGACAGTACAGATGTCACATGGCTCTTGCCCCCATAACACTAGTGCATGAAACAACCCATTTCCTAGAGATCAGAGGGTAGTGATTTGCAAGAAGTGACAATGTTAAACATTCAGAAAGCTTCTAAGGCCCACACCCTGCCATTGATGTCACCCACCTTTCTTTCCAGACATTTGTCAGTAAGGTGCTGTTAAGCACTAGGTGCTTCTGTGGGTGCTAATAATACAAAGGGATAGAACTTAAGGTATGTGAGCGTCAGTGTCATCCCAGGGCCCCGGGGTCAGAATAGAGCAGAGAAGGAAGATGGGGTGACTGGGGAAGAGTGATACAGGTCCATCTAGAGAACCTGGCGGGTGCAAAGGCCCTGGGGCAGAGATGAGTTGGTCTGTTTGAGGGTCCACTTATGGCTCAGCGGAGCAAGTGCAGGGATTCAGAGAGGTCATTGGTGGCAAGAGGAGCCAGGACAAGTCCCTACTCTCTCCTACTGAGATTGCTGAACTTCCTCCTTTACAAAATGCTCAAGGTTTCATGTCTCCAGATTCTTTACCATAGAAACATCAGCGGTTGTCCTACACAGGCACAGGTGGCAGGGAGAGGGGCTGTAAGAAGACCACCACGGGTATGCCAGGGGGCCAGGGAAAGCTAGGACAGCGTTTCTGTCACAGATATCCTGTCCATGTGGTCTACAGGACAAATGGCCCATCTGAGTGGCCATCCAGAAGGTGACATGAGTCCTGCTGTGCCAACTCTGGGGTGACAGGAAAATGCAGTCCCAGGGAGAGACTGGGACATCTGAGTCCCCAGCTGTTAGCCACTCTGCCCACAGATGCCACATTTAGTGAAGCACCGATCTGGGCCACAGGGGCCATGGTGACAGTGTTTCCCACTGTGTTCTTGTTCTAAAGTCAGTCTCATGCCATTTCTGAAGTGCTCAGACCTTGGTGCCCTGTGCTGCAGTGTCCCTGGCTGGTCTGTTGCCTTTTCCTCAGGCCAGGCCCCTTTCTGCCTGTTGCTGAGGCTGAGGTAGGAGGATATCAACTTGGAGGCCAGCCTCAGCAACAGCAAGGCCTCAGCAACTCAGTGAGATGCTGTCAGTGAATGAAATACAAATAGGCTGGGAGTGGGGCTCAGTGACTGAGGGCCGCTGGGTTCCATCCTTGGTGCCAAAAAATTCCAGATTGTGACCCTGTGACTGTTGGTGCCGTGAGTCTCCTGGCTGAGTCTCCTGGCTGATTCTGTTCTCCTGCCTCTGCTTTGGCCAGGAGGAGGCCCAAGACCCAGCGGAGTCCAGCCCTTTGTTCTTCCCTTCACGTTTGTGTCCTCCTCTGCCAACAGACATGGAATTGGAGGTTGCCATCTTGTAGTGTTCCATCTCTGGGCCATGAACACAGACAAAGTCCAAGCCCTTAGAGAGGTTTTCTCGCACCAGAATCTCCTCTATCTCAGGAATCTCATTGCCTCCATCTTTGTCTTTGCTGTAATCATCCATTTCCAGGTATGTCCAGCATGAGCACAAGAAGTCTGCATTTTTTTTTATTTTTTTGGTAGCAGGAATGGAACCCAGGGACATTGAACTCTTGAGCCCCATCCCCAGCCTTTTTTATATTTTATTTAGAGACAGACTGTCACTGAGATTCTGAGGCTGGCCTCCAATTTGCAGTCCTCCTGCCTCAGCCTCCAAAGTTGTTGGTGATGACAGGCCTGTTCCACTGTCTCTGGCTTCAGTATAATTGTTTGTTTGTTTTTTGTTCTGTTTAGAAATGAATGACTGTAGAGTGAATTTTAGTATATTTTCAGACCAGTTTTTCTGGTTTCTTTCTGTGAGTGCCCCAGGCAGAGTGGGAGGAGGGAAGGAGAAGATGCTCTCCAACAATGTCAGAAAGTTAGTATTGAATATTTTAAATAAAAGAAAAGGCAGGAATATTTTAAATAGTTTTGATTATTAGATGCATGTAAAAATTAATAGGTAGTGTCCTGGGCTGATGTGGTGGTACATACCTGTAATCTGAAAAATCATAGAGGCTGAGGCCTTGAAGGATCGCAACTTCAAGACCACCCTTGGTTACTAAAAGAGACCAGTTCTCAAAATAAAATATTGAAGAATTGTGAATATATATGAATGATAAAACACCCCTGGTTTCAATCCCCAGTACCATATAAAACAGTAGTTTCTAAAATTTAGACCCAAATCAGCATCCTCCACTCTATCTGCAACTATGTAAAGTTCTAAAACGCAATAAATGTACCCATACATACTACTAGTTGTCTGATATTGACCATAATCTTGAAATATATACATAGAAGACCCTTCACAATGTATTAGGTGTTCCCATTATTTTTTCCAATGGCAATTAGAGAGCGAAGAAAACGAATTTAGCTTATGGGGCCACTTCTTTCTTTTCAGGACTAATGAATCAAATATTAAAAGGCTTTAGTGTTTAATTGATTATCATTTATGAAATCAGAATGATATGCATTCTGTGATTTCTTGCTTAATCTACATTGGAAACTTTATTATTTCTGAGTATCAGCATCTGTACACACCACCACACGCCACTATATTTTTCAATAGTTACAAGTACCTGTGTTCACGCTTCGTCAGTTAGTTATTCCCTTTTAAAAATAATTATGTGTTGCATTCTTTGTTTACAGAAAATTTATGAAGGTTAAAAACCAGTAAGCATTTCCACAAATTTGACTTTAAAATAGATTTCATCACAAAACACACACAAGAAGTAAGAATGCTTTCTTTCTCTAATTTATTAGCCTTTCTAACATCCAATATCAGGACATGAATGCTGCTCATGGAGGGATGTTCTTACCATCAAGAACAATCAGTACTACTTTCTTCTATCTCATCAAATGTTACAAAGAGTGCACATTTTACTGTGTTTCATATGCAGAACTTGACTTTCCATTATTTGTTTAGTGGGTTTTTGCTTTCTTTTTTATCACTTTGTTTTTCCTGTATTTTCCAATACTCTTTTTTTTTGTGTGTGAGGTATGAAAAATAGATCACTAGAATTTTCTAACTTTTGCTGTATTCAATCATTTGATTACTTACTAGCTAATATTTCTATTAAAGCATCATTTTAAAGGTATGACTGAGGTAAGCTAATAAAACTATTTTCAAGGTCTACTGCAGAATCAGCATAACTTTCTTGAGCTCTGTAATTAGAACCACTATTTCTGTCCACAAACTGTGCTCTTTTTGTTTTATTTTTTTTCTATATTGAGTAACTCTCTTTGAAATGAGGCACAGAAAATTGCTTTTTTAGAATTTTATCATTAATGAAAATCTATTATTATTTTTCATTAATTGACTGTCTGCTTCAGTTTAGAATTCCAGGTTGAATATGATTTTTTCTTTAAATCTTGTGGTTATTCTGTATGTATCATCTATAATCTATCATTAATGATAAATACTTGGGTTCTATTCTTGCTTTATTGAAGCTGACCATAGTTTTTTTTTTTTTTTAAGGATATTCTATTTGGTTAAAGCATAGCTTCTTGAGAAATTCTGTAGATATGTTTAGCATGTTTAAATATTATTTTCTTGAATATAGCATTCAATCAAAATGGAATATTTCCAGACCAGATTTTCTTTCCAGTATATACATGTAAGAAACTGGATAAAATATGGAAAATAATATCTATGTTTTTCAGACACTAAAAACAGGCATAGCAGGTGAGTGAAACCATAAGCAATAAGTGTATACTGGTGAGGTGAACTATAACTTTACTTTTAAAATTGTTCTTAATAAGTGTAGTTTGATAAACTGCTGTTAAAAATTATTGGTAAAGGGGAAATAAGAATAGTTAAAGTATACCAGTGTAAGAAAAACTTGAGGTCTGGCAGCTGAGAGTAGACTGTGGAGAAAAATTCATGTTATAAAAACGAAGAGCTCCCCACTTTCTCTTCACCCTGTCACCTACTTAATCTCACCAAAAACCACCAAGACCCTCAAAATAAAAGGTTTCAAGTTCAGTGGTCACACTCTCTCCAAATACAAAAAGCAGTTACAATTCAACTGAACACAGAAGCTTGTGTGCAAGTTACAAGGATCTGAGACATTTTATAAAACGTTAGGTTAAAGATGATTCTCGTTTTTTTTTCTTTTTTTTTGTATGTGTGTGTTTTATTTTGTTCTGAGTGTGTGGCTATCCCTTGGTTACCTGAACTCAACAAAGAAACTGTTATATTTTGATGAAATATCAGTGGCTGACCCACATTAAAAAAAGAAAAATATTTTCAAAATTTTAAAAAAGCCTAATTGCAAATATATATATATACTGCTTTCTCCCTCCACATTTTGCATTTTAACGTTTTTTTTAAGTTTTTATTTTATTTTTTATTTTTAGTTCTGAAAATTAGAAAGTAAAAAAGCTTCTGGAAGAATTTACAACCAATTGCATGAGGGTCTGGGAAGCTGAGAGGCTGGAGCAGGCCTGGGAGGAGCAGACAGGAAGGAGTCTTCCTCTTAGTCACTGGAGGCCAACTATAAATAAAAAGAGACAAAAATCAATAATTGTTTGTAAGCCAGGAAATGACACAGATTATCAAGTTAGTATGAGTTATGAAAATTTCATATAATCAAGAAAATGGAAAAATCATGAACAGGTTTAGGAAAAATATGTGTAAATTTTATTTTTAGAAGTTTATTTGTGAAACACAAAAAAAAGATGAATTTTATCTTATGACTTTAAATGGAAGGTAGAGAGTTATGCAAGTCATAAAGTACTTCACAAACTTTTCTTCAGTTACAAAAGCATAATAAATGTATAGCTTCTACTTATTTTACTCTTTATCATCCTTTGCATTTCACACTCTACAAGTGTGACCATAACTAGGCAAATAACTAATCAAGAAGATAATCACGAAGTTACACTTTTCTCAGAAAACCCCAATAAATTTCAGAGCAAAGAATTGCTACAACACCTATTCATTCCCTTCTTTGGGACAAGGTCCCTTTATAAATCATATAGAAGAAGAAATTGGCCAAGTTTTAACAAAATGTTACTAGAAATAAATATGAGTTAGCTTCATTTAGAGGTAAATGGAAATAAAATAGCATCATTATACAGTATCTTTCAGGGTTTGCCTTGAAAAATGAAAAGTGGAAAAAGCTCTTTCTAAAGAGAAGAATACTTGGCAGCACACTTCACCCTTAATTACACTGTAAAAAATGTTACCTCAGCTAAGAAGGTACATAAACTTATAGAAAGAAATTAAGACTTTTCAAGAGTCTAGAAGGAACTTTTGAAGACTATAAAATTTGGGAGGTACAGTAATCAGGATGGATCTCTGAAAGAGATAATGCAGTGTAAATATCATGAGATTTCATGCTATCAAATACCAAAGCAAATATATCATGGACATTGTACAAGACAACCAACTTGACAACTTGACTTCGCTAGTTTTATTTATCCAGCCTCTGATGATGCACAGGATGAATGAGGACTGAGTACCATAGTGGTTTCCAGTCACTGCATTTTATCTATCAAATACTTCTTACAAATATCCAGCCAGTTAGGAAGAGAGGTCTATTTCTATGTACTTGTGACAGCATCATTCTTTTCATCATTCTCTCATCATAAATCAACAAGTGGATCTCTTTTAATGAAGAAATAATTTTAACCAGAAAAACCCAAACTTTTTTTTTTTTTTTTTTTTTTTTTTACATTTTGCTTTTAGGGACAATAAATCATAAGCACGCACCATTAATAAAGTGCCAAGGGATCATGCATAAAAGTGAATGAGACCACAGTTAACAAAAACAAAGATATTATATGGGTCTATGACCATGTTATTCACTGTATTTTCACCTACAAAAAAGAAATAAATAAAAAGGTACTGGCCTGGTAGAATTCTGGAACAGGTGATGATGTTGCTTATACTTCTTAAATTACATAACATTATATCAGTTTGTGTTACCAAGAGATAGACTACATAGATCCAGGAGCTAGACTGTCACAGTTGAAGATTCTTCATTCTCTATCACTCCCATTAACCCACTTGGGAATTACATTATCTTACACCATGCTTCCGCATCCTCTAGTTTTAGAAATCCTAATTATTTAAGAGGACACTATTCCACCAGGATGTCTAACAAGATTCGAACTAAAATTTAAACTGTACCTGAGGAATCAAAATTCCATGTACTAAAAAAAAAACAGAAAGCAAGAGGAGAAAGTACATTCCTAGCTAGGTCAATTCACTCTCCTTATCAGAAGGACATTGATTCCATGTTGCAATGGAGATAAAAACTCAGATGATTCAATTTGAAAACAGATGATCCAATTCTCTTCTTTTTAGTACTCACTTTCCATACAGGAATTGTAAAAAGACCAGTGAAGTAGTTGTGTCTTGAGAAAATCATGGTGAGGAGGCTCAATTGATTTGGACATATGTATGAGTTTCACTCAATCAGCTAAGTTGTAGAGACCAAAAAAAGTCCATTTAGGGGATCTAAAAAGAAGAGCAGAAAAAACACAAGATGACATTAATTTGACATTCAGTCTACACAGCTGTCAAAACTGTAATTAATTGCCCTGTTTTCCTTTTTATAAGTTTTTTTTTCTTTCAGGAACAGACTGTCACCAGTACCATAAACTAAGTACAGAACTTTGACTGAAAAGCGAATTTTTGTGGTGTCACTATAGGGACCTGTGCTTTATGGCACCATAAGGACAGAAGAATTCATTTCCCAGACAATTGCTGAAAGTGGTCTTTTCAAAATATTTTCATCAGTAGAAGAGAGTTTTTCTGGCTATGACCATTCAAGGCTTCCAACACTCAAGACTGTTTGAGACTCATGTAAATCACACTCTATGTCTCAATTAGGACCCAATATGAGAGTGCAAGACAACTCCAAAATTTCATTTGGAGTAAGCAAAATCCTCCTTTGAGATAAGACTACAAACCCAGATTCTGTGCACCCAAGCAAGCTCCCTTCCGTTTATTTCCATTGTGCTGATCTGAAGCACCCTATCTTAGAGACTTCCAAAATGCCTAGTCATGGTCTTTATCTCCCTCCTTGGGAGCCCTAATTAGAACTCAAATGCATCCTTCATCTGATTCCATACTTTCTGGTTTCCAGAAGTTCTTTGAAGTCTTTTGTCACTGAAGATCACCTCCTCTTTTCATTGTGAATGTTTATCTCATTTTATGCTTCTATTTTACTGTTACTTTAATTCATTGTGGGTAAAATAGAATTGTATATTTGAAGATCCAGGTCTCTAAGTAAAATAGTTAGCTTAGTTTATGGGTTTATAATACACAGTCAAAAATGTTCAATACATTTTAATATGAATTTAGATCCATGATTAAAATTGGAGGAAATAAGATAGGCTTTATAAGGATGTAATTCTGCACTACAAAATTATCATTTTGTTTCACAAAAGATAAGAATTTTGGAACATAACATGACACCAAAAAAAGAATCACTATTTTTTATATATAGTTGTGCTGAAAGAGAATAAAAACGTCACCATAAATTGATAATATAATATAAAAAAAGCTTTATAACCATGTTCTGTTTTTTTTTTTGACAAAACATATTTGAAGCAAAAATACCAAATCCATTAATCTCCTCCAAATACAATACAGTGAATAGCATTTCTACAGGAAACATATAATTTTAATGATATTGTGTAAATTTTCTAGACATAGATGTAGAAGCTAAAAACACTAATATTCTTTCTCAAGGAACATTTAATTTGAAGCATAGTTCCATAAATCTGCAAATATAATTAAATTTTATCTATTATACACAGATCAGTACATCAAAAATGACCAAATACCTGGAAATAATTCCTTTGATATTTCTATTTCCTAGACAATAAAGCCAGCTTTAATATAGTATATCTTCTACCTTTTCAGTGACACATAATTTTTAAATTTTAAGTAAACTTCTCCTTTAGGCTCAAAAACACGATATAACTATGGTACTAATACTATTAGTGATGGATATTAGAAAAAAATTCTTAGTACTTTTAAGAGAGTTGTTTGAAATGAAACACTAGATCAACACATGATCCTTCAAACAAATTATGATAATGCATGCACAGCAATAAATTTGAAATAAAGAGGGTATAGATATTTATTAGCTACAGGACTTTGAAACCTCATGCTTTGGACCCAAAAGACGATTATTTTGCTTTGTCATTACAGCACTTTTCATAACTGTGTGTGGAGTTTTAGGACCATGTTTTTGTTTTGTGATCTCACATGCTTCATTTATTCAGATGTATTAATGTAATATATGCTTATTTGAGTAGTTTGAAATTATATGCCTCATTCTAATTATAGAATTGTCTAGAAATTCTTGTTCTTCACAGTTTCTAAATTAGAGAGCAATTACCATGAAAGCTAGAAAATGCACAGTGGCTTAAAGAACTCTTCATCCAAGAGTTAAGCCTTAAATTTTTCACATAGTTGATGGTCAATAAATTTATATGGTTCATAAAGTTAACATATGTTTAATCTTAAAGTAAAGAAATAAAAAGCCAGAGAGTGCTTTTTCACAGATGCCAAGCTTTCATTACTGGGAAACCCATGGATTCCTAAAGGGCAGTCTGTCTCTCTGATTGATGTTGTTATGTAAAATTCAAGTCCTGCTTTTCTTCCCCACAACTTTGGCTTTTCTGTGTCATCTTGTTCTTTGTGTTTCAGTGACCAGAGAAGGAGACAGGTTCACAATTACTTGTTCATGTAAAAAATCAAGCAAACAAGTAAAAAAAACAACTAAAAAATAACCTGAGTTTGTGAAAATATCAGAAATTGAAATACAGTGACAGGGTAGGATGAGATTCCACTGACCTAAATGTTCCTTTAAGAAAAGTTAGAGTCAGACAGTTCCATTGTAATAGAAATTGGAAAAGACATATGTGTGTATATAGGCACATATATATACACATAAAACTAATACATAAAGAACTAATCAACACCAATATTCCTCCTCTAAACTTGGAAATTATATTCCTGTGTATTATTAATCCAGAATTAGGAAAATACTAGTATGTTCATTTGATTTTCAAAAATTTTCAGTGTGCTTCCAAACACTTTTATTATGATCCTCTCATTTGACATTTCCTAACTGAGAGAGTACAGGGTCAGGAAATTTTTAATTCTTTGAGTTAAATTGGATCCAAAGACTTTATAAGAAATATATGTAGTTTATGGCATTGTGATATTGCCCTCTATGAAATGAAGTTTTGAACATAGAATCTCATTTTCTTCTAAAAGTTTAAAAACTTATAATTACTCAAATTATAGAAATCACATCAATAGTAGTTCTATTTTATTTATTAATATTACAGAAGCAAGTTTATAAATAAAAATGCTAAATTACAGATGATGATATGGCTCAGTGGTGTGAGCCTAGCATGTGTGAGGTCCTGGGTTCGATCCTCAGATCCACATGTAAATAAAATAAATGTTTATAAAATATCAAGTTAAAACTCATGTCTTCTTTTATAATATGTATACAAATAAGTAATGTTTAAAATCTCTAGATGACATTCTATATGTAAGTTGTATCAGTAGAACTCATTAAACTTAGAACAAATGAGAAACTAAAATTAATCATCAATCCCTATTTAAAAAATGACTCATTTTAGGAGGATATGAATTATAAAGCAAACATTGTTAGAAGAAAATATCCTCAATGTATCATACAGAACAAAGTTTTCTGGGCTGCATTGAACTGTTGGAGCTGAAGTCTCTCTTCTTCATCTACAAGAAACCTCAGCAATATGATAAAATTCCCTTCTTCCACAGCCTTTCCATGACCCAACTGCACACTACTTCTGAATCTAAGAATGCAGAGGCAATTACCCAGATGGATGAGGCCAGGAAGAATGTGGTGCAGGTAATAGCCACAAGAGTTGCATGTTTTAAGGAAAGACATCTTTAAGTTCTTTCCCTGCAGGCCTATAATTTTAATGTCTATAGAAAGATGACAAACATCCCCCTGGAAAACACAGAACTGTGGCTTTCCCAGTGTAACATGTCAGCTGTCTCTTAATTTTACTTTCTTTTTTGGTTGATAACACCAATCCTGGGATAGCTGGTCTCCAAACATTTTTCTGGACATATTTGGAAAGGCATCTCAATTGGAATCATGTGCCAATCACAGTTGCTATTGTTCTGATTGTATGATAACATTAGTTCAGACCCATTAAACAACTTACAATGCCTCAACTTTGAGGTGAGGGATTTCTGTATCCTCCAATGGTTCTACTATAGCTCTGTAGATCCTCTGTCTATCATGTGTGATAGGCTCCTCTTCCCTTGCTTGTTCCCACATGAAGCACCTGATTTCTGGGTAGTGTTGTTTATGTATGCCACCATTTTCAAACTGGCATTTTTGTCATTCAGGGTCTTTGTAAAATATTAAAATTAATCTAAAATTTTAAAAGAAGAAGATGAGCTGAAGGCCACAGGCTGAGGAGATCACAGGAAGATTGAACATTGAGCTGAGTCATAGCCCATGGTGGAAGGCCAAACTAAGGAAGCTGTGATGATCCCTCATACTCACTAATGGAGGTACCTGCCCTTTCTCTGAGAGAAACCATGTAATATTAGCTTGGGCTTTTCTGTACTATATATAAAGTTATATATACTGTAAAAAAATAAAAAGGAGGCTTATGATGGAGAATCAAAAGAAAGTACAATCAGTTTAAGCAGGTCACTGATATTCCAAGTGTTGAAATCAGAGAATACTGCTTTATCACAACCATTGTCAATATGTAAAGGGATAATAAAATTATAAAAACTAAAAAATGTGTATTTCAGAGAGATTTGGGAACTTGAGCTAAATGGTAGTAAAATAAAACTGTAACCTGTACAGGTAATATTCCTCATGGTTGATTTTGTGGTAGTTTGAAAGATGCATTAAAAAATATAAGAAATGCCAAAGCACAAGACCTCCAAATCCATGTGCAAGAGAAATATAAAATAGGAGAAGGGCATAAATAGTTGAACAAGCATATGTGTGATAAGGCAAGGCTCTTTTGGGGAGGAGGAAGCCCTGGACTTCATGTGCCCTGGAAAAGTTTATCCTCTAGACTAGTACCCACCCTGGCCCAGCCACACCTCTGCCTTTTCTAAAGTTGGTTGTGCCCTATTTCTTTGCATGTCGCCCATTGATCACCAAGGTACCATCTGGAATTGTCTCCTATATGCACACTTATTGTCTAGGAGAATTGGAGTATTGTGGGGTGAGTTGTGGCAGAGGGTTTGGCTTGTGTTCCGCCTCCAGCTTTGTGGAGTCTTCTTTTCTTTGGAGCCACAGAGAGCTCTTTGGAGAGCTACAGAAGTATATACACATACCCTGGTTTTCCTGTCGACTTGACACACAATATTGAGCAGGTGAATCCAATCTCTTTGTCTGTGCTTCCCTGATTTTTAATAGAAAAGTGATTCCATTCCTAATTGTGAGCATTAGAGTCAATTATCCTGATACCTGGACTTTAGCTCCAAACAGTGAAACAAAAATCTCTGGGGAGTACTCTCAAGCATTGGATTTATTAAGCTTTCAGGGAGGTTCCTAGATGTTATGATTAGTATAAAATAAATGTTAATGGACCAAGGTCTTGAATACATATTGTATATTTGTATTCCGGCTTTTATATATTTTTAAGGCTTGAATAGATTTCTTTTCCTTTGGTACTTGGGATTGAACTCAGGGGCTCATGACCACTGAGTCACATCCCCAGTCCTATTTTGTATTTTATTTACAGACAGTGTCTCACTGAGTTGCATAGCACCTCAGTTTTTCTGGGGTTGGCTTTGAACTCACAATCTTTCTGCCTCAGCCTCCTAATCTGCTGGTATTGCAGACATGTGCCACCTCACTCAGCCTGAATAGATCTTTAATTTCTCACCACTATTATTTATTTATGTTAAAGATGGGGATGATGCCACTTGCTTCTCAAGACTATGATGAGAATTAAATGAAGTCATAAATAGTTGGCACTTGTTGCCTAGTGAGTGCTCCATAAGCCAGGGGGATGACAGACCTTTGTATTTTTACAAAGACAAAAAGTGGTCACCCAGCTTTTTGTCTGTTGGCAAAGCCTTGAACAACTTAGCAGAAACCTATTTAAAAAAAAATACATAAAAGGAGTGGTGAAGAAATGTTGCTCAATTGTGAAGCATGCTGAATTTCAGTCACAGGTGCCAAAAATGTCATTTATATTAGGACATTATATTAATTTATTAGTGTATTTATTTGTAATATATACATGTATGGGCATAACGTCATTGATCAGTCTCATTTCTCAGTGCCTGAATCATCTCTCTTATCCTCTCTTCCATCAATCTAAACTCAACTATTCTCTCTCCAATTTTTTCGAGATCCACTTCTTTTTTCACTCCATTTTTCTTTTTACCTTTCACATATCAGAGAATGCACTTGAAAATTGACTTTCTGCAGCTGATTTATTTAATTTAATTTGATGTGCTCCAGGTTCCTTCATCTCCCACAAATGATATAATTCCTCTGTTGTTTATGGCTGAGTGGAATGAGTAAACTTGTGAAAAGATGTGTAGATGCTATTTTTTGGGTATATCACCTGCCAGCACACAGAACCTTGAGTTTCCAAGCTCAGCCTGCCATTGTGTGAGCCAGGGAATGAAGATGCAGAAATAATGAGGTCTCATGTGAACCATTTGAGGTCTTCCGATCTGTTGCTCTTACTGCTTGTACATGCACCAAACAGCCTGGTAACTTCCAGAGTGTCCTTTATTGTCTGCATTGATGACTAACCTGTTTCTGGGGTCTGTTTTCAGTACAGTTTTGTTCTCAAGAGAAGGTAATCAATGTGAAGGTAAAAATCTCCTGATTCTCCAGGTGTCAGATATAGGATATGGTTCCTTCCCACAATTCTTTCCCTTTTGTCCATTCATGAAACTGCTTTTACCAGGTTTACATTAGTCCTCTATTAATGTGGAACCTTTGTATTCATTTTGGCCCTGAGCTCTGGTTGGGACAGAGAATCTAGAGTCAGAGCAGACCTGGTCCCACTGGCCAGGTGAAGTTAAGTATAATTATTATTTTTTTTTACTTTTCAGTGATTCATGTTCCCAAGTTGTGAAATGAGATTGACAGCAGTAGTGGTAACATTTAATGACATCAGGAGCCCTTGATGACCATGTACTGGACATTGTTTTTGAGACTTCTATCCCTGCCCTCTTTACTGGCAATAAGAACTCCATGAGCAGAAGCCATGTTTACACTCATGTTGCAGGACAAAGATGCTCAGCTGTGTCAAGTTAACTTGATTTAGGTCACACAGCTAGCAAATGGCAGCTTCATTGTATCTGTGGGAACAGAGGGGAAGAAATGCACAAATGAGCATGGTAAAGCATTGGCACATAATGATCAGGTTATAGAGCAGTAAAAGGAGGTACGGGTGCAATGGAAGGCCTGGCTCTAACCAGGGTATAGGCAAAGACTGAGGAGGAGAGAGCAGAGTCCAGAGTACAGGGTAGAAGCAGGCTTCACTCCAACCATAAAGAGGTAGCTCAGAGAATAACACCACAGGAGGCCTGGTCCTGCCTTGCAGGGATGGGGCCAAGCGGGTGGTTTTCAAATTTGACATGTAGAAATGCAGAATATGAGGATTGGGCTTGGCAGAAAGTCCCAAACTCCTTTCTGTTGTATGTGCATGTACATAGGCACATACAGAGAGAGAGAGATGCCCAGAGAGTTGATAACCTGTGTAAAAATCAGAGAACTGTTCATAATGGAGGAACAATTGAAAAGACAATATCATCATTTGAAATATACTTTAGTCGGATTGAACTGCTCTAAGGGAGTTCTAGAAACTACATACTTTACAAGCAAAAAACAAATTTTATTTGTGGACTTCTGAAAGCTCAGATTTCTAAGATCAACTTTTCAACAGATTTATTGACTATTGAGATCCTGATTTTTCATAGAAAGCTGTAATATGAAGGTTTGTGTCCCTTTGAGTATCTTGGTTGAACTTCTCTCCAATAAGGTGATGGTATTAGAAGGTGAGTCTTTGGAGAGGTGTTGAGTTTCTGAGGCTGAAGACTTCATCAGTGGAATTAATGCTCTAATGAACAGGTGCTACAGGCTAGCTGGCTTCTTCCACCACATTATGACACAGCCAGGAGCTTCTACCCATTATAAATTTTCTCAACAAGCATTGAATAGCCTTGTGCCTTGATCTTATACAATGTGAAAAATGAGTGTCTGTGGCTTATAAACCACCCAGTCTACCATAAATTATTATAGCAGCTTTATGAGAGTAAGGAAGTGCACCATGTGTGTCCTCACAGGATAAATTGAGAAGTTTCTTTGCAGCTCTCTTTAAATAAAGGACATTAATCCCATTCCATAGCTGTACCCACATGACTGTATAACCTTCAAGACCCAACCTTTTTCTGCCTAGGCTTATGATAAACTACCACAATATTACAATACATATTCACACAGGGTGTAGGACTGGTCATTTTGCCCCAAGTGTGTATAGCCAAGTTTCTGAAATCTGGACCTGGAAGTAACTGTCAAGTCCTCTATGTGTTCCTGGCAATAAACTTTCAAAGAATTCTTCACTGCATATTAATAGTCGTATCTGTGTATTCACCAGGCTGCTCACTCAAGATAAGAAGTGGCCCCTTCCATTGTAAACTCCAGTCTAATGGAGAAAGCATAAAACCCATGTTGTCCCTTGCTGCACTGACACTAAACATTGCATATGAATCCTGGGCTCCTTTTTGGCTAATTACTAATCAGTAAATATTACATTGCAACAAGCATGTGGTAAAAAAATTTAGGTAAACTATTGTTCACATTGGAGAAAAAGATCCTGGAAATCAGGCAAGCTTAGGAAACTAATTAGGGGCTGGGGATTGGCTCAAGTGGTATCATGCTCATCTGGGAAGCACGGGACACTGGGTTCTATCCACAGAACCACATAAAAATAAAATAAATATGTTGTGTCCAATGAAAACAATATATATATATTTTTTTCAAAGTTCTCTCTCTCTCTTTCTCTTTCTCTCTCTCTCTCTCTCTCTCTCTCTCTCTCTCTCTCTCTCTCTTTTAAAAAAAAGAAAAACAAAAAAAGATATTAGTAACCGAATAGTGTGGTTCATGATTGGGTTGTCAGACTCTTACCTTTTGGGCTTGATTTTTGTTATTGATTTAATTCTATGTTTTCAACACGGTTGTTGTTTATGTGGTTCAAATATAAACCCATGTTAAAGACTCAACTCTATTCCATCCCACTAACCTTTTCTCATTGCCCTTCATGAACATCTGTTTTAATTGTTTTTAGTATATATTCTTACTGTTTCTTGTTCTGGTAGGAGTCAATAACAATAATAAGTTATTAGGTAAATTTATTTCTTACCCAAAAGGGAGTGCTCCTGTATATCCTGTCTGCCCCTTATTTATTACTCAATGAAACAACCTGGAAAACAACCCACATATGCAAAAATCTTACCTTTCCATGGTGTAGATAGACCAAAGTTGGAACTAAACAAATGATGGACATTTGGGGTATTCCTGAGCTTTATGTATTAACAATATTTCTGTATTGAATAGCTCTGTGAATCTATTTTATATTCTTGCAAATGTACATTGAATGTTCAGTCCTGCAAGAAATATTGCTTTATCCACAGCTACTTTTTATAATTTCAAGTAATAAAGCCCAATTCTTTGGAAGGTTAGAACATTTTTTTTTCTGCCAGAAAGTATACAAGTTCATGCTTTCTGTAGATGTCCCAGTAGACAGAGGCCACATTTTGGATATTCTTTGCACTATTACAGAATGCTGGTAATGCCTTCTTTTTCTGTGGGAACCATTTTCTCGTTCTGTAATTTTTTTTTCTTTTTACATATGATTGATACCATGTCATGGTTACAGAAGAAAACATCAGTGTCCTACCCTTAATAAATGCATGGCTTGGTGAGAGTCCAATGCTGAAACCAATAGTTTCTTCCCAGTACAATGATCACCAAGGACAGAATGCATTTTGGTAGTTTGTGTCTCCCAAAAAATTGATCTTTGTAATCTAAGTCCTTATACCTATGGGCTGAGAGATTTAAATATTGTTTATTTATATTAATGTTCACATTTTAATAGTGATAACATCATTTATTTTTTAGTTAGAGGTTTTTCTATTTATTGAACTTTAGAAAGACCTGAGGACATGAACCCTATAAAAAGAATTCCTGGAACATCCCAAATATTTAAAATAAATGCCGTAGAAAGTAATGCATCTGTATGATTATTCAGCATACAGTAATATATATAAGATCACACCAGGTCACATGCATGCAGAATACCCACAGGAAACAAGGAACCACAGGCTCTGATGTGACAATATATGGTTGAACGTTGCCAAACAAGAGCTTCTGGGGCTGAGGTGTATGTCATAGAGAACACTCAGCAGGCAGATGGTAAAAATGGAGAAGCCCCCTCTCCAAACCTGTGAAAGTTGATTATTAATTTATATTTGATGTCATCTCCAAAATTCTGAGACAAAAACATCTGTAACTAAAAACCCATCATTATCAGCATCCCTAGATATGTTACGGCCAAGATACCAATGGTAAAGTTCTTGGGTTAGAACTTGTGCTAGAAAAGGCACGTGAAGTTGCAGAAGAAAATTATGGTGTTAGCTGAGATCTCAAGATGAACTTCAGAGGAAATGTTTCTTATACTAATAAAATAATATATTTTGTTGATCTTTATTTTCAAATTACATATTAATAGTATATATCTCAAGAGAAAATGAAGCAGAAGCCCTTATTTCAAATAGTGTCATCTTTATCAATCTCAGCCTATCCTATTATTAGGGATATATGTGGATTCACCCAACACACATTTTTCCCACTACAATTATCAACTCTCTCTACTATTCTCCAGGTGCCATTCGAATATTATTACCAAATCATGTCTGGATTATGTAATAGTAGCTGTGCTCTCACTGTACATAGCCTTTCTTATAGATTCAGAATTACCCTATATTCTCAAAATATTTCTTGATATTATCTTCTTTTGAGATTTTCTGAGGTAGAGTGTTAAGTTGATTTCATCTTTCTCTTCTTGATTAAGCAATAGGAATATATTGAAAACTCTACAATTTTCAATGAATTGAAATGGAATGATTGTACAAAAGTAAAGAATTGCTACCTTCTCAAAAAATGAATCTCAATGTAGTAGGTGTGCACATAGATGTATTTTTTTAGATCTATCTTTTGACCATTTATTATCAGACTTAATGCCTTTAATATATCATCTAAGATGACACTGAGAAGCATATCCTCTAAGATGATTTTTTAATTTGTATTTGTAATGTTTTATTGAGTTCAATGTTATGTTGGTGCTAAATCTGATCATCTTGTATTACATATATGGAGTCTTATTACATATATTCTAGAGCTATTGTGTATGAAAGAAGAACAAGGATCAAATATTGATGTGTTTCTGAAATAAAAAGTACTCAGTAGAAATGCTGGCCATTATCTTTTAATTATGTACTTCATCATCTATGTGATTTAATAGATTTAAAACTTTTCTTTTCATAATGGCTACATATGTTGTGGATTCAAATTATTTTCATGATATTAAAATTTTCTAGCAATATGTGTAGAAAGCTCTTTGACAGTATTTAAGGCCTGTCTTTGAATCCCCAATGTAGCTATCCACCTTGCATATATGCTATTATCATGACCAGAAAAACTATCTCAAGTGACCAAATTCCAGCTATTGAATATCAGTCGAAATATATTATTATTGTTTTCTCCTTAGTCATCTGGAATAAAGGTGTAATTAAAGTCACAGTTCAGATAGACTCAAAGTAATTCCATTGTAAGGTTTTTAAATTAAAGTACAAGAATTTGACCCAAGACTACAAGACAAACTTCCATAAGAGTCCCAATATTTATCTGCTTGAAGTAAGTGATGCATTTCTCCAGTAAAGAAACCATGCATAAAATTGATAAAAAAAATGATGTTAATCTGATGGAATATTTTTTTTATACAAGGCATGTTGTATTTTAAGTCAAGTACCTGAAATAGTAGGTATGTATTTTAGTTTTTTCCAGCCACATATTAAAAAATACCAGTCATCAGGGCTAAGATTGTGGTTCAGTGGTAGAATTCTTGCCTAGCACATGTGAGGAACTGTGTTCAATCCTCAACACCACATAAAAATAAAATAATAAAATAAAGTGTAAACAAATTTTGAAAATAAATAACAGTCATGAGAAATCCATGTAAATAAGTCTAAATCATTCCATGACTCTTTAGAACTTGCAGATCTAAAAGACATGACAGTAAGGGAAACCAAAACAGTGAAACATTCATGAACATAGGATACCATTTAAAAATCTGAGGTAATGTAGATATTTGGCTAAAACATCAAAGAATTTACTTCTATTCATTTTTATTTTTACCTGGAATCTACTCTTTGTACTTGGATATGAGACCCATTATTATAACTCGGCATGTGTACATAGTGTGTAATTATCAGATCAGGGTAATTTTCATCTCATTAAAATTATTATTCTGTGTTTGAAACTTTCTAAGTTCTGGCTATTTTGATTTATTTAAGTAGTTATTATACAATGTAATCACCTTATTGTACTCTAAAACCTAAGAGTTACTTTCTGGACTTAATTGTTTTTGCACTCCCTACACACAATCAGTCAGTTTCTCATTCTTATTATAAATCCAGGAAGTGTTTCTTTTCTCAGTTTCTGTGTGATTAACTTTTCAGCTTCAACACATAAATTCCACATGCTGTATTTGTGGGAAAATAAATGCCACTACTAGGAAAAATAAAATATTATTCTCAATTAATAATTAGGGAAATTGGCATAAACCTCTGCATTCACTCATTTAGTGTTTAGAACTTGTCTATAATAATAAATATGGAAAAAAGAATAAAATATATAAATCAAATGTCCATATGTTTTTAACATTTTATGGGTCATATTTGGTCACTGGGAACAAGTGTTGTGACATCTATTTTTATAAAGATGACATATTCTAATTCTTATAACTTTATTTATAATAAGTGAATATATTGTAAGTATGTTTTTATATTGTAAGTTTCAATAGATCAATATTACAATGGAATAAATAACTTTAAAAATTGTATAAAAGTTGGCTCAGTGGTGCAGGCCTGACATCCCAGGGGAAAAATATTTTAAGAAAAAAATATTTTAAAAAATGGGGATGTATCTCAGTGTGTAACCACCAAAATGCACTCACGCTCTACCCCTTCTCCACCTGAGATGCCCATCACAACACATGAAAGAACAGTATCTCAGTCTGCCACCTATCCAGCAGTTCTACTTTCACAGCCCATCCGAACCCATTCTTCACTTGATGCCCATCTTTTTATGCCACCATGTGAGTATGCATTGGGCCTGCACTAAGGAACACCAGCACAACTGGTTGCTAAGGTCCAGGTGGCAGGTATCCCTCATTCATTCCACTGGGACCTTATATTTTTTTAAAATGGGTTGCTAATAATTCAAAATGACAAGTTTATGGCTGAAATTACAGCTCAGTAGTAAACAAATTTCACATGTGCCTGTCTCTGTGTTCCAACTCCAGCACCTAAAAAAACACAGGCAGGCCTAACGGCACATGCCTATAATCCCAGTGACTATAGAGGCTGAGGCAGGAGGCTCACAAGTATAAGGACAGTTTCAGCAATCTAGTAAAGCCCTACAAATCTGTCTCTAAAATTTAAAAAGGGATGGGGATGGTTATTCAGTGATTAAGCAATCATAGATTCAGTCCCCACAACCAAATACAAAAACAAACCCAAAGTAAAAGTGAAAAACAACTGCATCCCCCAATATCCTTTGCAGGTAGGGGTCTCTGTGATTTTGTGCTGGCCAATGAGATAACATTGGAAGCAACTGGGACTCTTGCTCTTTTTTTTTTCCCTTTTTCTTTTTCCCCTGATTGCTGTATTAAATGGATGGCACAATGAAAAACAGGAAGGGCCCTGGGGCATGATGGAATAGCTGGATAGCCATAGCAGCCCAGACTACCAATCACTGGGCTTCTTGGTTTTCAAGTAAAAGGAAATATTTTTCAGTATTTGATGGGTTTACCTTTCTAGTATTGGAAAGACAGATGCATTGATTTTCCTCCTTGTTCTGCTTTCTGTTCATTGTCTTCAGGTTCAGGAACAGTGTAGGTCAAGAAAACCAGCCATCTTTGTCACCAATTGTTTTTCAGGTCTCTGAGGATGGAAGGAAAGTACAACACAGAACCTCTATAGTACCTAATCTGAGCCATTGGGACAGAGTTAGGCCTGAGTCATCTCCAGGGTCCCTCATCTGCTGCAGAATGTTCACAGAGAGTGAGTATCTTTTCTCTTGATGCCAACACTCAAGTCCAAAATCTCAGGGCTCCCATGGTTCTCCTGAGAACTATTCCACAACAGGCTGACACTGGTCCCAATCTCCATTTCTGCACTGATGGGCCATTGGGAAAGTGAGTTTAAGCAAGCTTTACTGTCCCCGATTTTCAAGTGTGTCTTCTCCAAAAAAAAACAAAAAACAAAAAACAAAACAAAACAAAAAAAAAAACTTGAAACTAAATGAGCACTAAAGAAAGAAGTCAGGTTCCAAGGACTGAAGAAGAACCCTGCTACCAGAGAAACCTAGGATTTGAAAAAAAAATTCCAATTTAAGTGAGGTGGAAGGTAAATTATAGACCTTGACATAAAGCAATAGCCTTACAGCAAAAGGTCACGTGTGGGCATGGAAGTATGTATGAAAGACTGACTTTTCACAGCCTCCACAACAGGTAAACATGAATGCTAAATTTGTAACACATAACATAAGAAAAAGGAACCACATTTTTTACTTACTTGCCTATTTTTCTTTCTTTATTCTTTTTTTCTTTTTCTTTCTTTTTCTTTTTTTTCTTTTTTCCTTTTTCTTTCTTTCTTTCTTTTTTTTTGTACAAGGGTTTCAAACTAGGGGAACATAATGACTGAGCCTCATCCTCAGATTTTTTTAATGTTATTTTTTAACTTTTGAGAAACATTGTTAATCACAATATTGAGGTATTCTTATATCAAACAAGCCATACTACAAAGGTTCCAGAGCTAGAGAGAAAATCCTGCATTCCCAGAGTGTTAAATATGTCTGTGGAAGATGAGCCACATGGACACAATGTAGAAGATCAAATGGGTGGAGTGGGCATGGCTCTGCAGAACAGTGCAGGTAAGAAGCCAGATGCTGGGTGGAGCCTATGAAAAAAAGTGGAGAGGACATAGTGGGGCTTAGTTGTTTGGCAGAGTTGGTGAGGCAGAGTCAGGCTGAGTGAGTGGATCCCAACCCATAAGAACAGTGGATGGTGAGAAGACAGGGAAAGCACGTTAGAAGCAGCATCCCACCCGGGACCCTTTAGGTGAGCACAGCCTATGAACCAGGAGATGCAGTGATGAAGGAGCAGAGGGCATGGTGGGTGCATCCATAGGAAGCAAAGGGAGTCAGGAGAGGCATCCAGTAATTCTGTCAGAAGTCACTGTTGACCCAGTGGGGAAGAAGGATCTTAGGGCTCTGAGATAGATATGTGACCTCAGGGTCTGCTCCACAAGGGGCCTCAGTTTACCCTCTTACACACTGAAGCAATGGAGGGAGGCTGAAGATGCCACAGCACAGCCTTTTTTGTTCCTCCCTCTCATGGGATGCAGTGCACTTTCCATTAATTTTTTCTGTTCTTCCAGGTCCAGGACAGTACCTAAATCTGTTCTCTAGACAACGATATTTGTAATAAACTCTTCAAAACCTTTTGGCAAGAATATCCGGGGAGAGCACTGTTTGGCTCACAGGAGCAAATAGGTAACGGCAGAATATGAGCCACCAGGACCAGACACTGATTTATAGAGAAAGATACTTTCCAAGAACCTCTCATGTTATCCTGACTCGTAGACAAAAAATTATCCCCAGGTTCTACCATGAAATCCTGAACTGAGGTCCCAAACTGGTAACCAGAGAAGCACACCTAGCTCCAGGTTTTTGTTGGTTGGTTGTTCAGGTTTAAAATTTGCTTGGGGTCTGGGGCAGTGGCTCCGTGGTAGAGCGATCGCTTAGCACGTACAAGGCCCTGGGATTGATCTTCAGCACCACATTAAAAATAAATAAATAAATAAATAGATAGATAAATAAATAAATAAATAAATAAATAAGATAAAGGTATTGTGTCCAACTACCACTAAAAAATATATATTTAAAAAATTTGCTTGGAATTAGAACGCAATTCTTTTTTTATATTTATTTTTTAGTTTCAGGTGGACACAATATCTTTATTTTATATTTATGTGGTGCTGAGGATCTAACCCAGTGCCTCACACATACTAGGTGAGCCCTCTACCACTCAGCCCCGACGCCAGCCCTAGAACGAAATTCTTAAGATTCAGGAAAGTTTGCACAAAAACTCACGTTTCTAACTGTCCTTCAAAGTCACCAGGAGATCTGGCAGCCCCAGACTGAGTTCTTACACAGCAAGGATCGCTGGCACTGTCCTGCCAGTTTCCACGACTCCGGAGTGCAGTCGAGTCCTCTTTGCCCCTTTTGTGTCTGGCCCTGGAGGCCTTGAGTTTTGCTAACAAACTAAGGGTTAGATGAGCTGGGGCAGCAGGCAGGAGTCAGCATGGAACTTCTGGTCCAGCCCTGCTTCCTCCTTGCTGTGTGGCTTTGCTCCAGTCACACCACCTCTCTGTGCTTCAGTTTCCCTATCCGTCTGGAGGCCAATAGACTAGATCAGTGGTTTCCCACTTTAAGCCAAGGCAAGGCTGAGAGGTGGGCTGCCTTGTCCCACTTCACTCCTTTCTGAATTAGGCCTGGGCATCAGATTTTGCTTAGGTGACTCCCTATTTATCCAGGGTTGGAAAACTCCCAGGTAACTACTTGTGTTAACCCCATAGCCAGGGCCTTGAGGTGTATTACAACAGAAAAGGGACAATACCTTTTTTACTTTGATTTCTTTTGTGGTAGTGGGGATTGAACCCAGGGTGCTTTACTGCTGAATTCTATCCACAGCCTCCACCTCCTTTATTTTTGAGACAAGGTCTTCTAAGTTGCTGAGGCTGGCCTCAAACTGGTGATCTTCCTGCCTCAATTTCCTGAGCTGCTGGGATTACAGGCATGCGCCAAGGCTTCTGGAACCATAATGTGTTTATAGATAGGAATGATGGAATTTGATGAGCAGCATTATTCTCCTACAAAAAGAGGCTCTCCTCCCCTGTTTTACAGATGCAGAAAGTGAAGTTTTGAGAGGCTGAGTAACTAGCCAGAGGTCACACAGCTACAAGTGGCCAAGAGCCCATGTTTGTGTCATTGCAGACAATGAGGCCCTAACTACTTTTTCTGTCCCTTAGGTGGCTTGGGAGGAGGTGGGTGTAGAGAGGTGTCCTGCAGCAAAGGGGAGGCCAGTGCCCTGGGAGACCCTGCCACCTCTTGCACTAGCCCTCCTTGAAGGCCATCGGCACACACAGGGGAGTCCTCCTCAGGCTCTGTGCTCAGGACCAGGCTTACCTCCCCCACGGCTGACCCGGGCTGGGCTCCCAGGCTCCAGGTGATCAAAAGATCTGGCAGCCCTGGACTGAGTTCTTACACAGCAAGGGTCGGTGGTGCTCTTCGCTGCCCTTGGATGGGATAGGGAGATGCACACGAGGCCCATCGAGTCAAAAGACCCTTGTGGTTCTTTGCAGGTGTAACAATTGCTCACCGAGCTCCACAAGCCACATATTGTAGCCCAGACAACTGCTATGGTTTTTACGAGAATCCTGAAGAATGGTGGTTCTTGTAGTTCTCAGGACCCAGCGTGTTCTGTCTGAGTCTTGGTTCTCCCATGTGAGAAAGGAGAACCCCTGTCCATTCCCACTCCCATGATGTGTCCCTTTGATGGAAAGGGCAAGTGTAACCTCCTCTGCCAGGCTCCCCCTGCAGCTCATCCCTTCTGCAGCTCCTCTCGGAAAGGGGCTGAATCCTCCCATTTACTGGTGATATCTGTAAAGGTTAATGTTATAGGCTCTGGCCAATGTCCTCAACTGCTGAGGACAGCTTGTGACTTTTTCCAAGGCCCCGTCCATCCCAGGCCTGGGTTCCCAATGGCTGGGGGAGCCTGGAGCCAGCCAGGAACTCCTGGCAGCCTCTAGCCAGTCCTTGGGTGCAGGCTGCCCTTCCTGTGCTCGCTGCTTCCTGAGTGCTCTGGGCTCCAGGGAAAAAAAGTGGGTTCTCAGTGAGCCCCACAGCCCTCCAGGAAGGAAGAGATTGCTTTCTTCCTCTAGGTGGGGCCTGGGCCTGACTCTCCAGGGCGAAGTGGAGGGCTGTAGGCTCTCGGGCCTGCTGAGATCACCCTTCCCAGGTGGCTCCTGGGTGGGATTTGTGTGGAGATGTGCTTGGTCTTAGCGGCTGTCTTAGTAACAGGGCGCTCTTCTGTCCATCAGGGTTCAGGGTGCACATGACAGAGGTGACAACATAGGCCCAAGAGGGATTTCCTGGCCGGGGAGAGCTGCTGGGATGAATGGGAGAAGGACTAGGGCTTGGTTGGCTCCAGACCCTAGGGGACTAAGGAATGGACCACCCTCCAGGGAACCCCATCGTGGGGAGAGGCCCTTGTCCTGGTGTCGCTGTGTCCCTGGGCTGCAGAACAAGGGCTTGGGGAAGCATATGCACTATCCTGCGTTAAAAGGGAGAGTCCCTCAAGGTCCGCACAGGGAATAGTTGGGTCTTAGGGCACAGTCAGGGTGCTGGCAGCAGAGGCAGGGCAGAGGCTGCCTGGAGGCGGGGACACCTGCCCAAGCACTGCTGCTGTTTGGGTGTGCTGTCCCAACATCTTAGGAGGCTTCAGTGGCCTAGGTCGGGGTCATGGGGTGGGCTGGGTTGAGTGGTTTTTTGCACATCAGACCAGCTTTGGGCCCTGGATTGGGTTTACCAAGTCACAGCACATGGGACATTGGGATGGGAGGGGTCTTGGGGGAAACCTGGTCCAGTCTCACCTTGTACCACAGGGAAATGGGAGTCCAGAGAGGCCAAGAGTTTCTCCAGGGCCCCACCACCCAGCAGGGACAGGTTGGAGAGTGGGGGTCGAGGTGGAGCACCACAATACCCTGTCCCCAAGGGAATATGGGCACCGTGGGGATGGGGCAGAGGTTGTAATGAGGACACACACACACTTTTAAAAACACTGACTGCTCATGAGTGCTTACGGGATAAAATTAAAAACAACCCTCAGCCACCCTCCTGCATTTCCCAGAGGAAATCGCCATTCTAGTTTCTGATGCCTGGTAATAGTCAATTGCGTGTTCGACCACATGTGTGACAGACACAGACATCTTCCTCCTGTCACTGCACCACGCTGTGGTCTGTGTTGGTAACAATTCCAAACCTGTTCATTCAGCACCACTTCAGGACTTTCTTTTTCCTTCCCTTCCTCTCTGCCTCCTTCCTTCCTTTCTCTCTCTCTCTTCCCTCTTTCTGTTTAGGTACTGGATTTGAACCCAGGGCCACACCTACTTGAGAAGCACTTGACCACATAGCCACACCCTCAGCCCCTTCTGTTATTTTGGGAGGGGATTGAACTCAGGGGCACTCCACCACTGAGCCACCTCCCCAGCCCTATTTTGTATTTTATTTAGAGACAGAGACTCACTGACTGCTTAGCACCTCTTCGAGGCTGAGGCTGGTTTTGAACTTGGAATCCTCCCATCTCAGCCTCCCACACGTGTGTGGCCCCTACTGTTTTTGAGACAGGGCCTCACTGAGTTGTCCAGGCCAGCCTGGAACTTGCGATCCCCCATTTTCAGCCTTCCAAGTCACTGTGATTGCGGGTGTGTGACACCACATCTGGGACTTTAGTACTTTGTAAGTCAACTTGTTTTTGTTGACACTCGAAACACAGACAAGTCCACTGTCCACCAGCGTGTTCCAAAGAGGAACAACAGGTCAAGCTTCCCAGGGGCCGACTGTGCTCCACCCTCTTGCCGAGGACAGTGGCTACCCTCACTTGGAGGTTTTAATTGCTATGTGTTTGTTTTAGTTGCTTTTTGTTTGAAAAACCAAACCAAACCCCAAACCAAAACAAAACAAAACAAAAAAACCCAGCCGGCACACCCCACTGGAGATTTCCCAGGGAGGATTGCTTGGGATGGCAATTGGGGTGCTAGGCTTGGGGCTCTGATTCTGTAACACAGGATGGCTTAGGCTTCTCAAACCCAGTAATGACAGTGGGAAAACTGGAGGCCACAGGGACCTTATTTTCTCCTGCTCACCCTCATTCCAGTCCCACCCCCTTGACTGTCCACACACAGTCCACCATGCCTGCAAGACATGGCTCATCTGTCATGCTGCAAGACACAGACTCCCCAGGACAAGTGGGGAAACTTAGGAAAGTGGCTTAGCCTCTGCCAGTGTATGTGTCCCAGCCTCTACCAATAACATGGCTCGGCTCTCTATCGCCCCTGCACCGTCAGAGCCTTGAGCAGGATAGGTGGGGGTCATGGGTGGAGCACCCACAGCGTCTGCTACAGCAAGTTACCCAGCCCCAGCCTCCACGGCTTCATCTGTTAAACTGGGACATCAGAACAATCTTGCTTGTTCGTCTATTTTAAATCATGTTGTTGTGTTTTTTTAATGTTTATTTTACTTATTTTTATGTGCTGCTGAGGATCGAACCCAGTGCCTCATGCAAGCTAAGCAAGCAGCTCTACCACTGAGCCCCAGACCCAGCTCTGGAACAGCCTTGTTTAAAAAATAAGAAGCCAGTCATGGTGGCATGACCTTGTAGTCCCCGCTGTCCCCGCTGTACAGGAAGCTGTGACAATGAGAATCACTGGAGCCCTGGAGTTGGAAGCCAACCTCGTCAACATAAGTAAGACCTCGCCTCAAACATAAGATAAAGCCAGGCACGGTGATGCCCACCTGAAATCCCAGCTGCTTGGGAGGCTGAGGCAGAAGTATTGTGAGTTCAAAATTGGCCTCTGCAAAAGCGAGGAGCTAAGAGTGGGGGTTGTGGCTCAAGTAACAGAGCACTCACCTAGCACATGTGAGGAACAGGATTCCATCCTCATCACCATAAAAAAATAAAGATATTATGTTCACCTAAAACTAAAGAATATATTTTTTTTTACAAGAAATGTGCTAAGGACCTCAGTGAGACCTTGTCTTTAAATAAAATACAAAATAGGGCTGCAGATGTATCTCAGTGGTCAAGAAATTAGGCTTTTTCCCAATTGTCTTACTAATGAGCACATTCCATTTAGAACGTGGTTTTTCCACTCTACCCTTCTGTCACAAATGTGCTTTTTCTCACTCCTTCCCTAAACAGGCTGTGAATTCTCCATATTTTTCTTTAAAATTATACATTTCAGCTTTAGATTATCCCATTGGTTCCAAGTTCTATAGAATACAATTTAAAGTAACCAGGAAGGAGACTGAATGCTGTTTTGACTACATATTTTCTCCATTAGATATTATAGTCCATCACTTCTAGATTTGGCCCTCCATAAGCTTCAGAGCATGGACACAGTTCAGCCACATTCACAGCAGAGGTGTGAAAATTGTTGATTCCAGTTTCCAGTAGAATATCTTCATTTGCATCTGAGTTCTCATCAGCATGGTCCTTACTGTCTGTATTTCTATCAGCATTCTGATCATGGCCATTTATCCCATCTTTCAGATATTTCAGATCTTTACAGGTTTAAGGCTCTGAGAGGTGTCCCTCTTGGATGCATCTCTCAAATCTATATCTTAGTTCTTTCTCCTTAAAAAACCACCAGAACTCCATCAAAGGGGCTCCATCCTAATGAAGTAATCAAACCTAAACATTTTTCAAGGGCCCTACCACTAAACACCATAGTCCAATTAGTTTCTACCTTCTTTAATATCATTGACATAAGATTTTTGTAATTAAATTCCTTCATGAGTTCAGAGAGACAACCCATTTTCATACATAGCCTCCAACGTATATTCAATTCATCATGAAAGAATTACTTAGACAACCTCTGTCATACAGTCTTCCAACAATACTTTTATTTAATTTGGAGAAGTTTTTAAATATCCTTCAATTAGCATTTTGAAAAACAAAAACCATAAATATGATAATAAATTCACCTGTATTTTAAGTTTAACATGGCTTGTATTTTAGTGTTTTATCATACATCTGTATGTAAGGTGTGTTTATGAAGACTCCTTTTTAAATACTAAAATAGTGTAAATTTAAACTTATATGCTTATGTGTCTATATATTACCAAACACCCAATGAACATATTTTATATTTTTTAACTTGAGCATTTGTAATCAAATATCCCTCCAGATCAATAATCTTCAAATATATTTTGAAACTATTTTGCCGTATATTATCATAGCAATAAGGTGTAAGATATTAACCAATAGATTATTATTTATAATTCATACAAGTTAAATTATAGAACACATTTTTATATAAATATTTAACCTGAATATCAAGAATGATTGAAATTGGAATTACTAGATCAAAAGTATACACATTAATAAAAGTACACACATACTCCAAAATTTTGGCAAATTTTTTTTCAGAAAGTTTAGGAAGTGAAAATTCTTATATCAGTTTAACTTGTTTTACTCAGTGGCTCAGGAGGGTGAAGCAGAATAATCACAAGTTCAAAGCCAGGCTTAGAGACTTAGTAAGGCCCTAAGCAAATTAGTAAGTTATATATATATATATACACACATACATATATAAATTTAAAATAGTAAGATATATATATATATATATATATATATATATATATATATATATATATATACATACATACATACACATGCAAATATAAATTTATATAAAATATTTATTTATTTATAGGTTGTATATATGGAAAAGTTATAGATAATTTCATATATATATATATATGGTATTATATATTTTTTTATTGCTTTTATTCCATATGAGTCTGTTCAGTGATTCTAATGTTTTATTATGTATATTGCAAAATATAATAAACTTGTGAATTTCTCCTCTATTTTTTGTCTTACAACCTTCTTTTCAATTGCAAAATTAGTTATTCCAATGTTAGTTATTCCAATGTTAGTTATCCACATCTTTTTCTTTGATTTCACTTCTTTCATTCTAATTTTGTCATCTAAGTGTTGAGTCTTCCGGATGCAGTGACACACACCTGTAATCACAGCTGGTGGGGTGACCCCGCAAAAATGTTGAATCCATCTGGGATTAATTATGGTATGTTATCAAGATCCAATTTGATTTTCAAATGAAGCAAATTTGTTCATTGAAAAAATCCTCTTCTTTGTATTGAATTGCAATTCTCTTTATTTATTTATGTATTTACTCATGTATTTATTTTAAATATTTTTTAGTTGTAGTTGGACAAAATGCCTTTGTTTTATGTATTTTTATGTGGTGCTGAGGTCTGAACCCAGTGCCTCATATGTGCTAGGCAAGCATACTACCACTGGCCACAACCCCAGCCCCTGCAATTCTTTTTTTTTGCTGTGTACATGAACATTTGTACACACTTGGACATGCACATTTGTATCCACATCTAAAGTAATATTTTCTCTAAGATTATTTGTTTGTTACCCATTTTTTAGGTTTTTAAAATGAGTTGTTTATTTAAATGATCTAATTCAGAAGCTCTCAAGATTTATTATCTATTAGCTCTATTTCAAATAAAATGTAAAAGCATTACTTTCAGTAAAAAGACTCAGTGAAAAACAATAAACTCTAAACCTGTTGTTCGCCTAAAAGTTGAGAGTAGAACAGTGGTTAGGCAAGATTTAGAAGGGGTAGGGAAGTTGTCAATGGGAATAGTTTCATAGTTAGAAGGAATAATTTCTGGAGTTTTATTGGCATTGAATAGAAGGTTTCAAGAACTTAGCTAGGAACACTGGATGGTCAGTGATGTAAAGCAGAGCTCATTTTTCCTAACTGGGTGCTTCTGGGGAGTCCACCAGAAGGTCAGTGCCTTCTTTGGTTTTCATGCTAACTGTCTGAGTTCAAGACTGCTACAATTTCAGTTCTCAGGGTTCATGTGGCTTTCCAAAACTTATATTGGCAGTAATTTTAGATTTCGTGAAGAAAAAAAAGTCAATGAGTGTAGGAACCAGGGAATAGGATGCATTTTCCTTCTGAAAGGGAACTTTATGTGAGAAAGAAAGTTTATCTGTGAAACACTATATTGATATAGGCAGGAAGGTTGATAAGGGCATGCTAACTCAGGTTGTTTAACAAAATAAAGTTGAAAAGTAGTGTTATAATGTAATCATCAGTTATTTTTTAAAAATATTTTTAGTTTACAGATGTGCACAATACCTTTCTTTTATTTATTTCTTTTAATGTGGTGCTGAGTATTAAAACCCTATCACTGAATACCATAGCCCCACCAGTTATTTCTTGCAAAGGTTATTTTTGAGCTCATTAAATGAATGAGGTACATTCTAAGTGTCAGGTATTTAGCAGTTAACAGGCAAGTGTTTTCATACGTGCGAGGGGGTAAGTGGTTCTTACTGTTGCCTGATTTATAGAAGATGTTAAAATAAATGTCATTATAAAGAAAATAAAAATAAACGTAAGATCAAAGAAATTTTATCACAGAATATATGTGTGTGTATTGACATTTGTATTTAACTTTTTGCAAATAATAATAACAGTTAATGTAAAGTGCTTGCCAATTTTTTCTGATCCTCATGCAATAAGTAACCACCATGTTTATACTAGCAACATGTCATAAAATATCTATAGGTTAGAATAAGTTTTTTCCCCATTTTCCTCACAACCTCTTATATGTAATTTTGTATAACAATGAGGGTCTCCTTGCATTTGCATGCAATTTCCCTTTTCTCTCCCTTTCCCTCTGACCTCATGTCTCTGTTTAATGTTAATCTTTTTCTCCTGCTCTTCCTCCCTGCTCTGTTCTTAGTTGTTCTCATTATATCAAAGAAGACATTTGGCATTTGTTTTTTAGTGATTGGCTAGTTTCACTTAGCATAATCTGCTCTAATGCCATCCATTTCCCTGCAAATTCCATGATTTCGTCATTTTTTAGTGCTGCATAATACTCCATTGTGCATAAATGCCACATTTTTTTTTATCCATTCATCTATTGAAGGGCATCTGGGTTGGTTCCACAGTCTAGCTATTGTGAATTGTGCTGCTATGAACATCGATGTGGCAGTATCCCTGTAGTACGCTCTTTTAAGGTCTTCAGGGTATAGTCCGAGAAATGCAATACCTGCGTCAAATGGTGATTCCATTCCCAGCTTTCCCAGGAATCTCCATACTGCTTTCCAAATTGGCCGCACCAATTTGCAGTCCCACCAGCAATGTACAAGAGTACCCTTTTCCCCACATCCTCGCCAGCACCTGTTGTTGTTTGACTTCCTAATGGCTGCCAATCTTAGGGTGGTTTTGCTTTGCATTTCTCTGACTGCTAGAGATGGTGAGCAACATGTCAGAAAATATCTATAGGTTAGAAGAAGCTTATGCTTGTTAGTATTTTTCCTAGTGTAATGATTCTGGTAGCACCAGATTCAAACTATGAAGAGCACTGCTTTTAAATAATAGACAATTATGAACAAATTTCCATTAGACTTTTAAGTTGGTTAATAATCATCTGCTATTTAAAAACATCTAGCTCAGATTTGTGTTTCTGAGGTTAACTACAAAGGTCTGCACACAAATCATTAAAAATTCCTGGGCCATTTTATATTTTTTGTTAACATAGTATTTTTTTAAATTACTGTATCATAATCTTACCTGGAATTTAAATTTTAAATTTCAGCTTTGCTTATACACTTAAATTATCCAGCTAAAATATTTAACAGAACATTTTCAAGAATATATTCTGATATAAATCATATGTGTTGTTAATTATTCATTTGTAAGCAAATATTACCACAATAATATTATGTAATATTATTTAGAGTGTGAGAGTATATAGAAATATTTTTAAATATATATATATATATATATATATATATATATATATACACACACACACACATACACACATCACACATTCACACATCACACATACACACATACACACAAAGCTTGAAAAAACAATTTGGTTATCTATTGGATAGACAAATGCAAATTCAAATAAATGTAGCCTCAAACTTGCCATGTATATTAGAAATAGTTATACATAGTACTGATTTACTTGTCATTTTCTATGTAACTGTATTGTTACTACATGTCATATTCAATTATAACACTATGAAATTTGTAATCAGTATGAGCATATCATTAACAAAAATCAATAATACATTATTGCATTTCTGTGAGTTTACAAATCTCCAGTCCTTCTTAGAAAGACTTACTAAAAGCTTTGAAGGATTTATAAATTTAACGTATTACTGCAATGTGTTGTTGGGGTTCATTACTAAGAAAATAGATAGTTTCTAGATGGCATTGAAATACTTCTCTAAAACTTTGAAGAAAGTATGGAATGTAAGCTGGGCAAAAGAATAAAAACTACCTCAGGCATCAAGAACCACAGGAACTCAAGCACCACAGCAGCAAATTGTTGAATGAGCACTGCACAGTGCATCTTAGCCATACTCATGATAACCTGGGAGTTCACAGCTATCAGACTGAGGGAAGATTGAATAATAGAGAGTTTACAATTCATGTTAAGAGTGAATTGGACCCAATTAATGGTCTGCCCTCAGAAAATTAATGTGTTTTAAGGTACACGTACAATAATATCCACGTATACCCAAAATGAAAATTGTAATTTGTTAAAACACAAAGACTATATAAGTCCTGTTACATTTTCATTTTTACATTTAATCATTTCATTTAGTTTACATGGCAATCTCTATCACATACTAGCTTACATATTTTTATGTGTTGTCAAATTCTTTTCATCAATTTCAATACTTAAAGATGAAACTAAACAATTCCATTATTATATTTTAAGAAATTACCACCATGAAGAAAATAGACAGGAAATTCATCTTGTCCTTAGTTTACTTTGCTTTCTTTGTGTATTCTCATGCAGTGCTTCTTATTTATGATCTTGAGAAAGCCATGGGAAGGTGAATTCACCTTGTTGCAAAAAAACAGAGAAATGTATTATAGAATGTTTAGTTGTTTTCTGGTGGTATCTTTTTCAAAAGGTATATGGAAATGACATTATAGACAATATCAAGTTACAGTTAAATATTTTTCTGTCAAGGAGAGAGGAGATTTCAGAAATATGAATCTGCTCCTCTTTGGGCCTATCTTGAATTCTGGCTCTTACACCCAGCCAACTGTCAGGCACAGATGTATGTAAACATGAATTCTTCACAGGTGGGTCTGAGATCTTTCAATTCCAGTCTTTAAAACTAAAGTTTCTTGACAGATGATATTTTAGGAAGACATCTCCTGAGACTTCCTCACAGTTCAATCAGGCATGTCTCGATTTGTATAGGAAAATCTCTGCATTTGCTCTATTGTTTCTTACAAGAGAGAGACTGTGCTCCCAATGAGTAGACACATTAAGATTTGCCTTCAGAGAAGGTTTATCCATGATTGTTTACACATGATATTTATGCATTATTATTTTTGTGGGATAATAAATTCAACATAAAGTATTCATTCCCATTTTAAAATTACAACCTTGGTTTCAGACTTGATAAGGGTTTGTAAAATTTTCTAAAGAAAATATTTTATATAGAAGAAATCATGTAATACCTTGAATTTCAAAGAAGTTTCACACTTGACTGAACAATCATATGGAATAGACAATATCTGAAAAGTCCAAAGTACAAAAACTACATGATAAAGGGTCCAGAATATGTAGGGATCTAAAACTATTTTTTTTTGTATGAAATACACTTAATGGTCTCTCCAATTTTACAAATTTATGGCTAGCTTATAAAACAAGAACTATTGAGTTATATTTACCTTTGCAGATGCAGAAAACACACAACAAAAGTCAGACAGAGACTGAAATATTCCAGCCTTCCCATGAGATGATATTATTTCCATAAACTTTATATAGCAAAATTAAATTCTTCTCTAATTATAGCTAAGTATATTCACAAATCTTTAAAGATAAATAATGATTTAAGAAATTTTTAAGAACTTAAGAATACACTTAAGAAAAGGTCCTGAGTTATTGTAAAAAAATATTTAATGCTGTTTTGTTTTAGGCTTTACATAATACATTTGCAAAAGAAAAATAAATGCTTTTTCATATTGATATAATATGTACATAAGGGTATGCAGCTTAATATGTGCTTCTTTGTAGTGACATATTTCTAACAGTAAAAAAAAAATTAAGAATTTAAATATTTAAGTGATTCTGTTTTTGTATGTCTTAGGAAAGAAATAAATGTGATGAGCTTATAAGGGATATTATCTCTTAAGATCAAGTTCATATCCATGAAGAAATTACAACCAAAAAATATGAACTACTTTGTAAAATGTCCAAGTTATATATTCAAGTTTTATTTAAAACTTTTTTTTTTCCTTTCTTTTTTTTTCTGGGAGAGCAAGTGGTCCAGTATTTGCCTCTTAGGAAAATTGAATTACTAACCAGTAATTACAGTTCTCTGAATGTCATATTCTCAGTGGATTTGTATCAATTGTCTTGGGGCATTTTGGCATATGAGTTCCAGTAATGTAACATTTTGAAATAAAGAAAATTAAGTTCTAATAGATTGTATCTTAAATTTGTCTAGTATATTTCTATAAAGCCACTTTGAATTTTTTTTCCAACAGTCTTGTGAAATAGATTCAGTTAACCCAAGATGTAGTTCTTTAGTGCACAGAAAAGTGAAATCCAAATCCAAGATCATAATGTCATTTATGAAGCTAGAAAAATCTGTGCATGATGAGGTAGCACAGATTCACTCTGCTATATTGAGTCTGCAATTCCATTTTTTAAATTAGGTAGCAAAGCAATATAAATTGGAGATACTTATCTTTAGAACATTTAAAATACCCTCGCTATCATTGTCTTGTAATTTTTAAGCGTTTAATTCATTATAACATGCTACATATTAAAGTATGAATTACTAATTAATATGTGTATTTAAAAACTGAGATAAATGTAGAAATTCAATTACTAGGAGAGTTTTTGAAAATACAAGATATTATAATCTAGAATCTAAAGTGAAAATGTTTAAGCATAATTATTATATTTCCAGTTATATGAACAGTAAGAAATATCTTACCATTTTAGAACCCTTAAAGATAAAAAAATATATTTGATTGAGTCAGGATTTTGTTTTAGGGTATAATGTATCTAAGGATGAACTAGTATTTTTTGGAAATGAGAAAGATAAAAATTTTACCTTATGTAATATTGATTTTGGGAAATTTTGAAGAAATACTTTAAAAAGCTTAATTTCCTTTAAATTTCAAAAGTTTTCTTACTGTTGCCAAATTAAAAGATTCTACTTTTCATTGACTTATATTCAATCAGTAAGGTTAAGTATTATTTTAAAACACATGAGCTTACTTAAAAACTAAGAGGTATGAAAATGAAGAAAGCTATTATTTTAGATATTTGGATGGTAAAAATTGCTATTATGCAAAGGGATTTTATCTTAATTATTCTGGAAGATGATTCAATTTATTTACATTGCATATCGTAAAATTAGCATACATGATTTATTTATTCATATGATTATCTGGAAATAAATATTGAACTAAGAAAAGATTAAGTTTTAAAATTAAATTTTGGCTCTTGACCTCTGAGTCAGTCTGAGTCAGGGGATAGGGGACTTTTCCAGAGAGATTTGCAACTCTAGGCCACATAACCTCCTGATCAGGGAGATTAATGAGACCAGTGGAGGACAGAAAGCCAATCAGTGCATTTGCTGTGAAGAGGAGGGTCATCAGAAAATGGAGACATCCCTGATGCTTCCGAGGGAAGCCACATGGTCAAGCAAGGCCTGGACCCATCCTAGCACAAATGGCACTAGCAGATCTGAGAAGCTGCTGCAAGTTCCCGAAGATTCTCAAGGAAACTCAGCTGACTGTTAACAATAGATAGAAACAAAAGTCAGTTTGACTTGCTTCATGTTAAACACTTAGCAAAGACAGTCAAAGCCAAAACACAGCTATTCCTGGGCATTTTAAATAAAATAATAGCTAAATGTTACTTCTATAAATAAGTAAACAAGAAGCTTCAAAAGAGATTCTCAGACAGGAATGCCTGATATCTATCAGAAGAAACTGCCAGAGTAGTTTTTAGTTCAAGGCCTTTATTTCTAACCTACGTAGGTAGGCTTAATGTTTGCTAGTATGGTTATCCAGCCCTAAGTAACAGAATTAAATATTTCTCTATTAGACACAGAGGTCGTACTAGTAAAAGGATTTTGCAAGCTCAGATGACATTAAGATATTAAACTGGATCTTAAGGAAAAGGACATCTGTAACCCTAAAAGTTAAATGTTGTGTTTATACCCCTGACAATTCTGGCAATGTGACGAATATCCTTGAAGATTTACATACTCAGATAGAAGCCATGTCCTCAGCAACTTTGTCATGGAAACAATATCTTAGCTCCTGGTTCTTGGTACTTCCTGGTGGAAAACATTGTTACTGTTTGTCTTTGCCATCATACGCATTGGCATATTCCTGTGCTATGGGATTTATTGCTGCATCAATCTGGTTCCAGTACTAATGAATTCTTGTTTCTCTTGTAGACCACCCATCACTCAAATGGCCTTCCAGTCTATTACTTCTCAATCAGTCTTCTATCATGGACCCACTCGATAGACCCAATTTTTAAAGGGAGATTCCAAACTGCTTGCCCCACACCGTCCCATTTCAGCCTGAAGATTCCAGAAAGATTTTCTTCGGCCCCCTTGCTTACACCAGTAAGGAGTTCCCAAATTAGAGGGGGGAATGAAGCCAGATTTAAAGTTAGGTAGTCAGTGTAGTTAGGTAAATCGGGTCTAATATCCAGTGAAATCTAAAATGAAGGCCATGCTGGGAATGACTCAGGGAAAATGCAGGACAATTCATGGAATGTTAATGAAGTCCTGAAAAGGCCCTAGGCCAAAGTCCACCTCAAAGAAATGTTAATGGAGCTCAGGAAACAGCCCCCAACAGATTCGGAGATAGCCCATCCTAGAGAAATGATAAGCCCATCCCAAAAGGTGATAATTGGGCCCACCTGTGTCCTAACCCCTTCAACCTATATTCCATCTCCAAAACTATAAAAAGTGGAAAGAACAGCCCTTCCACGGATTCCCACCTTTTGGGTCCCCTTCTTTCTCTGGAAGAAGTCTTTTCTTCTGTCCTTTTATAAATTTCTAATTTCTACTCTGAAAAAAAAATTCATCTTGTAATAAGCATATTTTGTTACTAATGACGTACATAACAGATTTTTTAAAGAGATTGTATGCAATACATATATTTGGGACTGGGAGTATACCTCAGTGGGAGAGCACTTGCATAGCAATTGTAAGGCCTTGGGTTTAATCCTCACCTTCACAGAAAAGGAAAAACAACCAGAACCAATTATTCCCTAACACTTTTGTCCATATGTTTGTGAGTATAATATAACTTGTATTTCAAATGAAGGGTTGTGTTTCTTATTTAAAGGAATGAGTAGTTTCAAGTTTCCAGTATCAAAGATGACTTCCAGGTAGACATGTTTGTCATTGCCATGAGAACTGGTTGCCTTTTTCACTACCCTAGAATAATATGTTAAGTGGAAAATACAACATAAATTGAGTGAGTATTTGCCCAGGTCCAAGTATGAGTTAAAGGTTTAGAAATATTTTATTGTCAAAAAGAGTACAAAGTGTGAAATACCTAATAGTTTATAGGTTGTTCATTTTATTAAAATTAGATTTTAAGGTAATAATAAAGGCAACTATCCTTTGAAACTAACTATGAGTGCCAAGTACCTTGCAAGCACTATTGTATTTGAGGTTTACAACACCATTGTCTAGAGAGCTGTGTTCCTTGTTAAGTAGTAGAGGCAGAGATACAATTGAGACTCAGAAAAGCATAACTCTAAAATGCAAACTTTCAACCCATGTACTATATTCCCTTCTGAGCCCCAAAGTTTTTTTTTTTTTTTTTGATTACTAAAAACTAAATCTATTCCAAGGCTTAATTTACTTTTAATTGTATTAAATTTTTTTTTGAAAGGGAATATTCTTATTACAAAAGTAGAACATCCTGTGAAGTCTATAAAAAAAGGTAAATCAAAGAAAAAATTAATTACACATAGTCATAATACTCCCAAATTAATTCATTTAATAACTGTAAATTCTGTAGTTTTTTTAACATTAGGTATCTGTAGGCCCACATAGCCAAAGACTAGTGATGGTCTTCTTCTATCTAAAACTTAGACCCTAAAATGTGAAGGCATTAAGATTAAATGATGCCTCCCTGTTATTATATAGCAAGTGATAATGTTAAGTGTAATGTTTAAAAAATATTTTATTCTGATAACATTATAGTTTATTAAATGTTCATGTTGTCAATGTTTACAACATAATTGATAATAGTTCATGGTATTCCAGTAAATATGTAAGTATTTTAACACTTAGTTTCTTTAATTTTTTTTACCAACTATTGGAGTTTAGTAAAATTTTACCATGTTTATTTTTGTTTAAACTTGAATCCATGTACTTATTCATTATGCATGCCTACATGATTGCAGAAATGCATTCCTTATTTATTTATTTATTTATTTATTTTGGTACCAAGGATTGGACCCAGTGATGCTTAACCACTGATCCACATACTCAGCCCTTTTTTTGTATTTTATTTAGAAACAGGATATCACTGAGTTCAGTTGCTGAGGGACTCGCTAAATTGCTGAGGCTGGCTTTGAACTCACAATCATCCTGCCTCAGCATCCCAAGACTCTGGCGTGTACCACTGAAACCAGCTACATGAATTCATGTACAAGAGACCACATTGCAGTTAAATTCTCCAGGTATATAAAACGTATTATCCTTAAACTAATTTTTATGTAGGCAATGTGTGGGTATATATATAAATTACTTTAAAGAATTTTATATATAATTGTATACAAACATATATAGGTATAAAAACTTGAAAAACAAGATACTTCTTTCCACTCTTTATTAGGATTATAAGATGATGGAAGAGGATTTCCCTGTAGGAAGTAAAAGGTCTCAGTATTCATATTTTTCAGGAATACCACCAAAGGAATTTTGAAGTAAGACTGCTAACAATGTGTAATGGTTTTAAGTCTATTGAGAAAACAGTGGATTGAGCAAGACTATATAATAGCACTATTTTAGAGTAGAAATTTTTTTGAGACAATTATTCACTCAAAGAAACTTGAGAAAATGATACATTTTTTGCCTTAGAGAATTCAAAAGAGGTGTTTTCTACTGTGCTGATAGTATGATACTATTTTCACAAATTAAGAGCCCTCAATAGAGAAATGGCCCGACTCTCTAACTACTGTCAATGGTAATAGCTCAAGATCAACTACTTTAAAATTAAAATGACAATTTATTTTTTCAGCTCTTCTCTCCTGTTTATTTGGCATCTATTCAAAAATTCCATACATGGGTCAAATTATTTATTTACCTAGAAATACATTCTGCAATGAATTTACACTGGAGCCTTTTAAAGAGAGTTGTGGTGCAGAAAATTAGATGTCTCCTGGGTAAAACATTGTGATTTTCAATAAATGCAATGGTAGATTGGTAACATCAGTTTTTAACATTTTTGAAAGAAAATTATTCATGCTGTTTCTCTGCAGTGCTGAACTTTGAGGATTCCTATAATCATTTGACCTTATGTTACATGAAGCTGACCCAGATTTGCATGCAGAGAAAAAACATTTTGGCTCAGACAGCAATCACTAAACTCACTTAACTGAATAAATTGGTTGTTCAGTAAAAAGTCTTGGTTAAATTCCTGTATATTGAGAGATTGGGGTTTTGATGCTATGTTCAGCTTGTTAGAAAAGAAAGATATATAAACTTAGTATTACTACATAAACAAAAGCACTATTTTACTCAGGTATTAATTGCCTGAAACTTTTGTTCAATTGATTGGTTTCTATAGATAGTAACAATTAGATACCTAACCAAGCCAGTAACTATAGATAGTACCTGAATTTACAAGTGTTGTCTTTCTGACAAAATTATGGCTTTCTTCTTATACTGTATTCAATGAGTATCTTGCTTTAGGCTAAACAGTCATAGTAGATGATTTATACTTTAGAATTTTTGATTGAAAAAATCTGGGTCAAATCACCATTTCACCCAGCTATTGCCCTTCTTGGACTATTCCCTGAAGAACTTAAAATAGCATACTACAGGGATACTGCCACACCAATGTTCATAGCAGCACAATTCACAATACCTGGACTGTGGAATCAACCCAGATTCCCTTCAATAAATGGATAAAAAAATGTGGCATTTATACACAGTGGAGTATTACTCAGCACTAAAAAGTGACAAAATCATGGAATTTGCAGGGAAATGGATGGTATTAGAGAAGATTATGCTAAGGGAAGCTAGCCAATCCCTAAAAATCAAATGCAAATGTCTTCTTTGATATAATGAGAGCTACTAAGAACAGAGCAGGGAGGAAGAGCAGGAGGAAAAGATTAATATTAAACACAGACATGAGGTGGGAGGGAAAGGGAGAGAAAAGGGAAATTGCATGCAAATGGAAGGAGACCCTTATTGTTTTACAAAATTACATATAAGAGGTTGTGAGGGGAATTGGAAAAAAACAAGGAGAGAAATGAATTACAGTAGCTGGGGTAGAGAGAGAAGAGGGGAGTGGGGATAGTAGAGGATAGGAAAGGTAGCAGAATACAACAGTTACTAATGGCATTATGTAAAAATGTGGATGTGTAACCGATGTGATTCTGCAATCTGTATTTGGGAAAAAAATTAGAGTTCATAACCCACTTGAATCTAATGTATGAAATATGATATGTCAAGAACTTTTTATTGTTTTGAACAACCAATAATAAAGAGAAAGAAAAGAAAGAAAAAAAAGAAACACCATAATGTTGTGAAAATAAACTAACAAACATTGTTGAAATAGTAATACTGAATGGAGAAAGAATTTTAAGTATGACTAGCTTCATAATAACTATAAGTTCAAACTATGGTGATGTTTTTTTTCATTAAAGAAAAAGAATGACTGTTCTTTATAGGTATAGCATCTCTGTGGTTCTTATTTACTACTATATAACAAAATTACAAATTATTGTTAGTTATACAATATTTTAATACATGTCCAAAATCATTATACATGTCCAAAATAGATTTTTCACATTTAAAGTACTTTATACATAATAATGATTTTTAATCACTTCCCACTGAAGAAAACAATCACTATCCCCTTATTTTAGTGATTAGACACAGAGAAGTTTACCTTCTTGCTTATTGACACATGAATATAGAGACAGAGGTCAGAGTATTCATCTAGATTTGGTTCTCATTCATTCTTGGCAAATGTCATTAGTAGTTTGTTTTTTGGCTTTTTTTAATATTTACTTTTAGTTTTTGGCGGACACATCATGGGGTGCTTAGGATCAAAACTGGGACGCCCGCATGCCAGGGAGTGCTGTACCATTTGAGCCACATCCTCTCTTGGGTGGCTTTTTAATGCAGTGCTGGGTGTTCAACCCAGTACCTCATGCATGCTAGAGAAGTGCTTTACCTCTTATCCATAACCCTAGTCCCCAAAGTCCTTTACTTATTTTTTGGGGGGGAGGAGAGTGTGTGTGCGTAGTGCAAGGGATTGAATCCATGGCCTTAATCAGCAAAACAAGCAGTCTACTTACTAAGCTACATCCTCAGCCCTGATCTATAGTCTTTTAACAGTGACAATGGAGCAGCCTGTCATTCAGCCTTTGATTCTGCGCCCACTTGGCTCAGGTTGAAGGCAGGGCATGAAGCCTTGACCAATCAGTCTCTTAGGTGAGAACTGTCCAACCCTCATGCAGCCAGTGATGAGGGGGAGGGCGTCCACAATCTTCTGTTCCCTTGGTGTTGGAGCCCACCATTTTTTCAATCTTTTTGTAGGCTTCTGTCCTGGATCCAAGCCCAGGTGTCTGTGCTATGCAGAAACTGAAAACAAATCACAGGGAGAACACTGAGAACCCTGAGAGCCAGGAAATGGTAAGTGTGCCTTGTTATCTTGAGACTGGGTAGGAAGGTGGCTTAAAGCTGACAGAAGTGGCAATGGTGGAAACTGGTAGTCATGGCTAGGGAGTCCTCATGGTCCTCTCCAGAGTCTTGTGGCCAGAGGGTCTCTCTGTGGTAACTTAGCGTTCACCTCCCTCTGACTAGTCTAGTGAGGCTTAGATCAGCAGTTGAAAACCTGGGCATTTTGTTGCATAATTGTAAGGTGTTTCCAGCTTTTTTCTAAAGCCCTTTGTGGGCTTCCATGTCCCATGATTCCAGCATGTCTCCAGAATGCATAATGAAGACTGAGATAATTACCAGGAGAGAACCACAACTTCATTTGTTGTATTCAAGCATGAGAGAGGCTGCTGATTATAGGGCTTGTTACTCATGAGGGTTTGTTTATTTGTTTGTTTATTATTTTTTTTGTGTGTGCGTGTTTGTTTGTTGTTTTCTTTTTGGTACCAGAAATTCAACCCAGAGGTGTTCATCCACTGATTCACATTCCCATCCTTTTTTAATATTTTTATTTAGAAACAGGGTCACTTTGAAGTTCTTAGGGCCTCACACATTTGATGATGCTGGCTTTTAACTCATTCTCTTCATGAGTCCTGAGATTTTTAAATGTAGCAGAAGCAGTATCTCAAATCCAGAACAAAAACCTGAAATCCAGAACATCAGCTTATCTCTCCATAGGTCTCAGAATAAGCCCCTAGTTTTCTAGCTCTCTGTTCACATATCCAAAACTAGGGTTCTCTGTTCACAGAGAATAAGTTTAATAATGACCATGTAATGCAGATAATGGGCCTCACTCAAAGACACCTGGTGGCTAACTGAAAGATGTTAATGAGCACCATTAAGGCCTATTTCAAAAGTAAAAGACCTTGAATCCCACTTGTGGGAACACCTTCTACAAAGTCCTTTGTCCCAGGAGTGATTCCTTATTGAATTTGAAGGAAAAAGGATGGGTCACAGAAAGAATAAAAGTGAACCCATATGGTAGTCAGGATGCCTTTTCCAAAGCCTATTTTAAATGCATTATGCTGCATGTTCTGCCCAAAACCATCAGTAAACTTCTAAGATGGCACACAAAAATGATTTTTTTTTCTGATATCAATCCTCATACAACATGGTGGGCATTCTATTTCTTCTTGCTTAAATAATCTTTTTTCTTCAAAATTTATGAAACAAGCACCCAGATTCATGGAAAACTGAGAAATTTTGGTTTATCTAAAAATTCCACTTTCAGCATTATTAATCATTATTTCCCCATGTTTTATTTCAAATGTATGCATCATTTATAATGTTTTTCTTCAAGAACTGGAGGGCACTTTTAAAAGATTTTAATTTATCATTCTGAGATTTTTACATGAGAAAAAAGCAGAATAATATCAGGTGACATTAAAAAGAGTGAATCTCTCCTAAATGCGGTTTATATGTCCCATTTAAAATTTTTTTAAAAACTGTAATGGGTCATCAATTGAGGGTGCATTTATTTATTAATTAACTTGTTTATTTACTTATTTATGGTCAGACCATTTCATTAAAATAACACACAGAAGGGGCTGGGGTTGTGGCTCAGTGATAGAGCACTCACCTATCACATGCAAGGTCCTGGCTTCGATCCTCAGCACCAAATAAAAATAAGTAAATAATAAATAAATTAATAAATAAATAAATAACCCACAGAAACATTCCAAACATTTAAAGAAACGCTTTTATTCTGGTGTGGCAGGAAAAAATAGAAGTGGGACTAACTTGAATTTAAATTACATGCAAGTTCAATCTCTCTCTCCCTCTCTCCATCTCTCTCTCTCTTTCTCTCTCTCTCTCTCTCTCTCTCTCTCTCTCTCTCTCTCTCTCTCTCTGTAGTGAGGATTGACCCCAGGGCCTCATTCTTAGAAGGCAAGAACTCTGCAAGCTGAATTATTTACTCAGTCCCATTTTTTGGGGGGGAGAGACCAGGGATTGAAGTGAGGAGCACTCTACCACTGAGCCACATTCCTACCCCTATTTTGTATTTTACTTAGAGACAGGGTTGCACTGATTTGCTTAGTGCCTCACCATTGATGAGACTGGTTTTGAATTCATTAATTTTATTTCTCAGTCTTGTAAACAGCTGATATTACAGGCATGCACCATTATGCCTTGCCAACTTCAATCTTAAGGGCTAAAGTACAGGCAAATTAGATCAAAGTCCATGTCAGTATCTTGGTACTATATATATAAAGGTGTTGATAGACCTTATGTTTTATTTACTTATATCTGGAGCTGAGAATTGATTCCAGTGTCTCAGATGTGTCAGACAAGAGCTCCACTGAGCTCCAGCCCTAGCCCCCTGGAACATTTTTTATTGGGGATATTGGAGATTGAACTCACGAACACTTCACTACTAAGACAAATCCCCAGGATTTTTGTTTTGTTTTGTTTTTTACTTTATTTTGTGAGAGGATCTCACTGAGTTTTTTAGCACCTCGATTCTGCTAAGGCTGGTTTTGAACTTTTGATAACTCTTCCTCAGCCTCTTCAGCAACTGGGATTACAGTCTTGCACCCACACACCCAGCCCCTGCTACATTTTTAATACCTGTTATAGGTAGATTTTAACCAGTAGCCTTAACTTTTTTCTAATATATATTTGATTTGAATACATAATAGTGAAACAGATTCTATTTTTTATCTCCAACACTGCTTTTGGTTATGACAGTGTCTGAGTTAAGATTCCCCATTAAAGAATTTACTGTGTGTTGTGTTCTCATTCTGACTTCCCATATGACCTAGTTCTGAGTTTTAGAATATCTGAAACAAGGATCTCAGAGATTCCAAATTTTTTGGAGTATTTAGAAAACACCACTATCTGAGTCTTGCATTCTAGGGACCAGTTTGAATTTTAAGTATGTAGCTTCTGAAGGGATGGACTAATTGGATGCGTTGCAACTGGAAGGCATTTTATGATATACTTTCTATCTAAAAGGTACTTCATTTGTTTCTTTTTATTAGATACTGTGAATAAAGTTACAATAAAAATAGATGTGTGGCAATATATTTAGCAAAAGGATTCCAAATTTTTTACATATATACCCAGAGTTATTATTAGCAGATTGTATGGCATTTTTTTTTTTACCAAGAATTATTATTTATATTTTTTTATTTATTTAAATAATGGAGAATAACCCCAGGGAATTTTACCAGTGTGCTACATACCCAATCTCCAACACTTTTATTTATTGATTGATTTTTGAGAGAGGGTTTCACTGGGTTTCTTAGGACATTGCCAAGTTCTTGAGGCTGGTCTTTAACTTGAGAATAAACCCCTAGTTTTCTACCTCTTATTCTCCTAAGCCACTGGGATTACAGGCATGTACGACCTTGCACTTCTACCCCAAGTTATTACTAGTGGATTATGTGCATTTTTGTTTAGGGCTTTTAAAGAATCTTAACCCTTTTAGAAAAGATATTTATTAAATTTATTTAAAATATATTTATTAAATGCCACCATGCATGACAATTTTAGTTTTTTATAATAGCCATTCCAACAGAACTGCATAGGCTGCAGAAAATTTTTTGATTACTGCATTAAATCCCTGAGGCAGTTTATGTGAAGTAGCCAGTGTAGGAGTGTTGAGTAAAGATTAGCAAGGATTGTGGAATGTGATAGACATTATTATCTAAAGTACATGTATGGGGCTGGGGATGTGGCATGCGTGCGGCCGGGGTTTGATCCTCAGCACCACATACAAACAAAGGTGTTGTGTCCACCGAGCACTAAAAAATAAAAATATTAAAATTCTCTCTCTCTCTCTCTCTCTCTCTCTCTCTCTCTCTCTCTCTCTCTCTCTTAAAAAAATAAAGTACAAATATGAAGACAGGAATTGATGTGAACATACTTTATATACAAACAAAGGTATGAAAAATTGTTCTATATGTGTAATAAGAATTACGATGCATTCTGCTGTCATGTATTTAAAAATAAAACAAATAATATTTATATGTATTGCTGAGAATCAAACTCAGTGCTTTTGCACATGCTAGCAAAGTAGTCTACCACTGAGACACAACTCCAGCCCATGTAACCAGCTTTTTATACTCTCTTTGTAGTAATCAGAAACAACTTTAAAAATTGAAATTGCATTTATATCACTTTTCCTAGTACAGTAATGCATTACTAACTAAACTTATTCTTAGTATTTTTTAAAAATAATCTAATGGATGACTGTTATTTCTTTCCAGAGACTATTTTATCACTTCTTTAGGCCTTGGTGAAGGGCCTTTTTTTTTCAGAATATAGATTTCTTCTATTATCAAATGGGTCCATGCTAAGTGTGTTGAAAATAGTGATTCTAAAACTTCACACAATCTACACATTTCCAAGACTATAGAAGAAAGGGAAAGACAATATTCATAACCAAGAAACCATTTCCATTGGAAGCATAGTATAAGTGTCCAACCTGGAGTATAATCCAGGTCTTTCAGTGGTAAGGTTGTTTAAGAACCACAAACATAGGTTTTTGGGATCCTCTAAAGTACACTGAATGGCTTTAAATCACTACTCTTCTTCAAAATAAAATTTCTGCTACCTACTTAAAAATAAAGCACTATGAATGAGAAAGGTGAATGAGACATAAGTTCTGTGGAGGTACTGAGGTTGACCTTTAATTATAGTTCATAAATAGTCAAATAAGAAGGGCCTTAGTGTGGTCTCATCTTTTCCAACACATGATATGGAATACTTAGATGAACTGACATGAAATAATAAAAATGCATTTCAGGAAAGTGATGTCACAGAAATTTTCAGGGTAGAATCTTAGAAATGTGGAAAAAATATATTCATATTCATATGCATTTCTATAGAAAAAAATAAGTGATAAGTACATGAGTAGGGTAAATTCAGTATGCCTCATGCATTGTAGGTTGAAGGTAATGATAAAGTAATAACTGAGGAGATCCAGAACTCTATAATTGTGGGAGACATTAATAGCAATTTAGAAAAAGAAAATATAGTTAAATCCCTTTAGATTTGCCTCGGTCATCTGTTCCTCTAATGAATTTGATTCTGTCAAATGAGATTATGTGAGTATGGTTCTCTCTGAATTTATGTTTTCTCTTGTTTTTAGGATTTTGTCAGATATGTCATGTAAAGCCCTGTCTAAACTCCCTTTGGGGATCTTTTACCTCCTGTTCTGGACTGCAGAGCAGAGATCCACCTCACTCATTCTGTGCAATGAATTGACTTTTGTAAGTCTTTGCCAACAATGGTTGGAAGAATAAGCATATTGGAGGGTCTTTCATATCCTGTAATATGGTTGTCAAACCTTGTGGGTTAAAAGGTAGTTACTTGCTATGTTAGCAACATCTTCCCTATGAGAAGGGCTTACCTAGATTGTTTGGTTTGGAAGCCCCGTGAACACAGAAGAGAAGCATTTATGCTCACAAACAAAGGAATGCCAAAAGCCATTAGATGTGAGAAAATACAAAAAATAAAATCTTCTCTTAGAGCTTTCAGAGGTAAAAAGTTTATTTCTGTTTTCTATAAGAAAACTAAAATTTCTCTTTGGCCTGACAATATTTTGATGTTTTAAACTTGCTTGCAATTTCTACCTGTGTTTTGAATTCACCTATACCTGGCTATCCCTTACCAGATAGCAACCCTCTCTAAAACTTTACTGGTGCCTCATAAATTCTGGCTCCCACTGACCCAATAACAATTCTCTCTAAATCTCAGTGGCAGCTCATAAATTCTAAGTCTGGAGCTGAATTTATTCCCTCCCTTGAAATGTTAGCAATGTAGATCCTTAACCTGCTATCTGCCTTTATATTATGATTTTCAAAATCTTGTTAGCTGTAAGTACCTTAGCACCCACCTCCTTTGTAACTTTTTGTGCTGTAAAAATATTTTCCTGAAAATCAGGGGGATGATCTCTAGCATGGGGTCTTGTAAGAGACAGTCCTGGCCAGCTTTTGTCTACACAATACAATCTTGATTTAATTTGATTTAAAATTGGAGTTGGTGGTCTTTACTTTGTGTTTTGGTTTAAGATTAACCTTTTTTTTTAAGTTTACTGTAAATAAAACCAAAGAACACAACAAAACTCCTGTTAATGAGCCAGGTGCATAAGAATAGTCATTCCTTACTGAAAGCACAGTATTCATTATAGAAATGATATAAAAGATCTCTCAAATATCAAGAGAGTTTAGGAGGTAGAAATTTTATTTCTTTCAGAATATAGGTAGTAAAATAGTACAAAAGAGAAAATGTGAAGCATGAATATATTAAGTAATATGCAAATAAAGTCACCAAAATATTTATTACAAAAAATCATATCTACAGAAATGGTTCAAAGAAGCTGTCTTTTTGTCAGGAATAAACATTTGGATAAGAATGGAAGTTTTGGTTCTCTTTTTAAGTAGTTTTACTCACAGTGAATTATCTTTACACTATTTCTGCATTTTACTGGTTGGAACTAATTATTATTCATATATCTTCAAAAAAGGTACTGAATGCAGAAAAATATTATTGCTCATGTTTGAATCACCTACATTATTTGATCTTTCCCTTTTTAAACCAAAAATCTGCATAAAACCATCTCTTAATAAATATCTCTATCTCTGTATATTAGCAGCAACTGAGTTATAAAATTTGCTATGATAACTTGTCTCTTCATGTACTTAAAGACTATGAATTTGCTGCTTAGCACTTAGGTATAATTCTCTATGGTGTTCTCTAGTTATTTTTGTCTCTATGTTTTATACCAAGCTCTTAGTATGTGCCTTAATTACTCTGTGTAGCAATGTAGGATTTATGTCTTATTTGTGACACTTTGTTTCCAGAACTGTGTCTAAAGGGAAATATTTACAAAATGATTATCGAGGAAAAAAAATCTATTTAATATTATATTTTATTTTATATTTATTTATATGTTTATATATACATATTTTATTATTTAGAAACACACTTTGATCTGAAACTATAGTGCTACTAGTGTACGTTAGCTTGAATTGGTTGTGAGAAACAAATTAAAAAGACATTTCTCTGTGTTGGTTGGTGATTTCTGGAACCTCAGGAACCTAGTGAATAATGGCAGTAATAAGTAACTCTCTAGTTTGAGACAGAACCACCAAACTAGATCATGTTTTGCTCCTGCTTTCTATCTTGATCATTGGAATCATAACTTTAAATATACATGGAGGACTTTTGGAATTCTGTACTGTTACTTCTTTTAAAAAAAAATCAATGAAAGTGAAAAATAATGCAGGAAAGATAGATAATTAATTTCAAACTATTCATTTGTTAAAATAAAAAATTTTTTTAAATCACAGGAAATTCTGAAAAGTTAGAAAAGTTGAAAGCTTTAGAAATAGCCTAAGGCAATTTCTCTTTTCTCAGGATAGTAGACTATGTTTCTCTTTTCTCAGGACAGTATACTATGTCTCCAACTCATTCCTCTATAGAATTGGACTGTGTGCAAATATGAAAAATAAGTGCTAAGATGCCCCACATGGCTTAGAAGTTTAAAATCCTGACAGAAGCTCAAATCTGCCATTTTTCTACTTTACAGAATACAAAATCTTAAATTTATAAACTTCACAAACATTTGAAGAAGTGTAATTCAAAATGACCTAAAAAATAAAAAAATCATTGAAAGATGACCCATTGAACATGAGGACTTATAATATTGAAGCCCTTATATGGCTTAGAAGTTTAAAATCCTGACAGAAGCTAAAATCTGCCATTTTTCTACTTTACAGAATACAAAATCTTAAATTTATAAACTTCACAAACATTTGAAGAAGTGTAATTCAAAATGACCTAAAAAATAAAAAAATCATTGAAAGATGACCCATTGAACATGAGGACTTATAATATTGAAGCCCTTATATTAAATGTCTTCTTATCATTGTCAAAATTTTCCATGTTCATATTATCAATATATTAATCAAAATTTTGATGCATTTAATAACAAATATCTAATTTCCTATTTTATTCTGTCTTTTAAAAAATTAGTAGTAATCAATATTAATAATTTAATGCTCATTCTTTTAAAGTATGAAACATATACTTTAAAAGCTATGGCTATAGCAAGTGAAAAATCCAGCCTAATTTTCATTTAAGACTGGAAGCATCTCATCACAAAGGCATGAAAAGTTAATTTCTGCTTCATTATAAATTACCTTGATTTGTAACCTTGCTTGGAATGCATTCCAGTGCCTTGAACTCATCCATGTCTGGTTTTCCCTGATGAGATAACAACCCTCGCTGAAACTTTAGTGATGACTCATAAATTCTGGCTTTCCCTGACCAAATAACAACTCACTCTGAAACTTTACTGGTGCATCATAAATTCTGATGTTGTTATCTAAATTTAATCCCTAGGTGCTGAACCATTTAGACCATTAAACTACTACCTGCATTTGTATTATGCTTATGAAAATCCTGTTATTCGTGTAAGTTCTCAAGACACCCCCCTTTTGCAACCTTTTGTGCTATAAAACTACAGTCCTAGAGAACTGGAATGGTGTCTTCTTTTACCATGGGTTCCAGGAGAGACTGTTATGCTCAAATATGGGACCCCCAAAAGACCACCAGAGACCAAGATCGATGTAAGCACCAAATAGATGTTTATTGCAATCTAGCTCAATCCTCCACACATACAGCAACTGGTGGCTTAGAGGCCCTGAGCCCAGGGTTAGCAGTTTTATAACACTTTTGGAGGGCACGAACCCCACATACATCATAGCATCTCTTAGCAAATCATCACACACCTTGGGAAAATCATAAACAACTGTAAAACATGATTAGCACATTCACTGGTGGGAACAAGTTGGGTAAGCGTGATTAATTAGTACAAGATGGGTATTCATTTGAACAGACTGGCTTAGGCCACAAGGGGAGTGTATGCTGAATTGTATGGTTTCCCAAAATGTTATCAACCACCATAAACTACTGTAAGGGTCATTTGGAATCCCAGGAATTTTCCCTGCTTCATGCTGATTGGTGGCTGCTAAGGGGTTGCTATGGATCCCCACCTAGCCTGACTGAGTCACAGACACCAGGCCCAGCAGATGTCCTCTGTTATTTGTAGATAAACAACTCAGCAGGTTGGGTATGAGCCTAGGAGTGCTCTGTGTGTCTTTCCAAGGACAAGCGTCAAGCCCCCTTCCTTCAACAGTGTTTGCACTGAGGTAGAGGCTGGTTTCTCACCTTATACCTTATGGGTTTTTTATGTATGTTTTTTTAGCTGTAGCTGGACACAATACCTTTATTTCACTTATTTATTTTTATGTGGTACTGAGTATTGAACCCAGGGTCTTGCACATGGGAGGTGAGCACTCTACTGCTGAGCCACAGTCCCAGCCCCTTATGTCTTATTTTTATTGGGCATTTTTACTTTAGGGGGTTTCTTCCCAGTTCAAACTTCAATCTGTCACCTAAAAAGAACAGAGATAAATCAATCAATCAATAAAATTTTATAATTATTGTTATCATTTTATATTAATTCCTGAATAATATACAAGCATATGTAATTCATAAACTGAAATAACTTTATATGTAAGTTTAAATTTAAATTAGTTTCCACTTATGGGAAAACAACCTTGTCTTAAAAATAACAGCAGCCTGAGACACTGGGGTACATTTCTCAGAATAAAAAAAAAAAAAAAAAAAAACAGCACTCAATGACCTGAGATTCTAGCCCTTATTCTTGCCTGGATTGTATAATATTCCCTGTCACTCAAAAAAGGGCTCACTTCTCTCAGATCCAATGTTCATGATCTGAAGTCCCTTCCAATCAAGAGAATTTTGTGGGAACTGTCCAATCCTGTGTGTCATAAGGGAGTAGGAGGGTGGGCTTTCGCTTCTTATCTCCTGAGTCCTCCATTTTTGCCATATGTAGTCTCATACTTTAGAGTCACAGGTTGTTCTGCTATGCAGGAACTGAGGATCCCAAGTAGCCCTACTTCTGAGAACCATGAAATGGTGAGTGTGCATTGGCCTAGCAAGGGAGGCTGGGGGAGGAAGACTATTGGAACCACAAGACTGGCTGTGTTGAAAACAGGAGCTAGCAGATTGGGACCTTGGGCAGTCTCTGGAGTGTGCAGGCTTAAGTCCTCCACTGGGCCACTATGTCCTAAGTCCTACTGGCCAACCAGATGGGGAACATGTCACTGGCAGAGACTCTTTGCTGCCTTCCTTAAGCTCAGAGGGCATCCTCAGAATCTGCATAAAATACTATGTGGCAGGTGTGTTCCTGCAGCCCAGTGTCTTACCAGATGCTGGAGATTGACAGGTGAAATAATTATCAAAATCAAATCTCCAAGGGCAATTTTCCTGCAGGAGAGGGGCTGTCATTTTGTCATTATGGTACCTAATTTCCTTTTGGGCTAGCTAATTTTCATTTTGACATTCTTTTATTTTTACTTTCTTCATTATTATTATTTTGTAAAAGTTAGGTGAACTCAGGGATACTTTACTACTTAGCCATATCCTTGGAAGTGGAGCCAGATTTACAGATAGGTAGTTAGTGTATTTAGGTAAATTGGGTCTAATAGCCAGTAAGATCAAGAATGAACACCATATTGAGGATGGAGTCAAGAATAAGGGGAATTGAAAATGTCCCCAAGGCCCTGAGCCCATCGCAAGGAAATTTTAATGAAGCAGCTCACAGCAAACATGAGGATGCTAATCCAAAAGCCCTTCCTGACCATATTACTCCTTCAGCCCACCTGTCCTCCACACTTTGGGTCTTCCCACCTACATTCCAACACTGCAAGATAACAGAACAAAGAACAGGAATGTGATAGAAATGAGGGATAGCTGAAGGAAGAACTTAGCTATAAAAAAGCTGAAAGACCTTAGTTTAAAAAAAAATACCTTTCATGGATTCTACCTCTTTGGCCCCCCTTTTTCTTCTTGCGAGAAGTCTTTTCTACTGTCCTTTAATAAAGCTTCTACTTTTCGCTCTAAACCTGCCTTGGCACAGTTCTCTGGTGTTATACTTCAGCATTTGGGAAGCAAGGACTCTTCACCCATAAACAGCCCTAACAGGTTTAAATTTATTTTGAGAAAGGCCCTAGCTAAGTTGCTGAGATAATTTTTGTTATGGTTTGATTTATCTAGAATTTTCTATTGCAATAAAGCATACTGTTTTTACATATATATGTGTTCATATGGGGATCTTATTTATATTGTGATTCTTTGATGATTATTGTAATATTATAATTTCACAATATCTATGAATAGTATGTCATGATAAGTTCGTTTTTTGCTCTTATAATTGAAAAGGTTTTTGACTAAAGTTACAAATAACTTTGTAGATGAATTTTTAAAATTTATGCTTATTGCATTATTGCTGAATTTAATAGTCAGGTTTATTTTGACATAACCATAAAACATGGAATATAATTTGCCCCCCTTAGGTATCCAGTAGTTCCCTTTTGCCTATTCTCCTATTTTCTTCTATCTTATATTTATTTGTCATTTTTAAAAAAATTATTGCTTTATAGAATACACATAAAAGTAGACTTCATGTGATATGTTCATATTTGTACATAGAAATTTGGTGAGATATATTGTTTAATTTGAATGAAAATTATCATCTTTATAATGATGAGTTTTATCCTCTGTACATGGGATGTATAATTCAGTATTTTATGTGCTTTTTGTGACTTTCATTTTCTCATAATTTTTACATATTTAGTTTCTAAAAATGTACACATATGAAATACCACTTGCATAAGGCACCTATGTAAAATTTATGCATAGTGTTTTATGCTCTTTTGTAAACTGGATATATTATGGAATGTAACTGGCTCTAGTTACCAATTTTCCTACAGATTATTATTTATCTCTTCCATGATCTATATTGTATTGAGCCGTGTCCTTGGGCTTCAAGTGTTTGGGTGAGTACCATTGAGTACTTATATGTTATTATGATCACATATGCTCTAATTTCAGTAAGTCTCTGTGATGGGGAGTATCATGTATAATCAATAGCAAACTAGTTTCCACAAATAGATACTAATTTAAACTCCTTTTGAGTTAATGATTATTGATTTGTTTTAAATGTTTATCAATATTACTTAATTTTTCCCATGATGGTTTTTTTTTGTATTTCTTAAGTTTCTAAAGTTTTTGAATTTTATACTTAATAAACATATCTCATGTATAAATTTGTAGTTCAAACTTCTGTCATTTATATCTTTTTGGCTTAAAAGATGAGAAAAGAATCTAAAAATGCAGCTAGCGATTGATTTCAAGAAAAAGAAAAAGTTTTAAATTATTTTTTTAAATTGACATTTTTCTTTCCTCATCTTTTATTATAGATTTTTTTGTATGATTGTAAAGGTAGGTTATTTAAAGTGGATTCCAGGGCTTATCTTTGTTAATTACTACAGGAAAAATAAATAAGAAATTTCTCTACACTATGGCTGCATGAAAGTGATTAAATTTCTTTAAAATTATATGGTAATAAAATTGTTAAATGACATATTTACTAAACATCCACTCATTAAAATTTTTTTCTGTAATATTTTTGGCAGTGAATCATGAACTCTATTATCTGGATTTTGGAGTTTAATATAAAATCATATGGAATAAAATTTGGCCACTCCTATAAAAATTTATACATAATTTGTTGTTTACTTAATGACATGTTGTGGAGATAGCAACTAATGAACATATTTATTTTTAGAAATACTTACTTTTTTCCTTTTCAGTTTCTAATAAGCCTTTTAGATTTATTTCCTTACTGAGTCACTCAGGGCCACTGATGTGTTTTTTTTTTTTTTTCCATTTTGTAATCTCCAGGCATTTACCCTTCTAAGAAATCTGTCTTCTGAGCTCTGTTTCTGAAGATTTTCTTAAAATGACAGAAAAAAAAGTATTTGTGTTGCCCCTGAAATGTATTCTCAATGCACTCTCTTCAAAATGGAGAGAAAATAATATTTCCCCAGACTGACATCCCTGTGTCAGGAGCTAAATATAAATTGATGATCTTTGAAGAAATTTCTACAATTCTGTCTCTGGGTAGTTTTCTCTTGTCTGCTGAATTGCCATTTAGTATCCACATACACATGTTTTTTCATATACTATGTGAATAATTTTAGAGGGTACAGATGAATAATGCTCTTCATGGACGCTATGAATACCTGTGTGTTCTGTAGTGCACAGCTGAGAAAGCCCTGGGAGACACTGTGCAGATTCTAGTTGGTTAACCATTATCTGCCACTCACATGAATTTTCTTTCAAAAGCTTGTATTAATCTTTTCACTTTAGGCATCCATGTCATCCACATTCCCAAGTATAAAAGTTTGAATCTTTCTTTTCTGAACTCCAGGTTCCATTTCTTTTATGGTTCAATGTGGTGCAAATAATTATGTTTTTTGTCTTTCTTTTACACTGTGTTTCTAATAAAAAGTTCTCTGCTTCAAGCCAATATTTTCCATGTTTAGCTATGTTTAGAAAATGACATAGAAAATTGTATTTAATAATTTATAAAGGAGAGTTGAGAATACTTCTTTCTTGTATTCCCCTTCCTTAGAAACTGAACCAGAACTATGCTTGGCCTTTTGAAGGGGGCACCATAACCAATCAGATATATAGAAAAAATGTTGATTGATTGTATATTCTCTTCTAAGAATTCTCTGTTAAGATTCTTGGCCCATTTCATGATTGGGTTGTTGTTGTTATTATTATTATTATTATTATCATTATTTGCTTAGCTTTTTGAGTTCTTTGTGTACCCTAGAGATTAGTGCTCTATCTGATGTGTGATGGGTAAAAAAATCATTCTAGGATGTAGGCTCTCTCTTCACCTCACAAATTGTTGTTTTTGCTGAGAATAAACTTTTTAGTTTGATTCCATCCCATTTATTAATTATTTCTTTTAATTCTTATGCTATAGGTGTCTTATTAATCAATTTGGGGCCTAATCCCACATGATGAAGATTAGAGCCTGCATTTTATTCTGTTAGATGTAGAGTCTGATTTAATTCTGAGGTTCTTGATACACTTTGAGTTGAGTTTTCTGCATGGTGAGAGATAATGGTTTGTTGAAGAGGCTATCTTTTCTCCAGTGCATGTTTTTGGCACCTTTGTCTAATATATTATAATTGTAATTTTGTGAGTTAGTCTCTGTGTCCTCTATTCTGTACCATTCGTCTACCAGTCTTTTTTTTTTATTGCCAATGCCATGCTGTTTTGTTACCATTGCTCTGTAGTCTAGTTTAAGGTCTGGTATAGTGATGCCACCTGCTTCACTCTTTCTGCTAAGGATTACTTTAGCTATTCTTGGTCTCTTATTTTTCCAGATAAATTTCATGGTTGCTTTTTTTATTTCTAAGAGGAATGCCATTGGGATTTTGATCAGAATTGCAGTAAATCTGTATAGTGCTTTGGTAGCATGGTCATTTTGATTATATTAATTATATTAATTCTGCCTATTCGTGAGCAAGGTACATATTTCCATCTTCTATGGTATTTTTTTTATTTTTTTTTCTTTAGGGTTCTGTAGTTTTTCTTGTTTACATCTTTCACCTCTTTCATTAAGTTGCTTCCCAAGTATCTTATTTTTTCGAAGTTATTGTAAATGGGGTAGTTATCTTTATTTCTTTCTCAGAAGATTTTTCACTAATATACAGAAATGCCTTTGATTTATAGGTGTTGATTTTATATCCTGCTACTTTGCTAAATTTATTTACTAGTTCTAGATGTTTTCTGGTGGAGCTTTTTGAGTTTTTTAGGTGTATAATCATATCTGGCATTTGCAGGTAAATGGATAGCATTGGAGAAGATAATGCTAAGTGATGCTAGCCAATTTCAAAAAAAAAGGCCAAATGTTTTGTCTGATATAAAGAGGCTGACTCATAATGTGGTAGGGAGGGGGAGCATGAGAGAAATAGATGGATTCTAGATAGACCAGAAAGGTGGGAAGAAAAAAAAAGGGGGCAAAGGATTAGCAAGGATGGTGGAATGTAATAGAGTTCATCATCAAAAGTACATGTATGAAGACACAATTGGTATTACCATACTTTATATACATCCAGGGATATGAAAAATTGTGCTCTATACATGGAATAAGAATTGTAATGCTTCTGTTATCATTTATTTAAAAAATTGAAATAATATGAAAAAAATGTTTATAAATTATATATATTAAATATGTGCATGTTATACATAGAATATATATATATTTATGTATAGATCTAGGAGAAAGCAAGTCTCTTTCCTGAATTTTAAAAAATCATTTAATTTATGAATTTGTTATAATTTGCTATTAGAGCAGAATGCAATTCACTTCATAGTACACAAGTGGAGCACAAAATTTTATTTCTCTTATACAGAAAGTATAATTACAAAACCCATGTAACTCTGTGTACAAAATATTTCCATCTCATTCCACCATCTTACTTACCTCTATACCATTTACCAACACCTTCCTTCCCTTTGTCTTATTCAAAGTTTCTTCATTTCTTCCATGCTACCTCCCACTTCACTCATTGTGGATCAGCATCCACTTAGCAGAGTAAACATTAGGTCTTTGGTTTAGTGGATTGGTTTACTTTCTTTAACATGATATTCTCCAACTCTATCCATTTACTTCCCAATTCCATAATTTTATTCTCTTTATGCTCAGTAATATTTCACTGTGTATATAGACCATGTTTTCTTTATCCATTCATCTCTTGAAAAGCATATAGATTGGTTCTATAGTTTACCTATTGTGAATTATTTTGCTATGAACATTGATGTGGATATGCCACTGTATTATGCTATTTTTAGCTCTTGTTGGTCTAAACTGAGGATTGGGATAGCTGGATCAATTTTGGTTCCTTTCCACGTTTTCTAAGGAATCTCCTTATTCTTTCCAAGATTGGTGTCACCAATTTAGAGTCGTCACCAATTTGAGGGTGCTGTTCCAAAAATACATCTACTTTATTAGGAATATTTTAAATACATAATGGTGATTTTCACATAGTGGAAATTATGGGTTATACTATAAAATTCAATTTTTACTATTTTTTATATGAATTCTAAAAAATAATTAACTTTCCACCCCATATAATTTTAATGCTCAATCTGTTTCCATACAACAGAAGTTAACTGAAATTTTACGGGATTTTCACTGTATTATTTTCCTCCATAAATAATATATTTACATATATAATCTACAAATTCAAAAGGCCTCATATGCAAGTTTAAATGCAAATGCTTTTCTGGGTTGGCTGGATTTTACTTCTCCAAGGATACCTAGCCTTAAATTAGCTGCAGCCTCAAAAGAAAAAAAAATAAATGTACAGACAAGACCCTACAATTGTGACATCATTTATTTTTAGATTTGATGTTATCTCCTGTCACTCAAAAAACTCACTAGGCTCAGATTGAGCATATGATGACATAAGTTGTGTCCAATCAGGATCCCTTATATAAGCATTGTCCAATCTACACATATTCAGTAAAGAGAAGCAAGTTTTGACCATCTGGTGTGAAGCCTGCCAGTGTGAGTATCCATTTCTAGGCTCTCTCACTTATGTTCAGTGAACCTGATTTTTGCTCCTGTATAGGTACTGTGTGATTTATAGAGAGGACACTTGGTTCCTAAAAATACAGTAAATGATGAGTGTGCAGTGAAATCCTGAGACTGGATGGTGAGTCTGGTTGAAACTGGCTGCACTTACTATGGTGGGAACTGGCAATTGTTGGCTAGAATCCCTGGTGTAATCTTTGGTTTCTCCAGTCCTGTGTCTTCTTCTGAGAAAGGTCAGCCATGAATCTCCACTGGCCAGTCAACTGGACCATATATTAACAGTAGACCCTGCAAGTCCTATAGTATTCTATAGAATATCTTCATCCCCTACTTTAAATTCTATTTGAGAACATTTGTGGCAATATTTCCGAATCTTCTCAGATTGTGTTATGGATTCTGGAGTCAGGACATCATCACAATCACAACTCCATGTATTTTTTCCTCCAGGAGAGGGATGAGATACTCTATAGGTATCTCAGTTTTTCTTTACTCCTGAATTCATTCTCCTTCTTTTTGGAGATTGTGGTATTGTGGATTAAGCCAGAGGTACTGTACCATTTAGCTACATACCTGGTACTTTTTTTTTTATCTCCAGACAGTTGCTGAGTGTGATTTTAAATTTGTGTGCCAGTATTGTGAGTTGTATTTATATATAAAATTTTAGCTTACTGTTCAATGACAACTTCCCCCTTCCCAGTATTATCAGTTACATTTTTGCAGTATTATCAGTTACTTTACCCATATTATATTTCAAATGAACATGGTATTTTCAATTGTTATACCAAAAACTGGATGAGACTTTTAAAATAATCTTTTTTTTTTCCTCTGGGTACAATGATACATGCATATTAATTCCAGAGAGTCAAGTGTCTAAGTAAGAAAGATTGCAATTTCATGGTAAGCATCAGGAACTTAGGTAGACCAATTAGACAATTAGAAAAACCTGTCTCAAAATTTTAAAACATGGCTGGGTATGTTGCCCAGAATTAACATGCTCCTGTTTCAAATCCCCAGTACCATGGATAAAAATCAAAAGCAAAAATTTTGTTGTTGTTGTTTATGAGCATTTTACATGATTGAAAAGTAAAGAAGAATCCTTTGATCTTGGAAAAATCATGTGTTTCTATTCTTTCTTTATGTCTCCAAGGGCAGTCAACCTATCAGAGTGTCTTTATGCTCAGATTTTCTTTTGTGAAATGTATATGAGAGCATTCTCATTCCCTACTCTGGTATTTTCCTGGAACTGTGTTTCAGAACGTATGTAATATGAGGATCCCACACCTGTCAAATCTAATGCCTCTCATAAGTCCAGACCAGTATTAGGGGCTTATTTTATTCAAAAGCAGTATAAATGTAGATAGTATAGTTTCTCAAGGAAGTAACTGAGAGAACTCTCAACTTCCATTGTTTTTTAATGTCCACTAATTTTATTGTCTAGCACAGTGTTTCTTTCTACCATATCAATACACTTGGAGTACTATGTACTATTCCACTTTTTGAGAGTTGCCATTCTAACAGATGTGCTAATGCAGAAGATCTTATAGTTGGCCTGTGCACTAAAATTCTGATGTAAGCTTTTTAGATTCCAGGGTGCCTTATGCTCACTGGAAAAAAAAGATATACACCTATATTAGAAATAAAGAGGTATCTGTGATTGTAACCATATTTTTTCCATAATATTTGAGATTTTAGCCCATTAGAATGTTTGCACACCAATGTGAAACCACTCCTTTTTGATCTAGGGAGATTTGCACCTGCACAGTTACCAGAGCTTTCAATGCTCTGAGGTTTCAGATATAGTCTATTGAATGGAAAAAGTTAATATCGGGAAAAATTACTTACAGAAAGAATTGGTTAGTTCTGGTGTTATTAGTAAAGTGAGCTGGGTGAGAGAGCTGAGGAAGTGCTAAACTGACACTTCGGTTTTCAGTGGTGGTCTGTATTTCCCTGTTAATTTTTTGGTGCTGTCTAGATAAAAGTTGAACTGTCAACAACAGCTCTTTGAATTTTTAGAGAATGTTGGCAAATCCCTCTAAGGGATTAAGGGGTTTCCTTAAGATTTAACATATTTTTCACTCTAGTCTAATGGAATAAAGCCCATGGATCTTGCATGACCATAGAAAACCACTTATTTTTCCCTCTGGAGTTGATACTCATGTATATCTTATTTCTTCCTCTCTGTGTACAGATAAATTAGCATTTAAACTACAGGCAATTTAGAGTTAAATAATATATTTCAAAACCAAATCAATCTTCCTTTATTTATATTAACACTGGATTTGGGCATTTTGTTCCAGTAATTTTGCATATTGCTCAAATCAGGAAAATCTTCAAGTGCATTCTACTTATCTCTTGGTCGATATATATATTTTTTCTTTTTTCCAATGTGTGTGCCCCTAATTCCTTTACAGTTTTAAGAAGGCCTCGAAACAGGAGTAAATATTTATTTGGTGTATTCATAAACAGAGGGAGGCTTATATTCTGCTTTTATTTTTATTTTATTTTTAAAATTATCTCTTTATATCTATGGTTTGGTGGATGCTTGTGTATAATTCCAGTGTCACACACATTCTGCACACAAGTCCCTACTTGTGATCTGTGCCTATGGTTCTAACATGTACATTGAGGTTGGATTGAGGTTGAAATGAATACCATTTTTTCACTTATATTAAATATTTTATTGATATGTTTTGATTTATATACTTATTATACTTAACAATAAAAAGATATTTGCCTACATATGAATTTCCCTATGTAGTTTTCCGTATTGTGATTTCTTTATCTTAAAATTACTACACTGTTGCAATATTATAACATGTATTAGTGTCAGGAAATAATCACTAGTACATTTGCTCTTATATATGAGAGAGTTCTTGGCTAATTTTGTATACATTTAAATTTCCAGGAAAATCTTAGAAGATTTTGCTTTGATTTCTTCTTTAACAAAAACTAAAGCATGGAAAAATTTTACCAGTTATTATTATAGGTTAACTTGGGAAAATGGTCATTTTTACAATAGATTTATCCTTTGTAAATATGTTAAATATTTGAGTCTTTTATATGCTTTTCTATATTTTTATTTTCTCAAATATTGCATATTCATTTTCTAAATATACTTGCATCTGAAATGCAATATTCATGTGACATTGGCATAAAACATACATGGTATTTTGTAGTTTTGTCAAACTGAATATAATACATGAACAATAATTCTAGTTCTTTGAATTTACTATTTATAAAATTTAATAATTATTTCTTTCTCTGTAACCATGCCCGTTGGTTTCAACACTGGAGGAATATGGCTGTATTCTCATATGTACAGTTGTTTTAATTTTAGTCTCTGTTTCTTGTGTGGGTACATCATATACATTTGATTACAAAACAGTTTGTACAAATGGATAATAAAAGCTTAAATTATTATTTCCCACTTTTGTGAATGCATTCATTCCACATATTCATCAATACTATTTAATTCATCTATATGATGTGATTTTATTCAATGTTACCAAATTTCTAAAGATTTTGAGTTTTTATGGTTATTGAACACTTAGATATATCCTTTTAAAAGTGTCTCTTCAAGAATTTATTCTGCTTTTCATTTGCAGTCTGTTTTATATTTTGTTTCTTGATTATATGAGGAAATTAGATTTTTTTTACCTTGTCACTGTTGTACATTTAATGTAATAATTTGATTAATAGATTTTTTATTAATATTTTGTAATTCATAAATTTACACATATTATATTGTATAATTTTGAAAACAAAAACTTGTTTTTCTTTTGTGATATTAGGGATCAACCAAAGTGTCGTATTTCTGAGCATATTCTCAATTCTGTTTTAAATTTTATTTTCAGATGAGGTTTGCTCAATTTCTTCAGTTGGCCTTAAATTTTCAACTTTATTTCTTAGACTCCAGAATAGAAGATATTTCAGGTGTGCACCACCATATGCACCCTATCTTTTGTATGAAAACTTCTGAGCTTTGTACTTTCTTATATATTTCAGTACTATTTATTAATAACTTATATTCAGAATTTAAAGTCAAAATATGTTGTAATATTTAATGAGTGAAGGCATAAAATAGCATTTTATTATCACACTGTTTTCCCCAATATGCGAGCATGGTTCTTTGAAATGAATACCATTTTTTTCTCTTCCCTGCACTGTAATCTTCATTATGTATCACTGCCTAAATAACAAGAGACTTATAAAGAGTTTTGTTGTTCTGGTTTTCTGTAGTTCCACCATTTATTTTATTATGAGGTTTACTCTGATTGATTTAATTTCATAACATCAATCATGTGGCATCATGGTAGTTTGGTCAGGAGGAGACTTTATCTACAACAGTGGATATACCAAATATCTTAGCCATGTACTAGTCTATACCATCTAGATTCTTGTCATTACACTCAGAGAATTGGAAAATTGCAGAAGATTCTTAGGAGAAATTTTCCAGAGTGTATTTCCATCAAGTGAGAAATTAGTATATAGGCATATTTTTGCAATTATAAACTGTATAATTGATATAATTTTTATTTGTTGAATTTTCAAATTTGCTAGTGCTTTTTAAATTGTATCTGCTTTTTATTTATTTGTACTGAAGATTGAACTCAGAAGTGCTTAACCATGAAGCCACATCCTCAGTCCTTTTTTTATATTTAATTTAGAGACAGAGTCTTGCTGAGTTGCTAAGTGCACACTAAGTTGCTCAATACTATATATATATATATATATATATATATATATATATATATATATATATATATATATATATATAGTATTGTCTTATTGTCAATAAGACAATAGTCTTAGAACTTATGATCTTTTTTTATCCTCCTCAGTCACTGGAACTAAAATTATCTATCACTAGACCTGGCTCATTTGCTTTATAAAAGCACCAACATGGATATTGCTAACTCTCTCTCTGCTATGTTCATCTTTAATAGCTTCTAATTTTGCTCATTTTTTAAAGATTTTCTTACTTTTAGTTTATAAAATTTACTTTTTATTGGGATGGATGATTTGATAATAAATTCTAGTCATTTTACGGCTTAATATTTTTGTATGTTTTATTTCAACCTCAGGTTTAGATGAATTTCATTTTTTTAGCTGTATGGAGGTCTAAGTGAAACATAATAACCTGTATGGATATTGTTAAATAAATGGAACCACAATTTTGCCCATTTTTTGACTGTACAGTATATACCCAAAGAACATAAAATCAGCATACTACATTGAAACTGTCACATTAATATTTATAGCAGCACAATTCACAATAGCTAAGCTATAAAGCCAACCATTCCATGATAAATGGGTCCATTCAGTGATGACAGGATAAAAAATTGTTGCTTTATGCTATGTACACAATAAACTATGAATCAGCCATAAAGAAGAATGACTTTATGATATTTGTCAGTAAATGGATGAATCTGGAGATTTTATTGCTAAGTAAAACAAACCATTTCTTTAAAACCAAAGGTTGAAAGTTTTTGCTGATATGTGAAATCTAAAGCTCATAAAGCGGAAAAGGGTAAGAAAAAAAATCAGTAGATTTCATAATGGTAAACAATGAATTAACAAATAAAAGGGAAGGGGATGAAAATATTAAAGATATATATATAAATCCTACCATGATAGCCACCAACAAGAACAGGATTTTATTTAGGATAAGATATATCCTATGCTTGCATAATGTCATAAAAATTGATTTTACAATCAGGTAGAATTAGAAAGAACCAATAAAATAAAAAAACAAATTATATTTGTTTGAAAAGCTATATGTATGTTCTATTATAAACATCATACAATATATACATCAAACAAAGTTTTTATGCATATGTATATATTATTTTGTGTTATAAATTGTTAAAATTATAAAAAGGAAAATCCAAACAGGATTGCTTTTGCTATTTTTTATATTAATAACATGCATAAGTACCATAAAATGTTTGAACTTAAATTCACTGTTAAATATTTCCATTAAGTGGTCTGTCTACCTTGTTAAATTTCAAAATTTCTATTATACCATTGTTAGAGTTCTCACTACATATTCAGAAGAGCCAGCTCCATCAGAGAAATTACAAATAAGATTCTACACTTTAGTAAATCTCTGATTAGTGGTTGTATAATTAAAATTTGAGGATTCCCTTTTTTAATTACCATAATTTTCTCATCTGAAAAATATGTATATTTTAGATCATAATATTTAAAAATTACAAAATATGTATTTTTGTAGTAATGTCTGAGTTTCATATTGTGTTTCATAAATGCGGATTATATATATTTTTTTGAACTTAAATCACTTTATCTGCAGAAGTAGATAATAGTATCATTGTGTTCCAAAACCACCTACATGATAGTCTTCTAACTCTCATTTCAACTTCGATTACCTTACAGACTGTGCAAAAGTTCATGTGGTCAATGTGTTATTTATTTACATATTCTTATTTCAGGTACTGTTAACATTCAGGGATATAGCCATTGATTTTACTGAAGAGGAGTGGGAATGCCTTCAGCCTGCTCAGATAAACTTATATAAAGATGTGATGTTAAAGAACTATAGAAACTTTGCCTTCCTTGGTAAGTTTAATTTTCCTTTAAAATTTTTAATTAATAATTATTATTTAATTTACTTATCTTGTATCTTCTGGGAACTTCTCAATAAGAATGAGTTTCAGATTTGTGTTTCAAAGAAAAATGGCATTTTTATATAGATATTTTACTCTTTAATATATATTATTTTGCACGTTAATCTTTCTCTTTCTCAGTGTGTTATACATCCGTCACTTTAGATAAATAGTACCTAGCATGATTTAGTGATGTAAACTATTGTAGCCTACACATAGCAGGGGACAGAGTTGAGAAGTTCAAATGGAGAAAACCAAACTAAAAAATGTTGAAAGACTAGTTATTCAGCAGAAAACAATTTTCAGAAGCTTAGCTTTATTTCTTTTGATTTTAATCATTGAACACATACTGCCCTACATTTATTAAATTTTCAAATTCTTTGTACTCTTCGGTTTTCTTCTTCACTGATGTCCCAGTTCATTCAGATTAACCATCAAAACTTACCTTTTGTTGTGAGGGCCAGCATAATCAGTTACAAATCTTGTGAGGAAACCTGTAAAGAAGCTAACAGAAGAGAGAGACACACTCACAGTAAAAAGAAATAAGGAAAAAAATACTGGCCACTCCTCTTCATGGCTGCACATAGTATACTCCAGAATTACATAGCTTCTGTTACCATGACTACATTCTAACCTAGTGTTATTTTAACCCCAAGTGCTAGCTAACCATGATAAGGTACAGTTACTACAAACATAGAGCCCTTTCTCCCTAACGACATTACCAGAGAAACTAGATAGTGCACCTGTAGAGTTGTCTCAATAGCTTCAGGGAGAAACTGCTAGGCATTACTAATTGTGGATATCACGGTGCCAGTTATCATCACCCCCACACTTTCCTGTCTATTTCTAAGGTCAGAATACCTACAGTCTTCCCTCTTTTTTAAAGGCCTTTTGAATAAATAATATTACTTATCTTCTTAATGCTGGTGGGTGCAAAAAATAAGGCAGCTATAGACAATAGCAAGTGCCAACATCAGTAAATATCCACCTATGAATATTTTTTGACACAGATGAAATTGAATAAACATGAAATTATCCAATCCATCAAGTCTAAACATCAATCATCTTGTTGGACCTTATTAATGATATCTTTAAGGTAATTGAACCCTTTTCAAATAAAATTACTATTATCACTTAAATTGAAGGAACACATGTTATTAAACTTTGAATATCCATTATGGTGTAACAATACCAGACAATCAATTGCAGCATGAATGTCAAGTATGGCTTGACAAGGTTGTTTTTGTTCTTTATTAAGCATATTAACGGCCATGGAGGCATGGCTAATACTTTTTATGATAGCATAAGTGAGTTTCATAATAGTTTTCTAAGCCCATAGGGCTAGTCCAGGGAAACCCTATAAAGAGAATGCAAAACATCAAATTTTGCCTTAGAGAGAAGGTTTACTGAATTATCACAGTTTTTATCAAGAGGAATAGCTCTTTAATAAACAAATTTCACAGGATGGTGACCTATTAAATACTATGATAAGGAAACAGTTATTCTGCTAAGACAACAAAGAATACCATGAGATATTTTTTCAGGTATATAACAATTCCATTCAAGTGAGACAAGATATTGTACTGGGTTATAGAAGTCCAGGATCTGTCAGTACTGAATTTCCCATAGCTGGTGTAAAAAAACAGAGCAACATTATTATTAAGACCAAAACATTTACAGAGTTTTGTGTGAGTTTAGCAACCAAAGCAGTAACTAATTTATCCAAAGTACATTCTAACCTATTTGAGCCAACATCTTTTGAGCTGAGGCTGGTAATGGTTTTATATCTCCCCAAGTACCTGGAAATAATTATAGTATCATGGGTTCCTCTTATAATGTTTCTCCTCATTTGAGGAGAATGATTATTCTCTTCTTTGAAGGAACTCTTCTCTTCCAGGGTTAAATGAAACTTATGAATCAGCTTAGAAGTCCTTGATTTACATTTATAATTGCTATATTTCATACATCAAGCTAGAGTCCAAACAGGACATATTGACATAAGTGTAGCAGTGTATGCTTTTCCCCAGGTGATCAAAGGCATAGGATCTCATCATGCTGGTCAGGTGAAATCTTATATATTGCATACTTTATTTTGGTAATGACTTTTTCAGAATAGAATGTCTATTCAATGCAGATGACTAACTATGAGTATAAACTTTATGTTGTATATTGAGCATAGTAACAGTAAATAAAACAATATTTAATGCATATTAAAATGAGAGAGGCTATATCTTTGTTTGTATTTCTCTGTTTTAAAAGGCAAGTATTAGGATACAATTTGCTCACTCAAAAAAGCTTGTCCAAAAAGATTATGAGAAATTTTATTATTTAAAACTATATCTCATTGATTAAAAATTGTGCAAAATGATGAGATGCAAAGGCAGGGTCATTTCCTATCTTTAAACAAATAGGGCTTCAAGGAGCAGATCATGCTTGGTTTCTCTCCATGCTCTCTGTTGGAATTGACTTGGCAGATTTTTTTTTTTTTAGATTCAATTCTATTAGTCAATTTTTTCTTTTGTTTTGTGGCTTGCAACAATGCATTAATAATCATAAATATTTTGAAGTGAATACCTCATTATACTTTTACTTTGTAAGCTGTTTTCTATATTTCTTATTTTTTTATTTTTATTAATGATTTAATTTCTGGAACATGCTTGGATTCGTTTCACACTTCTCTTTACATAGATAGATAGATATAGATATAGATATAGATATATATAGATATCTTCCCTTTATATATCCTACAGGTTTTTAATTATTACAGTATTTCACAAGTTGCTTAGACTTGTCTTAACCTTAGTCCTGTTTGATAAGGCTCTCCCATATTGGTAGAATTTCAGCTTTGCACACTAGGAATCCCCCTCTCATTTAATCTTAAGGAATTATTCACATACACGATTTGTGCCTAATTATATTAATATTTTTTGTCTCAATTTTACTCTCTAAACTTTCTTTAAATAGTTATTTAGAGTTTATTGAGTAATTAATAACTGTCAATATCCTAATATTCAGTTCTTAAAGTTTTTTTTTCTTCTTTTGTTAATTGGATTAAGCCATGCTTCATTTCTTTATATTGCTGTACTATTTTTTATTTGTTCATTAAAGGAGTCAGCAGTAGATTATATAGTCCATTTTGGGGAAAAAGGTATAAAAATATTTAAATAAATAAAAATACACAAGAACAGTGCTGTATCCTTGTAATATGTGAGAATTGAGAGGCCATCCAAAATTACTTCATTTTTGAGGGAAGTCGCAGAAATTTAGAAACAGCATGACTCAAACAAATTTTAAAAAATTGTGTTGTAGTTCAGGGATATAGAATTTTGGGGGTTAATCTCAAGCACCACACATGAAAAATTAACAGTTGGATGACCTAAAGATTCAGAAATGCCAGTACTAAATATGTATCTATGAACAATTAAATTAGCAAATTGGAGTGATACCTCTGCTTTTGTGATTAGTGCAAACATTGTTCTAAGTATTAAAGCTAGGGACTCAATGTGTGTGCCCATCAATGATCAAATGAGTAAAAATATTGCATTTATATACAATTATTATTTAGTTATGAAAATATTTGTTCTCATAGTTTTTTAAAAAATACATGCAGGACTTTGCATTAAGTGAAATGTGACAGGCAGGGATTAAGTTGCAGGAACATTTGATTCGCATCTGGAAGTCAAAATTTAAGTGAGAAAAATTGTGCTCACCAGGTACTGTGTTTTTTGTATGGTTGATATTATAGTCAAAGTCTCCGTATTTTAATTTTATTTATTTATAATATTATAATATTATAATTAATATTATAATATTTATTAATATTATTTATATTATTTTTTATTTTATTGAGCTTAAGAGGGTCAAGAGTTTTTTTTTTTTTTTTTTTTTTTTTACCAAATGTTGAGTGTATTATGTTCTTCATTAATACTACTAGTAGAAGGAATACAATACCTTGTAAGACAAAACTGATATTTATATTAAATAATGATTTTGTTAATCAGTTCTGTTTAGTCATTTTACCTTTTATATATAGTATGAAATACCATGATACATTTAGTAAATAAAGTAGTATTTGTCAGTGAAAAAAATCATCATATCAAATGAATTTAAAAATATGAAAATCAATTTATTATACTTGATTGTCAACTGTTGACTTCAGCCAAGTATTATGGCATAGGCTATGCCAGGTTTTTATAGTTTTTTAAAATGTTTTTATGGAAAATTTTAGAGACATATATGTGTATATTTCTTAGTAAATTTTTTGTTCATATTTCTTGTTAAGAGTCCATAGCCTCTTTACCCTTATTGACTATTTGTGGCATTATCACACAAAATCTGCCAGTTATTTTCACATCTCTATATCATCTTAGAAAAAAACCAGTTTTTGGACACTCTTTGAAAAAGCCACAAATGTTTGTATATGTTTTACATTTCTCTTATTCTACTGAGAGTAAAGGTAGCTGGTAGATATTTCCTAAATATGTAATGCTATATTATGAAGAACAAAAAGCTGTGGATGATAAGAGTAACATACTTTCCTTGTCTTTATTATAATACTCTTCTTAATGATGTACTCCTCTTGGATACTGTGGTCTCTAAAAGAATTTTGGTAATATTCTCAAATTAATTGTGTCTGTACATTTTTAATGAACTGATATATTTTTGAGTTTATGATGACTTTGAATGTACTAATCTGTTACACTCCTGATGTACTTATTTTACCTTAATTTCAAGTTATGTATGCAAAGTATATTCATCCTACTCTAATAGGTATTGTTATTTTTATTTTTTTGTTTATTTCAGCCATGACTCCTCAAGATATTCAAGAATATTCAACAGAAAAGGGCATAAAACATATGTTTCACAGTGTGATAAGTGGAAAATATAGAAGTTGTAATCTTGACTGTTTACAACAAGAGACAATATGGAAAACTACTAGTGAGAGTGAACACCAGAAATCATGTAAAAATTCAGACCTTGTTTACTACCAGAGAATTTATACTGGAGAGAAGCCCTACAAATATAAACAATGTGGCAAAACTTATAGTAAAATATAGGTCTTATTTACCACAGAAAAACCCACATTAGAGAGATGCCCTACAAAGGTAAATAGTGTGGAAAAGCTTTCAGTCAAAAAGTAGGCCTTACTTGCACAGAAGAACTCACAATAGAGAGAAGCCCTACAAATATAAAGAATGTGGCACAGCTTACAGTAAAAATCACACCTTATTCGCCAGAGCAGATCACATACTGGAGAGAAGCCCTACAAATGTGAAGATTGTGGCAAAGCTTTCAGTCAAAAAACAAACCTTATTGGCCATAGCAGACTCACACTGGAGAGAAGCCCTACAAATGTAAAGAATGTGGCAAAGCTTTCAGTTGAAAATCACACCTTATCGGCCTCAGCAGAACTCACACTGGAGAGAAGCCTGACAAATGTAGAGAATGTGGAAAATCTTATAGTGAAAAATCACACCTTATTGGCCACATCAGGACTCACACTGGAGAGAAGCCCTACAAATGTAAAGAATGTGGCAAAGCTTTTAGTCAAAAAGGAGACCTTTTTAGGCACAGCAGAACTCACACTGGAGAGAAGCCTTACAAATGTAAAGAATGTGGCAAAGCTTTCAGTCAAAAATCACACCTTATTTGCCACAGGAGAACACACACTGGAGAGAAGCTCTACAAATGTAAAGAATGTGGCAAAGCTTTTAGTCAAAAACCAGACCTTTTTAGGCACAGCAGAATTCACACTGGAGAGAAGCCCTACAAATTTTATGAATGTGGAAAAGCTTACAGTCAAAAATCACACCTTATTTTCCACAGCTGAACTCACACTGGAGTGAAGCCTAACAAATGCAAAGTATGTAACAAAGTTTTTACTCAAATATCAACCCTTATTTGCCAGAACAGAATTCACACTGGAGAATAGCCCTATGAATGTGAATGAGTGGCAAAACTTTTAATAAAAAATAAAAATTTATTCACCACAGCAGAAGACACCCTGGTGAATGTGAAATGTAAATAAAGTGATAATACTTTTAAAGAAAAACTAAACTTCATTAACAACAGAATTTATACAGAAAAGAACCCCTACAAATGAAAACAAATTAGCAAACTTTTTAATAAGAAATCAATTCATTTTCACCACTAAACTATTTATTCTGGAAAGAAGACATAAATGTAGATAATATAGAAATATTTTAAATTATATATCATATATTATTAGACATCAGAGAAAACACACTGAAGAGAAGCTTTACAAATGAGACCATCGTACCATTTCTCTAAGGAAGAGTCAACATTTAATCCTCACCACAACAACCATAGAAGAGACAAAGTTGTGAAATGTGAAAATTGACAATTGACAATGCTTCCAAAATTTATTCACCAATACTCAGCACCTGTGGATACATACTAGTTAGAGAGAATACAAATGGAAAAAAACATTTCATAACCACATGTTTCTTTAACACTACTTATTTTTGGAGGATTCATTGTGCCCAGAAACCCTAAAAAGTTAAATGATATTTTGAAAACTTATTCAAATTTTAAATTCATTGAACATCTGAAAACTCATACCAGTAGTGAACATTGAACAGATTTTGTCCAAAATGTATACCTTATATAAAAATGAATCATTTATAATAAACACTTTGACAAATAAGAGAGTATAGTAAAGTCATTATCTCTACATTACACCTTGATGTATATGAGGATCAGTAAAAGACATTACCTATTTAAATAAAAAATTACTATTTTCATTTTTGAATACTGGAGAAAAGAATTATATGAAATATTTTTTTATTAGTTTTAACACGAAATTGTAGCATTTTAAACTGTATTTCTTTTTTGTATTTCAGTTTATATTTAGGGATTTTTAAACACGGAGCCACATTCCTAAGCCCTCTCCCCACTTTTTCAAATTTTGAGACTGTCTTGCTAAGTTGCTTGAAACCACACTAAGTTGCTGAGGCTGAATTTAAACTTCTGAAAGTACTCAGTTTCCCAATTTTCTTGGATTACAAGCATGGACCATCCTGCCCAACTTATAGTGGATTCTTTACCTATATGACATGGGTGAATACATGAGGCTTAAAATGCAGCTACATGAGTTTGAGTCGTTTCACTGGTAAAAAAAATACTATAATTTGTATTGTAATAGGAGACTCAAAATGGTACTAGATAAACCTATTTTTTTTAATCTGCCTCTTTATTCATGGTATTCTAATGATTTTAATCTAGTCAGTTCAGACCATTTCTGATTAATGAGTATCATCAAGATGGAGCCATGTATTCAAATTCCCTCTATAATCAATAGCAATTCTTCCCATTAAAACTCAAAACATTTTCATAGAGTCTTTGTTATATTTTAAGGAGCCACTCTTGCTTTTGTTTAGCAAAACAGAATCAATTCCACACTGTTGAGTCCCAAAGTAAATGGCAATACATTAACCTAAGCACCGTGAGGAATATAAGAAATACAAGATATCACCTTTGAAATATAAAAAAAATAAGAATCATAAATGCTAAGCCATTACCATCTAAACTATACCAGGGCTTATAAAATGTAATCTTAGATGTTCTACTCACTCTTATAGTAAGAAGCCTTAGACTCAAAGTCATTTTTTTTGTTGTTATAGTCTATTTTATAATGCTATAGAAAAATACCAGAACCAGGCAAATGTATAAAAAGAGGTATAAATGCATAAAAATATTTTCTGAGGGGCTGGTGTTTCGGCTCAGTGGTAGAGTGCTTACCTAGCACATGCAAGAATCTGGGTTCAATCCTCAGCACCACATTAAAATAAATAAATAAATAAAATAAGGTATTCTGTCCAACTACAACAAATAAACAGATAAATAGATAAATAAATAAATATTTTTTGAGTACATACTTCTGAAGATTTAAGTGCTCTGTACCAGAATCTTCGCAGCTCCTGTTACAGCCCCTTCACCAGCATTACACATGAGATGGAATTATGGTTAGGGCTCATTTGAGAGGTAGAGAGAACATAAGGACACAGGAAGTCAGAGAAATACAGTAAGAAGACTTGCTCTTTTTGTAACAATCTGCTTTAATAGGAACTATCTTGTGTCCCATGAAAATTTCATTAACTCTTTCAAGGGCATCTCCCCCAATGATCTAACCACAATCTACTAGATCTCACTTTTTACACATTCTACTATTTTCCAACTCTCTCCCCTTGGAAACCAAGTTCCCAACACATGAGTACTTGAGGGACATACTCAATTCATAATGAAAGTTATATGAGAAAGACAATGGTAAAAATGAGACATAGAATGTCATTTCTTTGTACTTATAAAGATTCTAGATACTACAATAAAATGCTTTAAAATATATAAATTATTTTAGGTGGAGAATTTATTTTAAAGACAATAGGGAATTCAATTAAACTACTTCTTGAAGAATGAATAAATTTAAATATGACAAGACTAATGGGCTAGGTATATTAAAAGAAGGGAAAAGTCTGTGCAAAAACTCAGTGGATGTATAGTAAACCATGCCTAGGTTTATAAAGAAAATGGTGTGCTTTCTGAATATGCTATATCAAGCCAAATGTGTACTGGCTAGATGTGGTGGCCCTCAAAACCAGAGCAAATATTCATAAGAAAGATGCAGTGGACATCAGTCTCAAGAGCTTCGTATTAAAATATCTGCTTCCAAAGACTACATGATTCTTAGTAAATCTTGGCAGTATTATCTTTCTTTCAATTTCAATTTTAAGCTTTCTATATAGTTGCTGCACCATCTCTTGACCAGACCAATATTTTCTTGAACATCTTCATATATTAATCTACACACTGTTTCACATGTTTGTTTCTAGGTTGTCATGGATCCCTCCTAGTAAATTCTGAGATGTATGAGAGGTTTAACAAGTATAGAAATTTGCTTATGAAAAATAAGCCATGTTGTAGGTGGGAAGTAAAAGGAGAAAAGATGCAAAAGTCCTCATCCAAACTTGTATATGCTGATACTACACAAGGTTATTTCAATGATGTCTGCTTTGTGGTAGAGAAGCATCTTTTCTTATACACTATGCCACAAATTTCATCAAATATGGTTGTTATAGACTTTGAGAACACCCAGAGTTATCTTAGTAATTTCTACATTGAAAAACTACTGTTACATTTAAGCAAAACTATTCATTGCAATAAATCTGAAATAGTTCTTTAATATTGCAGAACAGAAAATTGGTGGCATTATTCACTAAATGCCAATATTTTCCAATAACACCTATAGGGGTACTTAACAAAATGGATTGATAATTAAAGTAAAGAGTGAAATGAGACTCAGAAACAACTAATTATGGTAAAAATTATTATTACCTTATTTCAAATACTAGTGTACACTTTTGCTTTTTTCCCAAAAGTTAATTTTTTTAACATTTTGGTATGATATTTCACTTCATTTATGTAACATGATAAATACTATGTTTTTTTCATATGCACTCTCTGATGCAACTCAAATATATTTGCATACCCCAAGACCTTAACAGATTTCTATACACATTATTCACTAGAGAAACAGTAGTTACTTCTGAAATCTATATTGCCCTTTTTAAATGAGCTATTAGGATGATCTTAGTTCTAATTATCATATAGTAAATTCCTGATAAATATTTGTGAAAAGGATGAAGAAATAATAAGAGCATTTATATAATCTGTACAATAGGTTATGTGGTATTTCATGTTTTTAGCTACAACTTATTGAATATTATAGCAATCTTACTATGTGGGTAAGATGTGGGTATGATGAACCAATAATAAATAAAAATTGCATGCTGCATTGTTAGTAATTTACCAAGCAATTTATTTTCAAAAACAGACACTCTGATGTGTGGTATTTATCAACTATGATATTATGAATGAATGAAGTAAAGTAAATGAATAATTGGAACTACATACTTGCTTAGGGTGCCTATAATTCATTGTTAAAGAACCTTTAGCTATGTAAGATTTTAATACTGTATCTCAAGTTGTGACTTAAAGGAATTTTGATAAAATGTGCATTAATAATGCTGAAGTCTTTCATTGAATCTTATATCAGTTTATGAAATAAATATGCTATAAGTAATTTCCTCAATTCTAAGTGTCTTATGTTTTAAGAAACTGTATGGACAATTCAAATTAAAGTTAACATAACTAATATCAAGAGCAGAAGCACCACAGGAAAAATGAAAACAAAGAAATGGGAGATTCCACCATTATAGATGTAATTTTCTCAACATCTTTTCAATGTACCTAAGCCAGTATTGATACCAAAATTAATGAGCAACCTATTCTCATGCTGGGTGTGCATGATGCTGTTACATAAAATGAAAAGAACTGCTGATGTTTCAGAGATACATCTTACAACAGTATCTCACTGTGTTTGACCGCAGCAAATAGCTTCTCAGTGTTCAAATGGGTAAAAATTAAAAAAAAAAAAAATTTCAAGTAAAATCCATGTTAAACAATAACAACTGTTTTTTTTCATAAGAAAACTGTCAATGTTTTTTTTTTTGAAACAACATGACAATAAACTGTGTCCTACCACATAAAGGAAAGCAACAATTCTTCATTTTATTATTTGAATATGCCAAATATTCTTTGGCAAAATGTCATGTTTTAATTTCACAGGTGTGAATTATATCTGTTTTTCTTTAAATTGCTACTTATTTAATATAAATTTGTTGAAAAATTATTTCTGCATGTGCTAATTAGTGAAATATAGTGAGGAATGAAAGTCATTTAAAGCTCTATGAATTGCAATCTCAGAATGGTAGGAGGAAGCTGTATATAATCATCAGAAACATATTGAGTACTATTAATTTGTTCCAGATATTTATTTCCCTTAGTATCCATATTTCACATAAACTAGTTCTTTTAAATTGAGCTGACTACTATATATCATAGGAAAAGCCATCAGAGCAATCAGAATAAGAAATTTAAAAGAGAAACAATCAAATCATAAACATCTGGTTGAAACAACTAGCCAACTGTTGGATCGTACCTTTTGACTTTACTAAATTCCCTTCTTTTTTTTTTTATAATGACTAAGAGTAAGGTACTTCTATTAAGAGCATAACCAGAACAATTTATGGCAATTTGTTTTTCTGAAACATATAAAATTGACTTGCTAACTCAGAATACAATCTATTGAGTATACCTTTTGGGGTAAAAAAAATGTACAACTACACAACATGAATATTGGCCTTTTGAAAAAAAAAGAATGTGATGGTGAAAACCAATTTGGAAAGTTAGTATTGAATATTTTATATCAAAGAAAAAGCAGAAATATTTAAAATACTTTTGATTATTAGATTCGTGTAAAAAAATAAAAGGAAGTGTCCAGGTTGATGTGGTGGTACATACCTGTAATCTCAAAAATCATAGAGTATGAGGCTGAATGATCACAACTTCAAGGCCAGGCTTGGTAACAGAGACCAGGTCTCAAAATAAAATATTGAAGAATTGTGAATATATATGAGTAATAAAGCACCCCTGGGTTCAAACCCCAGGACTATATAAAACTGTAGTTTTCAAAATTTACACCCAAATCAGCAGCCTCCACTCTATCTGCAACTATGTAAAGTTCTAAAAGGAAACTAAATTTAGCCATACCTACTATTAGTTGTCTGATATTGACCATAATATTGAAATAAATACATGGAAGATCCTTCACAAAGTATTAGGGGTTCCCATTATTTTTTCGAATGGCAATGAGAGAGGGAAGAAAACCAATTTGGCTTATGGGGCCACTTCTTTCTCTTAAGGCCAATGAGTCAAATATTAAAAGGCATTAGTGTTTAATTGATTATCATTTATGTAATCATTATTATGTGATTTTCTGCTTAATCTGCATTGGGCACTTTATTATTTCTGAGTATGAGCATCTGTACAGACCACTACACCCCAGTCTATTATTTAATAGTTACAAGTCCTGTGTTCATTCATCATCAGTTAGTTATTCTATTTTAAAAATAATTATGTGTTGCATTCTTTGTCTACAGAAAATTTATGAAGGTTAAAAACCAGTAATCATTTTCACAAATTTGATTCTAAACTAGTTTTCATCGCAAAACACACACCAGAAGTAAGAATGATTTCTTTCTCTAATTTATTAGCCTTTCTGACATCCAATATCAGGACATGAATGGTGCTCATGGAGGGATGTTCTTACCATCAAGAACAATCAATACTACTTTCTTCTATCGCATCAAATGCTACAAAAAGTGCACATTTTACTGTGTTTCATACGAAAAACTTGACTTTCCATTATTTGTGTTTAGTGTGTTTTTACTTTCTTTTTCATCACTTTGTTTTTCTCTATATTTTGTAATATTCAATTTTGTGTGTGTGTGTGGTGAAGAAAATAGACCACTAGAATCTTCTAACTTTTGCTACATTCAATCACTTGACTACTCACTAGCTAATATTTCTATTAAAGCATCATTTTAAAGGTAAGACTGAGGTATGCTAACAAAACTATTTTCAAGGTCTACTGCATAATCAGCATAACTTTCATCAGCTCTGTAGTTAGAGCCACTGTTTCATCCACAAACTCTGCTTCCTTTGTGTGATTTTTCTTCTATATTGAGTAACTCTCTTTGAAATGAGGCACAGAATACAGCTTTTTAGAATTTTATCATTAATGAAAATCTATTATTATTTATCATTAATGGACAGTCTGCTTCAGTTAAGAATACCAGGTTGAATACTAGTTTTCCTTTAAATCTTGAGGTTATTCTGTATTTATCATCTATAATCCATCATTAGTGATAAGTACTTGGGGTCTATTCATGCTTTCTTGAAGCTGACCATGGTTTTTCTTTTCAGGATATTCTCTTTGTTTTAAGCATAGCTACTTGAGAAATTCTGGAGATACATTTAGCATATTTAAATTTTATTTTCTTGATTATAGCATTCAATCAAAATGGAATATTTCCAGACCAGATTTTCTTTCCAGTATATACATGTAGGAAACTGGGTAAAATATTGAAAATACAATGTTGGTTTTTTAGACACCAAAAACAGGCATAGCAGATGAGTGAAACCATAAGCAATAAGTGCAGACTGGTGAAGTGAACTATAACTATATTTTTAAAATTGTTCTTAATAAGTGCAGTTTGATAAAGTGCTGTTACCATAAGTTTTAACTTATGGGTAAAGGGGAAGTAAGAATAATCAAAGTATACCAGTGAAAGAAAAACTTGAAGTCTGGCACCTGGGAGCAGACTGTGTGGGAAACTTCATGTTATGATACAGAAGAATCCCCCACTTTCTCTTCTCCCTCTCACCCACTTAACCTCACAAGAAACCACAAAGACGCTTAGAATAAAATGTTTCAATTCAATAGTCACACTCTATACAAATACAAAAAGAAGTTAAAATTCAACTGAACACAGAATCTTGTGTGCAAAGTTACGGGGATCTGAAACATCATATAAAATGTTAGGTTAAAGATGATTCTGTGTTTTATTTTTTTTTGTGTGTGTGTGTGTGTGTTCTGTTTTTTTCATAGGGTGTGGCTATTCCTTGGTCACCTGAACTCAGCAAAGAAACTGTTTTTTTGATGAAGTATCAGTGGCTGACCTACATTAAATACAGACAAATATTAAAAAAATTTAAAACGCCTAATTATGAAAAAATATATTGCTGCTTTCTCCCTGCACATTTTTCTTTTTAAAGTATTTTTTAAAGTTTTTGATTTTTCTTTTAATCTTGAAAAATATTGAAAAATTTTGGCAGAATTTACAACCAACTGCATAAGGGTCTGGGAAGCTGACAGGCTGGATCAGGGCTGGGAGGAACAGACAGAAAGGGATCTTTCCCTTTGTTACTGGAGGCCAACTATAACTAAAAAGAGGCAAATATCAATAAGTGTTTGTAAACCAGGAATTGATACAGATTATCAAGTTAGTATCAGTTATAAAAAATTCATATACTCAAGAAAATAGAGAAATCATGAACAGGATTAGAAAAAAATAGGTGTAAATTTTATTTTTAGAAATTTATTGATGATACATAAAAAATAAAGATGAATTTTATATTTTCACTTTAAATGGATGGCAGAGAGATATGTAAGTCAAAAACCCTACTTAAGTTACAAAAGCATAATCAATTGATAGCTTCTACTTATTTTACTCTCTATCTTCCTTGGCATTTCCCCTGAGGTCACACTTGTAGAGTGTGACCAATCACTAAGCAAAAAACTAACCAAGAAGTTAGTCATGAACCTACACTCTTTCTCATAAGACCCCAATCAATTTCAGAGCAAAGGTGTGATACAACACCTTTTCATTTGCTTCTTTGGGAAAAGGTCCCTTTTGCAAATCAGATAGAAAAGTAAATTGGCCAACCTCTATCAAAATATTACTAGAAATAAATATGAGTTATCTTCATTTAGAAGTAAACTGAAATAAAATAACACCATTGTACAGCATCTTTCAGGGTTAGCCTTTAAAAAAATGGAAAAAAAAAACTCTTTCTAAAGAGCAGAATACTTGGCAGCACACTTCATCCACACTTTCATGTAGAAAAAGAAGTTACCTCAGGTAAGAAGGTACATGAACTAATAGAAAGAAATCAAGACTTGGTCAAGTGTCTAGAAGGAACTTTTGATGACTATAAAATTTGGGGGGTACAGTAATAAGGATGCATCTCTGAGAGAGTCAATGCAGTGTTAATATCATGGAATTTGATGCTATCACATACCAAAGCACATACATCATGGACAATGTACAAGACAACCAAGTTGACAAGTGGTTTTTTTTTTTTTTTTGCTTTTACAGATAATAAATGCTAAGCAAGCATCACTAATAAAGTATCAATAGATCATGCCTAAAATTGAATCAGACCACATTTAACAAAAATAAAGATATTACTATTGTCTATGACCATGGTATCCACTGTATTGTCATCTACAAAAGAAACAAAAAGCTACTGGCATGGTAGGATATTGGAAAATGTGATGGTGTTGCTAACACTTGTTAAATTTCACATCATATCAGATTGTGCTACCAAGAGATAGACTACATAGATTCAGGAATCAGTGTGTCAAAGTTGAAGAGTCTTCACTCATGATCACTTCGATAAATTGGCAATTATATTTTCTTACACCATTCCTCTGCAGCCTGCAGTTTTAGAAATTCTAATTATTTAAGAGAACACTTTTCCAACAGGATGTTGAAGAAGATTCCAAATAAAATTTAAACTGCACCTGAGAACTTTAAATTCTATGTACTAAGAAAACACAAATGAACAGAAGAAATTACAATCCTAGCTAGGTCACTTCACTCTCCTTACCAGAAGGACATTTATTCCATGTTGCAATAAAGACAAAAATCAGATGATTCAATCTGAAAACAGATGATCCTATTTTCTACTTTTTAGTACTCACTTGCCCTACAGGAATGGTTAAAAAAAACAGTGTTGTATTTGTTTCTTGAGAAAATTATGGTGAGCAGGCTCAAATGATTTGGGGAAGAGTATGAGTTTCACTCACTCAGCTAAGTTATAAAGATCAAAAGAAGTATTTTTAAGGGATTTAAAATGAACAGCAGAAAAGACATAAGATGACCATTAATTTGATATTCAGTTTACACAGATGTCAAAACTGTAATTAATTGCACTGTCTTCCCTTTTTATAAGGAATACAGTCTCGCTAGTACCATAAACTACGTACAGAACTTAGACTGAAAAGTGAATTTTTGAGGTGTCACTATAGGGAACTGTTTTTTTATGGCACCATTAGGACTGAAGGATTCATTTCCCAGACAATTGTTGAAAGTGGTCTTTTCAAAATACTTTCAACAGTAGAAGAGAGTTTCTCTGGTGATGACCATTCAAGGCTTTCTACACTAAAGACTATTTGAGACTCATGTAAATCACAGTCCATGTCTCATGTAGAAATACAAATGAGAGTGCAAGACAGCCCCAAAATTTCACTTTGAGTAAGCAGAAGCCTCCTTTGAGATAAGACTGCAAACCCAGATTCTGTGATGGTTCCTTCTCTTTATTTCCATTGTGCTGATCTGAAGCACACTCACTTATGGACTTCCAAGATGCCTAGACATGGTCTTAATCTCCCTCCTGGGGAGACCTAATTAGAACTCAAATGCATCCTTCATCTGCTTCCAGACTTTCTGTTTTCCAAAAGTTCTTTGAAGTCTTTTGTCACTGGAGATCACCTCCTCTGTTGATGTGGTGTTTATCTCATTTTATGTTTCTCTTTGACTGTTACTTTAATTCATTGTGGGTAAAATAGACTTGTATATATGAAAATCCAGATCTCTAGGTAAAATAGTTAGCTGAGTTTATAGGCTTATAGTCAAAAATATTTAATACATTTTATTATGAATTTAGATCCATGATTAAAATTGGAGGAAATAAAATACTTTATAAGGATGTAATTCTGCACTACAAAGTTATCATTGTTTTTCACAAAGGATAAGAATTTTATAAGATAACATAGCACCAAGAAAAAGAATCACTATTTTTTATATATAGTTGTGCTTGAAAGAGAATAATAATGTCACCATAAATTGATGATATAATATAAAAGAAAAACCTTTATGACCAATTCTGTTTATTTTTGACAAAATATATTTGAAGCAAAAGTTCAAAATCCATGAATCTCCTCAAAATACTATAAAGATACAGTGAATAGCATTTCTTCACAAATCATGTAATTTTTGTGATATTATCTAAATTTTCTAGACATAGATATAGAAGCTAAATACATTAATATTCTTTCTCAAGGCACATTTATTTTGAAGCATATTTCCTTAAATCTACAAATGCAATTAAATTTTATTTATCATACACAGATCAGTACATCAAAAATGACCAAATACCTGGAAAGAATTTCATTGGCATATTTCTATCTTTTAAACAATAAGGTCTAATATATCTTCTACATTTTCAGTGACACATAATTTTTAAATTTCAAGTAAACTTCTCCTTTAGGATCAAAATGCACATTCGGCATCCTGTAGGCTTCTAGGATTTGGGATTCTGTCTCATTTTTCAAGTCTGGGAAGTTTTCTCGTATTATTTCATTGAATAGATTGCTCATTCCTTTGGTTTGGAGCTCTATACCTTCCTGTATCCCAATGACTCTTAAGTTTGGTCTCTTAATGTTATCCCATATTTCTTGGATGTTCTGCTCATGGTTTCTTAACAGTCTTGCTGAGCTGTCTATGTTCTTTTCGAGGTGAAATACTTTGTCTTCATTGTCTGATGTTCTATCTTCTAAGTGTTCTACTCTGCTGGTAGTATTCTCAATTGAGTTTTTAAGTTGGTTTATTGCTTCCTGCATTTCTAGGATTTCTGTTTGTTTGTTTTTTATAACCTCTATCTCCCTGTATAGTTGATCTTTTGCTGCCTGGATTTGTTTGTGTAATTCATTGTCGAAGTAATCTTTCATTGTCTGATTTTGCTGTCTAATGTCTTCCTTGAGACTCCAGATCATCTGAAGCATGTATATCCTGAATTCTTTATCTGACATTCCACCTGCTGCAGCTGTTACCTCTTCTAAAGTTGAGTTGACCTGCATTGCTTGTGGTCCTTTCTTTCCTTGTCTTTTCATATTGCTTGCGTTTCTTTCTGCTTGGTGAAACTGTTGAGTTTTTGAAAAAATTTTCCCCCTATATATTTATATTGCTCTTGTATAGTTGAAAAGTCTCCCTTGCAGGGTTGGGCAGCGGTCTGCCTACCTTGCAGGCGCGGGCGATGGCTCTGCTCTGCCCCTACTCCAATTGCGGTGATGTGACCACCGCTCCGGCGGGCCGCTGGGCCTTTCTCGGGCGCGGGCGAAAGCTCTGCTCTGCCCCTACTCCAATTGGGGTGACGTGTGTATCACGCTGGCAGGCCACTGGGCCTGATACGCTGGTCGGTTGCAAGTCTTCCTACCTTGGAGATGTGGGCGCCTGCTCTGCTCTGCCCCTCCTCCAATTGGTGTGACATGTCTACCACACCCATGTACCGCTGGGCCTGTTCCGGGCGCGGGCGAAGGCTCTGCTCTGCTCCTACTTCAATAGGGGTAACGTGCCTACCACCCCGGCCGGCCTCAGGGCCTGTTCCACCGGTCGGTTGCAGGTCTGCCTACCTTGCGGGAATGGGCGGCGGCTCTGCTCTGCACCTACTCCAAATCGGGTGACGTGTCTATCGTGCCAGCAGGCCACTGGGCCTGTTCCACTGGTCGGTTGCAGGTCTGCTTACCTTTCGGGCGTGGGTGGTGGCTCTGCTCTGCCCCTACTCCAATTGGGGTGACGTGTGTACCACTCCAGCAGGCTGTTGGGCCTGATCTGCCGGTCTGTCACAGGTCTGCCTACCTTGCAGGCATAGGCGGCAGCTCTGCCCTGCCCCTCGTACCACACCTGAGGACTGCCCTGATCTGGGCGCGAAGGCTCTGCTCTACCCCTACTCCAGTTGGGGTGACCTGTGTACCATGCTGGCAGGCCTCTGGGTCTCATCCGCTGGTCTGTCACAGGCCTGCCTACTTTGCGGGCGTGGGTGGTGGCTCTGCTCTGTCCCTACTCCAATTGGGGTCATGCCGGCGGGCCGCTGGGCCTGTTCCAGGAGCGGGCAGCAGCTCTGCTCTGCCCCTCTGGCTTGATGACAAAGTGAGAGAGACTCGGGTGTTTGTGACTCACTTTCTTTACCACGAGACCAACTGTTTGTGTCACCGCTGGTATCGATGAAGTTCTCTCCTCCGCCGCTTTCTGATGACATCAGATCTCTGCCGTGTTGGTATCCCACGGGAATGGCAGCATTTTGTCTCCTTTGCCGGCTGACCAAAGCAACGGGTGAGTCCTGACCGGTCCTGACAAGCCCCGTCTTCTGCGATGGAAATCCTTCCTCTAGCTTTTGGAGCACCCCAATTTTGCTCGAAATTCCTAACAAGATAGCTTTTAGCCTTTCTAACTCGTCATTCTCCTGACACAAAGATGCGGTACACGGGGGTAATGCACTCCCTTCGCCGCCATCTTCTATTCTGTCAAGTATTGATATTGTGATATCTCCTGTAGTTTTATTGCATGGAGTAGCTGATTTTTTCTTAACTGGATCTGTAGTTCTTTGTATGTATTTTTAATATGATTTTTAAAAAGTGGTTTATAGACTTGTGTACATGTTCTAAGTGATATCTCCCTTCTTTCTCAGTTATTTTTGCATGGATCAGGAATCAATAAGTCCTTACTGTTCTTGTTTTATCTTCTTGACAAAATACAAATGCGCTTATAGGAAATGTTTCTCTTGAAACTGAAATAGCAATCAATTCATCACCTCTTCATGTGTTCCAAATGGTAACAAGATATCTGCATTGGTAGCAAATCATAATTGATTATATAAATTTAATTTAGAGTAACATGTTTACATAAACTTTGTGAGAATAGCCAACCTTTCTGTGTTTATTAATTTCTCCTACAATAACAGTAAGGGTGGTGATTATTGCATAGGAAGAAAAACTCTGATATTCAATCATTCTTTTGGGTGATAACATACAACTGAATTTTTAACATGAAGTAATTTCCTCACAGGATAACAAAGAAGAAATAAATTTATAACCTGCACTTTATTGAAGGTAATAGCTTTTCTACAAGGGGTGAAACATTTTATTTTGTTTTTATTTTCTTAAAATGACATAGACTAATTCTGAGAATGTACTTAAGCACTTTATTTATTTATATATATTTTTGGATGTTGATGGGTCTTTATTTTGTTTATTTTGTTTATATGCAGTACTTAAATGAAACCCTGTGCCTCAAACATGCTAAGCAAGTGTTCTACCATTGAGTCACAATCCCAGATCCAGGCACAGACACAGGTCACAGGTCTTTCAGCTCTTTCTTGATGTGTAGAATTTCTCACCCATGCCTCTGCTGTCTTGATCTAAGTATCCATACATTTTCTTCACATTGATACAGTGATTTGATGCACATACAAAATACCATTTATGCAACAAAACAGCATGGTTTACAACTTAAATCAATTTTAAGCATTCAAGCTAATTAGAGTCATAAAGCTATAAGAATAGGGCCTTTTAATCCACTGGTATATTTAACTATTTTAGATGGTTGGGCTTTTTATACAAAAAATCCTGAAGTAGTCCTGAAGAATATTTGGATTGAAACAGGTGAAAAATAATGGTTGAGGCCCACTGCTCTTTTGTGTTTCACTAATATTAATTCAGAGACCATTAGGAGCAGCACACTAGCTGAGATGAATAAAGATGGCCAATTTCAAAGAAAATCATATTTTATATAATAGAGGACCTTTTAGATCACATCAGGTTGACTCTTTTGGAAAGCAAATGTGTAAGCCATGCAGTTCACAAGACATGACATGGATCATCCAAATTCCACATGGCTTGTGAGGCCTCTGTTTGGCAGCAGAAGACCCTCAACACTGGCTCCCACAAAAGAGATTCCTGCAGTCCAATATTGGGATTAGAAAATTGTAGTAAACTATGGTGAAAGTAATTTTGAAGACAGATGCATTCTGTTTGTTTCCAGAAAAAAGAGTAAGAAAAATATGAGTTAAAAACTCCTTTTCCATGAAATCCTATTTGTTTTGCTTTGTGAGCATACCCTATAGAAGAAAATAGAATTCTGACTGTGAGGGGAAATCTGGACCTCCAGTGATTGTTATAGAAGAATAGGAAATGTTGACACCAAGGGTATGCTATCAAATACTTAGCATAGGACTGCCTACTTCTTTGAGAGAAGGCTCTGTGGTAAATATAAAATGCTGATCAAATCTTTTCTTTTGGTTTCATTAAGCCAAAAGTTTTATTTGATGTTTGAGATCCATTGTGCTTTGAAATATAATCTTCTTAGCATCCCTGCCCTAGGTTTTTATGAAAGGTGATTTAGCGTACTGTTGTGGGCTCACATCCATTTCTTCTTTTTATGGGAAACATTTTCTACTTAAAAAAAATGAAAATGGCCAATACTCTTTAATAGGGAATTTTATTCATCATTGAGTGGAGGCTTTCTTAAAATATTTTTATTCAAACACATATTTTTTTTTGAGAGAGAGAGAGAGAGAGAGAAAGAGAGAGAGATTTATAATATTTATTTTTTTAGTTTTTGGCTGATACAACATCTTTATTTGTACGTGGTGCTGAGGATCGAACTCAGAGGCGTGCGCATTCCAGGTGAGCACACTACTGCTTGAGACATATCCCCAGCCTCTTCAAACACACCTTTTATTTAAAATATAGAAATGACTGGCTTTACAAAGCCAGTTATGTAAAAAAAAAAATTCAGAAACTTTAAAATAAACAGATCACTCACATTATATTTTCTACAAAAATATTTTATTTACCATTATATTTAGAAAAATATAAAAGAAACAAATTATTTCACATACATATAAAAAGTTAACCTTAGATTAAACATATATACATTTATACATAGTGTTCTAGAGTGCACATGCACATACATATTCTAAAATATATATAAGATTTCATCGACTTGGAGAAAAATTTCAGGAAGTATCTAGTATTGATATTATTTAATACACTTTCCCGAATAAGTAATTACAAAATCGTGTCTAAACTTGTGAGAAATAGTTTCATATGTTATCTTTATCCCCCAAAAAATAAGTTTTCATAGATTTATCAGAGGATACATAATCTGTCATTCCTCACGGTCTTATCATGCATTCACTTCTTTTCTTATTTTTAGCATGGATTCTTTAGTACATTAAGACTTCTTTCTTCATTTGTATATTTAGTTTTTCACTTCTACCTATTTTGTTTTACTTTCTTAATCACTCTTTGTATTCTGTCTTTCTGCATCTCACTCAAAGAATAGATTTAAATGAGACAATATATTATTTTTTAATAAATGAATATATTTTAGTTGCTTCAAAAGTATTTGCTTTTTTTCATAATATGTTATAGTTATTCTTGAGTTTTACAAACTCCACAATGGAATATATACAACATTTCAACATATATAAACATGCTTTTTTATTTTTGTATTTAAATATTTGATTTCCTCTGAATTTGCTCACAATCTTTTATAACATAATTTTTAGATTTTATTCTAATTTATTATAAAAGACAGTAGAATGCATTGTAATTCATATTACCCAAATAGAGTACAATTTTTCATATCTCTTGTACACAACAGAGTCACACCATTCATGTCTTCATACATGTACTTAGCATAATGAAATCCATCTCATTTCATCACTTTCCTATCCCCATGCTCCCTTTCTTTCCCTTCCTCCACACTGCCTTATCTATAGTTTTTTTCTCTTCCTCCCATGCTTCTCCCTCATTTCCATTACATATCAGAAATTTTATGTCAGAGAAAACATTCAGCATTTGGTTTGGGGGATTGGCTTACTTCACTTAGCATAATATTCTTCAGCTCCATCCATTTACTTGCATATGCCATGATTTCATTCTCTTAAATGATGAGCATTATCCCATTTTGTATAAAAAGAACATTTTCTTTATCAATTCATATACTGAAGGGCATCACAGCACACTACATGAATGCAGCTACAACAATGTTTATACTACCACAATTTAAAAAATGATTTTACTATCAGATTATAAATGCTTTTTCTAAAAATCTGATATAAAGGTATAAAAACTCTACATTGTTTCTAATGAACATTGTGGATGTTGAAGGTGTTGAATATTTTCTTATATATGTATCATCAGAAATACTATTATTTCTACTAATAAAATGTTTCTAAAATGAAAATATTAAATGGAGAAGCCAATAAAGTAATAGCCTTGCCTCATAATGTATTAGGTGTAAGACTTTGTGAATATTATAGTATTTTTTAGGTGTAAAACCTTAACTAGATTTCATTAGAATCTTAGCTTTTCTCATTTAGTAACTTTATAAACTATGATATATCACTTAACTCGGGAATTCTCAGTTTGCTTATCTGTCAATCATTAATAATTGCTCTCAGTTTTTTCTGGAAAATTTGAACATGCCCAACATTGTTTTCTTTTTCTTTTTTAAAAATATTTATTTATTTATTTATTAAAGAGAGAGAGAGAGAGAGAGAGAGAGAGAGAGAGAGAGAATTTTAATTTTATTTTATTTTTTTTTTTTTAGTTTTTGGCGGACACAACATGTTTGTTTCTATGTGGTGCTGATGATCAAACCCAGGCCACACACACTCCAGGCAAGCTCACTACCTCTTGAGCCACATCACCAGCCCTGTTTTCTTTACTTATATGTTATAAAAGAAATTTTCAGAGTTCTCTAAAGTAAAGTAGCCCTGAAAAAAAGCAAGCGCTCTATACAATGTAGACATGCAGTGGTCATAACTTTTGAGATCAGAACTACATGAACCTTGGTTTCGTATACCCCATCAATTCAAGTTTTGTAAACAAGGGATAAGACAATGTTTTGTACTATGAAGAAGACCTCATAGCAGGACAGGTAGACACTGCAGTCACTTATCCCCATGAAGTCCCAATATAACATCCACTTATCACGTGCACCACATTTTCAAAAAACATCTCATTACATCAAAACTGGTATATGACATGTAACCTCACTAAAAGTCTCACCAAGCTCAAAAAAATTTGGACACCATACATCGGAGGGAGGAAGCCAGGATCCGATCAAACAGAAACTGCTTGCATTAAGACCTGTAGCCACCTTGGTGATGTAGCAAAACACAAAGAAAAATGAAAGCATGAGTTTTGGTGTTTAGAGATAAGTGTGCAAAAGGCATATTTGTTCTAAGACAAGGAAGCAATGTAAACCATAATTGTAACTATACACTTATAAACCACAATTTTAAACAAAAGGATAGAAAACAGGCAGAAGTATCAAATTAAAGAACAGGATAGAGTTTTTAACTCATAACAGAAGACTTGACAATCCTTACCAAAGGGGTGAAGATGTCCAGAAATTTTCCTTTATGAAGGTAATTTGTGGAAGGAGTGAGTTTTTCGTTTCTGAAGAAAATTTTGGCAGAAAGTATAGAATAATAGAAGGAATAGCAAAAACACAAAAGTCACAGAAGGAAGCTAGAGTCTAGTAAGATGTTCAGTTATAGGGTTGGGGATATAACTCAGTTGGTAGAGTGCTGGCCTCACATACACAAGGCCCTGGGTTTAATCCCCATTACCACCAAAAAATAAGTTCAGTTACTAATTTTTATTGTGTTTATCATGATGTCATTTAGAACTATTATTAGTATTATTATTTAAATCAGGAATTGAACCCACAGGTGATTAACTACTGAGCCAAACATCAGCTCTTTCTTTTCTTTTTTCTTTCTTTCTTTTTTTTGTTTTTGAGACTTAATCTTGCAGAATTTCTGAGACTGGCTTTGAGCTTGCAATTCTCATGCCTTAGTCTCTAGAGCCAACCAAGATTACAGGCATTCACCACCATGCCCAGCTTGGAATTTTTTTAAGTTATTTTATTTTTATATATCAGGACTTCATCTGACAATGATTGTATTTTCTTTTGCTAATGTTTTGAATAGAATCTGTGCCTTATACCACAAATAACCTAAAAACTCACTCTTTATGTAAATATGATATTATCTTGGCGTGAGTGGAATGACTCTACAGTTCTTTAAGTGACTCCCTAAGTATCATCAAGCATAATGTAAAATCTTTGATATTGTTCCATAAGAAATTTGGAAAAGAATGTGGCACATTAAATGTATATTCTAATAAAATTAAAAAGCCTTGAAAAATATGTCCCAGATACTTGTGCTTTAATCCATTATGAGTAATGTTTTAGACTGTATAGTTGAGAAAATAAATGTTGTTTAGAACCCCACATCTCAGTGATTTATTTAATCAATGTTTATTTCCCACTTTAAAAGGTCTAAAGTGAACAAAATCTAATGGTCAGGCAGGTATACTGTGTGGCTTACATCTGAGATAGTTTTCAGAACTCTGGGGTTCCTGCATTTCATGGGTTTTATCAATCATTTTTTCTCTACAATTTGTTAGTATCACAAGAGTACGTGTTTCCATCAAAAATATCCACCTTAGTCTCCCAGACTTTAGAAATCTTCACTTTGTGATGGTGTGCTGTGGGAGAGGCATTAGCTTTCAGAATCAGTTTCAGCCTTCAGCACAGTTCTTTGTGCTACTTGCCATCTTGAAGTATTTTTTTCCAGCAAAAAGTATGCTTAGAGAGTTATGTTGTGTATGGAGATAAACTTGAATTTTTATTTAACTTACCTCTTGGCTGACTCATGTCTCTTAACCAGTGATGAATTTCTATTAATAATTTTGCATGAATAATAAATGAAAAGGTATATTTAATAGAATAAAATTATAAGTAAAAATAGAATGAGCCATTACGCCTTCATTAGGATTGCCAAATGAAAAAGAAATTTAATGTAGTTAAAATATTTGTAATTTAAAATTATTGTACTTAAAAAATTATAGCAAATACGGTAACTTTAAAACTGTTTCTTTATCTTAAAATATATAATTGAAACTTTATAACTTAAAGATTGTTTTTTCAAACCTGAACTCAATGAATCACACCTCACCAGGTGCAAAACTCAAAAATGAAGGCAGAGAATTTGTATATTAAGAACAAGTTTAATTTTTTTTTTAAATAGATGGCCATTATAAAACCTGAAAGATAATGTTGAAAAGATCCTTCAGAATGAAAACAGAAGATTAGACAAGAACATTAAATTTTCCTAACATGATTATAAAATGAGAGAAATGAGATATAGAAAAGGAGAGCTAGAACATGAAAAAATAAAATTTGGTTTAAAACTAAACACACAAGCCAGTTAAGCTTTCTTTAAAATAGGAGCTAAACATAAAGACCATGGTGTCTACACAGAATTTATATCCTGTTATATTACTGTGTCTGTGTTTTAAACAATTTCATCTGTTGCTTTATGAATTTTTAAAAATGACTGAATTCTGTAATGGAGTCCTTTGTAAATTACCTGATAAATGTTGAATAAGAAAAAGTTATCTACCATATCTAGAAAGGCATTAAAATTAATTAATCTATAGAACTAGAAGTAAAAGTGTCCCAGAAATGAATGTAAATTTGCTAGTTTACATTTAACTTATGGATTCTTACCATGTATCCATTAAATTATAAGATTTGAAGAAAAACATTTTAAGACAGTTTGTACTAGTTATTTGTCTTGGCTAAGGGAAGTCAGACCTCTTAAGACCAACTCCATTCCTCTTTGATATACCCCTAAATGCTGTGTGGTCCTCCACTGGCTTTGGCCTTGTTTTTCAGTTCCTACTCTTCTGTAGCACTTTTTGTTCTGACATTATTTAAATAGTGCTCTCATTCTGGGTGGTTCTACACATTCTGTATTATCAGCAACAAGCACAGGGTAATCATTAATTATTGAAGAAATACGAAGGCAAATTACTTCTAAAAATAGATAAAGAGAGCTAATTATTTTCTTTAACTTTTTTAAGACCTAAATATAATTACTCAAAAACTTGTTCTTCATTTTTTTTTTTTGATGTCACACTGGAAAGACATGAGAGAGACACATGGACAGACACAGGGGATGTATAAAATTTTCTGAGGTTAAACCTTGTTGTGCAAACCCATTTCTCATGTATTTGCTTAAAATTCTGACTTCTTTTCTCTAATATATAAAATCATTAAGATTTGGTAAATTAGAATGCTTATTAGTTTTGACTTTACATCAAAATTGATTGATATTTTCTTGCCAAGAATTTATTTATTTCATGATCCTCAGATTTTTGAGGCTTACTTAATATTCTTATCATCTTTCTCTTATGCTTGCATTACTCAGAGACAGAATTGCTGTATTCTTTCATATGTATTTCTTAAGAGCAAAAACTTCAGAGTATTTGATTGGGTATCAAAGGTATTTTAAATTAATCTCATGGTAAAACAACTCTAAATACTCCTTTCTATGTTTTTACATTTTCAAATTGAGGTTTTCTTCAGAGCATATTTTACTGAATATTTGTGTTTCACAATAACAGACTCAGAAATTTCAGTCACTAAACGCCATTTATTTACTGATATATGTACAATTTGGATTTTTAATTTTGTGCAGCTACAATAATATTTGATAATAATATTTTTGATGCTTTCATGAACAAAAGTATATTACAAAAATAGATGTATTTCACTATACCTTAATAAAAATGGACATGTATATGTATCATTATTTAAATGTTTATTTTCACCTCTGGGTATATTTTACCAATATTATTATAAAATAAATCATATAACATTTATTAATTTATGTTTATTTGTTTGTACCATATTTATTTATTATGTTATTGTTGTATACATATTGCTGGTTAAAACATTCTGTTTTTTTAAAGAGAGAGAGAGAGAATTATAATATTTATTTTTCAGTTTTCGGCGGACACAACATCTTTGTTTGTATGTGGTGCTGAGGATCGAACCTGGGCTGCATGCATGCCAGGCAAGTGCGCTACTGCTTGAGCCACATCCCCAGCCCCAGGTTAATACATTCTTAAAAGGAAAATGCTATTTAATAACCATAGCAATGGTATATTAAAGAGCTTTTTAAACTACTCTTTTAATACATATTTTCTTTTATCTTTCTAAAACCTTCTAGAATGTGTAAATTTACAAATATACACATTGAGGAACAAGAGATCCTATGGCAATAAGTAATATATCAAAGTGTCAAAACCTGATAAATTCAGTGCTAGAATTAAAAGTTTTCCTGAATTGCAGGTCAACGATGTCTCTAATGCAGGCAGTAAGCAAAACATTAAAATAACTAAATAACTGTAATTGAAATGATTCAGCAAACTATTTGGCATGGCCATATATGTCATCAATTTTAATCAAATATATATTAGATTTATTTATAATATATAGGTTAATTTATTCCTTTATGATCACTATCTCTTCTTTGAGAAATGACCTCTAGTAAGCAGCCTCATTTGGCCTCAGGATGTGTGTACAGTAAGAAAAAAGTCTCAAGAGTTCTATTATATTCATAATATATTCACATATTCCCAAGGCCTTTCACATACTGGTCAGTCACACACAGCAAGCAATTTGAAAGTTCATGAAGTTTTACAATATAACATTGTTATCCTTCCAAGCCATTCCTAAGAATTCTGTGTGACTTATTGAAAACATCAAGGAAAATGAATATGTCTTTTTAAACCCAGAACTTGAAATGACACTGGACTCAAGAGATAGAGTTTATGAAGACAGGAGTTATGTGTTATGGCTTCTGTTTATCTGCAGAAGAGCTGTCAAGGTGAAAGGGGTTGTGTGAGAATGGCCTTAGGCCTGAACCTAAGCAACTCTTCTAATGCCAGATTCATGGGACCCCAATAGACCTCCAGGAGCTGAATCTGATGCAGTCACACAAGAGTGTTTATTGTAAGCTCAAGCCTGGACTCACAACCATTTCAGATACAGTGGTCCCAATGAGTGAGTCTTGACCCTTAATTCATTGAGGATTAATAGATTTTGGGGAATATTGTATGCATCACAACAACACATAGCCAATCATTTCACATCACAGAAAAGTCAAACAACAACTCTTAACATTGATTAGCACATTCATTGGCAGGAACAAGTTGTGTAAGGGTGATTGGTTAGTTCAAGTTGTGGATACTTTTGAACCGAGTGGTTTAGGCCATGAGAGGTTGCAAGAGTGTATATGATAAACTTGCCTAATCATGTTACCAATCAACAAAAGTACTGGGAAGGTCACCTAGTGTTTCAGGTATTTTCTGTGTCTCATGCTTTTTGTGGTAGCTAGGGGGTTGCTATGGGTCCTAACCTAGTGTAACTGAGTCAGGATCACTTGGCATGGAAGATCTCTCCAGTTATTTACAGACAAACAACTCAGCAGGGTTAGTATATGCCTAGGAGCACTCTTAGTTTTTCCATGGAAAAAGGTAACTCCCCCCTTTGGACAGGCTTTGCTCTGAGGTGGCTGGTTTCTCAAAAAGGGAGTCACATCAGTTTCTCACTCCATTTAAAAAACTCCATTTTGAAACCTGAGGTTATTATTAGAGGTCAATTTTCACCAGGCACACCCACAGAGCCCTCTAATATGGCCTCAGACACATTACTTGTCCTCACCCTGGTAAACTAAATAAAGTCGCTGGCAGGCTTTCCTCTCCTGATAAGAGTGAAAGGTGAGAATATCAGGATGGAGACCACCAGACCAGTTATTTCTGACCTCAGGGTAAATGAGAAATCTGGTGGCACCTGATAATTACAAGGTGTGGTAAAAAAATAAAAAAATAAAAACAAAATTAGTATAAAAATAGAGCTAATAAACAGTGTTTTAGCCAGCCTAAAAAAGTATGTACTCCAGCAGGAGAGCCTGATGTGGACCTACACTGACATCCCATCACTTGCCAAAATTTTCCTATTCTCTGTGTGATCCTCACTGCTCTCAAACTCTATCGCCTTGTCTTGATCTTTCTGAGAGATGCAACTTGTCCCTGTGACCCTCTCCTCAACTGGTCATCCACTCCCCACCAGAAAAAGCCTGTTTTGGTTTGGGACCTGATTACTGCTGTCTGAGTGGGTGTGCATCTGCAGGACATAAAGCCAAAGGCTTGAGAGTTTTGAACTTAGCATTCAGAGGAAATGTCTGTCACTAGCCTGTCATGATTAAATCTGTTTTGCAATGTTCAGAATTAATCTAAAATTGTTTTCTGGGAATTAATTAATCTACAATTGCTTGGTGTTTTTTGATTATCTCCACTGCAGAGCCTATCATTAAGGATTGTTGTTTTCTTCATTAGGAACCTATAGAGTAAAGTTGTATTAAGAATTTGAGTGAATAAAGAATTGAAAGGGGCAGAAATGCATGGATATTTTTTATTTCTCCCCTTGACTGCAATGTCACAAATTTGCTCCCTGGAAACATGTTGTTATTATTTTTAAAGTATTAAATTAAGGAATTCTTATCACTAAAGATTATTATTATCTTCAATTCTAAATGTTGAATTTACTTTTGGCATTATCTCTGTCCTTTCACTGTTACTGTTATGGCTATTTACTGGTAATGAGGCCTTGCTTTTCCAATGCTGAAGTATAACACCAGAGAAGCACATGAAGACAAGTTTAGAGTGGAAAGTTGAAGCTTTATTAAAGGACAGCAGAAAAGATTCTCCCTGGAGGAAGAGGGGGGCCCAATGTAGTGGTACCCGCTTTCTCCACAGAAAAGTCCACTTCACCATGGCTGATTTGGGAACTGTCAGCCAAAGAGTCTCTGCAAAATAGTTCAATGTAGGTAAACTTTCTATTTTTGTGCTGCCCTGTTTACTTGGCCACTGGCCAAGGTGCTGGACACCCCCTTACTATTTTCACAAATATATCCAGTATAGTACTTTGAAGAAATTGCAAACAAGGCCTCTGGCCTTGAGCTAGGCTTCACAGAGATGTCTACATTTTTAAGATAAGTTACAAATTGGCTCCATGGTAACAGCTGGCAGAGGGAGGAAGAAAGGGTAGAAGAAGTTCTCCTCTTCTCAAGTGTTGTCCTTGAAGGGTTAACTTGCCCAGACAGTGAAAGAAAAAAGCTGCTTTTATGTGAACTTCTGCACACTGTAAACTTCTGAGCCCCTCTACTTACATGCTGGGTATAAAACTCTGAAATTCCCTGAACTTGGAGGGATTGATTGATAACAGCAAAAGCTGTGCTTTCTGAACCTGGATGCAGCCAAATGAAACTGTTTCTTTCTATCTTCAGTGCCTTGCTTCATTTGTCCCTACAACAAACTAGGACACAGCACTGGAGGGAGTACTGTCACATGTGATGAGTCAGGTTTTGCAAGAGAAAACACCAACTGGGCTGCTATCCCATACATCTTTCCTACTTAGAGTAGCAATCTGACTCTGATTATCACCCCCAAACCTCTCCCCAAAACAAGAGGCCTTTACATATAAGGGTCTGCTGACTGTCCCATGTCAGTCACATGTTATTTGGAAGCCAATGACAGATCCACATGGCTCCACCACAGATGTTTTATCAGACACCTGCACTCCACTTCTCCAAGACCAGTTCCCAGCAGGCTCCAACTCAATTGCATCTCTGTTCTACACCATTTTTATGAATTCCAGTCAATAAAGGAACTATCTGGTTCAGTAATGATTAGCAACAGGAGATCGGATGGATCTCCATTTCAGAAATTCCTGGTCATGAGAATTTCAAATATTCACTGTATTTGTCTAGACATCGTTCAGGGATGAAGTAGGTGGCACTGTGGGTCTTGATTCTTTCAGGAACTATTAAGGGGTGAGAAAACTCCATTCAAAAATAATATATATGAGAGAGAGAGAGAGAGAGAGAGAGAGAGAGAGAGAGAGAAATTTATATATATATATATATATATATATATATATATATATATATATATATATATATATTAAATACATGTAAAAGTAGCAATAGATATGCAAGTCCAAATTCTAAATGGAACATATATCATTCAAAGATCACAAAAATATTCATTTGACTCATACAAAATAGGGATAGGAATGTGGCTCAGTGTTAGAGTGCCCCTGACCTCAATCCCTGGTCTCTCTCCCCCCAAAAAAATGGGACTGAGTAAATAGCTCAGCATGTAGAGTGCTTGCCTTCTAAGTATGAGGCCCTTGGGTCAAAACTCAGTACAGAGATTGAGAGAGAGAGAGAGAGAGAGAGAGAGAGAGAGAGAGAGAGAGAGAGAGGTAGAGAGGGAGAGAGAGATTGAACTTCCATGTAATTTAAATTCAAGTTAGTCCCACTTCTATTTTTTCCTGACACACCAGAATAAAAGAGTTTCCTGAAATGTTTGGAATGTTTCTGTGGTTATTTATTTATTTATTAATTTATTTATCATTTACTTATTTTTATTTGGTGCTGAGCTTCGAACCCAAGAACTTGCATGTGATATGTGAGTGCTCTATCACTGAGCCACAACCCCAGGCCCTTCTGTGGGTTATTTTAATGAAATGGTCTGACCATAAATAAGTAAATAAACAAATTAATTAATAAATAAATACACCCTCAATTGATGACCCATTACAGTTTTTAAAAAAATTTTAAATGGGACACATAGACCTCATTTAGGAGAGATTCATTATTTTTAATGTCACCTAATATTATTCTGCTTTTTTCTCATGTGAAAAATCTCAGAATTATAAATTAAAATAATTTAAAAATGCCCTCCAGTTCTTCAAGAAAAACATTACAAATGATGCATGCTTTTGAAATAAAACATGGGGAAATAAGGATTAATAATGCTGAAAGTGAAGTTTTTAGATGAACCAAAATTTCTCAGTTTTCCATGAATCTGGGTGTTTGTTTCATAAATTTTGAAGAAAAAAATTATTTAAGCAAGAAGAAATAGAATGGCCACCATGTTGTATGAAGATTGATATCAGAAAAAAAAATCATTTTTTTGTGCCATCTTAGAAGTTTACTGATGGTTTTGGGCAGAACATGCAGCATAATGCATTTAAAATAGGCTTTGGAAAAGGCATCCTGACTACCATATGGGTTCACTTTTATTCTTTCTGTGACCCATCCTTTTTCCTTCAAATTCAATAAGGAATCACTCCTGGGACAAAGGACTTTGTAGAAGGTGTTCCCACAAGTGGGATTCAAGGTCTTTTACTTTTGAAATAGGCCTTAATGGTGTTCATTAACATCTTTCAGTTAGCCACCAGGTGTCTTTGAGTGAGGCCCATTATCTGCATTACATGGTCATTATTAAACTTATTCTCTGTGAACAGAGAACCCTAGTTTTGGATATGTGAACAGAGAGTTAGAAAACTACGGGTTTATTCTGAGACCTATGGAGAGATAAGCTGAAGTTCTGGATTTCAGGTTTTTGTTCTGGATTTGAGATACTGCTTCTGCTACATTTAAAAATCTCAGGACTCATGAAGAGAATGAGTTAAAAGCCAGCATCATCAAATGTGTGAGGCCCTAAGAACTTCAAAGTGACCCTGTTTCTAAATAAAAATATTAAAAAAGGATGGGAATGTGAATCAGTGGATGAACACCTCTGGGTTGAATTTCTGGTTCCAAAAAGAAAACAACAAACAAACACGCACACGCACACACACAAAAAAAATAATAAACAAACAAACAAACAAACCCTCATGAGTAACAAGCCCTAAAATCAGCAGCCTCTCTCATGCTTGAATACAACAAATGGAGTTGTGGTTCTCTCCTGGTAATTTTCTCAGTCTTCATTATGCATTCTGGAGACATGCTGGAATCATGGGACATGGAAGCCCACAAAGGGCTTTAGAAAAAAGCTGGAAACACCTTACAATTATAGAACAAAATGCCCAGGTTTTCAACTGCTGATCTAAGCCTCACTAGACTAGTCAGAGCGAGGTGAACGCTAAGTTACCACAGAGAGACCCTCTGGCCACAAGACTCTGGAGAGGACCATGAGGACTCCCTAGCCATGACTACAAGTTTTCACCATTGCCACTTCTGTCAGTTTTAAGCCACCTTCCTACCCAGTCTCAAGATAACAAGGCACACTTACCATTTCCTGACTCTCAGGGTTCTCAGTGTTCTCCCTGTGATTTGTTTTCAGTTTCTGTATAGCACAGACACCTGGGCTTGGATCCAGGACAGAAGCCAACAAAAAGATTGAAAAAATGGTGGGCTCCAGACACCAAGGGAACAGAAGATTGTGGACGCCATCCCCCTCATCACTGGCTGCATGAGGGTTGGACAGTTCTCACCTAAGAGACTGATTGGTCAAGGTTTCATGCCCTGCCTCCAACCTGAGCCAAGTGGGTGCAGAATCAAAGACTGAATGACAGGCTGCTCCATTGTCACTGTTAAAAGACAATAGATCAGGGCTGAGGATATAGCTTAGTCAGTAGAGTGCTTGTTTTGCTGATTAAGGCCATGGATTCAATCCCTTGCACTACGCACACACACTCTCCTCCCCCCCAAAAAATAAGTAAAGGACTTTGGGGACTAGGGTTATGGATAAGAGGTAAAGCACTTCTCTAGCATGATAGAGGTACTGGGTTGAACACCCAGCACTGCATTAAAAAGCCACCCAAGAGAGGCTGTGGCTCAAATGGTACAGCACTCCCTGGCATGTGGGGGGCCCAGTTTTGATCCTCAGCACCCCATGTTGTGTCCGCCAAAAACTAAAAGTAAATATTAAAAAAAAGCCAATAAACAAACTACTAATGACATTTGCCAGAAATGAATGAGAACCAAATCTATATGAATACTCTGACCTCCGTCTCTACATTCATGTGTCAATAAGCAAGAAGGTAAACTTCTCTGTGTCTAATCACTAAAATAAGGGGATAGTGATTGTTTTCTTCAGTGGGAAGTGATTAAAAATCATTATTATTATTATGGTACCAAAATACATAAATAAATAAATAAATAAATAAATAAGGAATGCAATCATGTAGGCATGCATAATGAATAAGTACATGGATTCAAGTTTAAACAAAAATAAACATGGTAAAATTTTACTAAACTCCAATAGTTGGTAAAAAAAAAATTAAAGAAACTAAGTGTTAAAATACTTACATATTTACTGGAATACCATGAACTATTATCAATTATGTTGTAAACATTGACAACATGAACATTTAATAAACTATAATGTTATCAGAAAAAAATATTTTTTAAACACTACACTTAACATTATCACTTGCTATATAATAACAGGGAGGCATCATTTAATCTTAATGCCTTCACATTTTAGGGTCTAAGTTTTAGATAGAAGAAGACCATCACTAGTCTTTGGCTATGTGGGCCTACAGATACCTAATGTTAAAAAATCTACAGAATTTACAGTTATTGAATGAATTAATTTGGGAGTATTATGACTATGGGTAATTAATTTTTTCTTTGATTTACCTTTTTTTATAGACTTCACAGGATGTTCTACTTTTGTAATAAGAATATTCCCTTCCAAAAAAAATTTTAATACAATTAAACGTAAATTAAGACTTGGAATGGATTTACTTTTTAGAAATCAAAAAAAAAAAAAAAAAAAAAAAACTTCGGGGCTCAGAAGGGAGTATAGTACATGGGTTGAAAGTTTGCATTTTAGAGTTATGCTTTTCTAAGTCTGAATTCTATCTCTGCCTCTCCCACTTAACATGGAACACAGCTCTCTAGACAATGGTGTTGTAAACCTCAAATACAATAGTGCTTGCAAGGTACTTGGCACTCATAGTTAGTTTCAAAGGATAGTTGCTTTTATTATTACCTTAAAATCTAATTTTAATAAAATGAACAACCTACAAACTATTAGACATTTCACACTTTGTACTCTTTTTGACAATAAAATATTTCTAAACCTTTAACTCATACTTGGACCTGGGAAAATACTCACTCAATTTATATTGTATTTTCCACTTAACATATTATTCTAGGGTAGTGAAAAAGGCAACCAGTTCTCATGGCAATGACAAACATGTCTACCTGGAAGTCATCTTTGATACTGGAAACTTGAAACTACTCATTCCTTTAAATAAGAAACACAACCCTTCATTTGAAATACAAGTTATACTATACTCACAAACATATGGACAAAAGTGTTAGGGAATAATTGGTTGTGGTTGTTTTTCCTTTTCTGTGAAGGTGAGGATTAAACCCAAGGCCTTACAATTGCTATGCAAGTGCTCTACCACTGAGGTATACTCCCAGTCCCAAATATATGTATTGCATACAATCTCTTTAAAAAATCTGTTATGTACGTCATTAGTAACAAAATATGCTTATTACAAGATGAATTTTTTTTTCAGAGTAGAAATTAGAAATTTATAAAAGGACAGCAGAAAAGACTTCTCCCGGAGGAAGAAGGGGACCCAAAAGGTGGGAATCCGTGGAAGGGCTGTTCTTTCTCCTTTTTATAGTTTTGGTGATGGAATATAGGTTGAAGGGGTTAGGACACAGGTGGGCCCAATTATCACCTTTTGGGATGGGCTTATCATTTCTCTAGGATGGGCTATCTCCAAATCTGTTGGGGGCTGTTTCCTGAGCTCCATTAACATTTCTTTGAGGTGGACTTTGGCCCAGGGCCTTTTCAGGACTTCATTAACATTCCATGAATTGTCCTGCTTTTTCCCTGAGTCATTCCCAGCATGGCCTCCATTTTAGATTTCACTCGATATTAGACCCAATTTACCTAACTACACTGACTACCTAACTTTAAATCTGGCTTCATTCCCCCCTCTAATTTGGGACCTCCTTACTGCTGTAAGCAAGGGGGGCGAAGAAAATCTTTCTGGCTTCTTCAGGCTGACAAGGGACGGTGTGGGGCAAGCAGTTTGGAATCTCCCTTTAAAAATCGGGTCTATCGAGTGGGTCCATGATAGAAGTCTGATTGAGAAGTAATAGACTGGAAGGCCATTTGAGTGATGGGTGGTCTATAAGAGAAACAAGAATTCATTAGTCCTGGAACCAGATTGATGCAGCAATAAATCCCATAGCACAGGAATATGCCAATGAGTATGATGGCAAAGACAAAGACTAACAATGTTTTCCACCAGGAAGTACCAAGAACCAGGAGCTAAGATATTGTTTCCATGACAAAGTTGCTGAGGACATGGCTTCTATCTGAGCATGTAAATCGTTAAGGATATTCGTCACATTGCCAGAATTGTCAGGGGTGTAAACACAACATTTAACTTTTAGGGTTACAGATGTCCTTTTCCTTAAGATACAGTTTAATAACTTAATGTCATCTGAGCTTGCAAAATCCTTTTACTAGTATGACCTCTGTGTCTAATAGAGAAATATTTAATTCTGTTACTTAGGGCTGGATAACCATACTAGCAAACACTAAGGCTACCTGTGTAGGTTAGAAATAAAGGCCTTGAACTAAAAACTACTCTGGCAGTTTCTTTTGATAGTAATCAGGCATTCCTGTCTGAGAATCTCTTTTGAAGCCTCCTGTTTACTTATTTATGGAAGTTACATTTAACTATTATTTTATTTAAAATGCCCAGGAATAGCTGTGTTTTGGCTTTGACTGTCTTTGCTAAGTGTTTAAGATGAAGCAAGTCAAACTGACTTTTGTTTCTATCTATTGTTAACAGTCAGCTGAGTTTCCTTGGGAGTCCTCAGGAACTTGCAGCAGCTTGTCACATCTGCTAGTGCCATTTGTGCTAGGATGGGTCCAGGCCTTGCTTGACCATGTGGCTTCCCTCGGAAGCATCAGGGATGTCTCCATTTTCTGATGACCCTCCTCTTCACAGCAAATGCACTGATTGGCTTTCTGTCCTCCAGTGTCTCATTAATCTCCCTGATCAGGAGGTTATGTGGCCTAGAGTTGCAAAGCTCTTTGGAAAAGTCCCCTATCCCCTGACTCAGACTGACTCAGAGGGCAAGAGCCAAATTTTTAATTTTAAAACTTAATCTTTTCTTATTTCAATATTTATTTCCAGATAATCATATGATTAAATAAATCATGTATGCTAATTTTACGATATGCAATGTAAATAAATTGAATCATCTTCCAGAATAATTAAGATAAAATCCCTTTGCATAATAGCAATTTTTACCATCCAAATATCTAAAATAATAGCTTTCTTCATTTTCATACCTCTTAGTTAATAAGTAAGCTCATGTGTTTTAAAATAATACTTAACCTTACTGATTGAATATAAGTCAAGGAAAAGTAGGATCTTTTAATTTGGCAATACTTTAAAAAGCTTAATTTCCTTTAAAGGAAATTAAAGCTTTTTAAAGTATTTCTTCAAAATTTCCCCAAATCAATATTACATAAGGTAAAATTTTTATCTTTCTGTTCTCCAAAAAAATACTAGTTCATTCTTAGTTGCATTATACCCTAAAACAAAATCCTGATTCAATGAAATATGTATTTTTATCTTTAAGGGTTCTAAAATGGTAAGATATTTCTTACTGTTCATGTAACTGGAAATATAATAATTATGCTTAAACATTTTCACTTTAGATTCTAGATTATAATATCTTGTATTTTCAAAAACTCTCCTAGTAATTGAATTTCTACATTTATCTCAGTTTTTAAATACACATATTAATTAGTAATTCATACTTTAATATGTAGCATGTTATAATGAATTAAATGCTTAAAAATTACAAGACAATGATAGCGAGGGTATTTTAAATGTTATAAGATTAGTATCTCCCATTTATATTGCTTTGCTACATAATTTAACAAATGGAATTGCAGACTCAATATAGCAGAGTGAATCTGTGGTACCTCATCATGCACAGATTTTTCTAGCTTCATAAATGACATTATGATCTTGGATTTGGATTTCATCTTTCTGTGTGCTAAAGAACTACATCTTGGGTTAACTGAATCTATTTCACAAGACTGTTGGAAAAAAAAATTTCAAAGTGGCTTTATAGAAATATACTAGACAAATTTAAGATATAATCTATTAGAACTTAATTTTCTTTATTTCACAATGTTACATTACTGGAACTCATGTGCCAAAATGCCCCTAGACAATTGATACAAATCCACTGAGAATATGACATTCAGAGAACTGTAATTACTGGTTAGTAATTCAATTTTCCTACGAGGAAAATACTGAATCACTTGCTCTCCCAGAAAAAGAGAAAGGAAAAAAAAGTTTTAAATGAAACTTGAATATGTAACTTGGATATTTTACAAAGTAGTTCATATTTTTTGGTTGTAATTTCTTCATGGATATGAACTTGATCTTCAGAGATAATATCCCTTATAAGCTCATCACATTTGTTTCTTTCCTAAAACATACAAAAACAGAATCACTTAAGTATTTAAATTCTTAAATTTTTTTTACTATTAGAAATATGTCACTACAAAGAAACACATATTAAGCTGCATACTCTTAAGTACATATTATATCATTATGAAAAAGCATTTATTTTTCTCTTGCAAATTTATTATGTAAAGCCTAAAACAAAACAGCATTAAACTATTTTTTTACAATAACTCAGGACCTTTTCTTAAGTGTATTATTAAGTTCTTAAAAATTTCTTAAATCATTATTAATCTTTAAAGTTTTGTGAATATATTTAGCTATAATTAGAGAAGAATTTAATTTTGCTTTATAAAGTTTATGGAAATAATATCATCTCATGGGAAGGCTGGAATATTTTAATCTCTGTCTGACTTTTGTTGTGTGTTTTGTGCATCTGCAAAGGAAAATGTAACTCAATAGTTTTTGTTTTATAAGCTAGCAATGAATTTGTAAAATCGGAGAGACCATTAAGTGTATTTCATACAAAAAAATAGTTTTAGATCCCTACATATTCTGGACCCTTTATCATGTAGTTTTTGTACTTTGGACGTTTCAGATATTTTTTATTCCACATGATGGTTCAGTCAAATGTGAAACTTCTTTGAAATTCAAGGTATTACATGATTTCTTCTATATAAAATATTTTCTTTAGAAAATTTTACATACCCTTATCAAGTCTGAAACCAAGGTTGTAATTTTAAAATGGGAATGAATACTTTATGTTGAATTTATTATCCCACAAAAATAATAATGCATAAATATCATGTTTCAACAATCATGGGTAAACCTTCTGTAAAAGCAAATCTTAATGTGTCTACTCATTGGGAGCACACTCTCTCTCTTACAAGAAATAATAGAGCAAATGCAGAGATTTTCCTATACAAATCGAGACATGCCTGATTGAACTGTGAGAAAGTCTCAGGAGATGTCTTCCTAAAATATCATCTGTCAAGAAACTTTATCTTTAAAGACTGGAATTGAAAGATCTCAGGCCCACCCGTGAGGCACTCATGTTTACATAGATCTGTGCCTGACAGTTGGCTGGGTGTAAGAGCCAGAATTTAAGATAGGCCCAAAGAGGAGCAGATTCATATTTCTGAAATCTCCTCTCTCCTTGACAGAAAAATATTTAACTGTAACTTGATATTGTCTATAATGTCATTTCCATATACCTTTTGAAAAAGATACCACCAGGAAACAACTAAACATTCTATAATACATTTCTCTGTTTTTTTGCAAGAAGGTAAATTCACCTTCCCATGGCTTTCTCAAGATCATAAATAAAAAGCACTGCATGAGAATACACAAAGAAAGCAAAGTAAACTAAGGACAAGATGAATTTCCTGTCTATTTTCTTCATGGTGGTAATTTCTTAAAATATAATAATGGAATTGTTTAGTTTCATCTTTAAGTATTGAAATTGATGAAAAGAATTTGACAACACATAAAAATATGTAAGCTAGTATGTGACTAGAGATTTCCATGTAAACTTAATGAAATGATTAAATGTAAAAATGAAAATGTAACAGGACTTATATAGTCTTTGTGTTTTAACAAATTACAATTTTCATTTTGGGTATATGTGGATATTATTGTACGTGTACCTTAAAAACACATTAATTTTCTGAGGGAAGACCATTAATTGGGTCCAATTCACTCTTAACATGAATTGTAAACTCTCTATTATTCAATCTTTCCTCAATCTGATAGCTGTGAACTCCCAGGTTATCATGAGTATGGCTAAGATGCACTGTGCAGTGCTCATTCAACAATTTGCTGCTGTGGTGCTTGAGTTCCTGTGGTTCTTGATGCCTGAGGTAGTTTTTATTCTTTTGCCCAGATTGCATTCCATACTTTCATCAAAGTTATAGAGATGTATCTCAATGCCATCTAGAAAATATCTGTTTTCTTAGTAATGGACCCCAACAACACATTGCAGTAATAAGTTAAATTTATAAATCCTTCAAAGCCTATAGTAAGTCTAAGAAGGAATGGAGATTTGTAAACTCACAGAAATGCAATAATGTATTATTGATTTTTGTTAATGATATGCTCATACTGAATACAAATTTCATAGTGTTATAATTGATTATGACATGTAGTAACAATACAGTTACATAGAAAATGACAAGTAAATCAGTACTATGTATAACTATTTCAAATTTACATGGCAAGTTTGAGGCTAAATTTATTTAAATTTCCATTTGTCTAGCCAATAGATAACCAAATTATTTTTTCAAGCTTTGTGTGTATGTGTGATGTGTGTATGTGTGTGTGAGTGTGTATATATATATATATATATATATATATATATATATATATATATATATATATAAAATTCAAAATATTTCTATATACTTTCACACTCTAAATAATATTACATAATATTATTGTGGTAATATTTGCTTACAAATGAATAATTAACAACACATATGATTTATATCAGAATATATTCTTGAAAATGTTCTGTAAAATATTTTAGCTGAATAATTTAAGTGTATTAGCAAAGCTGAAATTGAAAATTTAAATTCCAGGTAAGATTATGATACAGTAATTAAAAAAATACTATGTTAACAAAAAATATAAAATGGCCCAGGAATTTTTAATGATTTGTGTGCAGACCTTTGTAGTTAACCTCAGAAACACAAATCTGAACTAGATGTTTTTAAATAGCAGATGATTATTAACCAACTTAAAAGTCTAATGGAAATTTGTTCATAATTGTCTATTATTTAAAAGCAGTGCTCTTTATAGTTTGAATCTGGTGCTACCAGAATCATTACACTAGGAAAAATACTAACAAGCATAAGCTTCTTCTAACCTATAGATATTTTCTGACATGTTGCTCACCATCTCTAGCAGTCAGAGAAATGCAAAGAAAAACCACCATAAGATACCATCCCACTCCAGTAAGATTGGCAGCCATTAGGAAGTCAAACAAGAACAGGTGCTGGCGAGGATGTGGGGAAAAGGGTACTCTTGTACTTTGCTGGTGGGAATGAAAATTGGTGCGGCCAGTTTGGAAAGCAGTATGGAGATTCCTGGGAAAGCTGGGAATGGAATCACCATTTGACCCAGCTATTGCCCTTCTCGGACTATTCCCTGAAGACCTTAAAAGAGTATACTACAGGGATACTGCCACATCGATGTTCATAGCAGCACAATTCATAATAGCTGGACTGTGGAACCAACCCAGCTGAACTTCAATAGATGAATGGATAAAAAAATGGGCATTTATACACAATGGAGTATTATGCAGCACTAAAAAATGACAAAATCATGGAATTTGCAGGGAAATGGATGGCATTAGAGCAGATTATGCTAAGTGAAGCTAGCCAATCCCTAAAAAACAAGTGCAAAATGTCTTCTTTGATATAATGAGAACAACTAAGAACAGAGCAGGGAGGAAGAGCAGGAGGAAAAGATTAACATTAAACAGAGACATGAGGTCGGAGGGAAAGGGAGAGAAAAGGGAAATTGCATGCAAATGCAAGGAGACCCGCATTGTTATACAAAATTACATATAAGAGGTTGTGAGGGAAATGGGAAAAAAAGCTTATTCTAACCTATAGATATTTTATGACATGTTGCTAGTATAAACATGGTGATTAGTTATTGCATGAGGATCAGAAAAAATTTGCAAGCACTTTACATTAACTGTTATTATTATTTGCAAAAAGTTAAATACAAATGTCAATACACACACATATATTCTGTGATAATATTTCTTTGATCTTACATTTATTTTTATTTTTTATAATGACATTTATTTTAACATCTTCTATAAATCAGGCAACTGTAAGAACCACTTACCCCCTCGCACGTATGAAAACACTTGCCTGTTAACTGATAAATACCTGGCACTTAGAATGTACCTCATTCATATAATGAGCTCAAAAATAACCTTTGCAAGAAATAACTGGTGGGGCTGTGGTATTCAGTGATAGGTTTTTAATCCTCAGCACCACATTAAAAGAAATAAATAAAAGAAGGGTATTGTGCACATCTGTAACTAAAATTATTTTAAGAAAATAACTGATGATCACATTATAACACTACTTTTCAATTTTATTCTGTTCAACAACCTGAGTTAGCATGCCCTTATCAACCTTCCTGCCTATATCAATATAGTGTTTCACAGATAAACTTTCTTTCTCACATGAAGTTCCCTTTCAGAAGGAAAATGCATCCTATTCCCTGGTTCCTACACTCATTGACTTTTTTTTCTTCACTAAATCAAAAATTGCTGCCAATATAAGTTTTAGAAAGCCTCATGAACCCTGAGAACTGAAATTGTAGCAGTCTTGAACTCAGACAGTTAGCATGAAAACCAAAGAAGGAACTGACCTCCTGGTGGACTCCCCAGAAGCACCCAGTTAGGAAAAATGAGCTCTGCTTTACATCACTGCCCATCCAGTGTTCCTAGCTAAGTTCTTGAAACCTTCTATTCAATGCCTTTTCCTTCAGTTCTAAAGCAAACATTCAAAACTTGAATAAACTAAAATTTACCTCAGCAAAATGATTCAATAACTTCCATGATATAAAATGTTTTCTTCTTTAACTAAAGTGATCAATATTAGAAAATGGGAGTGAGAGTATAGTGTGCATAACAGAATGAAGACAAATAGAACGAATGTGTCCTCTCTATATTATCTTTGATTTTTTAAAAAAATGGTTTTATCAATACTCAGATCTGTCCTGAAGGTTTGCAAGCTCACTTTGCCACTGAGATAGCCCTAGTACACAGAGAAGAAAAACTGTCTAATAATTTAAGGTGAATGTCAGAGATGCAGTATAAATCATACCATCATTTTCATTTTAATTCAGGACAAAAGTAATATTTATTTTCTCTGTGTCCCATAGATGCAATACTCTTGCAATTATTAAGTTCCTTGGATGATTATATAATTCCTCAGAGTCTTATTCCTACATGGGAAAACTAATTATTGCATAAATGTCAATTATTTGACAATTAATTTATAAGAGTTGTGCAAGATTGGAGAATATAACAATTGAGATTTTTTAGGTTTTATTTTATTTCTGATTGATATAATAGGATGTTTAAACACTTGTATACATTGTATAATCATAGATTCACGGTAAACAACAAATCCTTCTTAAATATTTATCATTTCTTAAAGTAAGAACCTTCATAATCTCCCTTCAATTCTTTATACATTATTGCTAAGTCACTCTACTTTACAATAAAACTCCAGAAATTATTCCTTTTAACTATAAAACTATTCCCATTGACAACTTCCCTACCCCTTCTAAATCTTGCCTAACCACTGTTCTACTCTCAACTTTTAGGAGATCAACAGGTTTAGAGTTTATTGTTTTTCACTGAGTCTTTTTACTGAAAGTAATGCTTTTACATTTTATTTGAAATAGAGCTAATAGATAATAAATCTTGAGAGCTTCTGAATTACATCATTTAAATAAACAACTCATTTTAAAAACCAAAAAAATGGGTAACAAACAAATAATCTTAGAGAAGATGTTACTTTAGATGTGGATACAAATGTGCATGTCCAAGTGTGTACACATGTTCATGTACACAGTAAAAAAAGAATTGCAGGAGCTGGGGTTGTGGCCAGTGGTAGTATGCTTGCCTAGCACATATGAGGCACTGGGTTCAGACCTCAGCACCACATAAAAATACAAAAAACAAAGGCATTTTGTCCAACTACAACTAAAAAATATTTAAAATAAATACATGAATAAATACATAAATAAATAAAGAGAATTGCAATTCAATACAAAGAAGAGAATTTTTTCAATGAACAAATTTGCTTCATTTGAAAATCAAATTAGATCTTGATAACATACTATTATTAATCCCAGATGGATTCAAAATTTTTTGGGGGTCACCCAACCAGCTGTGATTACAGGTGTGTGTCATTGCATCCGGAAGACTCAACACTTAGATGACAAAATTAGAAACAAAGAAGTGAAATCAAAGAAAAAGGTGTGGATAACTAACATTGGAATAACTAATTTTGCAATTGAGAAGAAGGTTGTAAGACTAGGAATAGAGGAGAAATTCACAAGTTTATTATATTTTGCAGTATAAATAATAAAACATTAGAATCACTGAACATACTCATTTGGAATAAAAGAAATAAAAAATATAGATAATGTCATATATATATATATATATATATGACATTATCTATAACTTTTCCATATATACAACCTATAAATAAATAAATATTTTACATAAATTTATATATGTATGTGTATGTATATATATATATATATATATCTTACTAATTTAAATTTATATATGTGTATATATATATATATATATATATATATATATATATATATATATATATATATATACATATATATCTTACTAATTTGCTTAGGGCCTTACTAAGTCTCTAAGCCTGGCTTTGAACTTGTGATTATTCTGCTTCACCCTCCTGAGCCACTGAGTAAAACAAGATTTTGATGCCATTTTAAGCTATCAACTTTCAGTTCTTTATATATGCAGATAAATATATGTGTATATGCATATATATTTAACCATCATTAAAGAAAATGAAAATAAAGTTAAACTGATATAAGAATTTTCACTTCCTAAACTTTCTGAAGAAAAATTTGCCAAAATTTTGGAGTATGTGTGTACTTTTATTAAACTGTATACTTTTGATCTAGTAATTCCAATTTCAATCATTCTTGATATTCAGGTTAAATATTTATATAAAAATGTGTTCTATAATTTTATTTGTATGAATTATAAATAATAATCTATTGGTTAATATCTTACACGTTATTACTATGATAGTATATGGTAAAATAGTTTCAAAATATTTTTGAAGATTATTTGTCTGCAGAGACATTAGATTACAAATGCTCAAGTTAAAAAAGTATAAAATATGTTCATTGGGAGTTTGCTCATATATAGACATATAAGCATATAAGTTTATATTCACACTATTTTTGTATTTAAACAGAAGTCTTCATAAACACACCTTACATACAGATGTATGATAAAACACTAAAATACAAGCCATGTTAAACTTAAAATACAGGTGAATTTATTATCATATTAATGGTTTTTGTTTTTCAAAATGCTAATTGAAGGATATTTAAAAACTTCTTCACTTTTTAATAAAAGTATTGTTGGAAGACTATATGATAGAGCTTGTCTAAGTAATTCTTCCATGATGAATTGAATATACGTTGTAGGCTATGTATGAAAATGGGTTGTCTCTCTGAACTCATGAAGGAATTTAATTACAAAAATCTTATGTCAATGATATTAAAGAAGGTAGAAACTAATTGGACTATGGTGTTTAGTGGTAGGGCCTTTGAAAATGATTAGGTTTGATTCCTTCATTAGGATGGAGCCCCTTTGATGGAGTTCTGGTGATTTTATAAGGAGAAAGAGATAAGATATAGATTTGAGAGATACACAACATGGCGCCTGCCATGTTGTGATGCATCCAAGAGGGACTCCTCTCAGAGCCTTCAACCTGTAAAAATCTGAAATATCTGAAAGATGGGATAAATGGCCATGACCAGAATGCTGATAGAAATACAGACAGTAAGGACCATGCTGATGAGAACTCAGATGCAAATGAAGACTATTCTACTGGAAACTGGAATCAACAATTGTCACACCTCTGCTGTGAATGTGGCTGAACTGTGTCCATGCTCTAAAGCTTATGGAGGGCCAAATCTAGAAGTGATGGACTATAATATCTAATGAAGAAAATATGTAGTCAAAACAGCATTCAGGCTCCTTCCTGGTTACTTTCAATTGTATTCTATACAACTTGGAACCAATGGGATAATCTAAAGCTGAAATGTATAATTTAAAAGAGAAATATGGAAAATTCACAGCCTGTTTAGGGAAGGAGTGAGGCAAAGCACATTTATGACAGAAGGGTAGAGTGGAAAAACCACTTTCTAAATGGCATGTGCTCATTAGTAAGACAATTGGGAAAAAGCCTAATTTCTTGACCACTGAACCACATTGCAGCCCTATTTTGTATTTTATTTAAAGACAAGATCTCACTGAGTTTCTTAGCACCTTTTTAAAAAATATATATATATATATATATTCTTTAGTTCTAGGTGGACATAATATCTTTAATTTTTTATAGTGATGAGGATGGAATCCTGTTCCTCACATGTGCTAGGGGAGTGCTCTGTTACTTGAGCCACAACCCCAACCCTTAGCGCCTCACTTTTGCAGAGGCCAATTTTGAACTCACAATACTCCTGCCTCAGCCTCCCAAGCAGCTGGGATTTCAGGTGGGCATCACCATGCCTGGCTTTATCTTATGTTTGAGGCGAGATCTTGCTTATGTTGACCAGGTTGGCTTCCAACTCCTGGGCTCCAGTGATTCTCATTGTCATAGCATCCTGTACAGCGGGGACAGCGGGGACTACAAAGTCATGCCACCATTACTGGCTTCTTATTTTTTAAACAAGGCTGTCCAGAGCTGGGTCTGGGGCTCAGTGATAGAGCTGCTTGCTTAGATTGCATGAGGCACTGGGTTCGATCCTCAGCACCACCTAAAAATAAGTAAAATATACATTAAAAAAATACAACAACATGATTTAAAAAAACAAACAAGCAAGATTGTTCTGATGTCCCAATTTAACAGATGAAGCTGTGGAGGCTGGGGCTGGGTAACTTGCTGTAGCAGACGCTGTGGGTGCTCCACCCATGACCCCCACCTATCCCGCTCAAGGCTCTGACGGTGCAGGAAGGATAGAGAGCCGAGTCATGTTATTGGTAGAGGCTGGGACACATACACTGGCAGAGGCTAAGCCACTTTCCTAAGTTTCCCCACTTGTCCTGGGGAGTCTGTGTCTTGCAGCATGACAGATGAGCCATGTCTTGCAGGCATGGTGGACTGTGTGTGGACAGTCAAGGGGGTGGGACTGGAATGAGGGTGAGCAGGAGAAAATAAGGTCCCTGTGGCCTCCAGTTTTCCCACTGTCATTACTGGGTTTGAGAAGCCTAAGCCATCCTGTGTTACAGAATCAGAGCCCCAAGCCTAGCACCCCAATTGCCATCCCAAGCAATCCTCCCTGGGAAATCTCCAGTGGGGTGTGCAGGCTGGGTTTTTTTGTTTTGTTTTGTTTTGGTTTGGGGTTTGGTTTGGTTTTTCAAACCAAAAGCAACTAAAACAAACACATAGCAATTAAAACCTCCAAGTGAGGGCAGCCACTGTCCTCGGGCAGAGTTTGGAGCACAGTCGGCCCCTGGGAAGCTTGACCTGTTGTTCCTCATTGGAAAACGCTGGTGGACAGTGGACTTGTCTGTGTTTCGAGTATCAACAAAAACAAGTTGACTTACAAAGTACTAAAGTCCCAGATGTGGTGTCACACACCCGCAATCCCAGTGACTTGGAAGGCTGAAAATGGGGGATTGCAAGTTCCAGGCTGGCCTGGACAACTCAGTGAGGCCCTGTCTCAAAAACAGTAGGGGCCACACACGTGTGGGAGACTGAGATGGGAGGATTCCAAGTTCAAAACCAGCCTCAGCCTCCGAGAGGTGCTAAGCAGTCAGTGAGTCTCTGTCTCTAAATAAAATACAAAATAGGGCTGGGGAGGTGGCTCAGTGGTGGAGTGCCCCTGAGTTCAATCCCCTCCCAAAATAACAGAAGGGGCTGAGGGTGTGGCTATGTGGTCAAGTGCTTCTCAAGCATGTGTGGCCCTGGGTTCACATCCAGTACCAAAAAAGAAAGAGGGAAGAGAGAGAGAGAAAGGAAGGAAGGAGGCAGAGAGGAAGGGAGGGAAAGAGAAAGTCCTGAAGTGGTGCTGAATGAACGGGTTTGGAATTGTTACCAACACAGACCACAGCGTGGTGCAGTGACAGGAGGAAGATGTCTGTGTCTGTCACACATGTGGTCGAACACGCAATTGCCTATTACCAGGCATCAGAAACTAGAATGGCGGTGGCCTCTGGGAAATGCAGGAGGGTGGCTGAGGGTTGTTTTTAATTTTGTCCCATAAGCATTCATGAGCAGTCAGTGTTTTTAAAAGTGTGTGTGTGTCCTCATTACAACCCTCTGCCCCATCCCCAGGGTGCCCATATTCCCTTGAGGACAGGGTATTGTGGTGCTCCATCTCGACCCCCTCTCTCCAACCTGTCCCTCCTGGGTGGTGGGGCCCTGGAGAAATTCTTGGCCTTTCTGGACTCCCATTTCCCTGTGGTACAAGATGAGACTGGACCAGGTTTCCCCCAAGACCCCTCCCATCCCAATGTCCCATGTGCTGTGACTTGGTAAACCCAATCCAGGGCCCAAAGCTGGTCTGATGTGCAAAAAACCTCTCCACCCAGCCACCCCATGACCCCGACCTAGGCCGATGAAGCCTCCCAAGATGTTGGGACAGCACACCCAAACAGCAGCAGTGCAGGTGTCCCCGCCTCCAGGCAGCCTCTGCCCCGCCTCTGCTGCCAGCACCCTGACTGTGCCCTAAGACCCAACTATTCCCTGTGCGGACCTTGAGGGACTCTCCCTTTTAACCCAGGATAGTGCATATGCTTCCCCAAGCCCTTGTTCTGCAGCCCAGGGACACAGCGACACCAGGACAAGGGCCTCTCCCCACGATGGGGTTCCCTGGAGGGTGGTCCATTCCTTGGTCCCCTAGGGTCTGGAGCCAACCAAGCCCTAGTCCTCCTCCCATTCATCCCAGCAGCTCTCCCCGGCCAGGAAATCCCTCTTGGGCCTATGTTGTCACCTCTGTCATGTGCACCCTGAACCCTGATGGACAGGATAGCGCCCTGTTACTAAGACAGCCGCTAAGACCAAGCACATCTTTACACACATCCCACCCACGAGCCACCTGGGAAGGGTGATCTCAGCAGGCCCGAGAGCCTGCAGCCCTGCACTCCGCCCTGGAGAGTCAGGCCCAGGCCCCACCTGGAGGAAGAAAGCAATCTCTTTCTTCCTGGAGGGCTGTGGGGCTCACTGAGAACCCACTTTTTTCCCTGGAGCCCAGAGCACTCAGGAAGCAGCCAGTGCAGGAAGGGCAGCCTGCGCCCAAGGACTGGCTAGAGGCTGCCAGGTGTTCCTGGCTGGTTCCAGGCTCCCCCAGCCATTGGGAACCCAGGCCTGGGATGGATGAGGCCTTGGAAACAGTCACAAGCCCAGCCCTCAGCAGCTGAGGACTTTGGCCAGAGCCTATAACATTAGCCTTTACAGATATCTCCTGTAAATGGGAGGATTCAGCCCCTTTCCTGAGAGGAGCTGCAGAAGGGATGAGCTGCAGTGGGAGCCTGGCAGAGGAGGTTTCACTTGCCCTTTCCATCAAAGGGACACAGGCTAGGAGTGGCAATGGACAGGGGTTATCCTTTCTCAGATGGGAGAACCAAGACTCAGACAGGACACGCTGGGTCCTGAGAACTACAAGAACCACCATTTTTCAGGTTCCTCGTAACAACCACAGCAGTTGTCTGGGCTGAAGAATGTGGCTTGTGGAGCTCAGTGAGCAATTATTACACCTGCAAAGAACCACAAGGGTTTTTTGACTCGATGGGCCTCGCGTGCAACTCCCTACCCCATCTGAAGGCAGCGCACAGGACCACTGACCCTTGCTGTGCAAGAACTCAGTCCAGGGCTGCCAGACCTCCTGATCACCTGGAGCCCAGAGCCCAACCCGGGTCAGCCCTGAGGGAGGGAAGCCTGGTCCTGAGCACACAGCCAGAGGGGGACTTCCCTGTGTGTGCCGATGGCCTGCAAGAAAGGCTAGTGCAAGAGGTGGCAGGGTCTCCTAGGGCACTGGCCTCCCCTTTGCTGCAGGGCACCTCTCTACACCCACCTCCTCCCAAGCCACCTAAGGGACAGAAAAAGTAGTTAGGGCCTCACTGTCTGCAATGACACAAACATGGGCTCTTGGCCACTTGTAGCTCTGTGACCTCTGGCTAGTTACTCAGCCTCTCAAAACCTCACTTTCTTCATCTGTAAAACAGGGGAGGAGAGCCTCTCTTTGTAGGAGAATAATGCTGCTCATCAAATTCCATCATTCCTATCTATAAACACATTATGGTTCCAGAAGCCTTGGCGCATGCCTGTAATCCCAGCAGCTCAGGAAACTGAGGCAGGAAGATCACCAGTTTGAGGCCAGCCTCAGCAACTTAGAAGACCTTGTCTCAAAAATAAAGGAGGTGGAGGCTGTGGATAGAATTCAGCAGTAAAGCACCCTGGGTTCAATCCCCACTACCACAAAAAAAATAAAAATGAAAAAGGTATTGTCTCTTTTCTCTTGTAATACACCTCAAGGCCCTGGCTATGGGGTTAACACAAGTAGTTACCCAGGAATTTTTGAACCCTGGATAAACAGGGAGTCACCTAAGCAAAATCTGATGCCCAGGCCTAATTCAGAAAGGAGAGAAGGGAGACAAGGCAGCCCACCTCTCAGCCTTGCCTTGGCTTAAATTGGGAAACCACTGATCTAGTCTATTGGACTCCAGACAGATAGGAAAACTGAAGCACAGAGAGGTGGTGTGACTGGAGCAAAGTCACACAGCAAGCAGGAAGCAGGGCTGGACCAGAAGTTCCATGCTGATTCCTGCCTGCTGCCCCAGCTCATCTAACGCTTAGTGTGTTAGCAACACTCAAGGACTCCAGGGCCAGACACAAAAGGGGCAAAGAGGACTCGGCTGCACTCCTGAGTCATGGAAACTGACAGGACAGTGCTAGCAATCCTTGCTGTGTAAGAACTCAGTCTGGGGCTGCCAAATCTCCTGGTGACTTTGAAGGACAGTTAGAAACCTGAGTTTTTGTGCAAACTTTCCTGAATCTTAAGAATTACGTTCTAGGGCTGGGGTCGTGGCTGAGTGGTAGAGGGCTCACCTAGTATGTGTGAGGCACTGGGTTCGATCCTCAGCACCACATAAATATAAAATAAAGATATTGTGTCCACCTAAAACTAAAAAATAAATACAAAAAAAGAATTGCGTTAAAATTCCAAGCAAATTTTTTAAATATTTATTTTTTAGTGGTAGTTGGACACAATACCTTTATCTTATTTATTTATTTATTTATTTATTTATTTATTTATTTATTTATTTATTTTTAATGTGGTGCTGAAGATCAATCCCAGGGCCTTGTACGTGCTAGGCGATCGCTCTACCGTGGAGCCACAGCCTCAGACCCCAAGCAAATTTTAAAATTGAACAACCAACCAACAAAAACCTGGAGCTAGGTGCGCTTCTCTGGTTACCAGTTTGGGACCTCAGTTCAGGATTTCAGGGTAGGACCTGGGGATAATTTTTTGGCACCGAGTCAGGATAACATGAGAGGTTCTTGAAAAGTATCTTTCTCTATAAATCAGTGTCTGGTCCTGGTGGCTCATATTCTGCCGTTACCTATTTGCTCCTGTGAGCCAAACAGTGCTCTCCCCGGATATTCTTGCCAAAAGGTTTTGAAGAGTTTATTACAAATATCGTTGTCTAGAGAACAGATTTAGGTACTGTCCTGGACCTGGAAGAACAGAAAAAATTAATGGAAAGTGCACTGCATCCCATGAGAGGGAGGAACAAAAAAGGCTGTGCTGTGGCATCTTCAGCCTCCCTCCATTGCTTCAGTGTGTAAGAGGGTAAACTGAGGCCCCTTGTGGAGCAGACCCTGAGGTCACATATCTATCTCAGAGCCCTAAGACCCTTCTTCCCCACTGGGTCAACAGTGACTTCTGACAGAATTACTGGATGCCTCTCCTGACTCCCTTTGCTTCCTGTGGATGCACCCACCATGCCCTCTGCTCCTTCATCACTGCATCTCCTGGTTCCTAGGCTGTGCTCACCTAAGGGGTCCCGGGTGGGATGCTGCTTCCAACGTGCTTCCTCTGTCTTCTCCCCATCCACTGTTCTTATGGTTGGGATCCACTCACTCAGCCTGACTCTGCCTCACCAACTCTGCCAAACAACTAAGCCCCACTATGTCCTCTCCACTTTTTTTCATAGGCTCCACCCAGCATCTGGCCTCTTACCTGCACTGTTCTGCAGAGCCATGCCCACTCCACCCATTTGATCTTCTACATTGTGTCCATGTGGCTCATCTTCCACAGACATATTTAACAGTCTGCGATTGCAGGATTTTCTCTCTAGCTCTGGAACCTTTGTAGTATGGCTTGTTTGATATAAGAATACCTCAATATTGTGATTAACAATGTTTCTCAAAAGTTAAAAAATAACATTAAAAAATCTGAGGATGAGGCTCAGTAGTTATGTTCCCCTAGTTTGAAACCCTTGTACAAAAAAAAAAAGAAAGAAAGAAAGAAAAAGAAAAAAAACGAAAGAAAAAGAAAAAGAAAAAAAGAATAAAGAAAGAAAAATAGGCAAGTAAGAAAAAAATGTGGTTCCTTTTTCTTATGTTATGTGTTACAAATTTAGCATTCATGTTCACCTGTTGTGGAGACTGTGAAAAGTCAGTCTTTCATACATACTTCCATGCCCACACCTGACATTTTGCTGTAAGGCTATTGTTTTATGTTAAGGTCTATAATTTACCTGCCACCTCACTTAAATTGGAATTTTTTTCAAATCCTAGGTTTCTCTGGTGGCAGGGTTCTTCTTCAGTCCTTGGAACCTGACTTCTTCCTTCAGTGCTCATTAAGTTTCAAGTTTTTTTTTTGGAGAAGACACACTTGAAAATTGGGGACAGTAAAGCTTGCTTAAACTCACTTTCCCAATGGCCCATCAGTGCAGGATTGGAGATTGGGACCAGTGTCAGCCTGTTGTGGTATAGTTCTCAGGAGAACCATGGGAGCCCTGAGATTTTGGACTTGAGTGTTGGCGTCAAGATGAAAGATACTCTCTGTGAACATTCTGCAGCAGATGAGGGACCCTGGAGATGACTCAGGCCTAACTCTGTCCCAATGGCTCAGATTAGGTACTATAGAGGTTCTGTGTTGTACTTTCCTTTCATCCCCAGAGACCTGAAAAACAATTGGTGACAAAGATGGCTGGTTTTCTTTACCTACATTGTTCCTGAACCTGAAGACAATGAACAGTAAGCAGAACAAGGAGAAAAATCAATGCATCAGTCTTTCCAATACTAGAAAAGTAAACCCATCAAATACTGGAAAATATTTCCTTTTACTTGAAAATCAAAAAGCCCAGTGATTGGTAGTCTGGGCTGCTATGGCTATCCAGCTATTCCATCATGCCCCAGGGCCCTTCCTGTTTTTCATTGTGCGATCCATTTAATACAGCAATTCGGGGGAAAAAGAAAAAGGAAAAAAACAAAGAGCTAGAGTCCCAGTTGCTTCCAATGTTATCTCATTGGCCAGCACAAAATCACAGAGACCACTACCTGCAAAGGATATTGGGGAATAAAGTTGTTTTTCACTTTTACTTTGGTTTTTTTTTTTTGTATTTGGTTGTGGGGACTGAATCTATGATTCCTTAATCACTGAATAACCATCCCCAACCCTTTTTAAATTTTAGAGACAGATTTTTAGGGCTTTACTAGATTTCTGAAACTGTCCTTAGACTTCTGAGCCTCCTGCATCAGCCTCTATAGTCACTGGAATTATAGGCATGTGCCATTAGGCCTGTCTGTGTTTTTTAGGTGCTGGAGTTGGAACACAGAGCCAGGCACATGTGAAATTTGTTTACTACTGAGCTGTAATTTCAGCCATAAACTTGTCATTTTGAATTATTAGCAACCCATTTTAAAAAAAAATATAAGGTCCCAGTGGGATGAATGAGGGATACCTGCCACCTGGACCTTAGCAACCAGTTGTGCTGGTGTGGCTTAGTTCAGGCCCAATGCATACTCACAGGGTGGCATGAAAAGATGAGCATCAAGTGAGGAATGGGTTCGGATGGGCTGTGAAAGGAGAACTGCTGGATAGGTGGCAGGCTGAGATACTGTTCTTTCATGTGTTGTGATGGGCATCTCAGGTGGAGAAGGGGTAGAGGGTGAGTGCATTTGGGTGGTTAAACACTGAGATATATCCCCATTTTTTAAAATATTTTTTTCTTAAAATATTTTTTCCACTGGGATGTCAGGCCTGCACCACTGAGCCAACTCTTATACAATTTTTAAAGTTATTTATTCCATTGTAATATGGATCTGTTGAAACTTACAATATAAAAACATAATATATTCCGTTATTATAAATAAAGTTATAAAAATTAGAATATGTCATTTTTATAAAAATAGATGTCACAACACTTGTTCCCAGTGACCAAATATGACCCATAAAATGTTAAACACATATGGACATTTGATTTATATATTTTATTCTTTTTTCCATATTTATTATTGTAGACAAGTTCTAAACACTGAATGAGTGAATGCAGAGGTTTATGCCAATTCCCACAATTATTAATTGAGAATAATATTTTAGTTTTTCCTAGTAGTGGCATTTATTTTCCCACAAATACTGCATGTGGCATTTATGTGTTGAAGCTGAAAAGTTAATCACACAGAAACTGAGAACAGAAACACTTCCCGGATTTATGATAAGAGTGAAAAACTGACTGATTGTGTGTAGGGAGTGCAAAAAACAATTAAATCCAGAAAGTAACTCTTAGGTTTTAGAGCACAATAAGGTGATTACATTGTATAATAACTACTTAAATAAATCAAAATAGCCAGAACTTAGAAAGTTTCAAACACAGAATAATAATTTTAATGAGATGAAAATTACCCTGATCTAATAATTACACAATATGAACACATGCCGAGTTATAACAATGGGTCTCATTTCCAAGTACAAAGAGTAGATTCCAGGTAAAAATAAAAATAAATAGAAGTAAATTCTTTGATGTTTTAGCCAAATATCTACATTACCTCAGATTTTTAAATAGTATCCTATGTTCATGAATGTTTCACTGTTTTGGTTTCCCTTACTGTCATGTCTTTTAGATCTGCAAGGTCTAAAGAGTCATGGAATGATTTAGACTTATTTACATGGATTTCTGATGACTGTTATTAATTTTCAAAACTTGTTTACACTTTATTTTATTATTTTATTTTTATGTGGTGTTGAGGATTGAACACAGTTCATCACATGTGCTAGGCAAGCATTCTACCACTGAACCACAATCTTAGCCCTGATGACTGGTATTTTTTTAATATGTGGCTGGAAAAAAAGCTAAAATACATACCTACTATTTCAGGTACTTGACTTAAAATCCAACATGCCTTGTATAAAAAAAAATATTCCATCAGATTAACATCAAATTTTTTGTATCAATTTTATGCATGATTTCTTTACTGGAGAAATGCATTGCTTACTTCAAGCAGATGAATATTGGGACTCTTATGGAAGTTTGTCTTTTAGGCTTGGGTCAAATTCTTGTCCTTTAATTTAGAAACCTTACAATGGAATGACTTTGAGTCTATCTGAACTGTGACTTTAATTACACCTTTATTCCAGATGACTAAGGAGAAAACAATAATAATATATTTCTACTGGTATTCAATAGCTGGATTTGGTCACTTAAGATAGTTTTTCTGCTCATGATAATAGCATATATGCAAGGTGGATAGCTACATTGGGGATTCAAAGACAGGCCTTAAATAGTGTCAAAGAGCTTTCTACACATATTGCTAGAAAATTTTAATATCATGAAAATAATTTGAATCCACAACATATGTAGCCATTATGAAAAGAAAAGTTTTAAATCTATTAAATCACATAGATGATGAAGTACATAATTAAAAGATAATGGCCAGCATTTCTACTGAGTACTTTTTATTTCAGAAACACATCCATATTTTATCCTTGTTCTTCTTTCATACACAATAGCTCTAAAATATATGTAATAAGACTCCATATATGTAATACAGAATGATCAGATTTAGCACCAACATAACACTTGAACTCAATAAAAGACTACAAATACAAATTAAAAAATCATCTTAGAGGATATGCTTCTCAGTGCCATCTTAGATGATATATTAAAGGCATTAAGTCTGATAATAAATGGTCAAAAGATAGATCTAAAAAATACATCTATGTGCACACCTACTAGATTGAGATTCATTTTTTGAGAAGGTAGCAATTCTTTACTTTTGTACAATCATTCCATTTCAATTCATTGAAAATTGTAGAGTTTTCAATATATTCCTACTGCTTAATCAAGAAGAGAAAGATGAAATCAACTTAACACTCTACCTCAGAAAATCTCAAAAGAAGATAATATCAAGAAATATTTTGAGAATATATGGTAATTCTGAATCTATAAGAAAGGCTATGTACAGTGGGAGCACAGCTACTATTACATAATCCAGACATGATTTGGTAATAATATTCGAATGGCACCTGTTGAATTGTAGAGAGAGTTGATAAGTGAAGTGGGAAAAATGTGTGTTGGGTGAATCCACATATATCCCTAGTAATAGGATAGGCTGAGATTGATAAAGATGACACTATTTGAAATAAGGGCTTCTGCTTCATTTTCTCTTAAGATATATACTATTAATATGAAATTTGAAAATAAAGATCAACAAAATATATTATTTTATTAGTATAAGAAAGATTTCCTCTGAAGTTAATCTTGAGATCTCAGCTAACACCGTAATTTTCTTCTGCAACTTCACGTGCCTTTTCTAGCACAAGATCTAACCCAAGAACTTTACCATTGGTATCTTGGCCGTAACATATCTAGGGATGCTGATAATTATGGGGTTTATAGTTACAGATGTTTTTGTCTTGGAATTTTGGAGATGACATCAAATATAAATTAATAATCTACTTTCACAGGTTTGGAGAGGGGGCTTCTCCATTTTTACCATCTGCCTGCTGAGTGTTCTCTATGACATACACCTCAGCCCCAGAAGCTCTTGCTTGGCAACGTTCAACCATATATTCTCACATCAGAGCCTGTGGTTCCTTGTTTTCTGTGGGTATTCTGCATGTATGTGACCTGAGATGATCTTATATTTATTACTGTATGCTGAATAATTATACAGATGCATTACTTTCTAAGGCATTTATTTTAAATATTTGGGATGTTCCAGGAATTCTTTTTATAGGGTTCATGTTCTCAGGTGTTTCTAAAATTCAATAAATAGAAAAACCTCTAACTAAAAAATAAATGATGTTATCACTATTAAAATGTGAACATTAATATAAATAAATAATATTAAAATCTCTCAGCCCATAGGTATAAGGACTTAGATTACAAAGATCAATTTTTCGGGAGACACAAAATACCAAAATGCATTGTATCCTTGGTGATCATTGTACTGGGAAGAAATTATTGGTTTCAGCATTGGACTCTCACCAAGCCATGGATTTATTAAGGGTAGGACACTGATGTTTTCTTCTGTAACCATGACATGGTATCAATCATATGTAAAAAGAAAAATAAATTACAGAAAGAGAAAATGGTTCCCACAGAAAAAGAAGGCATTACCAGCATTCTGTAATAGTGCAAAGAATATCCAAAATGTGGCCTCTGTCTACTGGGACATCTACAGAAAGCATGAACTTGTATACTTTCTGGCAGAAAGAAAAAATGTTCTAACCTTTCAAAGAATTGGGCTTTATTACTTGAAATTATAAAAAGTAGCCATTGATAAAGCAATATTTCTTGCAGGACTGAACATTCAATGTACATTTGCAAGAATATAAAATAGATTCCCAGAGCTATTCAATACAGAAATATTGTTAATACATAAAGCTCAGGAATAGCCCAAATGTCCATCATTTGTTTAGTTCCAACTTTGGTCTATCTACACCATGGAAAGGTAAGATTTTTGCATATGTGGGTTGTTTTCCAGGTTGTTTCATTGAGTAATAAATAAGGGGCAGACAGGATATACAGGAGCACTCCCTTTTGGGTAAGAAAGAAATTTACCTAATAACTTATTATTGTTATTGACTCCTATCAGAACAAGAAACAGTAAGAATATATACTAAAAACAATTAAAACAGATGTTCATGAAGGGCAATGGGAAAAGATTAATGGGGATGGAATAGAGTTGAGTCTTTAACATGGGTTTATATTTGAACCACATAAACAACAACCATGTTGAAAACACAGAATTAAATCAATAAAAAAAATCAAGCCCAACAGGTAAGAGTCTGACAACTCAATCATGAACCACATTATTCGGTGACTAATATCTTTTTGTTTTTCTTTTTTTAAGAGAGAGAGAGAGAGAGAGAGAGAGAGAGAGAGAGAGAGAGAGAGAGAGAGAACTTTGAAAAAAAAATATATATATAATATATTTTTTTTTTCAGGGGACACAACATCTTTATTTTATTTTTATGTGGTTCTGAGGATAGAACCCAGTGTCCCACGCTTGCCAGATGAGCATGATACCACTTGAGCCAGATACCCAGCCCCTAATTAGTTTCCTAAGCTTGCATGATTTCCAGGATCTTTTTCTCCAATGTGAACAATATTTTACCTAAATTTTTTACCACATGCTTGTTGCAATGTAATATTTACTGATCAGTAATTAGCCATAATGGATCCCAGGATTCATATGCAATGTTTAGTGTCAGTGCAGCAAGGGACAACATGGGTTTTATGCTTTCTCCATTAGACTGGAGTTTACAATGGAAGAGGCCACTTCTTATCTTGAGTGAGCAGCCTGGTGAATACACAGATACAACTATTAATATGCACTGAAGAATTCTTTGAAAGTTTATTGCCAGGAACACATAGAGGACTTGACAGTTACTTCAAGGTCCAGATTTCAGAAGCTTGGTTATACATACTTGGGGCAAAATGACCAGTCCTAGACCCTGTGTGAATATGTATTGTAATATTGTGGTAGTTTATCACAAGCCTAGGCAGAAAAAGGTTGGGTCTTGAAGGTTACTCAGTCATGTGGGTAGAGCTATGGAATGGGATTATTGTCCTTTATTAAAAGAGAGCTGCAAAGAAACTTCTCAATTTATCCTGTGAGGACACACATGGTGCACTTCCTTACTCTCATCAAGCTGCTATAATAATTTATGGTAGACTGGGTGGTTTATAAGCCACAGACACTCATTTTTCACATTGTATAAGATCAAGGCACAAGGCTATTAAATGCTTGTTTAATAATAATAATAATAATTATTATTATTATTATTATTATTATTATTATTATTATTATTATTATTATTATTTGGTACTAGGGATTTAACCCAGGACCACTTAACCCCTGAGCCCTGTCCACAGCTACTATTATATTTTATTTAGAGACAGGGCCTCACTAAGTTCCTGAGGCTGGCCTCCAGCTTGTGATCCTCCTGCCTCACCCTCCTGAGTTGCTGGGATGACAGGCTTGAGCTTCTGCACTCAGCTATAATTTTAAACATTTGCACACTGAAAATTCAGAAGAAATGATTCTGAAACAGTTATTTTCCCCCAGAGGAATACTCTGCATACATGAAAACTTCCAGCAGATATACCCAACCGGAGGCAGGGCCCTTACCTTGGTCGGTGTTGATGGTGGTGTGGTTGAAGGCCTTCCCCAGGATGTTGCTTGAGATGGAGAGGGAAAAGCCAGAGCCCAGGCCATGCCCTTTATAATGAAGCTCATGCAAAAGGAAGACGATCAAGCCTGCCACAGAGAACTGCAGAATTAAAATAAATTAATTAATAAAAGTGAACTCTGTGTTACTGGCCCCAGTGCCCTGGTTCCTTCCATCTTCAATGACAGGGCTCTCTGCTATGAGGGCCAAATAAGAGACCCTTCCTCAATCTGCCTCATGAAAATTCAGAAGCCAAAGCCAGGGTCTTTCAATTCTCTATTTTTTTTTTTAAATCTATTTTTTAGTTGGAGGTGGACACAATGTCTTTTTTTTATTTTTATGGGGTGCTGAGGATCGAGCCCAAGGCCTTGTACATGCCAGGTGAACCTCTGCCACTGAGACCCAGGCCCAATATTTTTTTTGTTTCTTAATTGTTTTGGGGTTTGCAGGTGGACAGCATGCCTTTATTGATTTCAGTATTTCTCGTTGTAGATGGGCGCAGTGTCTTTATTTGATTGATTTCTTTTTGGGCGGTGACCAGCCTCCAACCCGGGGCCTTTCCCTGCTCAGGCCAGTGTTTAGCCTTGAGCCCAGCCCTGAGCCTGGCCTGGCCCCAGCTCTGGCTGAGTACTGCTGAGGAGGAAGAGGGACAACAGGGTCACTCAGGAAGCGGGGTGAGAGTGGGGGTTCACCTGAGTGGTGATCAGAAGGCAGATCCCAGAACCCATCTTTGAGGGGGTCCCTGTCCATGCCTGTCATCACATTCTTAATGGACTGGCCGATGGTGACAATCATGCCAAACACTAGGGTCCTAAGAAAATCTTGAGCAGAGACTGGAAGTAATTCAGATGACAAATACTGACACTGCCCACGGAAACCTTGGTGAGGAGTGTCCAACTGTCACACGTCAAAGCACATGAGAACTCAGAGGCTTTCTAGTGAAAGCACCTTTCATCTTTTTTGTGGCTTTTGGGATTGAACCTAGGGCCTTTCGGACGGTAGGCATGTGCTATACTAAACTTCAGACCAGTCATCTTAAATCTTTTTTCAAAAAAAAAATGATCTTGAATTCTTAATATGGAAAAACATTTTTAAAAAATTGTCAAGGGTAAGGAGAAAACTTCTGGGGCTGTAGCTCAGTGGTAGAGGCACTGAGTTCCATTTTCAGGTCTGCAAAAAAAAAATATTAAAAACAAAGAGAGAAAGAGAAAAAAAAAACACCCAATTTGGGCTTTAGAAAAATAATGCAAAATTTTTGTTTGTTTGTTTTGATTTTTGTACTGGGGATTGTACTCAGGGTCACTCAACCACAGAACCTCATCCCCAGCCCTATTTTGGTTTTATTTAGAGACAGAGTCTCATTGAGCTGCTTAGGGCCTCGCTGTTGCTGAGGTTGGCTTTGACTCAAAATCCTCCAGGATCAACCTCCCGAACTGCTGGAATTAGAGGTGCGCACCACTGCACTAAGCCAAGTATATTATAAAATGTCAAAAATAAAAATTAAAAAAAGAAAACCACTTATTAATGCTTTAGAAGGATAATGCATTAATTTAAGGCATTGAATAATAAATGCATTACTTAATATTTAATAATGCATTACTTAATTCATTAATGATTAATGCATTAATACATAAATATATTCTACAATCTTGATTTGTGTCTGAAGCTCACAATTTAAGTTAGATGGATTTCTCACTGAATTATTTAACCTGGATGAAGAGTTCTTTAAGCCACTGTGCATTTTCTAGCTTTCATGGTAATTGCTCTCTAATTTAGAAACTGTGAGGAACAAGAATTTCTAGACAATTCTATAATTAGAAAGAGGCATATAATTTCAAACTACTCATATAAGCATATATTACATTAATACATCTGAATAAATGAAGCATGTGAGATCACAAAACAAAAACATGGGCCTAAAACTGCCCACACAGTTATGAAAAGTGCTGTAATGACAAAGCAAAATAATTGTCTTTTGGGCCCAAAGCATGAGGTTTCAAAGTCCTGTAGCTAATAAATGTCTATACCTTCTTTATTTCAAATTTATTGCTGTGCATGCATTATCATAATTTGTTTGAAGGATCATGTGTTGATCTAGTGTTTCATTTCAAACAACTCTCTTAAAAGTACTAAAAATTTTTCTTCTAATATCCATCACTAATAGTATTAGTACCATAGTTATATGGTGATTTTTGAGCCTAAAGGAGAAGTTTACTTAAAATTTCAAAATTATGTGTCACTGAAAAGGTAGAAGATATACTATATTAAAGCTTGCTTTATTGTCTAGGAAATAGAAATATCAAAGGAATTATTTCCAGGTATTTGGTCATTTGTGATGTACTGATCTGTGTATAATAAATAAAATTTAATTATATTTGCAGATTTATGGAACTATGCTTCAAATTAAAGGTTTCTTGAGAAAGAATATTAGTGTTTTTAGCTTCTATATCTATATCTGAAAAATTTACACAATATCATTATAATTATATATTTTCTGTAGAAATGCTATTCACTGTATTGTATTTGGAGGAGATTAATGGATTTGGTATTTTTGCTTCAAATATGTTTTGTCAAAAAAAAAAGAACATGGTTATAATGCTTTTTTTATATTATACTATCAATTTATAGTGACGTTTTTATTCTCTTTCAAGCACAACTATATATAAAAAATAGTGATTCTTTTTTTTTTTGGTGTCATGTTATCTTCCAAAATTCTTATCCTTTGTGAAACAAAATGATAATTTTGTAGTGCAGAATTACATCCTTATAAAGCCTATTTTATTTCCTCCAATTTTAATCATGGATCTAAATTCATATTAAAATGTATTGAACATTTTTGACTGTGTATTATAAACCCATAAACTAAGCTAACTATTTTACTTAGAGACCTGGATCTTCAAATATACAATTCTATTTTACGCACAATGAATTAAAGTAACAGTAAAATAGAAGCATAAAATGAGATAAACATTCACAATGAAAAAAGGAGGTGATATCCAGTGACAAAAGACTTCAAAGAACTTCTGGAAAACAGAAAGTATGGAGTCAGATGAAGGATGCATTTGAGTTCTAATTAGGGCTCCCAAAGAGGGAGATTAAGACCATGACTAGGCATCTTGGAAGTCTCTAAGGTAGGGTGCTTCAGATCAGCACAATGGAAATAAAGGGAATGGAGCTTGTTTGGGTGCACAGAATCTGGGTTTGCAGTCTTATCTCAAAGGAGGCTTCTGCTTACTCCAAGTAAAATTTTGGAGTTGTCTTGCACTCTCATATTGGGTCCTACTTGAGACATAGAGTGTGATTTACATGAGTCTCAAACAGTCTTGAGTGTTGGAAGCCTTGAATGGTCATAGCCAGAAAAACTCTCTTCTACTGATGAAAATATTTTGAAAAGACCACTTTCAGCAATTGTCTGGGAAATGAATCTTTCTGTCCTTATGGTGCCATAAAGCACAGGGTTAGGGTTAGGGTTAGGGTTTGGGTTAGGGTTAGGGTTAGGGTTAGGGTTAGGGTAAAATTCGCTTTTCAGTCAAAGTTCTGTACTTAATTTATGGTACTGGTGAGAGTCTGTTCCTGAAAGAAAAAAAAAACTTATAAAAAGGAAAACAGGGCAATTAATTACAGTTTTGACAGCTGTGTAGACTGAATGTCAAATTAATGTCATCTTGTGTTTTTTCTGCTCTTCTTTTTAGATCCCCTAAATGGACTTCTTTTGGTCTCTACAACTTAGCTGATTGAGTGAAACTCATACATATGCCCAAATCAATTGAGCCTCCTCACAATGATTTTCTCAAGACACAACTACTTCACTGGTCTTTTTACAATTCCTGTATGGAAAGTGAGTACTAAAAAGAAGAGAATTAGATCATCTGTTTTCAAATTGAATCATCTGAGTTCTTATCTCCATTGCAACATGGAATCAATGTCCTTCTGATAAGGAGAGTGAATTGACCTAGCTAGGATTGTACTTTCCCCTCTTGCTTTCTGTTTTTTTTTTTTTTTTAGTACATGGAATTTTGAGTCCTCAGGTACAGTTTAAATTTTAGTTCCAATCTTGTTAGACATCCCGGTGGAATAGTGTCCTCTTAAATAATTAGGATTTCTAAAACTAGAGGATGCGGAAGCATGGTGTAAGATAATGTAATTGCCAAGTGGGTTAATGGGAGTGATAGAGAATGAAGAATCTTCAACTGTGACAGTCTAGCTCCTGGATCTATGTAGTCTATCTCTTGGTAGCACAAACTGATATAATGTTATGTAATTTAAGAAGTATAAGCAACATCATCACCTGTTCCAGAATTCTACCAGGCCAGTACCTTTTTATTTATTTATTTTTTGTAGGTGAAAATACAGTGAATAACATGGTCATTGACCCATATAATATCTTTGTTTTTGTTAACTGTGGTCTCATTCACTTTAATGCATGATCCCTTGGCACTTTATTAATGGTGCGTGCTTATGATTTATTGTCCCTAAAAGCAAAATGTAAAAAAAAAAAAAAAAAAAAAAAAAAAAGTTTGGGTTTTTCTTGTTAAAATTATTTCTTCATTAAAAGAGGTCCACTTTTTAATTTATGATGAGAGAATGATGAAAAGAATGATGCTGTCACAAGAACCTAGGAATAGACCTCTCTTCCTAACTGGCTGGATATTTGTAAGAAGTATTTGATAGATAAAATGCAGTGACTGGAAACCACTATGGTACTCAGTCCTCATTCATCCTGTGCATCATCAGAGGCTGGATAAATACAACTAGCGAAGTCAAGTTGTCAACTTGGTTGTCTTGTACAATGTCCATGATATATTTGCTTTGGTATTTGATAGCATGAAATCTCATGATATTTACACTGCATTATCTCTTTCAGAGATCCATCCCGATTACTGTACCCCCAAAATTTTATAGTCTTCAAAAGTTCCTTCTAGACTCTTGAAAAGTCTTAATTTCTTCCTATAAGTTTATGTACCTTCTTAGCTGAGGTAACATTTTTTACAGTGTAATTAAGAGTGAAGTGTGCTGCCAAGTATTCTTCTCTTTAGAAAGAGCTTTTTCCACTTTTCATTTTTCAAGGCTAACGCTGAAAGATACTGTAAAATGATGCTATTTTATTTCCATTTACTTCTAAATGAAGCTAACTCATATTTATTTCCAGTAACATTTTGTTAAAAGATTGCCAATTTCTCCTTCTATATGATTTATAAAGGGACCTTTTCCCAAAGAAGGGAATGAATAGGTGTTGTATCAATTCTTTGCTCTGAAATTTATTGGGGTTTTCTGAGAAAAGTGTAACTTCGTGATTATCTTCTTGATTAGTTATTTGCTTAGTTATTGGTCACACTCTACAAGTGTGACCCTAGGCGAAATGCAAAGGATGATAAAGAGTAAAATAAGTAGAAGCTATACATTTATTATGCTTTTGTAACTGAAGAAAGGTTTGTGAAGTACTTTATGACTTGCATAACTCTCTACCTTCCATTTAAAGTCATAAGATAAAATTCATCTTTATTTTTTGTGTTTCACAAATAAACTTCTAAAAATAAATTTTACACCTATTTTTTCTAATCCTGTTCATGATTTTTCCATTTTCTTGATTAAATGAAATTTTCATAACTCATACTAACTTGATAATCTGTGTCATTTCCTGGCTTACAAAACAATTATTGATTTTTGTCTCTTTTTATTTATAGTTGGCCTCCAGTGACTAAGAGGAAGACTCCTTTCTGTCTGCTCCTCCCAGCCCTGCTCCAGGCTCTCAGCTTCCCAGACCCTCATGCAATTGGTTGTAAATTCTCCCAGAAGCTTTTTTACTGTCTAATTTTCAGAACTAAAAATAGAAAATAAAATAAAAACTTAAAAAAAACGTTAAAATGCATAATGTGGAGGGAGAAAGCAGTATATATATATATATATATATATATATATATATATATATATATATATATATATATATATATATTTGTAATTAGGCTTTTTTAAAATTTTTAAAATATTTCTCTTTTTTTAATGTGGGTCAGCCACTGATATTTCATCAAAATATAACAGTTTCTTTGTTGAGTTAAGGTAACCAAGGAATAGCCACACCCTCAGAACAAAATAAAACACACACATACAAAAAAAAAGAAAAAAAAACAGAATCATCTTTAACCTAACGTTTTATAAAATGTCTCAGATCCTCGTAACTTGCACACAAGCTTCTGTGTTCAGTTGAATTGTAACTGCTTTTTGTATTTGGAGAGAGTGTGACCACTGAACTTGAAACCTTTTATTCTGAGGGTCTTGGTGGTTTTTGGTGAGATTAAGTAGGTGACAGGGTGAAGAGAATGTGGGATGTTCTTCCCTATTATAACATGAATTTTTCTCCACAGTCTACTCTCAGCTGCCAGACCTCAAGTTTTTCTTACACTGGTATAATTTAACTATTCTTACTTCCCCTTTACCAATAATTTTTAACAGCAGATTATCAAACTACACTTATTAAGAACAATTTTAAAAATAAAGTTATAGTTCACCTAACCAGTCTACACTTATTGCTTATGGTTTCACTCACATGCTATGCCTGTTTTTAGTGTCTGAAAAACATGGATATTATTTTCCATATTTTATCCAGTTTCTTTTATGTATATACTGGAAAGAAAATCTGGTCTGGAAATATTCCATTTTGATTGAATGCTATATTCAAGAAAATAATATTTAAACATGCTAAACATATCTACAGAATTTCTCAAGAAGTTATGCTTTAACCAAATAGAATATCCTTAAAAGAAATAAACTATGGTCAGCTTCAATAAAGCAAGAATAGAACCCAAGTATTTATCATTAATGATAGATTATAGATGATACATACAGAATAACCACAAGATTTAAAGAAAAAATCATAAGCAGACTGTCAATTAATGATAAATAATAATAGATTTTTCATTAATGATAAAATTCTAAAAAAGCAATTTTCTGTGCCTCATTTCAAAGAGAGTTACTCAATATAGAAAAAAAATAAAACAAAAAGAGCACAGTTTGTGGACAGAAATTGTGGTTCTAACTACAGAGCTCAAGAAAGTTATGCTCATTCTGCAGTAGACCTTGAAAATAGTTTTGTTAGCTTACCTCAGTCCTACCTTTAAAATGATGCTTTAATAGAAATATTAGCTAGTAAGTAATCAAATGATTGAATACAGCAAAAGTTAGAAAATTCTAGTGATCTATTTTTCATACCTCTCACACAAAAAAATGAGTATTGGAAAATACAGGAAAAACAAAGTGATAAAAAAGAAAGCAAAAACCCACTAAACAAATAATGGAAAGTCAAGTTCTGCATATGAAACACAGTAAAATGTGCACTTTTGTAATATTTGATGGGATAGAAGAAAGTAGTATTGATTGTTCTTGATGGTAAGAACATCCCTCCATGAGCAGCATTCATGTCCTGATATTGGATGTTAGAAAGGCTAATAAATTAGAGAAAGAAAGCATTCTTACTTCTTGTGTGTGTTTTGTGATGAAATCTATTTTAAAGTCAAATTTGTGAAAATTATTACTGGTTTTTAACCTTCATAAATTTTCTGTAAACAAAGAATGCAACACATAATTATTTTTAAATGGGAATAACTAACTGATGAAGCATGAACACAGGTACTTGTAACTATTGAAAAATAGAGTGGGGTGTTGTGGTGTGTACAGATGCTGATAGTCAGAAAAAATAAAGTTTCCAATGTAGATTAAGCAAAAAATCACAGAATGCATATCATTCTGATTTCATAAATGATAATCAATTAAACACTAAAGCCTTTTAATATTTGATTCATTAGTCCTGAAAAGAGAGAAGTGGCCCCATAAGCTAAATTGGTTTTTCTCCCTCTCTCATTGCTATTGGAAAAAAATAATGGGAACACCTAATACATTGTGTATATGTATATATTTCAAGATTATGTATATATTTCAAGTACATATTTCAAGTTTCTATGTATGTATTTCAAGATTATGGTCAATATCAGTCAACTAGTAGTATGTATGGCTAAATTTATTGCCTTTTAGAACTTTAAATAGTTGCAGATAGAGTGGAGGATGCTGATTTGGGTCTAAAGTATGAAAACTACTGTTTTATATGGTACTGGGGATTGAAACCAGGGGTGCTTTATCATTCATATGTATTCACAATTCTTCAATATTTTATTTTGAGAACTGGTCTCTCTTAGTAACCAAGGGTGGTCTTAAAGATGTGATCCTTCAAGGCCTCAGCCTCTATGATTTTTCAGATTACAGGTATGTACCACCACATCAGGCCTGGACACTACATATTAATTTTTATATGCATCTAATAATCAAAACTATTTTAAATATTCCTGCCTTTTCTTTTATTTAAAATATTGAATACTAACTTTCTGACATTGCTGGAGAGCATCTGCCTTTTCCCTCACTCCCACTTAGCTTGAGGAACACACAGAAAGAAACCAGAAAAACTGGTTTCAAAATATAATAGAATCCACTCTACAGCCATTCATATGTAAACAGAACAAAAAACAAACAAACAATTATACTGAAGCCAGAGACAGTGGCACAGGCCTGTCATCACCAACAGCTCTGGAAGTTGAGGCAGGAGGACTGCAAATTGGAGGCCAGCCTCAGAAACTCAGTGAGAGTCTGTCTCTAAATAAAATTTAAAAAAAGGCTGGGGATGGGGCTCAGGAGTTCAATGTCCCTGGGTTCCATTCCTGGTACCAAAAAATAAAAAAAAAAATGCAGACTTTTTGTGCTTCTGCTGGACATACCTGGAAATGGATGATTACAGCAATGACAAAGATGGAGGCAATGAGATTCCTGAGGTAGAGGTGATTCTGGTGGGAGAAAACCTCTCTAAGGGCTGGGACTTTGTCTGTGTTCATGGCCCAGGGATGGAACAGTGCAAGATGGCGACCTCCAATTCCATGCCTGTTGGCAGAGTAGGATACAAACATGAAGGGAAGAACAAAGGGCTGGACTCCGCTGGGTCTTGGGCCTCCTCCTGGCCAAAGCAGAGGCAGGAGAACAGAATAAGCCAGGAGACTCAGCCAGGAGACTCATGCACCAACAGTCACAGGGTGATGATCTGGATTTTTTTTGCACCAAGGATGGAACCCAGGGGCCCTCAGGCACTGAGCCCCACTCCCAGCCTATTTGTATTTCATTCACTGACAGCATCTCACTGAGTTGCTGAGGCCTTGCTGTTGCTGAGGCTGGCCTCCAAGTTGATATCCTCCTACCTTAGCCTCAGCAACAGGCAGAAAGGGGCCTGGCCTGAGGAAAAGGCAACAGACCAGCCAGGGACACTGCAGCACAGGGCACCAAGGTCTGAGCACTTCAGAAATGGCATGAGACTCACTTTAGAACAAGAACACAGTGGGAAACGCTGTCACCATGGCCCCTGCAGCCCAGGTCGGTGCTTTACTAAACGTGGCATCTGTGGGCAGAGTGGCTAATAGCTGGGGACTCAGATGTCCCAGTCTCTCCCTGGGACTGCATTTTCCTGTTACCCAAGAGTTGGAACAGCAGGACTCGTGTCACCTTCTGGATGGCCACTCAGATGGGCCATTAGTCCTGTAGACCACATGGACAGGATATCTGTGACAGAAACGCTGTACTAGCTTTCCCTGGCCCCCTGGCATACCCGTGGTGGTCTTCTTACAGCCCCTCTCCCTGCCACCTGTGGCTGTGTAGGACAACCGCTGATGTTTCTATGGTAAAGAATCTGGAGACATGAAACCTTGAGCATTTTGTAAAGGAGGAAGTTCAGCAATCTCAGTAGGAGAGAGTAGGGACTTGTCCTGGATCCTCTTGCCACCAATGACCTCTCTGAATCCCTGCACTTGCTCCGCTGAGCCATAAGTGGACCCTCAAACAGACCAACTCATCTCTGCCCCAGGGCCTTTGCACCCGCCAGGTTCTCTAGATGGACCTGTATCACTCTTCCCCAGTCACCCCATCTTCCTTCTCTGCTCTATTCTGACCCCGGGGCCCTGGGATGACGCTGACGCTCACACACCTTACGTTCTATCCCTTTGTATTATTAGCACCCACAGAAGCGCCTAGTGCTTAACAGCACCTTACTGACAAATGTCTGGAATGAAAGGTGGGTGACATCAATGGCAGGGTGTGGGCCTTAGAAGCTTTCTGAATGTTTAACATGGTCACTTCTTGCAAATCACTACCCTCTGATCTCTAGGAAATGGGTTGTTTCATGCACTAGTGTTATGGGGGCAAGAGCCATGTGACATCTGTACTGTCCACCTCCCTCCCAGCCTGGACTGTCCCAAACCTCAGGGAAGAAGGACCAACTGCACTCTCCACTCTAGGGGCCCTTCCACACCCCACTTTACAGGTCACAAGCTGAGCCGTGGTGGCACTCCTGCTAACAGGAAAGCCTTTCAGCTGAAAGCTACCTGAGCCTGCTCCACCATCCTATTGCCCGTCCTGGGGCTGTCCCCGTGGCTCCACCATTTTGGCTCCTTACAGCACCACTCAAAGCCCCCCAGGTAAGATCTCTGCCCCAACGAGGTACCAGAGGTGGCCAAGGCAGCCACCTCCATGTCTCAGTTGTCTGTGGCCTTCATCTCTCCCTAAGTCCTAAGGCCCTCACTCTGATGTCACACTGGCTGACTCAGGCTGAATGACTTTGCCACCTTGCCAGACATTTTCTCAGCCTGTCTCCAAGGGACAGCAAATCATTCCTTCAAAACTGTCCCCTCACTCACCATCCTGCTCCAGAGCAAAGTGATCCTCTGGCTGGCTGCCATGGCCCAAGCCTTCACTGACTGGTCCCCTGTGGTCACCACTGCTCCCACTCTTTTTGAAGGCAGCCCCCCGCCAAAGCCAGGAGGTCTTGGCAGACTCCTAAACTCCTACCCAGATTTCACCGCCACATCCACAGCTGGGGCCCAGCTGCTTTGCCCCCAGATCCTCAATTCACCTTAGATTTTCTGAAATTCTAGGAAGAGTCTCGTGTCACCTTTGCCTATTCTTCTGTAAGTGTCAACGACACTCCTACCTGGGGTCCAGTCTTTCCCATGGGATCTCTCAGGCACCCTGCAGGGACGCATCTGCAGTTTCCTCAATTTGATGTCATGGCACTGAAAGCCAAGGACCAGCTCCACAGTCAATTCCAAAAAAACACAAAAAATGCACACAAATATTTTCCATGAGAGACTTCCCAGCAAAAAACAAATTCAGGGATCAGAGGCCAAAAGAAAAAGAAAAGAAAAAAAAGTCAATTTCCCTCTTCTAAGAAGTTTCACATGTTTTTCAATTTTTATTTTATTAAGATTTGTAAGCCAGGTGTCATGGTGCATGCCTGCAATCCCAGTGGCTCTGGAGGCTAAGGCAGGAGGATTGCAAATTGGAGGCTAATGTCAGCCAAATTGGGGCTCTAAGCAACTCAGCGAGACCCTGTCTCTGAATAAAATACAAAAGAGGGTTGGGGACGGGGCTCAGGGGTTAACTGTCCATGAGTTCAATCCCCAGTGCCTTCCTCCCCAAAATGGCAATACTGTGGGTTGAACCCAGGAACAGTCATTCTACTCATGACTGTTTTGAGACAGGGTCTCACTTATTTGCTAAGGCTGTCCTTGAACTTGTAATCATTGAACTAACTGCTCCTTGCCTGAACAAGTGGTTTGGTGTAGAAATTTTATGTTTAGAATCTTATTCGCTAAGAACAACTGCTAAAATATGTGCAGATGATTGCCCAAGGATATTCATTTCGATGCTAACTGTGACTGAGAAAGAACTGAAATGTCCACCAGAAGACAATAGACTAAAATCAACACTTCTTTATCTTTTCAGTGCAGGTTCCTGCTAAGAAATTTGAGGCAGGATTACTCTGTGGCATGCTAACTGTCCATGAAATATTCTTAGAAGACATGAAAGTTTAGATATCATTTTGATTGTAAGTGTTGTTGTTGTTATTGTTATAATAATAATAATAATAATAATAATAATAATAATAATTATAGTTATTATTATTATTATTATTATTTGGTACTAGGGATTTAACCCAGGACCACTTAACCCCTGAGCCCTGTCCCCAGTTACTTTTATATTTTATTTAGAGACAGGGCCTCACTAAGTTGCTGAGGCTGGCCTCCAGCTTGTGATCCTCCTGCCTCGGCCTCCTGAGCTGTTGGGATGATAGGCTTGAGCTTCTGCACTCAGCTATAATTTTAAACATTTGCACACTGAAAATTCAGAAGAAATGATTCTGAAACAGTTATTTTCCCCCAGAAGAATACTCTGCATACATGAAAACTTCCAGCAGATGTGCCCAATGGGAGGCAGGGCCCTTACCTTGGTCGGTGTTGATGGTGGTGGGGTTGAAGGCCTTCTCCAGGATGGTTTCACAAATGTTGCTTGAGATGGAGAGGGAAAAGCCAGAGCCCAGGCCGTGCCCTTTATAATGAAGCTCATGCAAAAGGAAGACGATGAAGCCTGCCACAAAGAACTGCGGAATTAAAATAAATTAATTAATAGAAGTGAACTCTGTGTTACTGGCCCCAGTGCCCTGGTTCCTTCCATCTTCAATGACAGGGCCCTCTGCTATGAGGGCCAAATAAGAGACCCTTCCTCAATCTGCCTCATGAAAATTCAGAAGCAAAAGCCAGGGTCTTTCAATTCTCTATTTTTTTTTTAAATCTATTTTTTAGTTGGAGGTGGACACAACATCTTTTTTTTATTTTTATGGGGTGCTGAGGATCGAGCCCAAGGCCTTGTACATGCCAGGTGAACCTCTGCCACTTAGCCCCAGCCCCAATATTTTTTTTTTGTTTCTTAATTGTTTTTGGGTTTGCAGGTGGACAGCATGCCTTTATTGATTTCAGTATTTCTCATTGTAGATGGGCGCAGTGTCTTTATTTGATTGATTTCTTTTTGGGCGGTGACCAGTCTCCAACCCGGGGCCTTACCCTGCTCAAGGCCAGTGTTTAGCCTTGAGCCTAGCCCTGAGCCTGGCATGGCCCCAGGTCTGGCTGAGTACTGCTGAGGAGGAAGAGGGACAACAGGGTCACTCAGAAAGCGGGGTGAGAGTGGGGGTTCACCTGAGTGGTGATCAGAAGGCAGATCCCAGAACCCATCTTTGAGGTGGTCCCTGTCCATGCCTATCATCACATCCATAATGGACTGGCCGATGGTGACAATCATGCCAAACACTAGGGTCCTAAGAAAATCTTGAGCAGAGTGTGGCAGGAATATAGATGATAAATACTGACACTGCCCATAGGCAAGTGCTTTACTAAACTTCAGACCAGTCATCCTAAATTCTTTTTTTAAAAAATGATCTTGAATTCTTAATATGGGAAAACATTTTTAAAAAATTGTCAACGGTAAGGAGAAAACTTCTGAGGCTGTAGCTCAGTGGTAGAGGCACTGAGTTCCATTTTCAGGTCTGCATAAAAAAATATTAAAAACAAAGAGAGAAAGAGAAAAAACACCCAATTTGGGCTTTAGAAAAATAATGCAAATTTTTTGTTTGTTTGTTTTGATTTTGGTACTAGGGATTGTACTCAGCGTCACTCAACCACAGAACCTCATCCCCAGCCCTATTTTGGTTTTATTCAGAGACAGAGTCTCACTGAGCTGCTTAGGGCATCGCTGTTGCTGAGGTTGGCTTTGACTCACAATGCTCCAGGATCAACCTCCCGAACTGCTGGAATTAGAGGTGCGCACCACTGCACTAAGCCAAGTATATTATAAAATGTCAAAAATAAAAATTTAAAAAAGAAAACCACTTATTAGTGCCTTAGAAGGATAATGCATTAATTTAAGGCATTGAATAATAAATGCATTACTTAATATTTAATAATGCATTACTTAATTTATTAATGATTAATGCATTAATACATAAATATATTCTACAATCTTGATTTGTGTCTGAAACTCACAATTTAAGTTAGATGGATTTCTCACTGAATTATTTAACCTACTAACTTAAGATCTCAAAGACATGCTGTATGGAAGATGGCAGAGTAGAAAATTGTAAATATTGTTTTCTAAATAGCACATTCCATTTAACAGAGGGTAGGCTTGGCTGACTCTGAGGCTGGTCCCCATTATTGGGGCTGATACAGCCAATACTCTTAACCTAGTTTAACAGCATGTAGAAACTGAGACTCCAGAAATATTATCTAAATTTCTTCCACATCAAAATATCTAATCAACAGCAGAGCTGGACTGAGAGGATCACCTTTTTGCTCATTAAATCCTTTTAAATACAGAAGAAAAATAGCTCTTGCTAAATAACTACCATGTGTTAGGCACTGTGAGAGTGATTATTTAATTTAATCCTCTTTTTTTTTTATACTGAGGACTGAGCAGACGTGCTTCACTTCTGAGTCTCATCCCCAGCCGTTTTTTATTTTATTTAGAAACAGTGTCTCACTGAGGTGCTTAGGGCCTCACTAAGTTGCTGAGGTTGACCTCCAAATAGTGATCCTTCTGCCTCAGCCTCCAAAGCTGCTGTAATTAGAGGCATACTCCACAGGATCGGGCTTTGATTGAATTCTTATGACAGCTCTGAAGTAGATGTCACCTCCTTCGTGAGGTATGGAAATCATGGCTGGTGAAGGGGTGACCTCCATGCACTGATCTTTCAAGTCCATGCTCTGGGGCATTCCGGCCCTCCCCTGCCCTGCCTGGCCTTCCCCCATACCCAGCACCACCCAGAAGTGCTCTCTCACTAACAGGCCATGGAGCACCTACAGGGTCGGCAGGCAAAGCACACAGGCCAAACTGGGCGGTTTTAATGCCCCAATTTTAGAGCCAATTCAAATTCTCAACTGGACACCAGAAATTTACCCATGATCTTTCTTAAAGTTCTGGGCTCACGTTGAAGAGGGCTTGGTCTTTTGGGGTGTCACCCACTTCAATCATCTTGGTGCAAGCCAAGAGCTGCATGATGAGGCCCAAGTTGACCATTGCAGAGATACCGAGCTCCATGAGTGTGCCTAAGGAAACGGGCAGCCACAAAGCCTCTGTGAGCTCAAGAAAGCAAGACATTATTTAATAAAATGAACCTACACAATTGAATGAGACCCCTTTTCCACATTGGATGGGCTTCAGGTTGCTGGCAGCAATTATAGCATAACCCCCCAAAACCAAAGATAAGAACACAACTCAGTTTCTCTGTCGAGCCCACCAGACCCCATGTCATTCTGTTTGGAAAGTCACGTACCCCTCAAGAGCCTACTGCATTCCCATCACCATGGACAGATCCATTCTGGCTGGACAGAGAGGCCCGTCCTTCATCAGTTCATAAAACTGGAGAACATTCCAATCATTTCCTGAGTCTGCAGATGGGGCTGGCACATTTGAATCTAGTTGGGAATCAACCTTCTCTTTCCATCATGTTCAGATGAGCTCTGATTCTGAGTGACTGGAACCTCTTTGGAACCCCATTTTTAAACCGTGTTCATCAAATGCACCATCAACATACACAAGAAAATCATTTCTAGACACACAGGTGACTGAATAGATTTGACCCTCCACTGTCACTCATGGTTTTGATCCATATGTTTCACCTGTAGATATGAAAAAGATGCAGCTGAGAAACCAATAGAGAGTTCTGGAGAGTATTCTATATGGACTCACCATCTCATTTCAGGGATTTCAAACACTCTAGTTTTTTTAAGTTTTCAGAAATTCTCAAGCAGAGACTTCTCTTGCTCTTCCAGGTTTTGTATTGCATTCAAACCCAACTCTTAAGAAGATGGTGTTTCCCAGGCTGAATGCACCGTTGATCATGCTATTTGACGTGGCACATGCAGACTTTCCAGGCCACAGAGCTGCCCATTCTCTGAGCTCCACAGAAAGGCTGTAGTTTAACTAAATGGTGCTGGTCCAGCAGGAAAGAGGCACAGTGAGTCGAAGCCTCCCGCTGTTGGAGGCCAGAATCCCTCACATCCAGTAGAAACGGTCCACAGAATCTGAGGCCATAATACCAAACAAAGGATCTGGAAACAAGTAGAAACCAAAGGAGTGGCACATGGTTCCCCCCCTCCCCCTTTCCCCAACAAAAGCACAGGAGACCGGATTGACCTGACAGCAGACTAAGAAGATGAAAAGGGGGATGGCTCGCCACAGCACCTTTGCCTTCAACTGGACCTGAAGAAGAGGTAGAATCAGAGGACATGAAGTTTCCCAGTAAGTCATTAAAAATAGAGTCCAACAGACACTTTCTCTGATCACCAAGAAAGGCCAAGGTGGGCTGGTGGCACAGCTCCATGGGGAAGCACTTGCCGAGCATGCATGATGTTCTGAGTTTAGTCTCCAACAGAAAACCTCCACCAAAAAAGCGAAGAAGCCAAAACATGCACCAAGCAGAGTCCTGAAAGGTGAGTCTCGTGCTTTCTGTGGACAAACCCAATGCGAAGATGTCCGTACATATCACGTCTGGGAATGCTCATATTATACAGCATCATGATCTTCCCACTGCTTAAGTGAGTTCAATGGCAAAGCTGTACTCTTAACCATTGACATGAACAGTTTAGATCCTCAAGGAGGGGCAAGAGGAAGGCAAGTTCAAAGACAGCCTCAAAAAAAGTAAGGCAGTGAGCCACTCTATGGGACCCTGTCTCTCAATAAAAAACAAACTAGGTGTGGAGACATCTCTCAGTTAGTGGTTGCTTCTGAGTTCAATCCTAGGGATAAGTAAGTAAGTAAGTAAGTAAGTAAGTAAATTCTTTCTGTTGTTGATATTTTTAAAATAATATTTAATCTTTATTTTATTTACCTCTTCTCTGATGTTTAGTATTTTTTATTCTACTAGCTTTGGGTCAGGCATGTTCTTGATTTTCTACCTCCTTGAAGAGGAATTCTTGGTTGTTTTCTTTTTTGATATAGGTATGTACTGATCTAATCTTAAAATTGCCTCTGCTCTATGATATAGGGATTTTATTTTGTGTTTCTATCATTTTTCTCAAGAATCTTTAAAAATTTCCATTCTGTTTGTCATTGACCCTGCTATTTGAGAGCTTTTTGTTATAATCGCAGATATGCAGGATGTTTCTGAAGTTCCACCTGTTGTAGGTTTCCAGTTTTATTACATTGTGTTCAGAAAAAAAGTTATTTCAAATGATTTTTAGCTTTTAAAATTTGTTAAGGTTTGTTTTTTAACTTAATCTGTTGTCTATTCTGGAGAATGTTGTTGGTACTGTTGTGAAGAATTTGTCGTCTTTTGGTTTTTGTTGGAAAGTTCAGTTAAGCCTATCTGCTCTGCAGTGTATTTTAAATTCTGTGTAAAGCAAGAAGAGACAGAAGCAAGGTGTTGTGTATATTGTATTTCTCATGAGAGGATTAAGTCTGTGAGATTTTCCAGCGTACTTATGGTTTTGTTTATGTGACTTCTGATAACAAATAGGGTTTATTTTGTGTGTGTGTGTGTGTGTGTGTGTGTGTGTGTGTGTGTGTGTGTGTAGGGGGGTTGTATGTTGTATTTCTGTGTGAATGCATACTCAGTGTTTGGTTATATCATGTGCATGCCTTCAGGAAGTGTAGAGTATATAGGAATGTATAAGCCTGCATTTGGAAAGTATACATTATAATTGCATGACCGTCAATACCTGGGTGATAACAGGCAGGTGTATTTGTGGGTATGTATATATTTTCTTAGAAAGGAAGTGGTGGTGTGTGTATTCGGGGAAAGCAGGGATAAAGGTGATTTATGCATCTGTGTTTTTGTTGGGATGGCAGTGAGTTGTGGGTCATGCACCTGTTTCTAAATGTGAGGTGTTTTAATGATATCTGTGGTGAAAAGGGTTTTAATGAGTGTGCATCTTTCCATGTATGTGCCTCAGCAAGAGATGTTCACAGGTCTCTGTGGCTGGATGGCATGTGTGCATAAAAATCTCTTTGAACTTCCCCAAGATTGAGTGGAACTAGAAATACCCTGATTACAAAAATGTAACATTCTTAACCCTAAATGACACAGGTACAACCACTCACATACACACATAACCATTTAAGCTAATTAGAGTCATAAAGCTATAAGAATTGGGCGTTATAATCCACTGGTATATTAACCTATTTAAGATGGTTGGGCTTTTTATACAAAAAATGCTGAAGTAGTCCTGAAGAATGTTTGTATTGAAACAGATGAGAAATATTGGTTGAGGCCACTGCTATTTTGTGTTTCACTGATATTAATGCAGAGACCATTAGGAGCAGCGCACAAGCTGAGCTGAATAAAGATAGCCAATTTCAAAGAAAATCATATTTTATATAATACAGGACCTTTTAGATCACATCAGGTTAACTCTTTTGGAAAGCAAATGTGTAAGCCATGCAGTTCACAAGACATGACATGGATCATCCACATTCTGCATGGCTTGTGAGGCCTCTGTTTGGCAGCAGAAGACCCTCAACACTGGTTCCCAAAAAAGAGATTCCTGCAGTCCAATATTGGGATTAGAAAATTGTAGTAAACTATGGTGAAAGCAATTTTGAAGACAGATGCCTTCTGTTTGTTTCCAGAAAAAAGAGTAAGGAAAATATAAGTTAAAAAGTCCTTTTCCATGAAATCCTATTTGTTTTGCTTTGTGAGCATACCCTATAGAAGAAAATAGAATTCTGACTGTGAGGGGAAATCTGGACCTCCAGTGATTGTTATAGAAGAATAGGAAATGTTGACACCAAGGGTATGCTATTAAATACTTAGCATAGGACTGCCTACTTCTTTGAGAGAAGGCTCTGTGGTAAATAGAAAATGCTGGTAAAATCTTTTCTTTTGATTTCATGAAGCCTAGAATTTTATTTGATGTTTGAGATCCACTGTGCTTTGAAATACAATCTTCTTAGCATCCCTGCCACAGGTTTTTATGAAAGGTGATTTAGCGTACTGTGATGGGCTAACATCCATTTCTTCTTTTTATGGGAAACATTTTTTACTAAAAAAAATAAAAATGGTCAATACTCTTTAATAGGGAATTTTATTCATCATTGAGTGGAGGCTTTCTTAAAATGCTTTTATTCAAACACATCTTTTTTTTAGAGAGAGAGACAGAGAGAGGGAGAGAGAGAGAGAGAGAGAGAGAGAGAGAGAGAGAGAGAGAGAGAGAGAGAGATTTTTATATATTTTTTTTTAGTTTTTGGTGGATACATCTTTATTTGTACATGGTGCTGAGGATCGAACTCAGGGCCGTGCACATGCCAGGTGAGCACACTACTGCTTGAGACGTATCCCCAGCCCCCTCAAACACACCTTTTATTTAAAATATAGAAATGACTGGCTTTACAAAGCCAGTTATGTAAAAAAAATTCAGACACTTTAAAATAAACATATCACTCACATTATATTTTCTACAAAAATATTTTATTTACCATTAAATTTAGAAAAATATAAAAGAATCAAATTATTTCACATACATATAAAAGTTAACCTTAGATAAAACATATATAAATTTATACATAGTGTTCTATAGTGCACATACACATACATATTCTAAAATATATATTAGATTTAATCGACTTGGAGAAAAATTTCAGGAAGTATCTAGAATTGATATTGTTTAATAAACTTTCATGAATAAGTAATTACAAAATCGTGTCTAAACTTGTGAGAAATAGTTTCATATGTTATCTTTATCCCAAGAAAGTAAGTTTTCAGAGATTTATCAGAGGATACATAATCTGTCATTCCTCACTGTCTTATCATGCATTCACTACTTTTCTTATTTTTAGTGTGGATTCTCTAGTGCATTAAGACTTCTTTCTTCATTTGTATATTTAGTTTTCCACTTCTACCTATTTTGTTTTACTTTCATAATCACTCTTTGTATTCTGTCTTTCTGTATCTCAAAGAATAGATTTAAATGAGACAATATATTATTTTTTAATAAATGAATATATTTTAGTTGCTTAAAAAGTATTTGGTTTTTTTTTTTCATAATATGTTACAGTTATTCTTGAGTATTACAAACTCCACAATGGAATATATACAACATTTCAACATATATAAACATGCTTTTTTATTTTTGTATTTAAATATTTGATTTCCTCTGAATTTGCTCACAATCTTTTATGACATAATTTTTAGATTTTATTCTAATTTATTATAAAAGACAGTAGAATGCATTTTAATTCATATTACCCAAATAGAGTACAATTTTTCATATCTCTTGTACACAACAGAGTCACACCATTCATGTCTTCATACATGTACTTAGGATAATGACATCCATCTCATTCCATCACTTTCCTATCCCCATGCTCCCTTTCTTGCCCTTCCTCCACGCTGCCTTATCTATAGTTTTTTCTGTTCCTCCCATGCTTCTCCCTCCTTTCCATTACGTATCAGAAATTTTATGTCACAGAAAACATTCAGCATTTGGTTTCGGGGGATTGGATTACTTGACTTAGCATAATATTCTTCAGCTCCATCTATTTACTTGCATATGCCATGATTTCATTCTATTAAATGATGAGCATTATCCCATTTTGTATAAAAAGAACATTTTCTTCATGAATTCATATTCTTAAGGGCATCACAGCATACTAAAAGAATGCAGCTACAACAATGTTTATACTACCACAATTTAAAAAATGATTTTAACTATCAGATTATAAATGCTTTTTCTAAAAATCTGATACAAAGGTATAAAAACTCTACATGGTTTCTATTGAACATTGTGGATGTTGAAGGTGTTGAATATTTTCTTATATATTTATCATCAGAAATACTATTATTACTACTTATAGAATGTTTCTAAAATGAAAATATTAAATGGAGAAGCCAATAAAGTAATAGCCTTGCCTCATAATGTATTTGGTGTAAGACTTTGTAAATACTATAGTATTTTTTAGGTATAAAACCTTAACTAGATTTCATTTGAATCTTAGCTTTTCGCACTTCATAACTTTATAAACTATGATATATCACTTTTCTCGGGGATTCTCAGTTTACTTATCTGTCAATCATTAATAGTTGCTCTCAGATTTTTCTGGAAAATTTGAACATGCCCAACATTGTTTTCTTTTTCTTTTTTAAAAATATTTATTTATTTATTTATTTTTTAAACAGAGAGAGAGAATTTTAATTTTAATTTTTTTTTTTTTTTTTTTTTAGTTTTTGGTGGACACAACGTCTTTGTTTGTATGTGGTGCTGAGAATCAAACCCAGGCCACACACACTCCAGGCGAGCGCACTACCTCTCGAGCCACATCCCCAGCCCTGTTTTTTTTTACTTATATGTTATGAAAGAAATTTTTAGAGTTCTCTAAAGTAAAGTAGCCCTGAAAAGAAGCAAACGCTCTATACAATGTAGACATGCAGTGGTCATAACTTTTGAGATCAGAACTACATGAAGCTTGGTTTTGTATACTCCATCATTTCAAGTTTTGTAAACAAGGGATAAGACAATGTTTCTATACCATGAAGAAGACCTCATAGCAGGACAGGTACACACTGCAGTCACTTATCCCCATGAAGTCCCAATATCACATCCACTTATCACGTCCACCACATTTGCAAAAAACATCTCATTACATCAAAACTGGTATATGAGATGTAACCTCACTAAAAGTCTCACCAAGCACAAAAAAAATTTGGACACCATACATGGGAGGGAGGAAGCCAGGACCAGATCAAACAGAAACTGCTTGCATTAAGACCTGTAGCCACCTTGGTGATGTAGCTGAATACAAAAAAAAAATCAAAGCATGAGTATTGGGGTTTATAGATAAGTGTGCAAAAAGCTTATTTGTTCTAAGGCAAGGAAGCAATGTAAACCATTATTGTAACTATACACTTATAAATCACAATTTTAAACAAAAGGACAGAAAAACAGGCAGAAGTATCAAATTAAAGAATAGGATAGAGTTTTTAAGTCATAACAGAAGACTTGACAATCCTTACCAAAGGGGTGAAGATGTACAGAAATTTTCCCTTATGAAGGTCATTTGTGGAAGGAGTGAGTTTTTCGTTTCTGAAGAAAATTTTGGCAGAAAGTATAGAATAAGAGAAGGAATAGCAAAAGCACAAAGGTCACAGAAGGAAGCTAGAGTCTAGTAAGATGTTCAGTTAAAGGGTTGGGGATATAACTCAGTTGGTAGAGTGCTGGCCTCACATTCACAAGGCCCTGGGTTTAAGCCCCAGTACCCAAAAGAAGTTCAGTTACAAATGTTTATTGTGTTTATCATGATGTCATTTAGAACTATTATTAGTATTATTATTTAAATCAGGAATTGAACCCACAGGTGCTAAACTACTGAGCCAAACCCCAGCTCTTTCTTTCTTTTTTCTTTCTTTCTTTTTTTTTTGAGACTTAATCTTGCAGAATTTCTGAGACTGGCTTTGAGCTTGCAATTCTCATGCCTTAGTCTCTACAGCCAACCAAGATTACAGGCATTCACCACCATGCCCAGCTTGGAATTTTTTAAAGTTATTTTATTTTTATATGTCAGGACTTCATCTGACAATGATTGTATTTTCTTTTGCTAATGTTTTGAATAGAATCTGTACCTTATACCACAAATAACCAAAAAACTCACTCTTTATGTAAATATGATATTGTCTTAGCGTGAGTGGAATGACTCTACAGTTCTTTAAGTGACTCCCTAAGTATCATCAAGCATAATGTCAAATCTTTGATATTGTTCCATAAGAAATTTGGAAAAGAATGTGGCACATTAAATGTATATTCTAATAAAATTAAAAAGCCTTGAAAAATATGTCCCAGATACTTGTGCTTTAATCCATTATGAGTAATGTTTTAGACTGTATAGTTGAGAAAATAAATGTTGTTTATAACCCCACATCTCAGTGTTTTATTTAATCAATGTTTATTTCCCACTCTAAAAGGTCTAAAGTGAACAAAATCTAATGGTCAGGCAGGTATACTGTGTGACTTACATCTGAGATAGTTTTCAGTACTCTGGGGTTCCTGCATTTCATGGGTTTTAAGAATCATTTTTCCTCTACAATTTGTTAGTATCACAAGAGTACGTGTTTCCATCAAAAATATCAACATTAGTCTCCCAGACTTTAGAAATCTTCACTTTGTGATGGTGTGCTTTGGGAGAGGCATTAGCTTTCAGAATCAGTTTCAGCCTTCAGCACACTTGTTCGTGCTACTTGCCATCTTGAAGTATTTTTTCCAGCAAAAAGTATGCTTAGAGAGTTATTTTGTGTATGGAGACAAATTTGAATTTTTATTTAACTTGCCTCTTGGCTGATTCATGTCTCTTAACCAGTGATGAATTTCTATTAATAATTTTACATGAATAATAAATGTAAAGGCATATTTAATAGAATAAAATTATAAGTAAAAAGACAATGAGCCATTTTGCCTTCATTAGGATTGCCAAATGAGAAAGAAATTTAATATATTTTAAATATTTGTAATTTAAAATTATTGTACTTAAAATATTATAGCAATACCTTTAAAACTGTTTCTTTATCTTAAAATATATGATTGAAACTTTATAACTTAAAGATTATTTTTTTAAACCTGAACTCAATGAATCACATCTCACCAGGTGCAAAACTCAAAAATGAAGGCAGAGAACTTGTATATTAAGAACAAGATTATTTTTTTTAAAAAAAATAGATGGCTATTTTAAAATCTGAAATATAATGTTGAAAAGATCCTTCAGAATGAAAACAGAAGATTAGACAAGGAGATTAAATTTTCCTAACATGATTCTAAAATGAGAGAAATGAGATATGGAAAAGAGGAGACAGAAAAGGAAAAAATAAAATTCCCTACTGCTGAGTGGGAATGTGAATCTTGAAAGAGTTTTAAGTCTTTCCACAAAGTAAAAAGTGATCATGAATAAAGGTGCCAAACCCACAGTTGTCCCTGTGTTACCACCAGTCTCTCTGTCTAAAGACACAGGAGAAGTTGTTTCATGTTTTTTCAGATAAGATTTAAAACTAAACATACAAGCCAGTCAACCTTTCTTTAAACTATGAGCTAAACATAAAGACCATGGTGTCAATACAGACTTTATATCCTGTGATATTACTGTGTCTGTGATTTAAACAATTTCATCTGTTGCTTTATGAATTTTTAAAAATGATTGAATTCTGTAATGGAGTCCTTTGTAAATTACCTGATAAATTTTGAATAAGAAAAAGTTATCTACCATATCTAGGAAGGCATTAAAATTAATTAATCTATAGAACTAGAAGTAAAAGTGTCCCAGAAATGAATGTAAATTTGCTAGTTTACATTTAACTTATGGATTCTTACCATGTATCCATTAAATTATAAGATTTGAAGAAAAATATTTTAAGACAGTTTGTACTAGTTATTTGTCTTGGCTAAGGGAAGTCAGACCTCTTAAGACCAACTCCATTCCTCTTTGATATACCCCTAAATGCTGTGTGGTCCTGCACTGGCTTTGGCCTTGTTTTTCAGTTCCTACTCTTCTGTAGCACTTTTTGTTCTGACATTATTTAAATAGTGCTCTCATTCTGGGTGGTTCTACACATTCTGTATTATCAGTAACAAGCACAGGGTAATCATTAATTATTGAAAAAATACGAAGGAAAATTACTTCTAAAAAATAGATAAAGAGAGCTAATTATTTTCTTTAACTTTTTTAAGACCTAAATATAATTACTCAAAAACTTGTTCTTCATTTTTTTTTTGATGTCACACTGGAAAGACATGAGAGAGACACATGGACAGACACAGGGGATGTATAAAATTTTCTGAGGTTAAACCTTGTTGTGCACACCCATTTCTCATGTATTTGCTTAAAATTCTGACTTCTTTTCTCTAATATATAAAATCATTAAGATTTGGTAAATTAGAATGCTTATTAGTTTTGACTTTACATCAAAATTGATTGATATTTTCTTGCCAAGAATTTATTTATTTCATGATCCTCAGATTTTTGAGGCTTACTTAATATTCTTATCATCTTTCTCTTATGCTTGCATTACTCAGAGACAGAATTGCTGTATTCTTTCATATGTATTTCTTAAGAGCAAAATCTTCAGAGTATTTGTTTGGGTATCAAAGGTATTTTAAATTAATCTCATGGTAAAACAACTCTAAATACTCCTTTCTATGTTTTACATTTTCAAATTGAGGTTTTTTTCAGAGCATATTTTACTGAATATTTGTGTTTCACAATAACAGACTCAGAAATTTCAGTCACTAAAAGCCATTTATTTACTGATATACGTGCAATTTGGATTTTTAATTTTGTGCAGCTACAATCATATTTGATAATAATAGTTATGATGCTTTCATGAACAAAAGTATATTACAAAAATAGATGTATTTCACTATACCTTAATAAAAATGGACATGTATATGTATCATTATTTAAATGTTTATTTTCACCTCTGGGTATATTTTACCAATATTATTATAAAATAAATCATATAGCATTTATTAATTTATGTTTATTTGGTTGTACCACATTTATTTATTATGTTATTGTTGTATACATATTACTGGTTAACACATTCTTTTTTTTAAAGAGAAAGAGAGAGAATTTTAATATTTATTTTTTAGTTTTCAGCAGACACACATCTTTGTTTGTATGTGGTGCTGAGGTTTGAACCTGGGCTGCATGCATGCCAGGCAAGTGTGCTACAGCTTGAGCCACATCCCCATCCCCAGGTTAATACATTCGTAAAAAGAAAATGCTATTTGATAACCATAGTAATGGAATATTAAAGAGCTTATTAAACTACTCTTTTAATACATATTTTCTTTTATCTTTCTAAAACCTTCTAAAATGTGTAAATGTATAAATATACACATTAAGGAACAAGAGATCCTATGGCAATAAGTAATATATCAAAGAATCAAAACCTGATAAATTCAGTGCTAGAATTAACAGTTTTCCTGAATTGCAGGTCAACGATGTCTCTAATGCAGATAGTAAGCAAAACATTAAAATAACTAAATAACTGTAATTGAAATGATTCAGCAAACTATTTGGCATGACCATATATGGCCTCTATTTTAATCAAATATATATTAGATTTATTTATAATATTTAGGTTAATTTATTCCTTTATTTCCTCTATCTCTTCTTTGAGAAATGACCTCTAGTAAACAGCCTCATTTGGCCTCAGGATATGTGTACAGTAAGAAAAAAAGTCTCAAGAGTTCTATTATATTCATAATATATTCACATATTCCCAAGGCCTTTCACATTCTAGTCAGTCACACACAGCAAGCAATTTGAAAGTTCATGAAGTTTTGCAATATAACATTGTTATCCTTCCAAGCCCTTTCTAAGAATTCTGTGTGATTTATTGAAAACATCAAGGAAAATGAATATGTCTTTTTAAACCCAGAACTTGAAATGACACTGGACTCAAGAGATCAAGTTTATGAAGACAGGAGTTATGTGTTATGGCTTCTGTTTATCTGCAGAAGAGCTGTCAAGGTGAAAGGGGTTGTGTGAGAATGGCCTTAGGCCTGAACCTAAGCAACTCCTGTAATGCCAGATTCATGAGACCCCAATAGACCTCCAAGAGCTGAATCTGATGTAGTCAGACAAGAGTGTTTATTGTAAGCTCAAGCCTGGACTCACAACCATTTCAGATTTAGTGGTCCCAAAGAATGAGTCTTGACCCTTAATTCATTGAGGATTAATAGATTTTGTGGGATATTGTATGCATCACAACATCACACAGCCAATCATTTCACATCACAGAAAAGTCAAACAACAACTCTTAACATTGATTAGCACATTCATTGGCAGAAACAAGTTGTGTAAGGGTGATTGGTTAGTTCAAGTTGTGGATACTTTTGAACCGATTGGTTTAGGCCATGAGAGGTTGCAAGAGTGTATATGATAAACTTGCCTAATCATGTTACCAATCAACAAAAGTACTGGGAAGGTCACCTGGTTTTTCAGGTATTTTCTGTGTCTCATGTTTTTTGTGGTAGCTAGGGGGTTGCTGTGGGTCCTAACCTAGTGTAACTGAGTCAGGATCACTTGGCATGGAAGATCTCTCCAGTTATTTACAGACAAACAACTCAGCAGGGTTAGTATATGCCTAGGAGCACTCTGAGTTTTTCCATGGACAAGGGTAACTCCTCCTTTTGGACAGGCTTTGCTCTGAAGTGGCTGGTTTCTCAAAAATGGAGTCACATCAGTTTCTCACTCCATTTAAAAAAATCCATTTTGAAACCTGAGGTCATTAATAGAGGTCACTTTTCACCAGGCACACCCACATAGCCCTCTAATATGGCCTCAGACAAATTACTTGCCCTCACCCTGATAAGCTGAATAAAGCCTCTGGCAGGCTTTCCTCTCCTGATAAGAGTGAAAGGTGAGAATATCAGGATGGAGACCACCAGACCAGATATTTCTGACCTCAGGGTAAATGAGAATTCTGGTGGCACCTGGTAATTACAAGGTTTGGTAAAAAATAAAAAATAAAAACAAAATTTAGTATAAAAAATAGAGCTAAAAACAGGGATTTAGCCAGCCTAAACGAGTATGTACTCCAGCTGGAGAGTCTGATGAGGACCTACACTGACATCCCATCACTTGCCATCATTTTCCTATTCTCTGTGTGATCCTCACTGCTCTCAAACTCTACCGCCTTGTCTGGACCTTTGTGTGAGCTGCAACTTCTCCCTGTGACCCTCTCCTCAACTGGTCGTCTACTCCCCACCAGAAAAAGCCTGTTTTGCTTTAGGACCTGATCACTGCTGTTGAGTGAGTGTGAATCTGCAGGACATAAAGCCTAAGGCTTGAGAGTTTTGAACTTAGCATTCAGAGGAAATGTCTGTCACTAGCCTGTCATGATTAAATCTGTTTTGCAATGTTCAGAATTAATCTAATATTGTTTTCTGGGAATTAATTAATCTAGAATTGCTTGGTGTTATTTGATTATCTCCACTGCAGGGCCGATCATTAAGGATTGTTGTTTTCTTCATTAGGAACCTATAGAGTAAAGTTGTATTAAGAATTTGAGTGAATAAAGAATTGAAAGGGGCAGAAATGCATGGACATTCTTTATTTCTCCCCTTGACTGCAATGCCACAAGTTTGCTCCCTGGCAAAATGTTGTTATTATTTTTAAAGTATTAAATTAAGGAATTCTTATCACTAAAGATTATTATTATCTTCAATTCTAAATGTTGACTTTACTTTTGGCATTATCTCTGTCCTTTGACTGTTATTGTTATGGCTATTTACTGGTAATGAGGCCTTGCTTTCTCAATGCTGAAGTATAACACCAGAGAAGCACATCAAGGCAAGTTTAGAGTGGAAAGTTGAAGCTTTATTAAAGGACAGCAGAAAAGACTTCTCCCTGGAGGAAGAGGGGGACCCAATGAAGTGGTACCCCCTTTCTCCACAGAAAAGTCCACTTCACCATGGCTGATTTGGAGACTATCAGCAAAAGAGTCTCTGCAAAAGAGTTCAATGTAGATAAACTTTCTATTTTTGTGTTGCCCTGTTTACTTGGCCACTGGCCAAGGTGCTGGACACCCCCTTACTATTTTCACAAATATATCCAGTATAGTACTTTGAAGAAATTGCAAACAAGGCCTCTGGCCTTGAGCTGGGCTTCACAGAGATCTCTACATTTTTAAGATAAGTTACAAATTGGCTCCATGGTAACAGCTGGCAGAGGGAGGAAGAAAGGGAAGAAGAAGTTCTCCTCTTTTCAAGTGTTGTCATTGAAGTGTTAACTTGCCCAGAACAGTGTAAGAAAAAGCTGCTTTTATATGAACTTCTGCAGACTGTAAACTTCTGAGCCCCTCTACTTACATGCTGGGTATAAAACTCTGAAACTCCCTGAACTTGGAGGGATTGATTGATAACAGCAAAAGCTGTGCTTTCTGAACCTGGATGCAGCCAAATGAAACTGTTTCTTTCTATCTTCAGTGCCTTGCTTCATTTGTCCCTACAACAAACTAGGACACAGCACTGGAAGGACTACTGTCACATGTGATGAGTCAGGTTTTGCAAGAGAAAACACCAACTGGGCTGCTATCCCATACATCTTTCCCACTTAGAGTAGCAATCTGACTCTGATTATCACCCCCAAACCTCTCCCCACAACAAGAGGCCTTTACGTATAAGGGTTTGCTGACTGTCCCATGTCAGTCACATGTTATTTGGAAGCCAATGACAGATCCACATGGCTCCACCACAGATGTTTTATCAGACATCTGCACTCCACTGCTCCAAGGCCAGTTCCCAGGAGGCTCCAACTCAATGGCATCTCTGTTCTACACCATTTTCATGAATTCCAGTCAATAAAGAAACTATCTGGTTCAGTCATGATGAGCAACAGGAGATCGGATGGATCTCCAGTTCAGAAATTCCTGGTCATGAGAATTTCAAATATTTCACTGTATTGGTCTAGACATCATTCAAGGATGAAGTAGGTGGCACTGTGGGTCTCAATTCTTTCAGGAACCATTAGGTGTGAGAAAACTCCATTCAAAGAATAATATATATGAGAGAAAGAGAGAGAGAGAGAGAGAGAGAGAGAGAGAGAGAGAGAGAGAGAAATATATATTAAAGACATGTAAAAGGAGAAATAGATATGCAAATTCAAATTCTTAATGGAATATATATCATTCAAAGATCACGAAAATATTTATTTGACTTTACATAGGGTTATGTATAAACTTGTTCAAATATGGAGCTCACCATTGGTTGAACTTTCAGTTCCCCTGGGGTTTGGTGGAAGTGATCTGTTCATGGAATTTGTAGTTGCCAAAGTCAGAATACTCACATGAATGTACCTGTGATAGCAGGAAGGGCAATCTATATGTATATAACAATACATGTTCTTACCCAACCTACAGAGAAAGGGAATCCATAAGTTATATATTTGTTAAATTTGACGATACATGGAGAAGCATTAGAATGAAAATGTGACTTGTGATATAACACATACCCTTGATAAAGCAAAAGGAAAATCAAAATACACAATTCCTCCTATGAACTTTCTGCATTTCTCTATTTTAGGTTTGCTTTTATGCATATGTTAGGATTAGTACTCAGAGTCTAGTAGGGTATGGGTTAGGGTCAGAGATTCAATACTTCAAAGGGAAAATATTAAAATCAATCCAATGTGTATATGAACATGTGCTACACAAGATCACCTCCCACTGTCATCCAGAAAAATGCCTTGACATTACCATCACCCCAAGTTATACACAATTAGAGGGAGAAGAAGAAGAATATCTGTGAATACATACTGGAATGGAAAATGCTCAGCAGTTCACAACCTTGTAGGTGGCAGAGGAGATTACAGTGACTGAGCCTTTAATATCTCCTACTCTTGGTTGTGCCCTTCCAAAACCTGATCTCAGGTAGTATTTTACTGAGTCTCTGGAAACAAAGAATTGAGAAACAGAATGCATTAGTGGAAAGCTTTCCAGCACTCATCCTGGTGAATATATGAATAGACTGCTGCTTGCTTTGCAGATGGGCAAGACCTACTATGTTCCTAAGTTCCTGTATTTTTCCTGAATTTTGGCCACTCTCCAGAATGGGCTTGTGGTTTTGTGTCCAAGATATGTACCAGCTCCAAGCTCTGTGAAATGGCCATTTCCTGGATTGTTGAAAGGAATGTCAAGCATCTTAGAAAACTCAGAAATCAGTGTGACCGGTAAGGGTCTCAGTGGAGAAACCCTGCTTGGCTAGATAGCAACTCAAGTAGCATCATCAGGAGCTGTCAGTGCCATAGTGTACATCTTGTGCAGAAGTCTGTCCCCCAGCTGTGTTCTTACCTATTGTTCAATTCCCCTGCAAGTAAGGAAGGTCTTTGCCTCAGGCCACACCTTTGTGCAGCCTCAAGAAAACAGTTTAAAAATGGAAATTAAGGGGCCTCACCTGTGGTTTTTTGGTAAAGTGCTTTGTGAAGGGATGTGTCTGAATCAACCTCTTGGCACTGGGTGAGGCTGTGGCTTAGATTCTCAGCACCCCATGAAACTAAATAAAGATCCTATATGTCCATCCAAAACTAAAATTACAGAAAAGAACAGTAATTTTGGATTAAGTCTTTCACCTCTTTCTGGTAAGTCTCCTGACCTCCATTTAGTTTGAAAAGGGATTTATTCATCAAATGAGGTGTTCCAAGCCCTGAAGTAGCTAGCATATAAGTGGTTGTGTTTTCTGCCTTGGACTTTGAATAGCTGGGATAACAGGTATACACCATATCATTACACATAAAGAATCTACCCCCAGCAGTCAGTAGGCTTCTAATTTGAGAAGTAGGGCAGTATTAAACAAATTCTTCTACTTAATCTCATCTAAAATTAGTCAAGTTCCCAATGAAGCTACAGAAACAAAATTTCTATCAATATTCTCTATTGATAGAAATTTTTATTTGCCAAACTCAGTTGTAGTCATATCCTATGGAGTGATAGTCATATTCTATCACTAACTTTAGCATCCCAGATCTGGTCTCTTTATTTGTCAAAGCCAGCTCCCCAGTTCCTTCTCTGCCTCAAGGCGTCCCATTGCCATGGGTGAGCCCACTGCCCCTTATTTAAGGCAGTGTACTCTCACTTCAGTAACTCCTCATGCTCTGTCTAGTGAGTGTCTCCTTCAATTATCTGTTCACAAAAAGAACCTTGAACTACAAACCTTGTCATTGCATCCATCTTGCAAGAAAATCTTTCATGATTAGAAGTTGAAAACAACTAGAAATAGAAGAAAGAAAAACAGCTGGATGATATAGTGTATACCTGTGATCCCAGCTATTCAAAGTCCAAGTCAGAAAACACATAAGTTCTAAACCACCCTGAACCCCTTGACCAGATTCTGTCTCAACATTTTTAAAAGGGTCAGGATTTAATTCTGTTGCTGGGAGTATGCATGTCTAGTATATGTGAGACCATGAATGCAATTCTTGATACTGAAAAAAATGAAAAATGCAAACAACAACAAAATAAAGATCACACATGAGAAATTACCTTCTAATACATTAACTAATCAAAAAAACAAAATATTTTCTTCCCAAAATGGAAAGAAGACAATTTTACATGCTTTCACTTGTTCTTTTTAACATATTAGAAATCCTGGTCAGATCAATCTGAAAGAAGTACAGGCAGAGGGCATGCCAAATGGAAAGGTAGAAGTATAAAAACCTCTGTTTATCAGTGAGATAAAGTTATATCTGGAGAATCTCAAGATTCCAAGAAAATAATCACCACAATGAATAAATTCAGCAAAGGTGCCAATACAAAAACCCCACACACACAAACTGTGTTTCTATACACTAATAATAAATATTTATATATATGAAAAGAAAATCAAGAAAACAATTTCATCTGACAAGTAAAATAAAATGTAATACTACACCCAATGTATTACTACCCAATCAAGTAGATCAAACGTGAAGACTTTAAAACAAGCAATGAAACTTAGAATAACAACAAAAAGTGAAAGATATCAAATGATCATGGGCAGGAACACTTAAACTTGTTAACATATCAACACTATCCAAAGAAATCTACAGTTTCTGTTCCATCCCTAAAAATTTCCTAACTTCTTTTTTTCATGAATACCATTTTTATTTCATGTTTTTATTTACTCATATTCGTTTTACATGAGAGTAGAGAATATTTTGATTTATTCATAAAAACATGGAATGGATCTTATTCAAATTAAGATCCCAGTCTTGTTGTACGTGATGCAGAAATTATTCATTGCAAAAATTTAAAATTCCATCCTAAAATGATAGGGAATGTGAAAACAACCAACTTCAGGAACATTTTGAACAAGAACAAAATTTGTGGTCTAACCTGTCATAATTTCAAGACTCCATGCTATAAATTTACCAGTCATACAAATACAAAATATAGAAATGTTGATTAATAAAACAGGGTAAGAAATTCAGAAATGAAAGAAAATAAGTTCTCAAGTGATTTCTGTCAATAGCATTCCACGGAAATTGACAGTATTTTCCACAAATACTGTTGAGAAGACTGAAATGATAGCAACACATGAAACAAGGAAGTTGGGCCCTTATCTGACACCATGGACTTAAATTAACTCAACATAAATAGGGGACCTAAATGTAAGATCTGAAATATAAAACTCATAACACACAATAGAAAAAGCCCATGACAAGGGATTTTGACAGAGACTTTTTGAACAGCACATCAAAAGCACAGGCACCAAAAGGAAGAAACAAACTGAACTACATCAACCCGAAAACTTTGATTCATCAATGGACACATTCATTAGTGAAAAGATGACTCACTAAATGCAAGAAAGCATTTGAAAATTATATTTGTGATTAGAATTTAAGATCTATGATATAAAGAGCCCTTATACCTCAATAAGAAGAAAACAGCAAATCAATATTAAAATGGGAAAAGGACTTGCACAGATATTTCTCCAAAGAAGATATGCAAATGGCTGAGAAGCACATCAGAAGATGTTCAATATCAATACTAAGTGGAGAAATCAAAATCAAAATCAAAATCAAAATGAGATCCAGCTTCAAACACAAGATGAAACAGGAAGAAACAGAAAACAGAAAAATCCCTGATCGGCTCCCATTCTCCAGTCCAGGAACAAAGAGGCACATCCACCCACAACCACAACTAAAACAGAAAACACCAGTGCTGCTGAGAATGTGATGGAGCCAGAACCCTAGTGGGTTAGAATGCAAAGTAGTGCAGGCTCTATGGGAAACTGATTGTTGGTTCCCCAAATTATCAAAAGGATCATTCAAATGACCCTTCAATTCTACTTCTTTTGAAGAGATATTTATATGCTTGTAATTACTACAGGGTTATTTATTATATTCAAGGGTACATTGAGGAAGAATCTTTTTATTTTTAGCTGTGCATTATAGTTATACAAAAGCATGGAATATAGTTTGTTCCAAGTCAGTCTCGAGAACTTGCCCTTTCCCTCCCTTCCTCCCTGACCCAGTTTCCTTTCTTCTTCTATACTGGTCTTCCATCCATGTATTTATAATTTTCTTAACTCGTGCTTTACAGATATACATAAAGATAAAACTCACTGTGGTCTCTTCATATATGTATATAGGATAGTATGGTCAATTTCATTCTACAATTTTGCCCTTTTCCTATCCCAAGGAAGAATTTTTTTTTTACATGTAGCACATGATGAAGTATTATTTGGTCTAAAAAACAAAGAAAATCCTGACCGATAGTAGAGTAGGGATGGACCTTGAGAATACATACTGTATGATCCTAATTATATGAAGTACAGTACACAGAATAATTAAAATAATACAGAAAGGAGAATGGTGACTTCTTGGAGCATGAGGGAAATTGATGATTACTGTCTAACAAATGAGCTTCAATTTTGCAAGATGAGAAAAGTTTTGTGGCTGCATGCTGGTTTCCAAAAATGGAAAAAATAAGTGTACTGAACACCACTGATGTGCCTTCCCAAATAGCTGACATGGCAAAACTTTGCTGTGAATATTTGAAAATGTATATAAAATTAAACTCATTCGGCTTATTTCCACACAAACAAAAACCAAGTAAATTCTCCACTAGTAGAAACTTATTAAAAGGAAGTTCTCTATGAGTAGAAATGTGAAAGGATCATTCAGGTTGAAAGGATGAATCACTCACTTGGTCATGCAAAGAAAAAAAGAATACAATGAGGGTAGCTCCACAGGAAAATTTAAAATAAGTATTATTGTACAATCAATTCTTAACTCCTCTCCTAATCTGACTGAGGTGCAGTGGTGTAATAATTATAGAGCTTGTGATGTTGCCAGAGATGCACACCATGAGGCGAGTCATGTGCACATATGGGCCTAGGATACCACCAAGCTGGGAGGGCCAGTGGAGACTTGGTCTTAGGGTCTCTGTCTTTGTCTTGGCAGAGGGAAAAATGCAAGGGAGGATGCAACATGTGGGCAAACAAACAACTCTCTCAACAATTGTCCTTGAATCTGTGAAACTCCTGGCAGCTTTCTTCCAGAGTCAGTCCCTTTGAATCACAATGGCCATACCTTACATCTTGGAGAAAAAGGTCCCCCCACCACTCCTGAGGGACCATCCCTGATCAGCTCCCATCCACCAGCCCAGGATCCAAGAGGCACATCCACTCACCACCACAAGTAATGTAGACAGATGTCAGATAAGAATGAGAACGCAGAAATCACTGTTGGAGCTCCAGATCAACAGGAACAAGCATTAGTGCTCTTGGGAAAGGCTTGCCATAACCAATGTGTTTCTGCCATCCCTTACGGCCACAGATGCACACATGCCACCCAGCCACAGAGACCTGTGAACACCTCTTGCTGAGGCACATACATGGAAAGATGCACACTCATTAAAACCCCTTCCACCACAGATATCATTAAAACACCTCACATTTAGAAACAGGTGCATGACCCACAACTCACTGCCATCCCAACAAAAACTCAGATGCATAAATCACCTTTATCCCTGCTTTCCCCGAATACACACACCACCACTTCCTTTCTAAAAAACTATACTCATACCCACAAATACACATGCCTGTTATCACCCAGGTACTGACGGACATGCAATTATAATGTATACTTTTCCAATGCAGGCTTATACATTCCTATATACTCTACACTTCCTGAAGGCATGCACATGATATAACCAAACACTGAGTATTCATGCACCCAGAAATACAACATACAACCCCCCTACACACACACACACACAAACACACACACACACACACACACACAATAAACCCTATTTGTTACCAGAAGTCACATAAACAAAACCCTAAGTACTCTGGAAAATCTCACAGACTTGATCCTCTCATCAGAAATACAATATACATAAAAATCTCTTTGAACTTCCCCAAGATTGAGTGGAACCAGAAATACCCTGATTACAAAAATGTAACATTCTTAACCCTAAATGACACAGGTACAACCACCCACATACACACATAAACATGAGTCCATATTCCCAGAATCACTTGATACGCAAACACCAACTCTGAAAAACACATAAATTTTCCCAACCCTCTCCAAATGTACACAACAATGATGTCACCTACAATCTACTCATTGTCATTTCCCAAATACATACATAACACATGTGTGGCCTTAATACACATATTTTACCCTGCACTCTAATCTCACACCCTTCCCTAAATAAAAAATTAAATTAAATTAAAAAATCAATATTTTGTGAATATCAAAAAGTATTCACCAAAATACTCCATTCAAACACTCTTCTTAATAATTATTCACAAGTCCCACCATGACATAATAACCCATATACACTGTCAGTACCCAATCCTCCTAACTTGTATTTCCATATAAATATAACTTCTATATTATCTCAGTGGAAACACACACTACCCATCTACTGTTTGAGAATGAATACTCAGCCATCACACTTCCTAAATACATTCACAGTCCTAGATTATACAAGTCTGGGAACACACGTGTCCATCTGAATCTACAAATCCACAGTACTCCCAAAGACCCAAAGTACATGCAGTCAGTCTCTCACTATTAAAGGGCACAGAACTCACTATTAATATACAAAACTGCTCATTCTTTCTGATATACTCAGTTAACAGCACACAACACTGTGGAGCTCTGAAAATCCTCAATAGCATAAACTTCCTATCTTCCAGCTGCCTGAGTGTAAACCCAGAGTTCCTCATGCCCAAATTAAAACAAATGCACAGCAAAACCCAAACAATTCCAATCAAAAACCTTACTTACAAACTCTCACACATATTCCAGTCGCCTCCATGAAACACTTAAAATAGACATGAAGTAGGACTGAAGAGGCTGGATACCACAGGAATTTTCAGAAAGCAGGTTTATTGGCTGTTGCCAACCAGTCCAGAGTGTGGCTCATGCCTGAAACATTCTAGGGACAGATAATTTCAAAATATTTTGAATTTATGTCCCATGGGGGAAAAGGGCTTGAAGATTCACTTGACAAGTGTTTTTCATTCCATTCTCTAGGCCAGACAGAGGTTTCACACGTATTTACCAAAAAAAAAAAAAAAAAAAAAAAAAAAAAAAAAAAAAAAATTGGCATTTACAAGAAAGAGGAAGCTACCAACCACAGTAATCTTTGCATACTTGCTGCTGATCTGACAAGAGAAGAAGCTTAATTATGGCAAGGGTCTTTTGGTTGAGAGTATCTGGTGTGCTTCAGATACACATATCTTCAGACCACACATCAATCAGTATCACCCAAAAAGCAATCACACAAACACTCCCTAAGTAACTGAATGGAGCAAACAAATTACTTATTAACATGACAACAATTTGTATTCTCAAAAGAAAACATTTACAATCACCTCTATGTTGCAAACATGCACATACACAGAATGCCTCAGAATATGAAGTTCAACAACAAATCTCAGATGTACAGACACTGCTAACTCCTCCTACATACTCATAAAAGACACCCCTCCATTCCCAAGAATTACATGATCATCTCAAAGCCCTAAACAAGAAAATACACAGCAGTCCACTTGAGACATTATCAACAGAATCTATACACATCTATGTGCCACATATACATAATTCCAAACACCCCAACATACCCCATGATTCCATTCTCTCCAAATCTCTGAACACCAAAGATTATGTCCCTAAATTCTGACCTAGACATCATGAACATACACATACATTCTAAAATCTGAAAATGCACAGATCCAACACATAATAGTAAGACAACATCCTAACTCCTCTCAAATGCATTCACAATAGTCCACAATGCAAACAACACCTACAGATGCACCACTAAAACCCTAAACACATGTCCTGCCAGAAAGGTACTCAGCCAACAATAACCAAAGAAATCACTCAGAAAATATTTACACACGACAACCAAACAGTCCCACAGAGGAGAAATTATTGTGTCTTGTTTCATATGCTTTCCATACTTATACACATGAAACACATGAAAGCACAAAGTCCTGGTGCTAGAGGGACAAGTTCTTGTGTTCTCTCTCTCTCTGTCTGTCTCTCTCTCTCTCTCTCTCTCTCTCTCTCTCTCTCTCTCTCTGTCACACACACACACACACACACACACACACAAACAAACACGCACACACATATACAGAACATTACATACATAATCTGAACACTGAAACACCCAGTTCAAGGATTTATCTTGTGGGCCCTGCACACAGAGGTAGAGGGGTGAAGATGCAGATTTCAGGCACATACCTTGCTGTTGAAAATGTAAGAAAATATAAAAGTGCAATGGAGAGAGCACATTCTCTCCTATAAAACTGAAAGGTACTTGCCAGCCACACAATAACTCCTCAATATAGAGAAAACTCTTCAAATAATAAGAGAGTACTCTCAGATAATGCTTCTGGAGATGAAGGTACTCTGGGACATTTAAGGGGTTTCTAAAAGAGAGAATCACCCCAAATAGATTCTTATGAGTATCTACCATCAGCCCAGATGGATGTCTTCTAGCTAGAGAGCAAGACCATTGTGCAATGTGTGTTCCAATGCCAGGGCTAGGCTTGTTCACCTGGGCTCCCCCCTAAGCCACATCAGCTCCAATTTCTGAATGGGGTCTGCAGTGTTCTCACACAAGAGACCTTTGGCATCATTACATGCCCAAATTCTAACCTGAAGATATTACTGGCATGTTTGTTGGTCAAAAAATTAGTGAGTAAATTGTCAGCTTTTCTGTGTTACCTTCAGACAGAAGAGGTGAATCTGGTTCGAGGAAGGTCTGGGGCGTCTTATATTTTGGACAGCAGCTCTCCTAATCACTTTCCAAACCAGTGATAATGTACCTGAGATCACCACATTCAAAGGTGCAGAGATTTATTTTGGCTCATGGTTTCAGAGATTAGAGTCGATGGTCACTTGGCCCTCTTACCTCTGGACCTGTAGCAAAGCAGAACATCTGGCCAAGAGTGTATGGCATAGGAAAACTGACCACCTCATGGCTGCTGGGAGGCAGAGAGAGACAGAGACAGAAGTGCATTAGGGTCCCAGTACCCCATCAGTGGCACATCCTCAATGAGGTAATTTTCATCAAATGGGCCCCAGTTTCCACAAGCTTCCAACACCTCCCAATAATGACTTCAGCTTGGAACCATATATTTAATAGTGAGCTTTTGAGGAACACCAAATGTTAATGCTAGAACATCTACCCCTTGTCCCCAAAAGCTCATGTCTGTCTCACAGCAATAAATAATTAGAAATAAATAAATAAACAAGCATTTGGACTCCAAGAGTCCACAAATATCAACAGTGCATTCTCAATAGTTTTTGCCCAAAGTCTCTTCTGAGACTCAAGGGAACACAGTGACGCTGAACCCTGAATTGAACATTTTTTTTTCTGCCATTCTCTTCTTTTTAATTCATGAGTATAGCTTTCTTTTCTCCCCACACCCTCAACCCTATCTTAATGACTAACCATAGAGTCAGTTAAAAGCACGAAAGTCAGTTAAAAGGGCCCTTGCACTGGGCACCTTACTATGTCACAGGAAATGTCCAAATTAAAAGGTATTGGCAGAAGTGTACAGAAGACACTGACTAGGAGGGAAACCAGACACACACACCTTCAGAATTGCAAGCATATAAAAAATCACATTATCTTAGATTCACAGGTCTGGGATGTGTCAGGGTCCACTGGACCCAGATATAACGCACAGAATCCCACCTTCTTCAAATAACAGTTTTTTAAGAGAGAGAGAGAGAGAGAGAGAGAGAGAGAGAGAGAGAGAGAGAGAATTTTCTAATATTTATTTATTAGTGTTGGGCAGACACAACATCTTTATTTTTATGTGGTGCTGAGGATTAAACCTAGCACTGCACACATGCCAGGCGAGTGCGCTAGCACTTGAGCCACATCCCCAGCTCCTTAGTGACATCTATTTTTAGTTGTCTATCAATATTTATTGATTTATATATGGTTCTAAGAATTGACCCCTGTGCCTCACACATGCCAGGCAAGCTCTCTACCACTGAGCCATGACTCCAGACCCCTCTGAAGGACAGTCTGTCAACACTAGTAACCTGTGCTTGTGTCCACCTGCCCAAGACTGCGAGAACAATTCCACATTACACACTGTATACACTTTCACTCAGCAGTACTAAGCAAGATGAAACCAGGAGCTAGCCATTCATCTCTGAAATGCTGAATTGTTGCCAATGAAGCCTTTTCCTCTCCCACCTCTCTGCCTCTTCAGTTACTGACTTTCATGAGTGGAAGCAAAGCAGCAGAATCAAACCTTTTGTAGCTGCATTGGCTGCAATCCTCATTAATAATCAAAAAAAAGTTAACACATTTCAAAGATACATCTACGCAGGGGAAACACAACTAACCCCAAAGGGAAGAAGAGGACAGCAGTAAGGAGAAGACTGAAAAAGCACAGCAGGGCACACGTTAAGTCTAGTGCTCCATTAAGTCTAGTTCTCCAGGTGTGAAACTAGGGCACCTGATGGTGTAATATGGGTGCCCTAGAGCTTGAGCATCCTTAGCCCTCCAGCTTGGTCTGATGTGGGACCACTCCCTAGAACTTCTTTGCTCACTGACTTTCACTTACCTGAGCAGGGGTTCATAGGCCTGCCACTGCTAACTTCCACCACAACACTGGCTCCACACTCATAGTTTGATAAATCACTGTTTTGGGGGTTACTGGGTTGCACTCTGAATGTGATATGCACATCCTGTTCACCAGCGTTTCCTCTGAAGTATGAATGCAAACCTTCACAACCCCTCAACTCTTCACTCTGTAAGCCTGATAACCAGCATCACATGGACAATAACAAGGTCAGCTGAGAATGAGGATAGTAGCCAGACCCACCTAGACCATGGCCTCTGTTAGCCCATATGATGTTACTTACACAGCAAAATGAATCTGGACATAGGATTCTGAGGCTGCCTTTTGCACGCAGGGCACCCTGATAATCTCTCCACAAGTCATTGAGCCTGCTAAGGGTGGTGTCCTTCCCATTCCTGAGACGCCGAAAGGTGGCTTCTGTGTAATGGAACTAATCTCTTTACCAACCACACCATCTTTGGCCCCAACATTACAAAGTTTTCATTTCTGGAAAACCTGCAAGTATTTTAAATCTTTCTACCCTGGCTTTTGCTCCTGATCCCCATGGTATATCAGGCTGAAAGCAGAAAAATATACCCAGGCCATATCTCAAATGCTGTACTGCCTTTAATATTCCCTCCTGGATAAATTAGTCTGTGTTTTAGTTGCCTTTTACATCACTGTGACCAAAAAAATCTAACAACAATTAGAGCAGGACAAGTTTATGTAGCTCATAGTTTCAGGTCTCACTCCACTGACCACCAACTGCATAGCTCTGGGGCCATGTTGAGGCAGAACATAGTGGGGGAAGTGTAGGGAGTGGGAAAGCAGCTCAGCATATGGCAATGAAGAAGCAGAGAGAGAACTCTGCTCACCAGGGACAAACTATGAACCCTGGATCCGTTTCCTCCACTTGATCCTCCTCTTTGTCCTCAGCCTGGACGGGCTTATCTATCTGCCTGTGGTTGACTGGGAAGGCGAGAACAGGCCCATGGTGTGGCTTAACCTTTGTATTAGACCGCCTTGGGCCAGCTTGGGTTGACTCTGTGCCTAAGGCTAATGAGCGGAGCTCAGAGTCAAGGCATCTTAATTCTTTTAAAAGTTGGATCTGTTCCCGTCCATGTTGGAGAGACTTACGCAAGGGAGCCAGGTTAGGCAAGGTAAGTGGAGAAAAAATATCTGATGGGGCAGTTGGCCCCTGAAGGGCCAGAGCACAAAAGGCAGGAGGGATATAGGAGGGAGGTGGATGGGTAAGTCCTATAGGCTGTGGCAGGGTCCTGAGGGTGGCGGGTCTTCTGAATGGTAGCGAGCTGCTTCCTTCTCCAAGGTAGCCTCTTCCCCAGGTGTCAATGTGTCTCTGGGATTTTAAACTGGATAAAGGCGGTTGGTAGCTGTTGGAGCCTTATTCATTAGGGTGGGATTTTGAGTGCGTCCAGGAAGGTTCCCAGGGTCCTGGGGAAACTGAGAAGGATCTATGTCTATACTAACTGAAGGGCATGCCTAGGGGGGACGAGAGGGATGAGAGGTCTTTTGCATAGCCTCTTCCCCAATCCTGACAAGTTTTAAGGTACCATTGTCAAAGGGTGAATTTTTAAGAATTTCATTTTGTTCCAGTAAGAAAAGGTGGGAACAGGCACCTTTTCTTGGCCAAAGGATTCATAATAATCTTTTAAACAGTCTCCTACTCTAAGCCATCTTTTACCATCAATGGTCCCTTCAAGGGGAAACCACGGACACAATTCTCCTATGTATGAAAAGAATAATTTTAAGTCCTTTTTCTTAACACGTGCCACTCGTGTCTTGAGGGCCTCCTTGAGGCCTTACAAAAACAAATCATGTGACGAAACTGCTTGTCCCATGGTGGGTCATTCACTGTGCGTCGTCCCCACTCTCCTCCTGGATCTGTTTCTCCGTCGTATCTTCCAAGGCGATCGCGAGCTCCGCTTGGCCAAGTCTCCCTGGAGGATGGCGTTCCTTCTCAGTCAAAGGCTCGAGCCCCAATTTTTGGGCGCCAAATGTTCTGACCCGCAGTACACATCAACGTGGGCGGTGAACCTAGGTGGGGAGGAATGAAGGGACAAGAGACATGAAGGATGACAGCAAGACAGGAGTTCTGATCAAGCTGCAAACTTTTATTTTTCACACAGGGGTATTTATATGCTGGGGATGGGGAAGCTCTCTAAACAGCAATTGCTGGATGTGGGTGGTAAAACTGCCAGCTGCAAGATTTCTGATGATCCTGATAACCACAGGATGTTCCAGGGAGATAGGTAGCTGCAGGATGTCTCCCAGGCAGGATGTCTCCCAGGAGGCTGTTTCTTGTAAATGTCATTCTATTCTTTGAAGGAGAATTTCCTTCTAGACCCTGACACCATACCTCCCACAAAAAAGAAAATGCATTAACAGAAAAGAGTTCACACTGATCCTTCCTGAATTCCCCACCCCACTCCACCCACAACATCCAAAAATGGCCTTAATAGTCATTGCAGCCACGTTGATGCAGCACCTCCTATGTGCTAGGGACTGCTCTGCATAAATAAACCCCAGGAGACACACCAGTGTCTCCATTTAAGAAAGAATCTGAGGCAAAGAGAGATTTATTAACTTACCAATGTTCACACAGCTCAAAAGAGGCCCATAGGGGTTTTAAACCCGGGCCATTTGGTTTTACTCCAGACCCCTCAGACCAAAGATGCAGTAAGTGGGAGGAGAACATCAGACATATGATCCACCTATGGCAGGAGGAGACTTGGGTGAGTGGAGCCTTCTGTGACACAGACAGTGTCCCCTCTCGGGGGATGCCTCACCTGGTCCTGAGAGACCCACTCAGCCTGGGGGAAAAGAGAGCCCCCTGCAAGCCTTTTGGTTTAAGAGAATGTTCACTTACCTGAGCTGCAATGTCTCCACTGCTCTGAGGAGTTGGGGCCACGTCCTGTCAGAGATCCTTAAAGGTGACCTCATTTTAAGGAAACAAGCCTGTGGCCAATTGTCCGAGATTGACTAAGTCAGGGGCCAGCACAGGCAGCCAGCAGAGGGGACACCATTGAAGAGATGAGCCGGAGCAGGGTCCAGGGGCCTGGAGCACGGCCTGGGCATGGCCCAGCGGCTCCCAGCTGACATCCTCCCTGTCCGGGAGATCCTGGAAACTGCCTTCATGGTGATTTTCAGGTGCATGCATGGGAGGCCCTACTTGCTCCAGCTTCAGGGTAGGACAGGGAAGATTTCAGGCCTCATCAGATTATGGGCATGAGCATAATGGTGGCCAGCAGGGGAAGACATCAAGGGCCTCCATCTCACAGCAGTTTATGCATTGTTTGTTGAGCCACTACCATGCATCATATGGATGTAGCTGGAAAGTGGATTTTTAGCATGTGTAAAGGACCTGATGCAGCAGTGGGCTTGGTACATTTGAGGCTGTGTGGGGAGTTGAGGGTGGCCTGAGCCAGGATGTGCCTGGGGATAGCTGAACGAGATGAGGCAGTTTGGGAACTGATTGACTTCTTTCCCTTGTGCTCCACCTGTCGAACAAGCAAGGCACAGAGATGAAGATCTTTCACATGACAGATGAAGAGTCTGAAGGTCAGAGTGGTAAAGGCATTTTCAGGTCCCGAAGGTTACACATGGCGGAGTTGGAATTCTCACCCAGATCTGCCTCTAGAGCAGTTTATGTGTCCCTTCTAGCATGACTTTCTGACAAGTCCAGATGCACCCAAACTCAACCTCCTGTATCTGGTTTGAAGAGTCTCAGGTACATGAGTCATATAAGGCCTTGATAAGTCCTTCTGCAAAGGAAGTTTCTAATATTTCTTTAACCCAGCACTTGCAACGTTCATTTGAACATAAGATCCTTATAAATGTGACTAGAATGAAGACATTTCAGAAGTGACCTTGGGATACACTGGTCTTGGTAACCCACAGAAGTCTCAAGTGGTCTTCCTGATCTTGGGGAAGAGAATTCTGGGTATATTTTGGAGACTCAATAAGATGGTGAAGGGATGGAGAGAGATTCAAAGGACTAATGGGGGTATTTCAGAGCGGGAAGGGATCCCTAGAAGGACCCTAAGTGGGACTCTCGAGAGATTTCCTCCCTCGCTTCAGAGAACAGTACCAGGGCCCGTGAGGGTAGGATAGGAGTTGGAGACTGTACCTGAGGTGGACCATCTTGGTCGGGAATGAGCTCCCCACCACCAGCAGTGTGCAATTAGAAACTGTTGCATTACACTGCTGAAGGTCACTTCCTCTAGGATTCTGGGCTTCGGGGTAAAGAAAGCCACCCCACCTGGGCCATGCTCAGTCCCCCCTTCTCTCCAGAGTGGGCACAAACAAGCCAGACATGGCACATTCATGACATTAGGAAAATCCTTAGAAATAAAATAGTTACTATGAAAGCTGATGAGCTCTCCACAGTCCATCTCCTCTCAACAGGAATAATGCCAAGCCCGTGACTCCAGTGTCACCTCCCGCCATCGACTAGAGGAAACCCTCATTTTAAGAAGTATAACAAGAAAAGTGAGTGACAGTCTATTGACATTTTAAAAAGTGTGTGAGCAGTGGGGGCATGACTGGCTGGAGAGATGCAGAGACAGGAGGAGAGAGGAGCCACACCAGTCCCTTCCATCTCCACTGAACCTGGAGGGCTCAGGCACCTCTGTCGCCCAAGGGCTGAAGCTCGGTGTTTTCTTCACCAAGAAGGAGGTCGAGGTGGGAAGGGGTGGGTGCGGGCCAGGGCCATGAGCCTGCTGTGCCCCAACTCCTAGGTCAGGGTCCCCCCTGAAGGGGCTCTGGTGGCTCTGGGGGACTGTCCTGGAAGGGCAGGCAGGGAGTCTGGCCAATGGAGACCAGGAATCAGGTCCCCTCAGCTTTCCAGCCAGGCTGCGGCTCAGGGACACACACGGACCTGCCTTGTGCCGGCACCACTGCCACCTGCCCCCACCGACACCTGCACCTCTGGAGTGAGCGCAGCCCGGGGTGGGTTGCAGAGGCACGGGACGGATGTCCACGGAGACCATTCTAGGGAGGACATGGGGCCATCTCTACGCCCTATCCAAGGTGAGGGGCGAAGGTGATGGGCCTGGGGACTCGCTGGGCACCGACAGGGACAATGCCCTGGGGATTCGTGGGCTCCAGGACTAAAGCCAGCCTCGGGCCTACACCGTGTCGGCCTGTCACACTGCGCTCCTAGTTCAGCACGCATACACACATGCATGCGTGTGGGCCAGCGCACGCTCACTAGCGTGGATGTCACACCCCTGCACCAGCATCACTGCCCGAGCAGAAGGGACTGGCAGGGTCGGTCCACCTGCACATGCGCAGACCATGATGCATGCACCGACCCCCCACGCCCCTTCTGTCTTACTCATGAGCCCACTTACGTGCACACAGGGGGACAGACCCTCGTTCTGCCCTGCGTCCCACACTCCCAGCAGGTGCCCATGCAGCACAGGCCAAACACACGGGGCATAGCGCACTCAGGCACGGTGGCCTCCCTACCTCCCAGCACCCAACCTCGTGGTGCCCCACTCCCTGATCAGTGTTTGAACAGCTTTCCTGTGTCTCCTGAGTGCTGGGGGAGCAGGCCACGGATGGCCTCGAGGGAGAATGTCACCCTCTCCAGCCTCTCCTGCCCCCAGCCCGCCTTTGTCCACCAGGACAGCGCTCGGGGGGACCCTGCTGTGCTGCCCTCTTAGCTGGCTTCCCCGCCAGGGCCCTGGGCAATGAATGAGCCTCGGGCATCCCTCCTGACCCCATTGTCCTTGCCCACGCCTTATCAGTGGGCACAGGTAGAGAGGACAGGGGCTGCCACTCGGGGAGGCCTGTTCTAGAAGCATCCACCCATCCCTCCCCTTCCTCTCCACCCGCCCAGCCCCTCACATCCGCTGGTGGCCCCACCGCTCAGCCATTGTCCAGGCTGTTCCCCGCCCCCAACTCGCCCCTTAGCAAGGACCCCTAACCTCCCTCTCCAGGAAGCCCTCTGGGTTCCCTTCCCTCTTGGCCTCGAGGCGCCTGCACCTCACCCCTCCCACACCAAGATGTCCATTTCTTGCTCCCTGTACATGACAATGGGATGGGGAAGCGTGGAGTTGTGGGGAAGGTGGACAGCTGGGTTCCCATCATCCTGGCACCCCCAGAAGTGGGGGGGAGCCCTGGCCAAGGGCAAGACCTCTGCAGGAGGAGGGTGGACGGGAGGGAGAGACCCAGGGAGTGCGGTGCCTCTATTCTCGGGCCTCCAGGAGTGAATCAGGTCCCTGGCCTTTATTCAAGAGTAAAGGATGCCACCACACACATGAGGAAGTTAGTAAATTCCCTCCCCTCCTCTCCCCACCCAGAAGGCTGCCAACTTCTAGATGGTAATGGTGTGTGGGATAGTAAAATCAGCATATCCATCAACACACTCCCTGCTCATCATGTACAGGGAAGGGCCAGTGGCTCCAGTTCCACATCATCATCCTCTGGAGGCTCCCGGGGCACCGGCTCCCAAATACCCAGAGGGAGGGACATCCCCCCAGTCCCCTCCTAGCCGCCACCCGGCAGCCCCCAGGAGCTCTGAGGGACCATCATGAAGGGGACTCCTTACTACACAGACTGCCTTTGATTTGGGTCACAGTGAGTGGGACCTGTTGGTTGAACTTGGTGTGACAATGGTGGGCATCCTGGGTCCACCCCCATAGCCGGAGGCCTGCTTAGGAGCCTCCCCAGTGTTCCTCCCACTTGTCAAGTGAGCATGTCCAGACATGGGAAAGTAGGATGTGCTCCTAAAAGCATGTCTGAGGAGGTGAGGCTAAATTGCAGGGCCCTCTGCTCATAGGAAGGGACAGACAGCACATGGCTTAAGAACTGGGGATTAGACTCAGGGGCACTCAATCATTGAGCCACATTCCTAGCTCTTCTTATATTTTATTTAGAGATAGGGTCTGGCTAAGTTGCTTAGCATCTTGCTAAGTTGCTGAGGCTGGCTTTGAACTTGCAATCGTGCTGCCTTAGCCTCCAAAGCTGCTGGGATTATAGGCCTGAAGGACATAGCCTTTTTGTTGGGAAAACCTGGGTTCTATTCCCTGCCCTGCCACTTGCTACCTTGGAGATCCTGGACATGTGGCTTGGCTCTTCTGAGTCTCACTCTACCTATCTGCAAAATGGGGGTGATATCTGTAGCCCCTCTTTCAAGACTCTGTAAAGATTCACATGGATTTTATGTGGTGACTATATCCCACATAGCAAGCACTGGACTAATGCAGGCCTTTTCATAAAAGTATTTCTGATTCAAAAAAACACATTCCTGGTAATCCCAGTGAATCAGGAGGCTGAGGTAGGAGGATCAAAAGATTCAGGTGAGCTTGGGCAACTTAGTGAGATCCTCAAAATAAAAAATAAAAATAAAAATGTAAAAAGGGCCAGGGTTATAAGGCTCAGTGATAAAGACACCTGTGGGTTTGATCCCCAATTCCACAAAATAAAAAAAAATGATTTCATGAAATGCCAGGCATATTGTAGAGATGCAGTAAATATTCTTTAGATTGATGCTTGGCTTTCAGCAAGAGTCAAGTTGCAGCTGCCTTTAGTCTGAGTATTTTGTAGGTGCTCCATGGTAGACTAAGGTTTACCTTGTTTCCTGGGCCCTGGCAGCCTGGACACCCTTTGCCTCTTCACTGGAGGGCCAACAGGGGTTTTTGAAATGACCCTGTGGATGGGGTAAAGGGAGCAGGTTCTGTCCAGGGTGAGGTCCCTGGGAAGCTTTTAGCACGGTGTGTTAATGCAGGCTGGAAGGTCAGGAGCCCCGTGTCAGCCAATGAGACCTGAAAGCTTAGTCCCAGCCTGGAAGAAGGTTAAGGGCAATGTGCCAACATGTGGCTGACCTGAGCTTAGTTCAGATGTTGCCATTTACTGGCTGCGTGGCTACAGGCTTCTCTCTGGTCTGTGAAATCAGGCTCATGTTGTCTTCTGTGCTCATCAACCAGGTTTGGGTTGAGGATGCAATGATATAGAAAGAATGCATAGATACAATGGAGTGTGGGACACAAGTGTCCTGGGAAATCAAATGAGAACTTTGAACATCTTTTACAGAAGTCAGCAGAGTAAAGAGGAAACCTTGAACAGGGGCCCAAATCTTGGTTCTGTAACTTTGGGGCTGTGTGACCTTAGGTAAGTTACAGAACATCTCTGAATCTGGTTCCTCATGTGAATGCGTACTCTATTATCATGAAGGCATAATACTCTTTCCCACGATATTGCCCACCTGGCACTCGCTGTGCTCCAGGAGAAAACATCTCTGGCCAGAGCCTGCCACCACAGAACATGGTCTGTCCTTCTCTGACCCCAATCCACAATGCCACTTGAAGCAGATGGAATGAGAGGGGCAAGCTAGGGAAGAGCTGTGGAAGCTTGGTTGGATGCCAGGGAGCAGTGACAGTAAAGTGAGGTCCTGCCTGTCCTCCTGGTGGTCGTGCTCCGTCAGAGGGGTGCATGTTGGAACATACGCTACAAAGAGCAATAAGGCACGGGAGGGGATAGGTCTGGCAGGAGGCTGTTCTGGTTTGGATGTGAGGGGTCCCCAAAAAACTTAGCTGTGAGACAATGCAAGAGGGTTCGAAGGACAAGTGATGGGGTTGTAAGAGTCTTAACCCCTCAGTGAATTAATCCCCTGATAGTGATTGACTGAGTGGTGACTGAAGTGGTGGGGTGTGGCTGGAGAGGAGGGTCATGGGCCAATTATTTGGGATATATATTTGTATTTGGCAAGTGGAGCCTCCCTCTGCTTTCTGATCATCATGTGAGCCCCTTCCCTCTACCACACTCTTCCGCCATGAGGTTCAGCTCACCTCAAACGTTGAGGAATGGAGCCTGCTGTCTGTGCATTGAGACCTCTAAAACCCTGAGCCCCCATGGCAACTTTTCCCTCTCTACAATTGTTCTGGTTGGGTCCTTCCATAGTGCAGCAAAAAAGCTGACTAAAACAGAGACTATTTTCAATCAGGTGGCAAGGAAATCTTCCCATTTGGTGGCACAGGATACAGAGGAACAGACTGACCCAAGGTCAGCCAGCAAGGTTCTGAAATATTCCAGAGGTCTGGCCCTCCTCTCTGCACCACGCTGTGTCCAGGGTCCACTCACACTTTCTGCATGGCCTTGTCCTACTCGTGCCCACACCTCTGCAGGGACAGCCCAGCTGGCTAGCCCTTTCTTCTCTCAGGCAGCCGAAGCTGCTGGGAGGATCTGAACTCCAGCCAGCCACGGCGCTCTCGGGTCCGTCCCTGCCCAGTCGTGGGGAGAAGGCTCAGGACCCTCTCCTCAGGGGGGGGCATGTTGGGGGCTAGGAACTTACAAAGGCAAATAATGTCTGGGTAAACATTGGCTGCTGATAGCTCCAGCTGTGGGGGCCAATGATGTCCCCTTGGTCCAGATGTTGGCCTCACCCACCTCCCTCCTGTGGCAGTACATTTGAGGAGAACATTGTAGGCCAGCGGAGAGCAACACAGAATGCGGGGTGGGGAGGGGGCTGGCAGGGCCACCCAGCACAATCCATGCACAGCTAGCCAGCATAGTCCTCCGCCTCCAGGGTTGTCCGGACAGCAGGGGTCACTCCTGGGCTGAGAGTGTACCAGGGAAGATGGGGCCACAGCCTCCCCTGTCCAATGTCCCAGATTTCCTGGCTGGGAATGAAAACTGAATCCAGAGGTGGAACCAATGCCAGGACCCTATGCTCTCCCAGGATAGAGTGAGCTCCTTGTCCCTGGAGGTATGTCAGCAGGGTCTGCACCTTCAGAGCTGGCGAGAAGCAGGCTACTCAGGGCATTGGAGAGGGTTGGGACAAGAGCCTTCTCTTGGATTCTTGCCAATTGCCCCACCCCTGATCCTGAAGCCCACAGGGTGCCCAGTCCACCCTCCCCTCCAGCACCAGGAGAGTCTAGAACTTGCTTCTTCAAATCTCCCTTCCCTGAGTGGGTCAATGTCTTGATGGGACCCTCCCCTGCCCCAGGTGCACACCGACACTTCTCCTAATGCATCCTGACTGGCCCACTGGGAGCCACAGACGACATGTCACATGAGGGGACATAAGGGGGCTCTCACATTTCCCACGCCTGGGCTCCTGGGCCCCCAGCATTCATGATGGCTGATTTCAACATGAAAGGGCCCCTTGAGAAGGAGAGTCCCCCTCCATTTCCCCCTCGCCTCTGCTAAGCCCCACTCTGCAGCTAAACACTGTCTGAGCCTCCTTCCCTCTGGAGCACCCTCTCACTCACCTGCCAAGCCTTCCCCAGACTGCTGCAGCCTCACCTCGCAGCCTCTGCCAGCCAGGATGAGAATCCCAAGGTGGGGTGGGGGGCTCAGGGCTCCATACTGCAGAGGAGAAAGGGGGGTCAGTCTGTCCTAAAGGTATAAGCCATTTGGCCAACCATAGGCCAGAATGACTGAATAAATCTTCGTGGGTGCTTTAATGCTCTGAGGACAGGAGGTCTCCCAATCTCAAATCCAAAGACAGCCAGAGCAGTGAAATTTACTATGAGGCCTTCCAGGCATCTGCCCTAAATTTTCGAAGTGGCATTTTTTTAAACCTTTTATTTTGGCCTAATTTTAGATTTACAGAAAAGTTGCCAAAAATAGAACAGATAGCTTCAGTACACCCCTCACCTAGCCTTCTCTAATATTCACATCTTACATAACCCTAGTAAATGATCAAGCCTGAGAACTTATCCTTAGTTCAGTACAATCACCTGAACTTCACATCTTATTGGATGCTGGGTACAGTGGTGCATGTCTGTAATCCCAGCAGCTCAGAAGGCTGAGACAGGAGGATAGGGAATTCGAGGCCTGCCTCAGCAAATTAACAAGGCCCTAAGCAATTTAATGAGACCCAGTCTCAAAATTAAAAAAAAATGAAAATAAAAAAGGGCTGGGGATGTAGCTCAATGATAAAGCAGTCCTGAGTTAGATCCCCAGTACCTAAAACAAAACAAAACAGCTCTTATTTGAATTTCCCATTTTTCTACTAAGATCTTTTCCTGCTTCCATCACCCCATTCTGGACACCACACTGCATTTAGTTGTTATTTTTCTTTTGTGTCCCTGATCAATTGGTTGCCGCAGTCCGGCTGCAGCAAAATAACCAGGGGGTGACAAACAACTTGTGTAGATTGATACAGCAGGAGTCGGAGCCATTTATTGTAGGACAGGAGGGGTATATATACATTCCACACAGCTTATCTTAATTAACATAAACTAGATACAGCAGTCAACGAATCACAGTTAATGGCTTGCTGGCACCACCTCACGAACCACTCCCTCTGGCAAAATGCCAGGCGCCATCCTGACTTGTTTACAGACCTTAACATTGGTGACATTCCCTCAGTCTATACTCATCTTTCATGATCTTGACAGCACTGAGGAACAAGTGTTTTGTAGAACTGTGGGTTACCTTGTGTTTTCTCAAGATCAGAGGGAGGCTCTGCAGTTTTGGATATACCACAGAAATGGTGCTGGCTCCTTCTCAGCTCACCATATCAAGAGGCTCATGTCTCCAACATGTTTGATTACTGGTGGTGATGACCTTGATCACTTAGTTAAGTTGATGTCTAAAGGGTCTATCCACTATAAAGTTACTATATTTTTCTTTTGAATTAATACATATCTTGGGGAAAATACTTTGATATATATGTGCAACTATTCATAACTTTGTATTTAATTTACACATATATCTTTTTTAATTTCTTTGTTTAGTTGTAGATAATTGTTATATCTTTATTTATTTTATGTGGTGCTGAGGATTGCACACAGTGCCTTACACATGCAAGGAAAGTGCTTATCACTGAGTCACCACTCCAGTCTGACACAAGTATATCTTTATCATACAATATAGTAATTTGACACATATATTGATAATAATGGTGTAATTATTATTTTGTTTTTTTTTTCTATTTAAAAGCTCTTTCTTTTGCATATCAGAACATTTAAAAAAGAAAAATGAATATTTTACAAAAGCAGTTTCCTATATATTTGCATAAGAAGAGAGTGTCCCAAACAGATTTCAGTTATTTTCTTTGGAAAGTTGTGTTCTTTCTTGCACAGAAACTTCAGAGAGGCTGTCTCACCCTAGTTCTGACGTTTTCACTGTTTGTAGGAAGCCACAAAAGTGAAGTCATTAGCTTGTTGCACAGAGCTCCTGGGGGTCCTTGTGTCTATTTTGGGTCCCGCATCTGTTCAGCACATGAGGAGTGATTGAACTTCACTTTTGAAATTTAGTTTCATTGCATTTCTTGGTAGAACCACCCACTTGGGTCTGGCAAATTGCATATTACTGAATTTCTCACCATCATGTTTTCCCTACAACACATCTGGAATAAACATAGATTTAAAAATATAAATGTGAATTATATTTCTGTATTTGAGAAAAGAAAAAAAAAACTTAGTATATGACTATCACTTTTCATTCCAAATTGCTCAAAAGCTCAAAATACTTCTCAAATATGGCTGCACATATTTGAAAACAATATGGTAAGCAAATGATAGTGGCCATATTCCAAAAAATTTTATTTATAAAATCAGTTGGTGGGCTACATTTGGCTCCAGGCAATAGTTAGTTTCCTGATTTGTATATTTGAGGTGATCATGTTTGTATCTTTTTGAGTTTGGGGAAAAGAACTTCAATTCTTAAATACTGTTGACCATAATTCCTTATAATCCAAATTTCAAACCAAAGCTAAAGGTTTTATTAATTCTCAAGGCTCAGCAGAATATTTAAGTCAGTGGAATGGGTAAACCAATGTGGAGGAAGAAAAAAGTGGACATTTGAAAACATTATTTTAGAAGTTCTTTTTGATTGACCATCTTACAAATCTTAGATCTAATTATCTATAGAAATAAGCTAGTATGGTATACAACTTTCTTCTGATGGGCATTACATGTCAGAATCTCTTTGGTCAGTTCTTATTTCCTTGCATCTGGGAATTTTAAAGAGACGTTCTTGATGACCTTACATGCTTTGTGAGGCATCTGGTACACTGTGCATAGAACTCCTTCCCCTCCCATAGCCGGACAGTCCTTGTGGTACCTGTGGCTGGGTTTCTGGATTTTTGACAGCTGCTCATCCATGTGAGGCGCTAGATTGGAAGAGAACCTTCCCATCTAACTAAGTGTGTTGGTAGTTGGGGGACTGAGAACTGGTGCAACCGAAGAGCTTGCCCTTTACTGGGGAGTCATTAAGCCCTTAAAAGTCAGAGAGGGTCAAGACTTTAATTACCTTTTTTCCTCTGAAACATTTCTCTACGATAATCTTTGACTGTTAGTTGTGCCAGCCCAAGTTATTTTAATCTATATAGCTCTTTATTTGTATCTTTCTTATTATCTTAGGTTAATTTATTCTATCATTTGCAGTAGCTTAAAGGTAGAAAATAAGGGTTCCCCCCCTTATTTCTATTCTCATTTCTTTTTTTTTTAATTAATTTTTATTGTAGGTTGTTCAAAACATTACATAGTTCTTGATATATCATATTTCACACTTTGATTCAAGTGGGATATGCGCTCCCATTTTTACCCCATATACAGATTGCAGAATCACATCAGTTGCACAACAATTGATTTACATATTGCCATTCTGGTGTCTTTTGTATTCTGCTGCCTTTCCTATCCTCTACTATCCCCCCTCCCCCCTCCCCTTCCCTCTTCTCTCTCTACCCCCTCTACTGTAATTCATTTCTCCCCCTTATATTTTTCCTCCTTTCCCCTCACTTCCTCTTGTATGTAATTTTGTATACCCCTGAGGGTCTCCTTCCATTTACATGCAATTTCCCTTCTCTCTCCCTTTCCCTCCCACCTCTCATCCCTGTTTAATGTTAATCTTCTTCTCATGCTCTTTGTCCCTACTCTGTTCTTAGCTACTCTCCTTATATCAAAGAAGACATTTGGCATTTGTTTTTAAGGGATTGGCTGGCTTCACTTAGCATAATCTGCTCTAATGCCATCCATTTCCCTCCAAATTCTATGATTTTGTCATTTCTTAATGCAGAGTAATACTCCATTGTGTATAAATGCCACATTTTTTTTTATCCATTCGTCTATTGAAGGGCATCTAGGTTGGTTCCACAGTCTTGCTATTGTGAATTGTGCTGCTATGAACATGGATGTAGCAGTGTCCCTATACTGTGCTCTTTTTAGGTCTTTAGGGAATAGACCGAGTAGGGGAATAGCTGGATCAAATGGTGGTTCCATTCCAAGCTTTCCAAGAAATCTCCATACTGCTTTCCAAATTGGCCGCACCAATTTGCAGTCCCACCAGCAATGTACAAGAGTACCCTTTTCCCCACATCCTCGCCAGCACTTGTTGCTGTTTGACTTCCTAATGGCTGCCAATCTTACTGGAGTGAGATGGTATCTTAGGGTGGTTTTGATTTGCATTTCTCTGACTGCTAGAGATGGTGAGCATTTTTTCATATACTTGTTGATTGATTGTATGTCCTCCTCTGAGAAATTTCTGTTCAGGTCCTTGGCCCATTTGTTGATTGGGTTATTCGTTATCTCATTGTCTAATTTTTTTAGTTCTTTGTATATTCTGGATATTAGGGCTCTGTCTGAAGTGTGAGGAGTAAAGATTTGTTCCCAGGACGTAGGCTCCCTATTTAACTCTCTTATTGTTTCTTTTGCTGAGAAAAAACTTTTTAGTTTGAGTAAGTCCCATTTGTTGATTCTAGTTATTAACTGTTGTGCTATGGGTGTCCTATTGAGGAATTTGGAGCCCGACCCCACAGTATGTAGATCATAGCCAACTTTTTCTTCTATCAGACGCCATGTCTCTGATTTGATATCAAGTTCCTTGATCCACTTTGAGTTAACTTTTGTGCATGGCGAGAGAAAGGGATTCAGTTTCATTTTGTTGCAAATGGATTTCCAGTTTTCCCAACACCATTTGTTGAAGATGCTATCCTTCTTCCATTGCATGCTTTTAGCCCCTTTATCGAATATAAGATAGTTGTAGTTTTGTGGATTGGTTTCTGTGTCCTCTATTCTGTACCATTGGTCCACCCGCCTGTTTTGGTACCAGTACCATGCTGTTTTTGTTACTATTGCTCTGTAGTATAGTTTGAAGTCTGGTATAGCTATACCGCCTAATTCACATTTCCTGCTTAGCATTGTTTTTGCTATTCTGGGTCTTTTATTTTTCCATATGAATTTCATGATTGCTTTCTCTATTTCTACAAGAAATGCCGTTGGGATTTTGATTGGCATTGCATTAAACCTATAGAGAACTTTTGGTAATATCGGCATTTTGATGATGTTACTTCTACCTATCCATGAACAGGGTATATTTTTCCATCTTCTAAGATCTTCTTCTATTTCTCTCTTTAGGGTTCTGTAGTTTTCATTGTATAAGTCTTTCACCTCTTTTGTTAGGTTGATTCCCAAGTATTTTATTTTTTTTGAGGATATTGTGAATGGGGTGGTTGTCCTCATTTCCATTTCAGAGGATTTGTCGCTGATATACAGGAATGCCTTTGATTTATGTGTGTTGATTTTATAGCCTGCCACTTTTCTGAATTCATTTATTAGCTCTAATAGTTTCTTTGTAGACCCTTTTGGGTCTGCTAGGTATAGAATCATGTCATCTGCAAATAGTGATAATTTGAGTTCTTCTTTTCCTATTTTTATGCCTTTAATTTCTTTCGTCTATCTAATTGCTCTGGCCAGTGATTCGAGAACTATGTTGAACAGAAGTGGTGAGAGAGGGCATCCCTGTCTTGTTCCAGACTTTAGAGGGAATGCCTTCAGTTTTTCTCCATTCAGAATGATGCTAGCCTGAGGCTTGGCATAGATTGCTTTTACAATATTGAGGTATGTTCCTGTTATCCGTATTTTTTCTAGAGTTTTGAACATAAAGGGATGCTGTACTTTGTCGAATGCTTTTTCCGCATCTATCGAGATGATCATATGGTTCTTATTTTTAAGCCTATTGATGTGGTGAATAACATTTATTGATTTCCGTATATTGAACCAGCCTTGCATCCCAGGGATAAATCCTACCTGATCATGGTGCACAATTTTTTTGATATGTTTTTGTATCCGGTTCGCCAGAAGTTTATTGAGGATTTTTGCATCTAGGTTCATTAGAGATATTGGTCTGTAGTTTTCTTTCTTTGAAGTGTCTTTGTCTGGTTTAGGAATCAGGGTGATGTTGGCCTCATAGAATGAATTTGGAAGTTCTCCCTCTTTTTCTATTTCCTGAAATAGCTTGAAAAGTATTGGTATTAGTTCCTCTTTAAAGGTTTTGTAAAACTCTGCTGTATACCCATCCGGTCCTGGGCTTTTCTTAGTTGGTAGTCTTTTGATGGTATCTTCTATTTCCTCAATTGATATTGGTCTGTTTAGGTTGTCAATATCCTCCTGACTCAATCTGGGCAAATCATATGACTTAAGAAATTTATCGATGCCTTCACTATCTTCTATTTTATTGGAGTATAAGGATTCAAAATAGTTTCTGATAATCTTCTGTATTTCGGAAGTGTCTGTTGTGATATTGCCTTTATCATCCCGTATGCTGGTAATTTGAGTTCTCTCTCTTCTTCTCTTCGTTAGCGTGGCTAAGGGTCTGTCGATTTTATTTATTTTTTCAAAGAACCAACTTTTAGTTTTGTCAATTTTTTCAATTGTTTCTTTCGTTTCGATTTCATTAATTTCAGCTCTGATTTTAATTATTTCTTGTCTTCTACTTCTTTTGCTGTTGTTTTGCTCTTCTTTTTCTAGGATTTTGAGTTGAAGTATTAGATCATTTATTTGTTGGTTTTTTCTTTTTCTAAGGAATGAACTCCAAGCAATAAATTTTCCCCTTAGAACTGCTTTCAATGTGTCCCATAGATTCCGATATGTTGTGTCTGTGTTTTCATTTATCTCTAAGAATTTTTTAATTTCCTCCTTGATGTCTTCTATAACCCATTGATCATTCAGTAACCTATTGTTCATTCTCCAAGTGATGCATGATTTTTCCTTACTTCTTTTATCGTTAATTTTCAATTTCATTCCATTATGGTCAGATAAGATGCATGGTATTATCTCTACTCCTTTATATTGTCTAAGAGTTGCCCTGTGACATAATATATGATCTATTTTTGAGAAGGATCCATGTGCTGCTGAGAAAAAAGTGTAACTGCTTGATGTTGGGTGGTATATTCTATATATGTCAATTAAGTCTAGGTTATTAATTGTGTTATTGAGCTCTATAGTTTCCTTATTCAACTTTTGTTTGGAAGATCTGTCCAGTGGTGAGAGAGGTGTGTTGAAGTCTCCCATGATTATTGTATGGTGGTCTATTAGACTCTTGAACTTGAGAAGAGTTTGTTTGATGAACATAGCTGCACCATTGTTTGGGGCATATATATTTATAATTGTTATGTCTTGTTGGTGTATGGTTCCCTTAAGAAGTATGTAGTGTCCCTCTTCATCCATTTTGATTAACTTTGGCTTGAAATCTATTTTATTTGATATGAGTATGGACACTCCTGCTTGTTTCCGAAGTCCATATGAGTGATATGATTTTTCCCAACCTTTCACCTTCAGTCTATGTATGTCTTTTCCTATCAAATGCGTCTCCTGAAGGCAGCATATTGTTGGGTCTTGTTTTGTGATCCATTCTACTAGCCTGTGTCTCTTAATTGGTGAGTTTAAGCCATTAACATTTAGGGTTATTATTGAGATATGGGTTGTTCTTCCAGCCATATTTGTTTATTTATGTTACTAAACATGGTTTGTTTTCCTCTTTGATTATTCCCCCCCCCTTTACTGTACTACCTCCCGCTGTTGGTTTTCATTGATATTTTCCATTTCCTCTTCCTGTAATATTTTGCCAAGGATGTTTTGAAGAGATGGTTTTCTAGCTGCAAATTCTTTTAACTTTTGTTTATCATGGAAGGTTTTAATTTCATCTTCCATCCTGAAGCTTAATTTCGCGGGATACACAATTCTTGGTTGGAACCCCTTTTCTTTCAGTGTTTGAAATATGTTATTCCAGGATCTTCTAGCTTTGAGAGTCTGTGTTGAAAGATCAGCTGTTATCCTGATTGGTTTACCCCTAAATGTAATCTGCTTCCTTTCTCTTGTAGCTTTTAAAATTCTCTCCTTATTCTGTATGTTGGGCATCTTCATTATAATGTGTCTAGGTGTGGATCTCTTATGATTTTGCACATTTGGCGTCCTGTAGGCTTCTAGGATTTGGGATTCTGTCTCATTCTTCAAGTCTGGGAAGTTTTCTCGTATTATTTCGTTGAATAGATTGCTCATTCCTTTGGTTTGGACCTCAGTACCTTCCTGTATCCCAATGACTCTTAAGTTTGGTCTCTTTATGTTATCCCATATTTCTTGAATGTTCTGCTCATGGTTTCTTAACAGCTTTGCTGAGCTGTCTATGTTCTTCTCCAGTTGAAATACTTTGTCTTCATTGTCTGATGTTCTATCTTCTAAGTGTTCTACTCTGCTGGTAGTATTCTCAATTGAGTTTTTATGTTGGTTTATTGTTTCCTGCATTTCCAGGATTTCTGTTTGTTTGTTTTTTATAACCTCTATCTCCCTGTATAATTGATCTTTTGCTTCTTGGATTTGTTTATGTAATTGATTGTCAAAGTGGTCGAAGTGGTCTTTCATTGACTGATTTTGCTGTCTAATGTCTTCCTTGAGACTCCAGATCATCTGAAGCACGTATATCCTGAATTCTTTATCTGACATTCCATCTGCTGCAGAAATTACCTCTTCTAAAGTTGAGTTGACCTGCATTGCTTGTGGTCCTTTCTTTCCTTGTCTTTTCATATTGATCGCGTTTCTTTCTGCTTGGTGAAACTGTTGTGTTATTGATTTTTCCCCCTATATATTTGTATTGCTCTTGTATAGCTGCAAAGTCTCCCTCGCAGGCTTTGGCGGTGGTTCTGCCCCTCCTCCAATTGAGGCCATGTGCCTACCACGCCGGGAGGCCGCTGAGCCTGTACTTTCGATGGGCCTGTTCTTTCGGTGGTCACAGGTCCGCCTACCTTGCAGGTGTGAGCAGCGGCTTTGCCCCTCCGCTGGCCACTAGGCCTGTTCTGTCTGTTGGTTGCAGGTCTGTCTACCTAAAAGGCGCTGGTGGCGGCTCTGCCCCTCCCCCAACCGGGGCGATGTATCTGGCGGGCCACTGGGCCTGTTTTGTCAGTGGTCATGGTTCCGCCTACCTTGCACGTGCGTGGAGCAGCTGTGTCCCTCCGAGAGTTCCTGGGCCTAACCTGCCGGTGGGAGGCAAGTGCGCCTACCTTGCAGGCCCGGGGGAAGCTCTGCCGCTCAGCGGGTTGCTGGGCCTGATATGCTGGTGAGACGCAGGTTTGCCTACCTTGCAGGCGCCTGTCGGCTCTGCCCCTCCCCCAACCGGGGCGGGGCGATGTGTCTGGCCGTCCTCTGAGCCTGTTCTGTGGTGGTCAGGGTACTGCCTACCTAGCAGGCTCGTGGGGCAGCTGTGCCCCTCCGCAGTTTGTTGGGCCTGACCTGCTGGTGTGTGGCAAGTGCGCCTTCCTTGCAGGCCCGGGGGTGTCTCTGCCGCTCCGCGGTTGCTGGGCCTGATCTGTTGATGAGTCGCAGGTCTGTGTAACTTGCAGGCGCCCGTCGGCTCTGCCCCTCCCCCAACTGGGGCGGGGCGATGTGTCTGGCCGGCCTCTGGGCCTGTTCTGTCGGTAGTCAGGGTTCTGCCTACCTAGCAGGCTCGTGGGGCAGCTGTGCCCCTCCGCAGTTTGTTGGGCCTGACCTGCCGGTGGGTGGCAAGTGCCCCTACCTTGCAGGCCCGGGGGTGGCTCTGCCGCTCCGCGGTTGCTGGGTCTGATCAGCTGGTGATTCGATTCGCAGGTCTGCGTAACTTGCAGGCGCCCGGCGGCTCTGCCCCTCCCCCCACCTGAGCGATGTGTCTGGCAGTCCACTGGGCCTGTTTTGTCGGTGGTCACAGTTCTGCCTACCTTGCACACGTGTGGAGCAGCTGTTTCATTAGTGCCTGGGCACACTCTCCTTGTTTGCCTCCCTCAGGCCCTTAGTTTGTAGAGCTTGGGGCTGAGCACCCCCAGCAAACTTGCTTACCTTCTGGTAGCCACGCCCCCGTATCTGATGCAAGAGACCTCAGTTGTCAGCACTGGTGGGAGCGGTAGCTGGGAGTCCCACGCCAAGGCGAGTCCGTGCAAGAGACCTCAGTTGTCAGCACTGGTGGGAACGGTAGCTGGGAGTCCCGCGCCGCGCGGTTCCCGCCGGCTCCTGTGCCAGCACCGCCGCGGCTCCCACCGGCTCCCGCGCCGCTGCTGCGGCTCCCGCGCTGCTGCTGCGGCTCCCGCCGGTTCCGGCCGGCTCCCGTGCCACCCTTGGTCTGGCTATTGCGCTCACAGGAGAGCTGGGAGGGGCCCTTAAGTTTTCCCCGCTGATCTGTAATTATTATTTTGCCTCCTAAAATACTTATCATTTCTCATTTTGTTTATCACATTTACTTTCTTCTAGTAATTTTGAATCATATCATATATTGTTGTATATATAGAATAGAACACAAGAACTAGTTAATCCTATCAGTGTTTGTGCCCATTTCAAAATTTGCCTACAACTAAAGATTCCAAATGTTCGGCACGTTTTTTTAAATATTCATAAAATGTCAAATTATTTAAACATACTGAAAATGATGCCTGTAATCCCAGAAGCTTGGGAGGCTGAGGCAGGAGGATCATAATTCAAATCCAGCCTCAGCCACTCAGAAATGTCCTAAGAAAATTAGGAAGATTCTGTCTCAATATAAAAAAGATAAAAGGGCTAGGGATGTGGCTCAGTGATGAAGTGCCCTTGGGTTTCATTACAGGTGCAAAGAAAATAAATAAATACAATAAATAAAATAATTAAACTGCTTATCCACAGAAAAACATGGAAGAATCAAAATACTCTTTTAAACAAAAATGTAGACATCAAAGTGTATATCATGAGAGACTGGGATTTTGCCTCAGAGGTAGAGTGAGCAACTAGCACATGTGAGGCACTGGGTTAAAACCTCAGTGTCACATATAAATTAAATAAAGATATTGTGTCCACCTACATCTAGAAAATAAACATTTAGAAAATAAATACTTTTAAAAGTGTATATCATGATTTTTTTCAGTTAAAATATTTCATTAGTGATTAAATTAATACTTTGATCAAAATCAAAATGCATATGGTCAATGCAGTTGAAAATTGTACTAGGTTTTTTTTTCATTAGTGAATATGACTCTCATGGTGAGGGTGTTGAATCCTGCAGAAGAGGAACAGTTACTGGTTTGGTTTGGTCTCAAATAAATTATGCGATGATCCCCTGGTTTATGTTGTAGCTAGTGGATCCATGGTTACTTTGAAGAATCCTGTGGTGAATAGATGCCTTAGAGGACCTAAAATTCTCTGTGGAGAGTGAATTTAGGTTACAATATTACAAGCTTAGTGAGTTTAAACTGAATTTATTTTCTCCCAATAATCTGAGGCAACAACTCAGTTGTTACAACCTCCATAGAAGATGTTGGTAGGCCTACCTAATATCAATTTATTGGTATTTTTTTCTCACTCAGCATAGCTCCATCAGTTGACTTGTAGGTATGATGTGAAAAGCAGCATGAAGAAAAGTAAAACCTTCTTCATAGATTAAAAGAAAAAAAAAGGGACTCATGGACAAGCTGAATCCTGCTTAAAATAGTATGAAGGAACTGTCATTCGTAGAAAATGGCAGGATACAGAAAGTTCTTTTCATTATCTCCACCCTAATAAATGCTTAAAAAAAAAGAAAAGATCACCCTGTCATTTCTAATGGAAGAAAATCCTTCTCTGGTACAAAGACTAAGTGAGTAAATATCCAAATATCGAAGATGTGGTGATGGAAATGCAAACATACTGACATTCATTGGAGGTCAGGAGAGTCACATTACAAGGATTTTTTTTGATCCTTCAAAAAAAGACAAATGCTATGTACTAATGTTTATGTGTGCTCTTTCTCGTCCAGCAAGGGGTTTCACGGAAAATTGTAGAAGAGACTGTGTCTGTGAAGTCACTAATCAAGACCTCTGGACATCAAGCAGGAAACAGGTCCCATTTTATTGTGAAGTTACCATGTATATATACTCAGGCAGTAGCTTAGCAGATTACAGGCAGCCACCAATGCAATTTCTGCAGTGACCAATCAAGGAGTGAGCAATGGAGCAAGAGCAGGGAATTCAACACATAGCCTCATGCCCAGGGCTGTGCCTAAGGGGTAAGTATTTTGCCCTTCACACAACCTAGCATGGGGTAGTGTGTTGCCACTCAGGCACTCTTAATGTATGCCATGAAGGCAGTATTCCATGAACTTGACTCTAAGACATCATTGTGGCCTCGCCTCTCTAAGGTTTTTTGAGGTTCAAGGTTGTGCCATACTTCTGATCTCTTTCAGATGAGATCAATGTGGTCAGGTGATGCAGGGGTGCATCCACCTCATTACAGGAGTTTTGCTACCTTTACATGGGGACACAGCACCACGTCTGCTTATAAATAATTGATTCTTGAAGTCTCCTTGGACTTGCATTCTTTAACAGAGATCATTAAGTTATCACTTTCTGGCAGTAAAATCTCATCTATCAGCAATAAGATAAATATGGTGTACTAAAGATTAAACACTTTCATTCAAAATTAAATTTAATCAAACAATGTTAAAGATAGCATTTTGTAATTATTAGTTTTATTAGATGTATTATTTGGTAATTTATGGTATATATTCCCCCCTTGTGACAGAACAGTTGGTTCAATGACCTTTTGGGCATTATTTGCCTCAAGAGATTCCAAGTTGGGTGAAGCTGTGACTTGAGAGCATGTCAGCAGGAGGAAATCTCCTGTCTGTTCTTGAAGTCTGTGAAGGGTCTTTGCCACAGCTTCAGTAGAATTTTATGTTATAATCGAGCAAAAAAGTGCTCACATTCTGTACTGTTCCCAAGTAGGTTGTTCTTTACTTCCTCAAAAAATATTTCTGAAAATATTCTTTTAAAAAACTGTTTATCATTGAGGGGTTTATTGGCAGAAGCCATATGGAGATGTGATAATTTTAAAAAATTCAATGTCTTTTTTAGAGAAAAATCCCCACATAAATGTAGAGGGCTTTATGTTATTGTTATTGTTGTTGGTGGTGGTGGTTTGTGTCTTATTTCAGCAGCATCCCCAGCTTATAACTAAGTGGGCTTGAGTCATGTTCTACTAGGACCTTTTATGAAAACACCCCAATGTCCTAGATGTTGGAGTCTGCTGGAGCAGTGATTTTCTAAGTGTGGTACCAATGCCAGCAGCTTCATACTCATAGGATGGCTATGAATTCCCATGCACAAGAATTATCTGGAGTGGTGCGGGTAGTGGTTTCCTGATTGGCTAGTTTAGTCATTAGCCTAGAAGGTAAGAGGGATTTCAACAAAGGACACCATAAGAGTCACTGGCCTTTACCAGAATGGGAGGGGGCCTTCCAGGGAGGTGCTTGAAATCCTGTGATTGGAAGAGGCCAGGTAAAACCTGGTGGATGCTCTAAAACAGAATTCATTAATGTAGCACCTGATAGCTGTATCCACACCACTCTATTTTATTTATTTATTCTTTTTTAACAAAAAATTTATATTGGAACACAGTTAGCAAGGTATTTGTTGAAAGGTACTAGATTTGAACTCTCAATAGGTCATATTATCCATAATATTTGCTCCTGGTGATTTACAGAACATCATCATTCAATAACTTTCGCGATTATGGAAATGTTCCATGTCTATCCTGCCTAATTCAGTAGCTTCAAGCACATGATATTTTGGCATATAGATCCTGTGACAAAAAAGCTGAGTTTGTCAATTTGATGGATTACATGGACAATGGCCACAAGATTGGGGAGCACCATTCTAGGACACCAAGGCAGAAAATGGAAGCATTTCCTCTAAAAACTGGAAAAAGACAGGGATGCCCGTTTCCACCACTTCTATTTAACATAATTTTTGAAACACTGGCCAGACCAATTAGACAAATAAAATTAATTAAAGGCATATGGATAAGTAAGGAAGAACTCAAATTAGCACTATTTGCTGACAATTAATTAAAGGCATATGGATAAGTAAGGAAGAACTCAAATTAGCACTATTTGCTGACCAAAACAACAATAACCCAATCAATATATGAGCCAAATAACTGAACAGACAATTCTCAAAAGATGATATGCAATCAATTGACACACATATAAAAAATTGCTCAACATGTCTAGCAATTTGATAAATGCAAATCAAAACTACTCTGATTTCATCTTACTCCAGTCATTTAAGAAAAAAAACAACAATAATTGTTGGTGAGGGTGTGGTAAAAGGCACACTCATACAATGCTGGTGGGACTTCAAATTGGTGCAGCCAATCTGGAAAGCAGTATGGAGATTCCTTGAAAAAACTGGAATGGAACCATTTGACAGAGCAATCCCACTCCTTGTTCTTACACAAAAGACTTAAAAACAGCATACTACAGGGACACTGTCACATCAATACTTATAGCAGCACATTTCACAATAGCTAAACTGTGTAGCCATAATAGATGCCCTTCAGTAGATAAATGGAAAAAGATGTAGTATATGTACACAATGGAATATTACTCGCCATTAAAGGGAAAAAAAATTATGACTTTTGCAGAAAAAGTTGATGGAACTGAAGAATATAATGCTAAGTAAAATTTACAAATCACCCTAAAACAAACACCAAATGATTTCTCAGTAAGGATGCTAATTCATAGCATTATGTGTTAGGGAACAGAAAGGAAAGATTACATTAACTTCAGATAAGGAAAAGGATAAAAGGGGAGAGAAGGGAAGGAAGGGGGCACGGAGGTAAAAAGGACAGTGGAATGTAATTGATATCAATACCCTAAGTACATGTATGAAGCCACACAAGATATAAATCTACTATGTGTAGAACCAGAGATATGAAAAATTGTGTTCAATACATGTAATAAATGAAGGAAGTTGAGTTGATATTCTACTTTTGCTAAAATTTAGAAGATGCAGAACATGAAGTGGATAATGATAGGTGCTTAGTCCATGTTGACTGGGTGACAGATGAGGTAATGGGTTTGTTTTGCTTTAGAGTTCAGCTTATTGCAATAAGAATGTATGCATGCTGAGAGGCTGGCACAGTATCATTCTGAGAATATGTGTTTTGCTAGTTTGGAAAAAAAGGGGAAAAAGAGGTTATATAGAGCATAAGGCAAGCATAAATACATGTAACATGAATTGTAATGCATTATGTTATCATATTTAAAAAATAATTTAAGAAATGAATACATAAAAAAATAATAACATAAATATTAGGTCATTAAGTGGTGTTATAAATTAAGCAATTCCCAACATCTTATTCATACATAAAGGTATACTGAAAAATTTAATAATTCATTTTAAAAGAAAATTAAAACACTACCTTCAAAGATAATAACATTTGACAGAAGTAGATTTTGGTGGTTGACCTTTTGTTTTGCATTGATAATATGACTGACTTTGAACATTCAAGTGTTGTATAGTGATAGCACTGAGCCTTTACAGGTACTTTCTGTTTGTTAAGAAGTTATTGATAGTGAGTTGGGGATAGGTAGAAACTATGGTGTTTGCAGTGAACTGGCCTTGATGGATGGCACCCCTACTATCTCAGGGCAGACTGTAATTAAAGAATGATGGAAGATTCATAAAGGGAGGTGTGATTAGTGTAGGAAAATGCACTGGCCTTTATACCATAGAAGGTGTAGTATTGGTTTGCAGGTGGAGTCAAGAGAGAGCCAGTTAACTAAGGGCAATATGGAAAAGTACAGGTACCGAGGCTAGCAATTTTTAGGTGGCTTGGTCTTCTACAGAAAAACCTCCCCTCCACACAGGAACATAGGCCAATTCCCTTTGCCTAGTTCCCTACACAGAGGTCTGGTTTGTTTCCTGCTCTGAGAAACCTAACACATATACTTGCCTTGTGCTATATATAGCCTCTTTTTTTTCCATTTCTGCAAACTAGCAAAGCACATATTCTCAGAGTGATACTAAGCCAGTCTCTCAGCACCCACATATACTTATTTCAATAAGTTGAACTCTATAGCAAACTCTATCCATTACCTCATCTGCCACCTAGTCAACATGGACCCAAGCACCTCTCATTATCCCCTTTATTTTCTGCATCTTCTAAATTATAACAAAGTGGGAAATCAACTCAACTTCACAATGGCAAACAGAAATTTGATGGTTCTCCTATAGCACATCCCTGAAAACACAGGGTGTAGAGACTCTTTTCATTCTTCCTCCTGTCAAATCCAAAGAGCATTGTATTATCTCTATACCCTCATCCCCTCCAAATAAAACCAAGGCCTACAAATCTCAAGACATAGAGGACGCTAAATAGGCTTTCTGTCAAAAATAATAAGGAAATGAATAAATTAGAAAAACCAGTATGACATGCTACCAGTTTACTGCTCACCACAACTGCTTTCAAGAGAAAACATTCTAAGGTTTTGAAGTAATGGTGAAGATGGTGTTTGTAGCTCTGCAGAGAGCAAAGGTCCATAACTGAGAAGCTCAGTGTGGCCATTGGTTTCTCATAAACACAAGGTTTGGAGTGTCCAATTTATTTTAACAGAGTTTTTGTCTTTTATTTTTTTTTTTAGTTAAATCTAATGTGGATTGCTTTGCAATGTAAGAAAATGTTAAAGGGTAACTCTTACATTTGTAATGAGTAGTTGTCAACGAAGTGAAAGTTTGCTTTAACAGCTAAAATGTTCTAATAGCTTCATTTAGGTACACTTAGAATTATGCACACACATTTATCCTACATATGAGTATGTTTTGATATAAGTATACCCTATGGATCAATTTCCACATTCTCAGGAATATTTCTTCTTCTGCTGTTTTTGTACCTTAAACTCATATCATCAAGAATTTAAATAAATCAAACTACTCAATACCGTTTTTGGTGTCTAACTTATTTCATTTAGTGTAATTATTTTGATACTTACCCATGTTCTGAGTGTTTCATTAGTGTCGTTAAGTCCTCACTTGTTAGAATTCAATATTTTTTATCCAAATGCTTCAAATGAGAATACTCAAAGAGATTTAGATATAATAACTTTATTTTAAGAGTCAGAGAGACAGAAATATCTTGTGGATGGCATTGTAATTTTCAAAAATTTATAATTTTCCGATAGTTTTTATACATGGTGTGAAGGTAATTTCATAAAATATTTTAATGCACCTGTGTTTTGACTGTGACCACGTCACATAGGTCTGTTGTAGAATTTTCCACATGCAGCATCATGTCACCTCTCATACCTCTCATAATAATTCAAATTTCTGAGAATTTTTTATTTTTAGATTTGCAATGCTTATCTTTTAGAACAAGGTTTATCATTTAACTTTCATTAGCATTTGGATCATTTACAATTGATGTCTGCTCTGTAATTTACAAGTTGCTCTGCATGAAATAATGATCTAATATTTCAGTTATAAAATTTTTGTGAAATATTTCAGTCTTAATTTATGTATTCATTTAAATTTTAAAGTATATGTTCAGATGTTTTACTTGAAATGCTCCAAGATGTAATTCATGAGCTCTTTACCCTGGCCTAATATCTATGTTTATATCTAACCCTTGTTTGATGTTGTAAATCTTGACATGCTCTCCTGATAATGTTCTAGGTCTATATTGAAAATGATGTCTGGGTGCAGTGACCATCACCCAGTGCCTTAATTAATTCTTCTGTGAAAAATTGGGAAATCCACCTGAAATTGCCAATTCAGTTATTTTTTTTTTCATTTAAAGGCTTTTCTGAAAAACAACAACAACAACAACACAAAAACTAACTAACAAACAAACAAACAAAAAACTCTTGCAATCATAGTTGCTCATACTTAATATGTTAAAATGTGAATGAAATAATGTATTTTAACTTGGTAAATGTATTAAAATTTTAAAACAATAAAATTAATTATTATTATTCAACTATCAATAAAATTAATCACTATGCTCTAATAATAATATTAGAGCATATCAAATCAAAATTCCTAATAAAATTTAATAATTATAATTAATTTTATGGATTTGTTTAAAATGTGACTATTAGTTTTGAATGCTCATTCACCTACAGTAAAACAATTATAATTTCCACAGTAAAAATTCACAAGTCACAGATATCTGAATGGTGATATCATTGTACGGTTTTGAAATGGGGATTGCCATGATATATTTATCATTCTTTGTGACATAATCGCTGTCTCATGTCATTACATGATTAAAAGTCTAACAAAAAGAGATTTAAAAAAGTGGAGACATGTCCAGATTATTGGTTAGAAATGAAAAAACTTGGTACCTAAAATAAATGAATAAATAAATTGTCTTCAGTGAATCATTGAAATGTCTGAATTTCATGACAGTTCTTATCCTTCTGTTCAGAGAGTAGTAACCCTAATTTTTTAACAGATAAATCTTGTTCCTTACAGGACCAAATACAGCTCACCCATGACATACGATTATAAAGTGTTTCTTCCATTCAATTTGTCACTAAAATGTTATAATTTATGAAGTGGCAAAAAGAGGTATATAATATCAAGACATATATGTGTGCATATCTATGAGGCTTGCATGGAGGATATCCCTGTTAGTTTTAAATTTTTTTGCAGTTTTTTTTTTTTTATCTAGGAAAAGTTTAGTTAAGAAGCATCCAAGTGATAGCACAAGCAGGTCAATAGAAACTGTCTAGTCTGCTGAGAAGTCTTGATCTAGTTTTGAGAGACATTTGCAAGTTTCATAACTTTAATATAAAACCTGTTTTTAGATATCTGGTTGCTTGTGTGTGGCATCTGAAAATGGAATGCATGTATTAACTAAATGATTTTTAAAAATATAAATATATTTTGTTGTTTTCATTTGCATGATAGTTAGTTTACCATTTGGAGAATTTATGAATTGAACACAGGGACACTTTACCACCGGGTCACATCCCCCAAATTTTATTTATTTATTTATTTTAATTTTCAGAAAGGGTTATCACAAAGTTGCGTGGGGTTTTGCTATGTTTCTAAGCCTGTTTTTTTTTTTTTTTTTTTTTTTTAATTCTCCTCTTCCCTTTGCCTCTCAAGCCGGTGGTATGACAGGCATGCTCCTGGGATTTTAGCAATTTTTTTGGGGGGGTGGGTCATAGAGATTAAACTCAGAGTCACATTCTGAGGGCTATTTTGTATTCCATTTATGACAGTTTCAATGAGTTGCACAGTGTCTTGCCATTGCTGATGCTTGCTTTGAACTTGTGATCCTCCTGTTTTAGCTCCAAAGCCACTGAGATTTCAGTCATGCACCACCATGACTACCCAGTTTACCAATTTTTTAAAACAAATACTACCTTAAAATGTTTTCCAATGTAGAATTTATTATTTATATATTAATCTTGGAACAACCACCAAAAATTCATGACTCTTAAGAATAGTATATAATTACATAGTAAAAAGTTATTTTTTAAGCTAACAAAAAGTATATCCACTGATTGAAATATATCCTCTACTTTTGTAAGACCAAGAATCATAATTCTGACAGAACTCTCGAATTTCTTTTGTGCTGGTCTAAGTGTAAACCAAAACTCTCCTGAGAAGTCAGTGTTATTAAATATTCTTTAATAAATAAATAGTCTCATTTTCTTTTGATTTGTGTCATGGTGTTTTTTATAGAGAATTTTATTTATTTATATGTAGTGCAAAAAATCAAACCCATTTCCTCACATATGCTACGTGAGTGATATTCCTCTAAGCCACAACCCCAGCCCCTTCATGGAACTGTTTATAAAAGACGTAAAGTTAAAATATTATTGTCTGAGTAAAGATCAGTCAGTAATTTTTAACATTTATTATTTAGTTGTAGGTGGACAAAATACATTTATTTATTTATTTATTTATTTATTTATTTTTGTATGGAGCTGAACATTAAACTGCATTCCTCATGCATGCTAGGTGAGTGCTCTTTCTCTGAGCCAAAACCCCAACTCCAAGTATAGTTAAAGTAACCTTTAGCCCTCTGATTTCTGGTATAAAGAATATAAGAAATGGCAAAATCTAAATTTTGTCATTCTATAGTCAAGAAATGAGGGACTCAGAGAAATAACTGTATTATTTTGAGTTGCATATCACTTTAGTGGAAGATTAAGTTCAAATACAAATAAATAATAGGACCAAAAATAAAACAGCATTCTTTCTATATATTAATTATGTTCTCTTCCATATGATTCTAGCTAGAAGATGTGACTTTAATCAGCATCTTACCCTTTTTGTACATCTGAAAAAAGTACTATCTAGTCACTATGCACACAAATAATCTTTTACATTAGGATTCAATGAAAAATTATGTTTTATAAGCACTTTTACAGAGGAGTATTGATCACCCTTCTTTGATTCATTCTCATGCTTTATAGGTATTACTGTCAAAGGTTTCCTTACCATGAATTTGTTTAGATACTTGTGAGGCATCAATTTCATGGGTGTCTCTTACCCCTATAAAATTATGTGCCAGATTTAGCTGGAAAGTTCTCAAAAATCAATTTCTCAAAGTAAAAATGTATTTTTATTCTATTGTTTCTCTCATTATTTTTTTCTTATCTTTCTTGGAATATGCTTACTTTTCTCCATAAGATAGTGCTGGTGCTACCTTAATTCACAATTTATTATTTATCCAAAGATAAATGTTAGTATGTTTTAACTTTTTTTATAGATTTTTTTTTCTTCACATTTTATACCATTTATAGATATCTGTTGAACACTTTTCAAGTTCTTCATGAGCATGAACACCAAGGAGTCAAAATGAGAAACTGTGTATTAAGGACTATCTAATTAAAGATCTTGGATCTGCCAACAATGGTGTCAAAATGTGAAAAGGAGAATATCTAAAACTGCTGAGTCCAGCAATGAACAGCATGAGAGGATAGCAGGCATGTGATGTCAAAGAAAAAAGCAGGTAAGAATCTTGTGAAACTAACAAGGTAGGAGAGGCAGAAGGATCATAATTTGAAACTCAGCCTCAGCGAAAGGGAGGCACTAAGCAACTCACTGAAAGCCTATATCTAAACAAAATGCAAATGAAGGCGGCAATGTTGCTCAGGAGTTCAGTGCCCTTGAGTTCAATATCATATAATAATAATAATAACAACAACAACAACAATAATATAATATTCAAAATAAACTAATCTCCAGTAATGGCCATTAATGTGTCAGTGGTGTCAAATTCTTGATCTTTGATAGACAAATAAAATTTCATGCATGCTTTGGTAAATCTGAGATATAACAGTCATACAAAAATTATATCAGTTCTTGTAATGTATAGTATGTGTATAAAAATGCCTCATTAAAAGACAGGCATACACTCTAAGAAATGCACTCAAAATGACTTTTCCATTGTTGCAAATATCATACTGTATACTGACATTTAGATTGTATACTACTACAATCTTAGGCTATATATTGTAGCTGTTGTTGTATATAAATTCCATCACTGACTAAAAGATCACTATGCAACACATTATTGTATGTTATAAACTTAGAGAGATCAGTGTACCAAAAAGAGAATTTTAATTTTTTTTAGTTGTTAGTGGACACGATATCATTTATTATTATTATTATTATTTTATTTTAATGTGGTGCTGAGGATCAAACCCAATGCCTCTCATGTACTAGGTGAGCACCCTACTATTGAGCCATAATCCTATCCCTAAAACAGAATCTTTAAAAAAAATCTTTACAATTAGACAATGAAAAATGAAAGTTTCCACTGCTGAGGAGTACAAAATTGCTATCCTTTCTAAATAAAGTTTTATATCTATGGGGTATCTGTGTCACACACTCACACACACACACACACACACACACAAACACACACAAAGTTATTTTAATCTTGCTTAGTGCAACATAATAAGTCTTTCAAAGATAGTCAATATGTAATTATAAAACATTCAATAGTTACTATAAGAAAAAGTAAGTTTTATTGTGAATGTGTTGGTATTGCTCATAGTATCAACTGCTTAAGAAGTTATGACAAAACCAATCCCCCAAAAACAAATGCTGAATGTTTTCTTTAATACAAAGAGACTGATTCATAGTGGTGTAGGGAGGGACATGAGAGGGATAGACAAACTTTAGATAGGGTAGCAGGGTAGGGGAGAAGAGAGGTGGCAGAGGGTTTGCAATTATGGTGGAATCTGATGAAAACCATTCTCTAAAGTACATTTATGAAGACACAAATTGATGTGAATATATTTTGTATACAGCAAGAGACATAAAGCATGTGCCCTACATGTGTAATAAAATTATAATGCATTCCACTGCCTCATATAAATAATAACAACAATAATAATAATAAAAGAAATTTCACAGAGATGATTAACAACTTATTGAGACTCTGTCTCATATAATATTAAGACTAGAGTCTAGTTTTGAATGGAAAGGCACCCTTGATTTCAGTCATAAGAAGCACACAGCAATGGGAAACTTATTTCTTTTCAAAGTTGCACAAAACAAAATGTTAAACAAATTAATAAATTGGGCATTAAAATAATCAATAAATGAAGTTATACCATTAAATGGTACAAAGTAACAGGTAAGATAAATTGCCTGATGCATGAATAAATACATTCAGGAAGAAAAAGACAAGGACATCATGAGAAGAACAGTCAAATAACTTGAATATTCTTTTTATACAGGTGATATTTAAGGGTTCAGTACTCATAAAAAATAAAATATAACCAAATACATAAAATTAAACAGTATTCATGAAGATGTGGAGTGAAAAGTTCTCATGAACTACAGATTAATTATAAGTGGCTATCTTTTTGTAAAAAAATGTGTGCCTATTGAAGGACATGACACTTCCCCACCGGTAACATTAACTTATAAATATGACTGCTCTTAAAAACCATAATAATATATAAAAGAAGAGCTGCATGGTCCATAGAGTTGAAATCTGTAAGGTGAAAGAAAATATAATGTGCACATAAGAAACGTAAAAATAATAAAGTGTGAGTAAAGTGGTTTCTACTGTCAAGACACATTTTTTGCCACACTACATTCAGCCTAACAAACAGTAAAAAACACCACATCAGTATTATATAAAGGTAACTTTTTGATACTACTTCACACATTGCATATACATTTTAAAGGGAAATATGTAGAATTTACTGGTAAATAAAACTTGAATTAGGACATTAAAAAAACCAATTACACACATGTGTTTAGATACTATACATCACTACAAAGAAAACGATTTTCCTTGAATGAAATCTGTAACATTTTCATCAATATTTTAGCATGTAGGACTGGGGTTATGGTAGAGTGCTTACCTAGCACATATGAGGCACTGGGTTCAATCATCAGCATCACCTAAAAGTAAATAGATAAAATAAAGTTATTATGATTAAAACTAAGAAAAAAAAACATTAACAAAGAAATTTCAGCATGCTTCTCTATTAAAAGAAAGAGACTGAAAAAAAATTACATGGAATGAAAAGTATTTATGAAATACCTCCAAAACCTATGCTTCAGAGAATCAAATGAACTATTAGTATCATTAAGAGAAACTGATGTATATAATGAATGTATAATACAATACTGAAATCCAAGGAGTCATAGTATGAACCAAACACAAAGATGAATCCATATGCATGTAATTTCTTGTATTTTTAAGATAAATAAAATGGTCTAAGCCTATCCGTATCAAAAATAAGGCTAGAAGTAAATAGATAATACAATACAATCTAAAGTTAGATGGGTCACATTTTCCTGAGCTTTTGTTTGCAGAATATGTAAGGTACTGGGTTCAAAATCATCACAAAGAGCAGATATTAAGGAGAGATCAAGTTAGAAGTTGTTTTAGTTGCCTTTTTCAACAATGTGACTAACAAATTGACCAGAGAAATTGTAGAGGAATAAAAGTTTATTTACAGGCTTAGGGTTTCAAATGTCTTAGCCTATAGAATACTGCTCCATTTCTCAGGGCTCAAGGTGAGGCAGAACATTATGGCAAAAGGGTGTGGTAGAGGGAATCAACTGACATAGTGATAACAGTAAAGAGACAGATTCATTTTTGGGAGAATATACAAATTTAGATTCCAAAGCTCTATCCCCAATTCTCACTTTTTTCAGCCACACACTATCAATTCAGTTACCACATAGTTAATTCATTCAGGGATTAATTCACTGAGGACTTTAAAGCTATGACCCAATCATTTCTCCTCCAAACCTTCCTGCATTGTTTCACATATGAGCTTTTGGGGAACACGTCACAGCTGGACTATAACAGAAATAGAGCAAAATAGAAGGCTTTTAACCCACCCTTTCTTTACTAATATATTAATACACATTTACTCATGTTATGTGTGTTACTTTGACAAAGTCATAAATGAATTATGAGATTTACATACATTGGACAAGTGAAAGAATATCTACAATCAAATGAGTAGAAAAAGCTAGGGTACACGTGGGCATTTGAGTTGTTTACTGAAGTGCCACATATTTGAGAAATATTCCTACAAGTTTGAAGGCACCTTAAATAAGGGGAGATTGAGATAATATATAAACTGACTTTAAAATTTTCTGTAATTTTTATCTTAACTTATCCACTGGTTAAAGAAGGAGTGAAATGTAAATGTGAAAATTACAAAGTGGTTTTCTTCTGTGACCAAGTAAGTCTTTTGATTTGTTTCACAACCTGAAGTCAAGGCAGAAAAATTACATCTCAAAGGTGTCAGTTTGTCCCAAAAAGAGATTTACCAGTGGTTTTACTAACTTCTCTTGTTGGAAGAATTACTTCACTCTTGAATCAATAAAGCGTACAAAAGGGGAAAATTAATCAATCTCCTGATAGACTCAGTAAGATTTGAGCACTTTCTGAGACCTGACCTACCCTTGTTTACACCAGTAATAATTCCAGGCCTACCAGTAGGTTTTCAGAATAAGTTTCTCCATGCACTGAATGTCTAACATTAGCAACTTCTGTTCAAGGGAGTATATCTTAAACTTTCAATTGCTAAAAGCAATAGAGACGAGCATGGGCAAATCTTGATGTATTTCAAGCCGTTGGATTTGCATTGTTTGTAACACTTCCAAAGACAAAAATTTTCAGCAGTAGTGTTAACAAAGCTTACAAATCGCAGATTCTTGTTTCATTTCATCACAGAAAATATTTACAGGACACTCTTCCTCTGGCTACTTGAAATCCTGGAATATAACACACTTGCATCAGTAATTTAAAGTATCAGTAAAATAAAAAATATCCTGCACTTTGTGCAGTGTTGTCAGAATGCCTATGCTTAAAATCTCAAAGACTGAGGATAGAGTTCTGGCTTAGTTGTAGAGTGCTTGCACAGCACATCAGTGGCACTATATTTAAGAATCAGTACCACATAAAAATGAATAAATAAAATAAAAGTAATTTGTCTATCTATGACTAACAAAACGTAAATAAAATATTAAGAACTAAAATATAAAAATCTGAAAGATAATAGGTACTCCAGAGCATGCAAGCATCATATAAAAAGACTCAGTTGAAAAAAATATTGGTGAGAATATCAATTGAATAAAGCTATTTTTGAAAATGGTATTAAGGTTCTTCAGAAAGTTAAAATAAAAAAAGGCTTATGTTCCACTAGATGTTATTCTGGGTATGAATCTAAAAAAATACTGGAGTTATTACATCATAGAACCACTGCATGTCTATTTTCATTATAGTATTATTTACAGAACCTGGTAAAAAAAAAGAAGTACTTTTTTAAGATAAATGTTAGGTTGGTAATGGTGCCACATGCCTGTATTTTTAGTAGCTTGGGAGGGTGAGGCAGGAAGATTATGAACTTAGAGCGAGTCTTAGTAACTTCTCCAAGAGACACTAACAAAATCAGTGAGACCTTGTCTCTAAATAAAATATAAATATAGGGCTGGCGATGTAGCTCAGTGGTAGGCTAGCTCTGGATTCAACACACAATACCATAATCAAACAAACAAATAAAGAAAGAAATGAATAGGACCAACTTACTGACCCCATTCTTTATTTTCTATGAAGCAATTTACTTGCATCCTTTCTGGCTTAGCTGGACAGGATATGTCACATTCCTTAACAAACTGTTATCTGCAGGAGAAATGCAGTTTCAAACTAATGTTTATAAAAGCAACCTATGTTACTCTAAACAGGAGAATTTTTTGACTGTGCTAAAGACCAGATTCTGAAAAACAGAGAAACAAGGGTAATTCTTAATAACCAAAAAATCTGCAACAATTTTGCTTATGAGTTAATTTAGAAATGGTGAGCATGAATCTAATTAACCTAAAGTTGTCAGGGCAGTGAATACTTGAGAGTTTTATGTTATTCTAACTATCAGTACAAAATCAAGAACTGTACCTGGGAAGGACCCTTTGGAATCTCTGTTTAGATCTCGAAGAAAACTGGAATGCAAGAGAGCCTGCAAGAGAGACATGTTCTCTTTTCAGACAGAAAATTCTCTATCTTCAGAGTGTCATCTTTTTCCTCTTTCACTTCACTTCTAATAAACTAATTGGTTGCTACTCTGATCGATAAGTTTGAGAACTTTATGTCTTCATTGGAAAAAAAACTGCATTTTAAGGGGCATGGTCTTCACAGTACCTCAGTTTCCCAGAGGGTCCCAGCCCTGTATAACTAAAAGATCATTGACATCTGAACGGCTCTCAGAGACTTCCTTAAGTGCCTTAACTTTATACTTTATACTGCTCTCTAGAAGAAAAAAAAAAGAACGATATTCACTAGAAACTTCAACAGACTTTAGATATGATATCTCTTCACAATTTTATCAGGCAGTTATGAAACCCCCATTTAACACAATATGGGAGGTTAGAATGAGGATGCATCACACAGGAACGTAATAAAAGAAAAATTTTAAATCAGACGTTTTGATAAGGTGAATGTGCCTGGGAAGACAGAGGGAGGAGACAGACATTGTTTTTATTTTTTAAATTTTCAAGTTACTTGTCTTCTTTTCTCTCATGTAAAATGCTCACAAAGAGAAAGCAAAATCTTTAAACTGCAATGAAGTTCTTTTCAAAAAAATTAAAAATACTGCATTCATTTGGAATGTTGAATAGAAAAAATAAAATAGTTGACAATGCAGAGAGGGAATGCTGGCATTAAATATGTGAACAGAACCGAGTGCAGTGGTGCACACTGAAATCAATCCCAGTATTTTGTCAGGCTGAAGCAGGAGGATCATGAGTTCAATTCCAGCTTCAGTGAACATCAGGTGCTAAGAAACTTAGTGAGACTCTTTCTTTAAATAAAATATAAAATAGGGATGGGGATTTGGCTCAGGGTTCAAATGTGCCGATAATTTATACAATGACTTAATATCCAGTGATACATAACTATTCCAATACTATAGACTGGGTGCCAAGATTCAATCACAAGGTTCACAGAAGTCATATGAAGTCATATGGTGACTTATAGATAGTGTTTGTGGTGAAGTGTTCCTGAACCCACTGACACAGTCACACTGCGGGATGCTGGGGCAGAGCAGAACCATATGGAATCTGGAACCATAAGGAATGTTAAGTGCTTTGTTTATGATACTCATGATATAAATAAAAGGGTATACATCAATCAATAATAAAAGTATGTGTTACTTGAGATTGCAGGAAAACTCCCAGAATGAGACTAAGGGTACAATTAAGACATGCCCTGAGATGTGTTTCAATATCTCTGAGGACACAAAATAGTTTTATTTCTCAAGAAGTTTATGGGGAAAAGATTTCAAATCAAGTTTCCTGAGAAAAAATTAACAATTTACTGTAAGCCCCCAATCCTAAAGTCACACTTTTGTGACATATATTCCTCCAACTAACATACTCTCTTACTTTACACAGGAATTCATGATGAAAATAGGAAACAAGGGCTGGAGATGTGGTTCAAGTGGTAGCGCGCTCACCTGGCATGCGTGTGGCCTGGGTTCGATTCACAGCACCACATACAAATAAAGATGTTGTGTCCACTGAAAACTAAAAAATAAATAAAAAAAAGAAAATAGAAAAAAAATAGTTAATAAAAATTACAAATGGTTTGAGGTGCAGAGCCTGCCTTTTAATTAAAGATCACAAAGACATGAGGATTGGTATACTTTGAACAATGATCAAAGAAACTCTTTTAAGAAAGTGGTTAAATAGGTCATATGAACAAAGGAAATTAGTTGGAAATTAAAAACAAAATAATGTAAAATTAATATAGATATATTTTTGAGACAGTTCAGAGTAGTAGGCTTCTAAAAAATAGGCTTTCACTGTTTTAGTGTTATTTATGGGAACTTTAGGAGTAAGAAAGCTTACAAATAATTATAAGTATATTTTCAATTTAAAGGTCAATGGAATAATTATAGGTATGATTTAAAGTTAAAAGATAATAATAGGTCAAGAGACAGGTAGTCAAGTTTTGTATTCGAGCCCCTAGAGACTGAGGTGAAAATGTAAAAGACTAATCATGATTGGCAAAGTTACACGAAAAATTCTATATAATGTGCTTAATATCTTTGATAATTAACATATGTTTGACAAGATTGTAACTCTTGAAAGTTATGTAAACCAAAGAAGTTTTGATGCTATCCATTAACTACCAAAAGGAAAAAAAACCTGTAAAACAAACAAACAAAAAAATAATAAAGGCCCTCTAGGGGCAGCAGATCCTTCTGAAGGCTGCTCATAACTTGAAACCATCATCCTGTCTCCTTTTCTTTCATGGACGCTACTTATCCTTCAGCACCAGACACCACTTGTCCCTCAGGATCCCTTGATCCTTACTGGGGCTTGACCTTGGCAATAGTGATTTACTTTTTTTTTCATTTAAATCTAAAGTTGACTCTGTTGATGGGATGTATTAAGTTATGAAAATAATATATATATATATATATATATATATATATATATATATATATATATATATACACAGAGAGACATAAATGCCTGTGATTTGTGCTAATATTCTCATAGTACCCCATACCAAAAGAAAAAAAAAGACAAAATCCAAAATCCTATGATTAGTCTCCAATCATAATTATTATTTAGTTACTTATACTCTAGGGTCTGGGATACTGACAGATCTAGAGACCTGGCCCACTCCACATCTTTTTCTTTATTAATGTTAATACTAGAAACTTTAGCATTTTACTGTGTCTCCTAATTTATAAAGGAGTGGGGATATTACTGCCTCAGGGAATTAATAATGAGTTGAAATCTCAAGCTGTTTTCTCATAAGACCAGAGAACATGAATATTAAAGAAAATTTAAAGTAATTGTAATATTTCTTTTTTATAAAAATATACACATATGTATTCATGAATTGATTTATCCTTATATACATGACAAATGCACTTCTCTCAGTGCTGGATCCATGTATTTGGAGGAAACTCTGCCATGAAATAATATGGTCCTGAGCACTTAGTGCAATTCACAGCAAATTAAAAAAATGAAGCCATCACAGGAGAATATGAGACCCTGTCCCAACACTCTATCTCTGTGTCTATCCATCCATGAATGCATTCATCTGTTGTCATGGGGCTCTGTAGTGAGTACCTCTTGATCTTATCCCTATTGTTTTTTTTTTTTCCTACTGGGAATTGAACTCAGGGGCACATGACCTCTGAGCCACATCCCCAGGCCTATTTGTATTATATTTAGAGACAGTGTCTCACTGAGTTTCTTAATGCTTTATTATTGCTTAGGCTGGCTTTGAATTCACAATCCTCATTCCTCAGCCTGTCAAGCTGCTGGGATTACAGTCATGCACCACAGCACATGGTTGATCCCCAGTCCTTTATCAACAAAAAAAGCAACCAAGAACCAGTCTTTGTGACTTTGTTTCTGGTCTGAATGCAATTTACTGTCACTCAAACAGTAAACCTACTAGCCTCAGTTTGGAGGAAGTGCCTGAAGCCCTTTCCAATCTCTCTCTTAGGTGAGAACAGTCCAATCAACACAGAGCCAGTGATGATGGGTGGGCTTTCACATTCTCCTGTCTTTGTGTTTCTGGAGCCTGCCATTCTTTTAATCCATTTCTATGTTTTCTGTTGTAGATCTGGAGCTCCAGGCTTCTGTGCTACACAGGAGCTGAAAAAACTACAGCAGGGACACTAAGCATACTGAAAGCCAGAAAATGGCAAGTGTGTGTTCTTATTTTGAGACTGGGTAGGGAGGCTGTTTGAAGCCACTGAGACTGGCAATGTCAGCAACTGAAATTTGTGGCCAGGAACTCATCATAATTGTTTTCAGTGTCTGGTGGTGTTAGACCAGGACGCAAGAAAAGACCGCTTACTCCAATTAAAATCAAATTAAATCAAGCTTATTATTTCAACCAGCCGGGCTGCCTCTCCCACCCAAAACTGCAGGAACAAGACAGACCCGAAGCTTTCCTGCATCCCAGCATTATAGCCCAGAAAGTTACAAAAAGGGAGGTTACAGATAACAAAACTCTGAGGAGCATAACACTAATGGTAGTTTACATTATTGCTGACCCCAACATCAGAATTTAGGAAGGTCTTTAGAGCCTCAGAGGAGGTCGTTATCTGGCCAGGGAAGGCCAGGATTTGTGAGGCATCAATAAAGTTTCAGAGAGGGCTGCAATCTGGTCAGAGAGCCAGGCATGGGTGAGTTCAAGGCACAGGCAGGCATTCCAAGCAGGTTCAGAATTTGCAGTAACTTATTGTAAAGCTGAAATTATCTTTTCATGGCTTTGTGGCGAGATGGCTCCCAATTTTAAGAAAAAAATCAGGTTGGGTCTATCACTCCCCCCCCCTTTTTATGTATTCCTTCAAATATTTGATAAGGTAGGGAAAGAGCACTGAGAGAATTTTAATTCCTCAGGTAACAGTCTCCAACATTTTTTGAACTCACCCAAAACTGGTCTCCCTGATTTGATCTGACTTAATTAATTACTTATATTGACAGTCTATTTATTTTTGGCTCCATTGTTGTAAGAAAGGGGCATCACTTGTCTTGGCTTCTTCTGAGCTGAGAGGGGGTGATGTGAGGAGACACGCCATGAGGGACATGAGTTTCCTTTTAGAAGTCAGTTCGGTTTGAAGTCTGGTTGGGGAAGAACAGGTTGTAAAGTCATCTGGGGATGGGTGCTTCGATGAGAGAAAAAAAGACCATGAGTACTGAATAAATGTTGCAGCAACTGGAGCATGTCACTGTACAGAAATTCCCTCACAAGGCTTCAACATTTTAAAACTTAATCTTAAACATCCAACAAATAAATCTTAACACCCTTATATTAAGAGTACTGGGCTTTAATGTGTATAACTTTACAATTATTTATCTTTTTTATTAAATGGGATCTGTATTATCCTATCTGTCTTTTAGGTGATGGCTTATTATCTTAAATTAATCCATGTTGTGTTCTTAATGCAAAATTTCTGTAAAATAAGAACAGGGAATCTTTAGATCACTTATAAGAAAATTACAAAATAAAATTAACTAGAGTGAAAATATTTAGTTCATTTAATAGCTACCCTGAATTTTGGCTGAGGAATACATGATATCCCCTGTTTGAGATCCTAGTAGTCTTGACAGATAAAAAAAAACTTTTGAACATAACTTTGAAGGAACTAAAATCTGGCCTACTGCTTTTGTAGTCATTCTCACATATAGTAAGATGGAACACAGAACCTTAACTCAGGTAAGGCCCGGCTCTTTATAAATCGTAAGTGTTCCAGTTCTAAAGCTGATATTTGCTTTTTAAATATCACTTTACAAAGTTTCCATAAATTGTTTGAGGTCACATGAACATTAGCTAACACCATATGATATCACATTTAAAACATGAATTAAAGAAAGGCTTAAAGAAAGGTTAAAAATGTTTTTAACCTTTACATAGTTTAGGCTCTCATTAACTTAAAAATACATGTAAATTGTTCCCCAATGTAAAAAGTAACATAAAACTTTACATATCTTGTTGATAACAAGTAAATAAATCCCCAATATATTTTTTTACCATACAACTTCAGAACACTAGCTTGATATATGCTCTTTTAAAGTTTCTCCCTTACAGACTTGTATACCTGGAAGATATGAGCACATTAATAGCATCACAATTACTTTGATGTTTTTATATTAACCAAGTTTAGCTTTTAAAAAATGACAGTACGATGCTCTAAAATAACAGTTTTTATTTAACCAGTTGTTTAATTTTTATGGTTGCTTGCTTTAGAAAATAAAAAAAAAACTTAATAAACACAATGTAATGGGTAAACTTATGTTTTAAGAAATTTTTGTCTCTTTCACACATGACTGATTGTAAAAACAAACTCATACAGACTATAGTAAATTAATCAGATATGTAAAAAAAGTACTTTTGAATGAGTAAACCCATATGAAATTTACTTTACTTATTTTACCAAAATATTAGACAAGTGAGTTGAACAGTGCTAGCCATTTTTTGTTGTTGTTGTTGAAGGAAAAATCCTAGAACCAAGGCATATTAGACATTTTATAGACATTAATATTTTATGAGTTTTTTGAACACCTAGAAAAACATGTAAGCTTAAATTTAAAGACATTTATTTTATCTGTTTATTCAATTTAAATTGAACCATTTAAATCACATGATTTAAATCTTTGGATCCACTTTTTAAACTTTGTTTTTATGAGCGCTTCTTATATATGTTAATTTGTATATCATATATATGATATACAGACATATGTATATATATAGACATACAACACTTAACACAAGTGTGCACACATAACAATAGTAAAGGCCTTGTAGCTTTTCACAGGTGAAATCTCCATTGCAACATTTCAAAAACTCCAAGGTTTGTCAAAGATAGAACTGATCAGAAAAACATTAACCTATGTCTGTAGGATCAAAATCATGAGCACAAAAAAATACAGAATCTAAGAAGAAAAAAAAAGAATCCTAGAAAAAATGACTGGCCACTATTTAGTAAATACCATACAATTTACCTTTTTTGTTAAGGCCTCAGATCAGTCTCATACTGAGCTTGCAGGCTTCTTTCATTTGCATTTCAACATAAGTCCTGGCTGAGGTCTGGAAAGAAAAAATGCTATTCCGAGGAGACACCTCAGGCCTAAGGCATTTTAACCATAAGTCATAATTTTCAGGTTCGGATGTTGAAAATAATGATACAAGTTTAAGATACAATTCACAAAATTTTATATCTTTACATCTCATTTTGTCAACAGATTCCATACTATGATTTACTATCCTTTTCCAAATTAATGCACTGGTACACAGTGAAATTTTCCCAGGCTATTCAATTCAAAATTGGTGAAAAAAACTGAATTATTGGAAGTAACTTGCCAACTTGGAAGTAGAATTAGTTTTCCATTCTAAGTATTTAAGTTCTCTGGCATAAATTATCTGAAATCATAAACTAAACAATTACCTAATCCCAACTTTTAACTGCAAGATTGTGCAATGCTTCAAAAACCCATTCAGATACCAGACTGTTACTATTAAACATCATCTTTTAGACACACATTCAGCAAAGATCATTCCCAAGAAACAATTTATGATATCAATACACTATTGCACATGTCTTAAAGGGCCAGAAACAAAGACACAGGTCAGACAGACAGAAAGGAGCTCCAGACTGTGGCTGACAAACAGAAACCTTTAAAACAGAGCAGATAAGAAAAAAATCTCCTTCACCAGTGGCACTATAGATGCCCCCACAAGGGGACCAGATGTTTTCACAGAGGAGCAACCAGAAATGTAAAATCAAGGGTCTCCATGGCGACTTTACTGCATTTAGTGTCCCCTTTTTCTTTTTTATTTTTTTAAGAAGACAGAGGTGGCATAATCCTTACAGTGCAACAAAAAAAGGAGGGAATTCCCCAAAGAAACAGGGCTTCAGCAGCTTCTGGGAGTCCCTCAGTCCCTCCTTTTACTTACAGGATTAGCTCCTCTGGTTCCACTCCACCCCAGGCATGCTCCATCTCCTAACACTTCAGTAGTCAGCTCTGAAAAATTTCCAGGGGGGTGTTGTATCAACATTTGTAACTGAAAGTTTGGTTCCTGACCTTGAAACCAATTAATGGCAATTTAAAAATGAGAACAGGGTTTTGAGAAAAAGAAAAAGGGAGGTTTATTGCTTTTCTAACAAAGAAGAAACACAGGGACTCTGCCCAAAGGTTGTGACTCTCTTGATTTGGAGGGACAAGGGGTTTTAAAGGAGGTTCACTTGTTAACCTAGGAGATACTCAGTTCTTAGATCCCCAGCAGGCATTGCCCTCTGCAGTGGGTGTGCTCCAGCAGCCAGCTAGGGGTTCTCTCATCCTGCTTAACAAAGGGAGATAAAGTTCATCACAGTTCCTTAAAACACAGTCCAAAGGGGTTTCAGACTTACTTGCTTTATTACCCATTTTCACATCCAATATCCTTAAGTTTTTACCACAGAAATCACACAACAAAAGGCACAAAAACAAACAAAGAAAAAACATATAGAACACAGAACAAAACACAAGAAAACAGAAACCCGGTGCCAAAACAGAAAAACAGAGGAGCAATGCATCGTCTTGCTAAAGCTCCAGGATAGGAGCGCGTGCATGCCCGTCGGCACCTCTCTATCCTTCCAGAGGAATTCCCTACAGAACAGAACAGAGGACAGAACAATTTCTCATTACTGTCCTGAAGAGGAGTATATGTGAGCCTTTTCAGGCCACCTCTCGGTCTTCAGAAGAGATCTCCCTTAACTGGATAATAGATGTTATAATGGCACCATTTACCTATGGAGGCCTCCTCCACCAGGTGCTTGCTAATATTTTTAGTGCGGCAGTTCACTGCAGTGCTCCAGAGACTGAGGCTCACTCCAAGGCCTTGGAACATCTCAAGGTGCGCACCCCCTAGAGTGGCTCTCCAGCCCAGAGCCCTGGAGCGAATGCTGGCTTCAGAATTTCCAGCAGTCTGCTCTTGTGATCTGGTCTGGCAGGGTCATTTCGCTGGGGCCTAAAATGTTAGACCAGGACACAAGAAAAGACTACTGACTCCAATTAAAATCAATTTAAAGCAAGCTTATTATTTTGACTGGCTTGGCTGCCTCTCCCTCCCAAAACCGTGGGAACAAGACAGAAACCCCAGCTTTTCTGCAGCCCAGCTTTATAGGCCAGAAAGTTACACAAAGGGGGGTTACAGATAACAGAACTCTGACAAGGAACACACTAATGGTAGTTTACATTTATTGCTGGACACAACATAAGAATTTATTAGGACCATTTGAGCCTCTGAGAGGGTCATTGTCTGGCCAGGGAAGGCCAATATTTATGAGGTGTCATTAAAGTTTTAGAGAGGGCTGCTCTCTTGTCTGAGAGCCAGGCATGGGTGGGTTCAAGGCACGGGCAGGAATTCCAAGCAGATTCAGAATTTGCAGTAATTTATAGAAAAGCCTAAATTATCTTTTCATGGATTTGTGGCAAGATGGCTCCCAATTTTAAGAAAAGATCAGGTTGGGTCTATCATTACATCCCTATTTTTTAAATAATACAGGATATCACTGAGTCACTTAAGCTATTGCCAAGTTTCTGAGGCTGGTCTTGCATTTAAGTTCCTCCTGTTTCATCCTCCCGAGCTACTGAGAGTACATATATTCACAATAATACCCTGCTTCAAAAAAATTATTATTAGTGGATTATATGGCATTTTTATTTTGAGCTCTTAAGAACCCTGTTAGGACCTGGGAATGTGGCTCAAGCTGTAGTGTGCTTGCCTGGCATGCGTGTGGTGCTGGGTTTGATCTCCAGCACCAAATACAAACAAAGATGTTGTGTCTTCTGAAAACTAAAATGAATAAATAAATATTAAAATTCTCTCTCTCTCTCTCTCTCTCTCTCTCTCTCTCTCTCTCTCTGTCTGTCTTTAAAAAAAGAACCATGTTAGTTTTTTTCAAAACTATCTTTATTAACTTTATATTTTAACCAAAATTTTTATCTATACATACACACATATACTCTGGAGTCCCTACTGTCTTTCAGATATTTGTTTGGTTTGGTGTGCTTTGGTGCTCGGGCGGTGCTTTCCACTGAGTTATGTCCCCAGTCCTTCTTTTTCTTTTTGAGACAGGTGATATATCACTAATATCTCACTAAGTTGCTTATAGCCTTGCTATGTTGTTAAGACTGTCTTTCAAATCACAATCCTCCTGACTCGCCTGTCTAGCCTCCAGCGTATTTGCCACCACACCTAGCTCCTTCAGATTATTACAATAACCTTTTCAACAACACTGCCCAGGCTACAGAAAATCTCTTTGACTGATGCATTTTATCCCTGTGGAAAGTTTATATGAAGTAGCCAATTTAGAACTATTATGTAAAGATTTATTGGAATAAACAGGAATCATTGTTTTTAACCTCTTTTCTGAACTACTATTTGGTATCATATTCCATAAAAGCGCTGGGAAAAGAATGTAAATTCATTTGTTTGAAATCTAGAGAGATTTACATAAGCTCAGTCACCTTTTATTCTGGAGATTGGTACTTCAGGACATAGTAACATAAATAAAATATGTTAAAGTTGAGACATTCAGTACACACATCCACACACACACACACATCCAAACACACACAAAAAAAACTTTCTAGGAGCAATTGTTAGTTCTGGCATTATTACTAGTTTATCAGGGACATAATAACATAAACAAAATATGTTAAATTTGAAACATTCAATACACACATACACACACCCACCAAAAAAACCCAAAATCTTTTTCTAGAAGGAATTGATAGTTCTGGCCTCATTACTAGTGTATCAGGGTTGGGGCAGGATTCAGGAAGTTCTAAAATCTCACTTCCTGAAGTGGGATTCTACCTTACTTCACCTACAATTAAAGCTAGAGTGAACTTCATCTGTCAGCAACAGTAATTGGGAAAATATGCTGGCAGATGTTGTTTTGAGATAAATTGACAGCTTTGATATTTGGGTATTTTTGTGTCTTGGTCACAGCTGATGAAACACTTGTGAAGGCGTTTATGGCTCCTAGATATCACCATTTTTTGTATCATTTCTTTCATATTTCCTTCTTTCTTTTTCTTTTCTTTTTTTTTTTTTTTGGTAGGGGGTTGCTAGAGATTAAACCCAGGGCCTTGTGCATTCAAGGCAAGCCATTTGAAAACTGAGCTACATCCTCAGCCCCTCTCTCACATTTCTGTTCACTAGAGCTGATGATGGTATTTGGGGATTTTGTCCCAAATGTGGTACATTTCTTAAGACTGGACTAATATCTAGTGTATCTAAATCTCTCTACTCACTCATGATTTTGCCAAAGAGACACTCACAGTAGTTTTTTTCCTTAAATGTATCTATAGATGGAGGGAGAGTGTCTCATTTAATATTCTGCTTTATTTTCAACATCATTCCCTCTTAATATTTGCTTTTTATAGTGTTGCTAAGATTGGAACTGACTATCTTGCACATTCTGCACACACACTCTAACAGTGAACTTTGCCACTATGTCCCATTTCTAACGTTAGGTTGGATAGATTCATTCATTAATCTTTAATGTTAGTTTTCATATGGTTAGTTTTACATACACCTTTCTATTGCTCTTAACAATACTATTGATCTACATATGGTTTCAGATTTGATTAATATTATGATTTATTGGTCTGTATTATTGCAATATAGTTTCATAATATACATTAAGAATGTCTCAGTACAATAACTATATTATTTGGTTTTTTAAAAAGGTTTTGGGGTATTTTACATATTTATTTTTTTTCTATGATAAATTTATTTTTTTTTGGTCCCTTCTTTTCTTTAATTTGGTACTTGGAATTAAACTCAGGGGAATTTTTCCACATCCCCAAGCCTATTTTGTATGACATTTAGAGACGGTGTCTCACTGAGTTGCTTAGGGCCTCACTTTTGCTGATGCTGGCTTTGAGCTCACAATACACCTGTCTTAGCCTACCAAGGTACTGAGATTACAACTGTGCACCAACAGGTCCAGCTGTCTTCTTGTATTTAGAGAAAAACATGCTAAAATTTTGATAGTAAAATATTATATATTAAATTGAGTTAAAATAGTTGTCTTTGTAATGATTAGTTTTATTTATGCACATGCTATTTTATGGGCTTTTGTAAATTTTTATTTCGTTTGTGATAAGTTCCACGTATTTTCCTTGAAATCCATTATACACGTGATGTATTTAACAGATGTAACTTCAATATAATACTTATGTGGTATTTTGTACTCTAATTAAACCAAAAATGTTTCTGGGCTCCAGAAACCATTTTTTCTCAAACTGTATTTTTTTTTTATTTTTCTGAATCACCTCCTCTTTCCTCCTAGGCCCCAGATTTCCACTGCATTAACAAGTAGAGGTCTAGTCTTATGCTATCACATACTTGTACACTGTAATGGTACACACATACTATAATTTCCACAGGTCTAAGCAGCTTGGTGAGGAGTATTTCATGTATGTGTGTGTGTGTGTGTGTATATATATATATATATATATATATATATATATATATATATATATATATATATTTCATGATGAAATAACAGCAATTTTTACTCCATCTTTAGTTCATGAGAATTTGTTTTGTGTCCTCATCAATACTGTGTATTCTTTTTGTTGTTGTTGTTTCTTACTGGAAATTTAAATTAGGGGCACACAGAGACTGAGTCACACATAGTTGCTTGGGGCCTTGCTAAGTTTCTGAGGCTGGCCTTAAACTCAGGATTATTTTGCCTTAGCCTCACAATCCAATGGGATTAGAGGTATGTGCCATGAGACCTGGTTCTATTTTACTATTATATTGAAATATATATTACTTCTGAAAATAATATATTCTTGATATTAAGAAAGCATAGAATACCATTTTCCCCACAAATAAACCCCCCCTTTTTTGGAAAAGATGTCAATTTTATTTTGGAAAAGATGTCAGTAGTGCCAAATGTATAATTTATTAATGTCTAAATGGCAAGTCCATTATTATTATTATTTTTATTATTATTCTATGTATTAGTTACAAAACTTTATCTCTTCATATTATTATAAGTTATATACTCTTTTCTATAACTTTATAGCATACATCAGTATGTATCAAAATGACCTTTTGGGGGGGGGTTGGGAGGTGAGCGGAGGGATCATAGGGTTAGAAATGATGGTGGAATATGATGTATTTTGTTATATAAAGTACATGTACAAGGAAGTGAATTCATGTAAATATATTTTGTATAAAACCAGAGAAATAAAAAAATTTGCTCTATATGTGTAATAAAAAGTGTAATGCATTCTGTTGTCATATATAATTTTAAAAGTATTTAAAATTTAAAGATAAATGATGGCATATGTTCTACCTGAAAATAAATACTACTCCTTTTAAAAATTGAACTAAAGGGTCTGTTGGTCAGTTGTAAACTTTAGAAAGTACAAAATGTATCCTGAACATTTGGTAATACATAAACCTAGATTTAGCTATTTATAGTGTTTTCAGCAAAATTAAAAAAAAAATACTGTAGAGTTCATTTTTTGCAATGTATACTCATAATTATATGAGATGCATATTGTACATATACATATATACTACCATTATATATAATTAATAAATGATTACTACATCTCACATTAACTACATTTATTTCAAATTAATTTGTCTTTTGAAAGCACCAATATATGACACTCTTTGATATATACACTTGGTGTGTCTTCAAATTTGTCACTTTTATGTATTATGTTCTTTTCTTTATTCTCCTTTTTATAGAATTTCTTTTTTCAATTATTGAGATTAATGAATTTTAAACAATTCAGTTTAACAGTGAAGTCTGTAGATTTTCATTTTTAACCTAAGACATAATACATCCCAAATAATAGGCTTATTGCTATGTAAATGACTTGAAAAACTTGCATATATAACACTTTGGCCTGACCTTACTCTGGACTATTGATATCTGGGTGGAGGGGATCTGAAAGTGATCCATGGAAAATCAGAACAGGGATGGGACAGGATGTGAAATTGGTGGATATTTAGTATATAGTAGGGAGTATTCATAAAAAAGTATTGGTGGAACAGGTATGGGTAGAGAAAAAAAGTGCTCTGAAGGAAAGAGGGAAAGAATGACCAGCTCAAGAGTTCAGATTCAAAAAGTCTAATGGTGGATCAATGGTAGTTTGAGGGTAAAGGGTAGTTTCTTTGGAGGCAGAAATAAGGTAGAAATAAAAGAAGAAGGTAACTCTGGCACGAACCCCAAGAGAAAGAGTCAAATGAACACTACCCTCTATATTCACTATATATATATATATATCAAACTTCTATAACATTAGATTAAAGTCAGCCAGCCTCAGCAACTTAGTGAGGCTCTAAGAAAAACAGCAAAACCCTTTTTCTTTATAGAATAATTTATTAAAGGCTGAGAGTGTTTCTCTGTGAAAAAGCATATCTGATTTCAATTTGTCATATGAGAGAGACAGACAGAGAGAGAGAGAGAGAGAGAGAGAGAGAGAGAGAGATCTTGCAAAAATTAAAAAAAAAACGTAATCAGTGACACTCTTAGTGTCAAGGATGTAAATAATTTAAAAGTAATAAAGAGCTAGTTGGAAATCTCACCTAGGTTATTAACTACTGCTTAGGAAGTTAGTCTACTCTCCAAAATATAAAAGTGAGAGAGGAATTCTTTATTAAACTGTATATAAGAAAATAGAGGACTTTTTACACAGTTCTTAGTTGACAAAGACTGCGTCAATTTTAGTGGGTGATTAGGGTTCTGCCAAGATGATAAATCCTTGAGTTATTTGGAATAATGTGATTTTATCTACTCTTCATAAATGAAGATTGACGTGTAATATAAATCAGGCTTGGCAAAGAAAAAACATTTCAATGAAAATTAAATGTATGAATAAAAACATAAAACAATATTTAACAAAACTTCAACATTCAGAATATTTACGCAATTATGTAATCACGATTAATGTAAAAACAATGACAACTAAAGAATAAGTGAATTAATAAAAAAACAAATAAATAATGTAATTAATGAATTAATCACATGTAATGTGATTGAAATTGTCAAAGTCAGCTTGTAGCCATGAAAAAAGTGTACAGGTACATAGAAATGGTGTTTTACTACTTACTGAGACATACCCTATGAACTATAAATTCCACTCCTAGGTGGGAAGAGTTCAACAAAGAACCATTCACCTGGCTCTCTCACTTGGGAACTGTGCAAAAAATTACCTTTTTCTTTCTCTCAAATTTTATTGCTGCTTCCAAGAACACTACCCTCTATATTCACACTGTCATTGTAGACTTGGAACCTGTGAACCCCTCTACTGTTCAAGATTTTCTTCTTTTTTTTCATTGCTCTTTTTCTCCCTACCCCATATCATCCACCAATACTTATTTTGTATTGCAAAATCTACATACTCACGAATCACCAGTCTTATATCTTACTATATCCATTTTCTACCTTGTGCATGACCACTTTGAGATCCCCTCCATCAAAACATCAATAGTCCAAAGTGATCAGAATGGGGGTAAAATTTGAAGAATATTAAAGGTCAGTTATACAACAAGAAAGCTATAAAAAGTGGGCTTCATTTAAAGGTGAAAATAAAAAGAAAATCTTTAGACTTCACTAGTTCAAATAAAGGATCAAAACTTTATGAGTCTCAATAATTTGAATTATACTTGTGAGTCACTTTTTTGGAGGAAGGAATATAAGGACATTGCTAATGAGTTTAAAGCTCAAACTGTGTTTTTATTAGACAAAGAATAAAAGGTTTCAGAAATATTAAAATAATTGTGATATAATTTTCATAAAAAGATATACATATTTATTCACAAATTGCTTTAACCTTATAAACAGTTATAAGTGTCAATACATTTCTCTCTAGACTAGGTCATATTATTGGAAGAAAATTTTGCCTTAAAATAACCCCATACAGAGTAATTTAATGCAATTAACAGGCCTCTAATAATAATAATAATAATAATAATAATAATAATAATAATAAGAAGAAGAAGAAGAAGAAGAAGAAGAATTGAGTTGGGGAGGATTTCAGGGTTGTGAAGCATACCTGTAATATAAGTTAATTGAAAAAAAATCACAGGAGAATTTTAAACACTGTCTGAAGACATACATGTACATATTATTTTTAAAATGTGTTTATGATTTATGTAGTGAGGGTGCACAAGTCCAATACACTGTCTTTTTATTTTCTTGAATATTTTTTGTTGTAGATGGACACAGTACCATTAGTAGTTTGTTGGCTTTTTAAAAATATTTTTAGTTTTGGGCGGACACAACATTTTTGTTTGTATGTGGTGCTGAGGATCCAACCTGGGCTGCCCACATGCCAGGCGAGTGCACTACCGCTTGAGCCACATCCCCTCTAGGTTGGCTTTTTAATGCGGTGCTGGGTGTTCAACCCAGTACCTCACACATGCTAGGGAAGTTCTCTACCACTGATCCATAACCCTAGTTTCCAAAGTCTTTTACTCAATTTTTTTTTTGGGGGGGGAGAGTATGCGTGTAGTACAAGGGATTGAATCCATGGCCTTATATCAGCAAAACAAGCACTCTACTGACTAAGCTATATTCTCAGCCCTGATCTGTAGTTGGTTAACAATGACAATGGAGCAGCCTGTCATTCAGACTTTGATTTTGTGCCCACTTGGCTCAGGTTGGAGGCAGTGCCTGAAGCCTTGACCAATCAGTCTCTTAGGTGAGTGCTGGGAGCCATCAGCCAAGTAGGTATGACAAATTCCTTGCCAGCTTACTCCCATGCTGTCTAGTGCTAGGACTTCTGAAAGGTGACCTTGCTCAAGGACCAGGGCAGGATCCGTGTTTAGGGTGTTCCCCCTTTAGAATAGGGCGGTTTCGCATAATAGAAGATTAGGGTGTTCCCCCTTTAGAATAGGGCAGTTTAGCATAATAGGAGATTAGGGTGTTCCCCCTTTAGAATAGGGCATATCCTGGTGCTGAGTTCCTCTTGAGTGCTTAGGGTCAGACAGTATATTTTGGGAGACAGAAGCCCATGCGGAGTGGATTTGGGGAGAGAACGTGGATTCCCCCAGAGCGTGTTTGTAGACGGCCGGTGTGAGTTCGGGAATAAAGAATTGCTGTTTGAATCTACAAGCTGTGTGGAGACTCGTGATTTGTGCCCAGCCAGAGACTGCGGCATCTGGTGGCTCGTACGCGGAACGTCTGAAATTTGGAGGTAAGTTTAATTGCTCGCCCCTGAGGGAAGGCGAGAGAATGGGTGACCATTTCAAAAAACAATGTGTTCTTCTTTTGATTTATTTTGTTTTTCTTTCAGGCTGCCTATCCCTAGAAATTTCTCAGGCAAACTGGAAAAAATGGTTGACTAAAGGCTTGACGTTTGTTGGCCCTGAGGAAGAGAAAATTGATACAACGATTTTTTATTCCGTTTTTGCTTCATTCAATTTCAGTTTTGTTTTGTGTTATCTTATTGGGTTGTGTTATCTTTATAGTAGATTAAAACAAACTGAAAAGATGTTAAGTAAATTGTTAGAGGTTCAGAACATGGAGAAAGACATTTTAGATCAAGCAAAAGAGAAGGTCTCTCGAGCTAGTCAGACAGAGGAAGAAAATTTAAAGGAAAAGGGGTTGTTAGGAAAAAGGCCACAACAGGAGGCTGTTAGTAACTCCGTTTTATCACAAGAGAGTTTAATTCAACCAACAGCCCCACCGATAGAGACAGCTGAGTGGCCCTCAAACCCCGTAGTTGATAATTGGGATCCTGAGACAGGAAGATTAGCATGTCCTGTACTTGAGCAGGCAGGAGGGCAGCGAATTCACCGTGCTTTAGATTTTAAAACAGTGAAGCAGTTAAAGGAGGCTGTAACAACCTATGGTCCCCAAGCTCCCTTCACAGTGAGCATGGTCGAGTCCATTACTAACTTGGACATGACGCCAGCAGATTGGGCTAGCATGTGTAAATCTGTGCTAAATGGAGGACAATATTTGTTATGGAAGGTTGCCAATGAGGAATTTTGCGCAGAGACAGCTAGGCGAAATGCAGCAGCCGGTTACCCTCAAAGAAATCTAGAAATGTTACTTACTAGGGAAAGGACCTTATGAGTTTCAGCAGCAACAAATTGAATATGATCCTACTATATATGCACAAATTGCTGCAGACGCAGTTAGGGCATGGAAGACTTTACAAGGACATGGAGATTTACAAGGTCAGCTATCTAAGGTAATACAGAGAGCTAATGAACCTTACGCTGACTTTGTAGATAGGCTAATTCAAACCGCTGCCAAAATATTTGGGGATACGGAACAAGCAATGCCATTGATAAAACAACTGGCTTATGACCAAGCAAATCATTGCTGCACAGAGGTTATTAGACGATGGAGACATGAAGATTTAAACACATATATTAAATTATGTAGAGATATTAATGAACAAGGGCAAGTCTTGGCAGCTGCAGTACAACAGGCTTTAGATGCCAGGCCAAAAACATGCTATGATTGTGAACAAACAGGATATTTTAAAAGGAGTTGCCCCATAGGAGGAGGATTTAACAAAACTAGGTATCAAGAAATAGAATACCGGGTATTTGCCCAAGATGCCGTAGAGGGAGACATTGGGCTAATGAATGCCGTTCTCAAACTACCATAGAGGGTACTCCCTTATCAAAAAACGGACAAGGACCAAGTATTTACCCACGATATCGTGGAGAAAGGCATCAGGCTCCATTGCCAAAAAACGGACAGCCGGGCCCAATGCTCCGGGGCCCACAACCACAAATATACGGGGCAGTGGAGGAACCCAGCAACACCATCAGAGTAGTGCCCAGGACACATTGTCCATTAAATCCCTCATCAGACAAACCCGAGGGAGCGCAGGGTTGGACATCTGCGCCTCTGCCAGAGCAGTACTAACTCCAGAGATGGGAGTTCAAATCATTCCCACAGGAATAAAAGGACCTCTTTCCCAAGGGACAGTAGGCTTATTATTGGGACGTAGTTCATCTACATTGAAAGGACTTATGATAAGTCCTGGGGTAATTGATCCCGATTATGTAGGTGAAATAAAAATTATAGCTAGTTCTCCAAGAGGTATATCAGTTATTTCACCTGGAGATAGAATAGCACAGTTGTTAATAATACCCAGCCTACATAATAAATTTCCTAGTCATAGTGTAAAAAGAGGTTCCAGGGGATTAGGCTCCACAGGTGTAGATTGGGCTATGTTGTCTTTAAATTTAGATTCTCGCCCAATGTTAAAACTAAATATTCAAGGACACGACTTTAATGGGCTACTGGACACAGGTGCAGACCTTAGCATCATATCTAGTAAGGAATGGCCAAAACATTGGCCATTACAACAAGCCACTCAAACGCTTCGAGGCCTAGGTGTGGCTACTAATCCCCATAGAAGTGCAATGATATTAGATTGGAAGGATCCTGAAGGTTGTGAGGGAACTATACAGCCCTATGTATTGGATCATCTTCCTATAAATTTATGGGGACGAGATGTCCTAGATCAATTAGGTTTGACATTAACAAATAACATCAATCCTAATGTGCCCACTACTTGGGCTAGACAAGGTTTTAGGAAAGAAAAAAGATTAGGAAAACAAGGACAAGGTATAGCAGCACCAATTCAAATAGATCAAGAACAGACAGACATGGGTTGGATTTTCAGAAAGGGCCACTGAGACAATAAAAATTACGTGGAAATCAGAAAGACCAGTGTGGGTTCCTCAGTGGCCCCTGACTAAAGAAAAGATACAAGTAGCCCATGATCTGGTCAAACAACAATTAGCGGAAGGACATATACAACCTTCCATATCTCCCCATAATACTCCCATTTTTGTCATTAAAAAGAAATCTGGTAAATGGAGATTATTGCAAGATTTAAGAGCCATTAATAATGAAATGGTTATTATGGGACCTGCTCAATCAGGGATTCCTCAATTGTCTGCTTTGCCAAAAACCTGGCATGTTTTAGCCATAGATATTAAAGATTGTTTTTTTTTCAATTCCAATTCATCCCGAGGATAGTCCACGTTTTGCATTTACTATCCCTGCATTAAATCATGAAGGTCCTGATCAGAGATATGAATGGAAAGTACTCCCTCAAGGGATGGCTAACAGTCCAACTATGTGTCAAATATATGTTAATAAAGCAATCCAGCCACTTAGAAATCAAAATCCTGAACTACAAATATTTCACTATATGGATGATGTATTATTGGCACATAAAGATAAAAACATATTGCTGGAATGTTATGCCACACTTACAAACTTATTAAAAAAGTATAATCTAGAGATAGCAATAGATAAAGTACAATTAAATTTTCCAATTAATTATTTAGGAGTTCTATTATCCTCAACCATGGTCCGTCCACCAAAAATTCAAATACGAGTAGATCAACTCAAGTCACTTAACGACTTTCAAAAGTTATTGGGAGACATAAATTGGATAAGGCCTTATCTAGGCATACCAACAGGAGAGTTGGGACCTTTATTTGATATTCTAAAAGGTCCATCAGATCCTAACTCACCCCGCATGTTAACGCCTGAAGCAAGAAAGGCATTGAAAATTATTGAAACATATATGGAAAATATACATTTGGATAGAATTGATATAAGTTTGCCTTTATTATTTATTGTACTACCAACAAAAAATATTCCTACAGGAGTATTTTGGCAAGAAGGTCCATTATTGTGGATACATTTATCTTATTCTCCTAACACTATTCTTACTAGGTATCCTGAGGCTGTAGGACAATTAATACTCAAAGGAATAAAAGCAGCGAAGGGAGTGTTTGGAATTTCTCCCAATAAAATTATTACTCCATATACTATGGATCAAATTGATGAGTTAGCTAATGAGTTAAATACTTGGGCAATAATCATGTGTAAATCTAATGTTTCATTTGATAATCACTTACCATCTAATCCTTTGTTGTCTTTTTGGTCTAAGCATCCTGTAGTTTTTCCAAAAATGACAAGAAAAACCCCTATCATGAATGCTCCAAATATATTCACTGATGGGTCAAATAATGGTACAGCAGCAGTAGTTACCCCTGATCAAACTTTTACATTTTTAGTACCCAAACAATCAGCTCAAAAGGTAGAGCTTAATGCAGTATTACAAGCCTTTTTAATGTTTAAAGATTCTGTATTTAATTTATTTTCTGATAGTCAGTATGTAGTTAATGCTATAGTATCTCTTGAAGATGCTGGTAGGATTTCCCCTTCTTCTACTGTTTTCTCTTTGTTTTCCACTATACAAAGTCTAATCTGGGACAGAAAAGATCCATTCTTTATAGGACATATTAGAGCACATACAGGATTGCCTGGAGCCCTTAGTTTGGGCAATGATTTAGCAGATAAAACTACACATGACATACATATTTTTTCTACACTAGAAGAAGCTACGAATTTTCATAAAAAATTCCATGTTAATGCTAATACTTTACAAAAGCGTTTTAAAATAACTAAGGAACAAGCCAGACATATAATAAAACAATGTCAAAATTGTGTGACCTTTTTACCACAAGTTAATCTTGGAGTCAATCCTAGAGGACTGATACCTAACCATATTTGGCAGATGGACGTCACACACTTGCCAGAATTTGGAAAATTAAAATATTTACATATTACAATTGATACTTCTTCCGGATTTTTGATGGGCTCCCTTCATGCCAGAGAAAAAACTAAAGATGTTATAGCTCATTGCTTACAAAATTTTGCCACTGTGTGTGTTCCTAAACAGTTAAAAACCGATAACGGTCCTGGCTATACCTCTACCTCTTTTAAACAATTTTGCTCATCATTTGGTATTACTCATATAACAGGAATTCCATACAATCCACAGGGACAAGGCATAGTTGAAAGAGCTCATCAAACTATTAAAACGTACTTATTAAAGCAAAAAGAGGGAATTGGAAAGGGGTATATATCCCCCAAAGATAAACTTAAAATAACGCTTTTTACTCTAAACTTTTTAAATTTGGATTCATCAGGACTTAGTGCTGCGGAAAGGCATATGTATCCAAAAAATGTGCATAAGCCTAAAGTTTTTTGGAAAGATATTCTAACAGGACAATGGAAAGGTTCTGACCCAGTAATCGTCTGGAGTCGGGGCTCTGTCTGTGTGTTTCCACAGGGAGAACAGCAGCCGATTTGGATTCCAGAAAGACTAACTAAAACGATTTCAACAGATCGAAAAGAAGATGATTTGACTCAAATCCATAACAGCTGATATCCAGAACTCCAGCTTGGCCATTCTTACATCTGCGACTGTGATTAACCAGGATGCTTTTTTCAATATCTATTTTATTATTGCATTTTCCACATCATAAGGTTCTATTTTTATTTTTTGAGCTCATACAAACCTAGGTTAATGTTTTTCTGATCAGTTTTATTTTTAGACTATAGAGTTTTTAAACATTGCAATGGAGATTTCACCTAGGTAAAGCTACAAGGCCTTTATTATTATCTTATGTGTTGTACGTTTGTTTGCACATTTGTGTTTTGTGTTGTATGTCTCTGTGTGTGTATTTCATATATGAGGAGCGCTCATGAGAAAATGGATCCGAATTTTTTTTTTATTCACGTGATTTAAATGGCTTAATTTAAATTAGGTAAACAGCTGTTAAGGATTGTTTTTAAAGGTGGTTAACAGATCTGCTTGTTTACTAATTTAAATCAGGTAAACAGCTGTTAAGGATTGTTTTTTAAGGAGGTTAACAGATCTGTTTGTTTACTTTCACCTTTCCTTTTCATTATATTTAATAATTCTTTTCAGGATAATGTCTTTTTAGCATCATTGCCAGAATTCCTATCTTCATCCCAATGAATATAACTCAACAAGTATGCTCAATCAAGGAGTCAACTTACTTTGGGAGGAAACGGACTTTGGGAGGAGACGGACAGATTGATAGATTCCTCCACTTTGAACTGCTTGCAGAACTTGCCTGGACTATGTAACTACGTTTAGTGCAGCTAATTGTGGTAATGCTGGCATATCTTTGCTGAAGGTGTCACCAATGATGCAATTTTTTCCAAAGGAACTGTCAATTGGCTTGGTGTCGTGGCATTTCTGTATCCTCCTCCCTTCTGCTAGTGATGGTCTAAATTTGGGGGCCAATGGCTATATGCTGGACCGGTAGTCAGTGACGGGTATGATCCAATTGCAGTGGTATCAACCTAAGACAGGAGGCTGACGCCTAAAGGTCAGTTGCCTAAAGGTCAGTTTCCGATGACGGGTAAGCACCATATGTTGAACCATATGTTGAATTGGACAACCTACCAGGCATGGTCCTTAAGCCACATTAACCTCACTCCCCCACTGGCACCAAGGCCAAATTTGGGGGCCAACAGAGGTGAGGCAAAGAACCTCACCGCCCCACTGGTGCATAGACCTATCCACAAGTATGGCTGTATGCTGGACCGGTAGTCATTGACGGGTATGATCCAGTTGCAGTGGTATCAACCTAAGACAGGAGGCTGACGCCTAAAGGTCAGTTTTCCAATGACGGGTAAGAGCCATATGTTGAACTGGACAACCTACCAGGCACGGTCCTTAAGCCACATTACTTGTTGTTTAATTAATCAGAAGGGGGGAGATGCTGGGAGCCATCAGCCAAGTAGGTATGACAAATTCCTTGCCAGCTTACTCCCATGCTGTCTAGTGGAAGGACTTCTGAAAGGTGACCTTGCTCAAGGACCAGGGCAGGATCCGTGTTTAGGGTGTTCCCCCTTTAGAATAGGGCGGTTTAGCATAATAGGAGATTAGGGTGTTCCCCCTTTAGAATAGGGCGTATCCTGGTGCTGAGTTCCTCTTGAGTGCTTAGGGTCAGACAGTATATTTTGGGAGACAGAAGCCCATGCGGAGTGGATTTGGGGAGAGAACGTGGATTCCCCCAGAGCGTGTTTGTAGACGGCCGGTGTGAGTTCGGGAATAAAGAATTGCTGTTTGAATCTACAAGCTGTGTGGAGACTCGTGATTTGTGCCCAGCCAGAGACTGCGGCAGGTGAGAACTGTCCAATCCTCACACAGCCGGTGATGAGGGGAAGGGCTTCCACAATCTTCTGTTCCCTTGGTGTCTGGAGCTCGCCAATTTTTCAATCTTTTGTAGGCTTCTTCTGTCCTGGATCTGGAGCCCAGGTGTCTGTTCTATGCAGAATCTGAAAACAAACCACAGGGAGAACGATGAGGACCCTGAAAGCCGGGAAATGATAAGTGTGCCTTGCTACCTTGAGACTGGGTAGGAAGGTGGCTTAAAGCTGACAGGAGTGGCAATGGTGGAAACTGGGAGTTGTGGCTAGTGACTCCTCATAGTCCTCTCCAGAGTCTTGTGACCACAGGGTCACTCTGTGGAAGCTTAGCCTTCACCTCCCTCTGACAAGTCTAGTGAGGCTTAGATTGGCAGTTGAAAACCTTGGCATTTTGTTCCATCATTGTATGGTGTTTTCAGCTACTTTCTGAAGCCCTATGTGAGCATCCATGTGCCATGAGTCCAGCATGTCCCAGATTGTGTGGAGAAGACTGGAATAATTATCAGGAGAGAACCCCAAATCCATTTGTTTTACTCCTGAATGAGAGAGGCTGCTGATTTAGGGCTTGTTACTCACGAGGGTTTGTTTGTTTATTTATTTAATTTATTTTTGTGTTTGTAAGTGAGTGTGTTTTTTTTTTTTTTTTTTTGTGTGTGTGTGTGTGTGTGTGTTGATTTCTTTTTGGTACCAGAAATTGAACCTGGAGGCATTCATCCACTGATTCCCATCCCCACCCATTTTTTATATTTTTATTTAGAGACAGGGTCCCTTTGAGTTTCTTAGGGTCTCATTAATTTGATGATGCTGGCTTTTAACTCATTCTCTTCATGAGTCCTGAGATTTTTAAATGTAGTGGAAGCAGTATCTCAAATCCAGAACAAATTTCTGAAATGCACAACTTCAGCTGAGCTCTCCATAGGACTCAGAATAAACCCCTAGTTTTCTAGCTCTCTGTTCACATATCCAAATCTAGGATTCTCTGTTCACAGTGAATAAGTATAAAATAGAATAGATATTATAATGACCATGTAATCAGGATAATGGGCCTCACTCAACAACACCTGGAGTCTAACTGGACGATATATTAATTGGCACCATCAAGGCCTATTTCAAATGTAAATGACCTTGAAACCCACTTGTGGGAACACCTTCAACAAATTCCTTTTTGAAGAAAAAAGGATGGGTTACTGAAAGGATGAAAGTGAAACCATATGGCAGTCAGGATGCCTTTTCCAAAGCCTATTCTAAATGCATTTTGCTCCATGTTCTGCCCAAAACCATCAGGAAACTTCTAAGTTGGCACACTAAAATGAGTTTTTTTTTCTGGTATCATTCCTCATACCAAATGATGTGAGTTCTATTTCTTCTTCCTTAAACAGATGATTGTCTTCAAAATTTATGAGACAAGCACACAGATGCAATCAGCATACTGAGAAACTTTGGTTCATCTCAAAACTCCATTTTCAGCATTATCAATCATTATTTTCTCATGTTTTATTTCAGATGTATGCATGGTTTATAATGTTTTTCTTCAAGAACTGGAGGGAATTTTTTAAAAGATTTTAATTTATTATTCTGAGATTTTCACATGAGAAGAAAGCAAAATAAAATTAGATGATATTGAAAAGAATGAATATCTCCTAAGTAAGGTTTATGTGTCCCAAATAAAGATTTTTTAAAACTGTAATGGGTCTTCAATTGAGGGTTTATTTATTTATTTGTTAACTTGATAAGACTGTGGATTTGAATAACCAATTACTTTACCAAAGCAATCTTCAAAGAATCCATATTTGTGTCCACTTTTAGTATTGTTAAGAGCAACAGAAAGGACTACCTAAATTCAACCATGGGAAAAATAACATTGGACATGAAGGCCTAAAACTGATCAATCTAAAGTTAAAATTTTGGACTGGTGGTACAATTCAATGGTAAAGCATGTGTGCATAGTGTGCATGGTACTGGGTTACAACCTTAGCAACACACACAAAAAATGCAGATGTTAAGGGGGAAATGATAATAAAAATAAAGCAAAATGTTAAAATTATGTATCATTCTTCTACCTATATACACACTTAATAAAAACCTACTCATGTTATAAGTTTCTCTTTTTAAAGTCACAAATCAGTAGACGGATTAAGATACATTGGAGAATCTAGAAAATATCTACCTTCAGTCAGCAGGAAATGCTGGAGTACACTGAGCGTTAGCTCTGTCTTGAGCAAAGTACCTCATTTGGCACCAAATCCCTAATAGCCAGAATTACCCTCAGTAAAGAGGGGCTGCACATACCAGTGACCCTGAGTATTCCTCTCTAGGTGACCCTACCATAATGCCTTTGATCAGACAAATACAGACCTCTGTCATGCCAAAAGGAACTCCTCACACTACTGCTGTGATTGTCCCTCCAGGGCCAGAGGCTGCGTTGATCTACACACCCTACAAATACCTTACACATTGGCATCAACCACTTCATTCCTTGAGTACCCTTTGAACCCAATGGTGTATGAGGTGCAGTGTCTACTAAAGTTTGAAGGCACAATATGTGTATCCATCCTTTCCAAAGAATTGTGACTGAAGGTGGAGCTGACACTGTCAACTAACCTATGAACTTCTATCTCTGAACTCTTTGCCCAAAAATGACATGACCAGCCTGCCTGCTGATCACTTAAGTGATCATTGCCTTTGCTTTCCTGTGCTCAGTGCAGCAAGATGAGGGATTTGTTTGTTCATTTGTCTTACCATCTAGACAAACAAAATAAAAGAAAACATTGTCTTCCAACTCAGCTTTTTGTCCACCAACTCCACCCCTGTGTAGATGAAAGTGGTTCTAGAACCTGTACTGAATAATAGTAAGGTATTAGGGACCAAATAATTCAAAGCACTGATGATCTTTCAATTTCTACCCCAAGAGACTGGTAAGAAGGCCTCCATGGGAGACATATGGCCCTTGACTACACAGTGACAGAGGGAATAACAGTGAAAGATTTCTAGGAAACTTTTCTTCTCATAGCAAAGGCACATTCTCTCTGAATTAACTGTGTGCTGACGCAACATTCATGAACTGGGTCAGGCAAGTCATTGGTGAAGTGATTTGAAAAGTATTCAAATTTCATGTACTGTTCAGTCACTATAGTGCCCTCCAAGGGCAGAAGGTGCATTTTTAAAAATACATTTCCTCTCATATCTGAAGTATACGGAGATTATGCCATGAGAGAAAAACTTAAGAAGATGTTTTTAAAATAATGCAAAGAACAAAAGTCCAAAAAATGATTTTTTAAAATTTCAGAGTTATTTAAGAGCTAAAATTTAAGAGTCATTGGGATAGAAGAAGGAATAGAGGACCAAATCACAAGAATATACCATCTATTCAATGAAATAATACCAGAAATCTTTCCAAACACGAGGAATAAATTGGAAATCCAAATTCAAGAAGCCTACAGGATGCCAAATCTACAAAATCACAACAGATCCATATACAGGCACAGTATAATGAAAATCCCAACATACAGAATAAGGAGAGAATTTTAAAAGCCACGAGAAAAAGGAATAAGATTACATATAGGGGAAAACCAATTGGGATATTTGCAGATTTTTTAACCCAGACCCTGAAAGCTAGAATATCCTGGAATAACATATATCAAGCTCTGTAAGATAATTGGTGCCAATCAAGAATCTTGTATCCAGCAAAATTAAGCTTTAGATTTGAAAATGAAATAGAAACCTTCCATGATAAACAAAAGTTGAAAGTATTTATAACTAGACAACTGGTGCTACAAAACATCCTTGGCAAAATATTTCATGAACAGGAAAAGAAAAACAGCAATGAAAATCAACAGAGGGAGGTATGCAGTAAAGGAAAAAACTAATCAAAAAGGAAAATCAAGTCAAGTTAAATAACAAAAATAAGCAAATATGGCTGGAAATACAAACCATGTCTCAATAGTAACCCTAAATGTTAATGGCTCATACTCAACAACAACAACAACAACAACAAAGTTATGGGTTGCAGATTTGATAAAATAAAAGACCCAACAATATGCTGCCTAAAGGTAACTCATCTGATATGAAAAGACATATACAAACTGAAAGTAATAGGTTTGGAAAAACCATACCACTCACATGGACTGTGTAAGGAAGCAGGGGTTTCAATACTCATATCAAATAAAGTAGACTTCAAGTCAAAGTTAATCAAAATGGATAAAGATTGACATTACATACTGCTCAAGGAATCCTACACCAATATTCCATAGCAATCATAAATATATATGCCCCAAAACTTGGTGCAGCTATAATCATCGAACAAACTCTTTTCAAGTCCAAGAGTCAAATTGACCACAACACAATAATCTTGGTTGACTTTAACAGACCTCTCTCATCACTGGATAGATCTTCCAAACATAAGTTGAATAAAGAAACTATAGAACTCAATCACACAATCAATAACTTAGACTTATCTGACATATACAGAATATTTCAACCTACCCCAAGTGCATACACTTTCCTCTAGCAGCACATGGATCCTTCTCTAAAATAGACCATACAATGTGCCACAAAGCAACTCTTAGCAAATACAAAATGTTAGAGATACTAGCATGCATTTTATTGGATCATAAAGGTGTGAAATTGGAAATCAACAGCAAAATAAAAAACAAAATTTTCTCCATCACTTGGAGCCTAAACAATATGCTACTTCCAGAAGAAATCAAGGAGGAGATTAAAAAATTCTTAGAAGTAAATGAGAACATAAACACAACATATCAAAATCTCTGGGACACTATGAAAGCAATACTAAAAGGAAAGTTTATTGCATGGACTTTATTTCTTAAAAAAAAAAAGTCAAAATATATATGACCTCACCCTACATCTCAAAGCCCTAGGAAAAGAAGAACAAATCAGTAGCAAAAGCAAAAGAAGACAAGAAATAATTAAAATTAGAGCTGGAATCAATGAAATTGAAATTAAAGGAACAATTGAAAAATTGACAAAACAAAAAGTTGGTTCTTTGAAAAAATAAATAAAATTGATAGACCCTTAGCCACGCTAATGAAGAGAAGAGAGAGCTCAAATTACCAGCATAAGTGATGAAAAAGGTAATATCACAACTGACACTACAGAAATACAGAGGAATATTAGAAATTATTTTGAAATCTTAAACTCCAATAAAATCGAAGGCATTGAAGGCATTAACAGATTTCTTAAGTCATATGATCTGCCCAGATTGAGTCAGGAAGATATAAACAATTTAAACAGACCAATATCAACTGAGAAAATAAAAGACGCCATCAGAGGCTTACAAACCACGAAAAGCCCAGGACCGGATGTTTACACAGGTGAGTTCTACAAGTCCTTTAAAGAAGAACTAATACCAACACTCTTCAATGTATTTCAGGATATAGTAAAATAGGCAGTCATTCCAAACTCATTTTATGACGCCAATATCACCCTGATCCCCAAACCAGGCAAAGACACTTCAAAAAAGAAAACTTTAGACCAATATGTCTAATGAACATAGATGCAGATTTCTCAATAAAATTCCGCCAAATCTAATGCAAAAACATATCAAAAAATTTGTGCACCATGATCATGTGGGATTCATCCCAGGGATGCTCGTTTGGTTCAACATACAGAAATCAAAAAGATATAACTCACCACATCAATAGACTTAAAGGTAAAAATCATATGGTCACTTCAATAGACACAGAAAAAGCATTTGACAAAATGCAACATCCAGTTAAGTTCAAAACACTAGAAAAACTAGGGATAACAGGAACATATCTCAACGTTTTAAAGGCTATCTATGCTAAACTTCAGGCCAACATCATTCTAAACAGACAAAAATTGAATGCATTCCCTCTAAAATCTGGAACAAGACAGGAATGCCCTCTCTCACCATTTCTATTCAACATAGTTCTTGAAACATTGGCCAGAGCAATTAGACAGATGAAAGAAATTAAAGGAATACACATAGAAAAAGAAGAACTTAAATTAGCACTATTTCCTGACAATATGATTCTATAACTAGAAGACCCCCAAACCTCCACCAGAAAATTTCTAGAACTAGTAATTGAATTCCTCAAATAGCAGTATATAAAATCAAAACCCATAAATCAAAGGCGTTTCTGTATATCAGTGAAAAATCCTCTGAGAAAGAAATGATGAAAACTACCCCATTCACAATAACTTAAAAAATAAGATAATTGGGAATCAACTTAACAAAAGAGGTGAAAGATCTGTATAATAAAAACTACAGAAGCCTAAAGAGAGAAATCAAAGAAGACCTTAGAAGATGGAAAGATCTACCTTGTTCTTGGTTAGGCAGAATTAATATTATCAAAATGACTATACTACCCAAAGCACTGTACATGTTTAATGCATTTTTCATCAAAATTCCAATGGCATTCCTCATAGAAATAGAAAAAGCAATCATGAAATTCATATGGAAAAATAAGAGACTCAGAATAGCTAAAGTAATCCTTAGCAGGATAAGTGAAGCAGGTGGCATCACTATACCAGACCTTAAACTATACTACAGAGCAATAGTATCAAAAACAGCATGCTATTCACACCAAATCAGACTTGTAGACCAATGATAGAGAATAGAGGAAACAGAGAGTAACCCCCCAAATTACAATTATCTTATATTAAAAAAGGTTCCAATAACATGCACTGGAGAAAAGAGAGCATCTTCAAAAATAGTACTAAGAAAACTGGAAACCCATATGCAAAAATATGAAATTAAACCCTTATCTTTTACCTGCACAAGACTAAACTCAAAATGGATCAAGAACCTAGGAATGAAACCTGAAACTCTGTGCCTAATAGAATAAAAAGGTAGGCCCTAACCTGCATCATGTGAGATTAGGCCCAATTTCCTTAACAAGACTCCTATAGCACAAAAATTAAAAGCAAGAATCAATATATAGGATAGAATCAAACCAAAAAGTTTCTTGAAGCAAAAGAAACAATCTGTGAGGTGAACAGAGAGTTTACATCCTGGGACCAAATTATTACCTCTCACACATCAGATGGAGCACTAATCTCTAGGATATATAAAGAACTCAAAAACCTAAGTACAAAAAACAAAACAACAACAAAAAAAAAACTCAAAAAACTCAATCCACACATGGGCCAAAGAATTGAAAAAACACTTCTCAGAAGAGGATATACAATCAATTAACAAATATGTTTTAAAAATGCTCATCATCTATAGCAATTAGAGAAATGCAAATCAAAACTACTTTAAGTTTGGGCTGGGGATGTGGCTCAAGCGGTAGCACGCTCGCCTGGCATGCGTGCTGCCTGGATTCGATCCTCAGCACCACAAACAAAAAAAGATGTTGTGTCCACTGAAAACTAATATATATATATACTCATTCTCTCTCTCTCTCTCTCTCTCTCTCTCTCTCTCTCTCTCTCTCTCTCTCTCTCTTTCTCCCTCTCTCTAAAAAAAACAAATCTAAGTTATTATCTCACTCCAGTCAGAATGACAGCTATTATGAAGACAAACAACAAAAATGTTGGCGAGGATGTGGAGAAAAATCTACACTCGTACATACCTGGTTGGACTGCAAATTGGTGCAGCCAATATGGAAAGCAGTATGGAGATTATTTGGAAATCTGGGAATGGAACCACCATTTGACTCAGGTATCCCTTCTCCTTGGACTATACCCAAAGGAATTAAAAACAGCATACAACAGGGACACAGCCACATCAATGTTTATAGCAACACAATTCACAATAGCTAAACAGTGGAGCCAACCTAGATGCCCTTCAGTGGATGAAAGGATTTAAAAATGTGGCACATATACACAATAGAATTTTATTCAGCAATAAGAGAGAATAAAATCATGGCATTTGCAGGTAAATGAATGGCGTTGCAGAAGATAATGCTAAGTGAAATTAGCCAATCCACACACACACACAAAAATGCCAAATGTTTTCTCTGATACAAGGAGGCTGACTCATATTGGGGTAGGGAGGGGGAGCATGGGATGATTAGATGAATTCTACATAGGAAAGAGGAGTGGGAGGTAAAGGGAGGGACAGGGGATTAGAAACGATGGTGGAATGTGATGGACATCATTATTCAAAGTACATGTATGAAGACTTGAATTGGGGGTCAACATACTTTATATGAAACCTGAGATATGAAAAAATGTGGTATATATGTGGGATAAGAATTGTAATGCAAAAAAACCCCAGAAAGTATTTGTGTTAAGGCATGAATTAGTGTGAACATACTTAATATACAAATGTATGAAAAATTGTGCTCTATATGTGTAATAAGAATTGGAATACATTCCACTGTTGTATACGTAAATATATAAAATCAATAAAAATTCATATGCCATTCAGTCACTACAGAGACCTTCCAGGGGCAGAAGTTGCAATTTTTTAAAAAATTTCCTCTCATATATGAAGTATTAGAAGATTGTGCCATGAGAGAGAAACTTAAAAAGTTTTAAAAGTAATGCAAACACAATGCTGCAACACTATTTTTAAAAAGATGGATACTTGATTTTAAAATATTGAACCTGTATTTTATACCTCCTTATTAAAATTTGAGAAGAAGATACAATCATTGAAGAAGATACAATACATTACTAGGCAAACTGTTGAAGTACTGTTTTAAATCTCCCTGTATATAAAATTATCATGAAGGATGTAAAAACCCATAATTTCCTGTTTGTTGTATGCATGTAATGAAATTGTAGATAGAAGTGTATTGCATTAAAAAATGAACAAAAACTAGATACTTTTACTATACAAGACTGCTGATGAAGAAATGTGTGTGTGTGTGTGTGTGTGTGTGTGTGTGTGTGTGTGAAGAAGATATCACGGGGACAAATGAGTTGTGTCTTTGAATTAAATGATGTGTGCCACATGACCTCAATGAAAATTTGACAAATTTGATATTCTAAAAAAATTGATAACTGTTCTAATATCTGAGTAGTAAGTTTTTAAAAAGTTTTTAACAACATGAAATCATGGACTAATTTTGGTTGTTACAGTCATCATTGTCAACCCAAAAAATTCAGAGGTAAAAATTATGTGTGATCAAAACATCAGTTGACAGACAAACTTAGAGCTTTATTCTATTCAGAGAAGGCAGATGCATTGGAAATCTTTATTTTTTTTAATTCTGGAGATAATTGTATACCTATCAAAGTTTTTAAAAATATGATTTTTTAATTTCCATTCTGGACAACAGTGGTCAGCAGAATCATCGGTTGTCACCTTCATTTTGACCTCTCCATCACCTTGTCTCACTTGAACCGTTTTAATTTTATGCTCTGCAGTAGTCAATTTTTTGTATTCAGCTAGTTCTCCTTTAATGTGCCAATGCTCTGTCTTTGTGTTCCACATTCTTTTGTTTTGATTTATTTACAATACATGCTGTGCCATTATGATTTTAACTTTGTTGTGTTGGTTGAATAACTTGTAATACTTAAATACTTGAGGTCACAGTGAAAAACCATACCAGTATTTCTTTCAGCTCCATTTCAAATATATTTATTTGATACCAGTATTTCTTTCAGCTCCATTTCAAATATAATTAACCTAAATATTTTGGATGTTTATCAAAGGTCTTTCATGAGGAAAGTAAATTTATGAAATAATAGATGTGTAACATATATGAGTAATGTTGGCTTAGATCAAATTTTGAAAACTTAGTTGGCAAAATATCGGATCACCTGAAAAGAAGCATGAATTTTGAAATCTGAATGCCTTGGTTCTCAGTATTATCATTCTTTTTTCATATATATATATATATATTAATTATCAATAGACCTTTATTTATTTATATGAGGTGCTGAGAATCAAACCCAGTGCCTCACATATGCGAGGCGAGTGCTCTACCATTGAGCTACAACCCAACACCATCATTCTTTTTTTTAAAAAAATACTTTTAATTGTAAATGGACTCAATGCCTTTATATATTTGGTTTATTGTGTGTGGTGCTTAGAATCAAACCCAGGGCCTCACATGTGTGAGGTAAGTACTCTACTACTTAGCCACATCCCCAGTCCCTGTATTATCATTCTTTATTGAATTTATTTCTTATTAAAGTATATAGATTTTAAGACATTTTTTACAGTATTATGTAACTTTTAGCATGGTTAGATTAGAGTGATGCTCATATGTTACCATAGAGCAGACAATTATATTTTGTCTAGACTTTATTATATCAGTAGTTTTCATGCACTATATATATACAGCAAGCAACCTATTTCCAATGAGAAACATGTCAGTTAATGTATTTAAAGCCATTGTTACAAGTTTGTAATGTATGTTTTCCAACTTGTTTTATATGTATGTGATACATTACAAAAAATATTGTTCTTAATTGAAAAAAGGATATAAAATGTAAAACCACAATTTTTCATAAATGAATATTGCCAATTGTTTCCCAGCCCTTTCTTATGTTGGGTGTTTTGACTTGAGATTCAGTTAGCTAATTAATGGATAAATTAATTAAACACTTATGAAATTTAGTTGGGATTTAATTTAGCTTGTAATTTAATTATTTGATTCTTTATTGCATCCATTCACCCACATCAATAATTTTGTGAATGTTATAATACCAATCTAAAAAAACAACCAAAAAAGCAAACTGAGGAGTATGGGAGGAGAGGAGTAATGGTGATAGAAGTTACCAGGTAAAATCTTTGTAATTCATCAAGATCTGCCTCAGGAAGATATTCCTCTTTTAGTGTGTGTGTTGTTAAAATTTGTTTTAACTAGTTAAACATGACAGTACAATGATATTGACATATCATATTTTTGAATAAGATGGGGTATAATTTCTCATTTTTCTGAGTGTACAGGTTGCAGAATCACATTGGTCATACAGTCATGAATATGCATACAGCTATACTAATGTCTGTTTTATTCAGCTGACCTTCCTTTCCCTCCTTACCTTCCCTTCCCCTCCCATCAGTTCTCTCTTCCCAATCTAATGTGACACACTTCTTTTTTTTCCCTCACATCATCATACATGTATTCTGTATAACGATGAGGGTCTCCTTCCATCTTCCGTGCAATTCCACTTCTCCCTCACTTTCCCACCCATCTCTCTTCCCAAGTGTGTTTTATTATACATAATGAATTTTAAAAGCAACTGTTACCATTAAATATAATTTAATAGAAAAATTTGACATGAAATACTAATATTAAAATTATTAAACAAAGAACATATAAGTCTGAAAATTCCATATAATATAGACAGTTATGTCATTGGAAATGAAAAACAAGCTCCTGCTCCGAGTCTTACAGGTTAATTTCAGCTGCTCTGCACTGCAGGTATCATCTCTCCTGTGTTCCAGGGCCAAAGTCTCTGCTCTCCCTGGTGTCTTATGGGGTCTATAAAACAGAACAAGGTAAAAAAATCACTTGGGATGAGTTGCTGGCCACAGAGAGTGGCCAGGACCACAATTGTCCTCAGGAAATGCAAGATGAACTTGGACCCTGATCTCTCCTGGGGTCTGGGCAGGGAGCACTGAGACTGGTATGCTGACTTAAGCTGAGGGTGTTGTCTGTGGGAAGAGTGTCTATGAATGTCCTCAGTAGGAAATTCTCATGGATATTCACCTTCAGATCCTTCTGACGCTGCTTTCCTAGAGAGTGAACATGAGGCAATGGGAAGAGTTCTCTAAGACATCTGGGTGTAAAGGCTGAGTAGCATACATCTGGAATCCTGAAGAGCAGCATCTGTGATGACACAGGGTGGAGCAAGGTCCCTGGCTCCTCCAGCCCTACCCTCTGTAATGCCATTCCTCAGAGAGCTTCCTGCACTGATTTTTACCAAATTGTACCTTCTCTTGCATGGCCATGGTCCCATGCAACTATAGAATCTTCAGTGCTCTAATTGATTCTGATGGATTGCAAAAAAGTGCAACAAAGAAACTTGAGAAAGCAAAGGAGAATATGTGGACTGATATGACCTCTGCTCTCCTTCCCATTCTTTCCAGACTCACATTTCCTCTTCCTAAACTGCTTTATCGCCTTTGCTGCATTAAGCCCATATATTGAATCAGGAGAGGGCCCCTGGAAAAATTCATGTTAAGGGACCTACATTCCAATTGCATAATCTTGATGTAGGAAAGGAAGGATACATTCATGCATGCCCAGAGCCAGCAAAGTCAGAACCCAGCTATTCAGTGGTCAGTAAACCAGAACCAGATTGTTTGTGTCTCATGTATCAGGCAACAACTCAGTGTTTCTGATGCTCCCTACAACTCAAACTCAGTATATGGGTATGCAGTATTACTCAGCATGATTCAGTGGTGTTGCTTGTGGTAAAAAAAAAATGCAGATAAAGACTAAGAATGTTAGTGCAGAGAGATTTAACAAACATTGAAGGTCCAAGGACCTCAAAGATCTGGATGAGGAAAGCACCTTTAGAAAAGTCATAAAATGTGGGAAAGATGAAACATGGAAAATCTACAGAGTTTTTACATAAGAAAGAATAATTAAGAGAAACCAATAGAAAATCAATTACTTGCAGATTTCTTGTCCTTTTGTCCTCCTCCTCATCCTCTGAATCGCTTTCTATGTTTTCTTTGTGGACTATTGCCATGATGGTCATGATGTGGCCTTAAAAAAAGGAAAGGCAGAGTTAAATTCAAGGTGAGAACTTAAGTTGCTCCTCCTCCTGGTGTTCTAGAATGCACAGTCAAAGCTCTCCATTCTTCCTCTTGTCTGCATTCCTGTCTCCTGGTCTCCATCACCTCACCTCTGCAATGAGAAATAGATCTAGCATCCCAAGAGCTCTTTTCCACCAGTTCACATTCTGCCATTGTACTTGGTAGGGATTCTGTGTCATCCTGTTCTTCCAAGAGACAGCCACAGTCTTCCTGATTTTCTGGTCTTAGGCCTCTTAAATACAAGCAAATTCAGATTTTCCCTAGTCCAAGTGCTTGGGAATTAGACAAAGACTGGAGGTTAGAAACATGTTCATGGAGGAACTACTCCCCACTCTTTTACAGGAGAACACAGTGGCCTGTCCAGCGTGCACAGAAAAAATTTTCTTTAAGTTGCCCCCATTTGGGAGTTCATTTTCGACCAGAAATAGACAAAACACAGAAGAGAAAGTGCTGCTCTAAAAAGATAACATTCAGAGGGGAATTGTGACTTCTTACTCACTACTTATCACTAGTGAGAGCTTCAATTACAGGTTTGCAAAGTGCTCTAAGAAAGTATGTCCCACTAGATTCTTTCCCTTGTGGGTCAAACCTAAAGTGCAGATCTTATTTCTTTCATGCACAATGCCAAAAAATAATCAATAATGAAAGCCAGGCTACTTGATGTTTATTAGAGGCAAATTTAGGACAGAATGGGACTTAACATGGAAGATTGTGTTTACCTTTCAAAGCAAAAGTTGTCTTCTTATGAACAGGATGTCAGAAGGTCTACTAACCCTACTTTTTATGAAAATAATACATATTTCTGTTTTCTCAATTTTATTCCCATTCCTTATTTCCCACGTGAGTAGGTGAACACAAATCTTACCATGAAACCTTTCCCATTTTGTCATACCCCAAGTGCTGTTCCTACCTGCAGGCTCTCCCTCGTCACAGCTTGAATCATAATCTTTGCTCCATGTCCAACCTTTAGAGACACAGACATCATCAACTGAGTTACTTAAGATTGACTCATTCTTTCTTCTACACAACTAAGCTTATGATGGTTGCTAGGGTTGGATGTTTTTTATCCCACACTGGATTGTGTGATTGAGGCTTGGTGCTCAGTATGGCCACATTGAGATTTGTGAAATCTGTGTGAGGAAGGGTCTGCTTGGAGGTGGTGAGGACATTTGATGGTATGAGAGTCAGAAGTAAGAATACAGATTTCTCAAACCCTTGTTAGATCCTGTTATATAAGAAGAGCAAATGAATCAACTGATCCCTGCTGGCTTTGTGTCTTGCCATGTGATGTCTCTCTACTGCACCTGCATCCCTGCAGACACCACCAATCACGCTATGCAGCTAAGAGGGTATTCACTAAAGAAAAGTGTTTGCTAGTGCCATGCTCTTGTACCTGCAGAACTGTAAGCTAAACACACCGACCTGTATAATTTATTCAGTTTCTGGGTTTCGTTATTGGAAAGAAAAATATAGTGATACTAATATTAATAGTCAGGATCATCTACATCTCTGTTCTGGGTTCTCAGACCCTCTCTGGGTTCTGGGGATTCAGAGGCCTCAAACAGGATGCTGCAAACAATTGCAAACATTCTAATGAGAGTGGAGCTGTAAGGAGTCAAATTTTAACTACTTTCTTCCATCGGGATATTATCCCTTTCTCGTTTAAAAAGACCAAGCTGACTGGCCACTTTGAAAGTTTCGAATAAAAATTAAAATTAAATTAAAAATACTGTTATTTTGGATGGCCAAGACCAGGAGTTCAAAGATAAAGCAGACAAGAATTTCCTTCCCCCGGGTTTCCGTGCACAGCAGTTTGCTAGCATGTTCTCACTCCTCATACACCTCATTTATAAGTAGACTGTGGAGTCAGTTTGCTAGAATGTTATCACTCCTCATACTCCTCATTTATAAGTAGACTGTGGAGTCAGTTTTCTAGCATGTTCTCACTACTCATACTCCTCATTTATAAGTAGACTGCAGTGTCATGCAAAAGTGAAAAGTGCCAGGAACTATCTGAGGGCCTGAGGAATCGACATAAACAAAGTCAACATTAAGTTCCAGATGGCTCCCCTCAAATTCAAGCACATCCCAACTAGAGCTCATAAGAAATGTTTGTGAAAAGCTTGGACACAATGCTATCTTAACTTCCCTACTGATTCTGGCTGGTCCTGGTCAGATCTCTGGTGGATACCTGGTTCATTGTAGAGCCCCACATGCTGAACAAGTGGGATCTTAGCACAGAGTTGCATTTATCAAATGATGTCGTGGACTAAGATTAAGACACTCTGCACAGGGAGAAGTTCTAGGATGAGAAGGAATGATGACCACAGTGGTTCTACCCTCACAGTGACCAGTCAGTGTCAATATCCATGTATGTATGAATAGAAGGACATAGACAGTACTTGAGACTGACAGTATGAAGACGTTTCATATATACTGTCATTGTGATATTCTGCAGGCCACACATGGGGCAGCACAGACCCAAACAAGGGATCAGACACCACTGCTGTGCTGAGCTGGACCTTCAATACATCCCACCTTTTGCTCTGTAACTAGATGAGCTGCAATTGTGCTGATCAGGCCCCATGAAAACCCATCCAGTTAAAACATGTTTCTACATAGTAGTGCCTACAAAAAGACCCAATAAGGTATTTTTCAGTGTCAGTTGGCACATGCAAAGTAAGCCCTTCCTTAGCTAAAGTAATCTCTGGTCTTTGAATCTCCTCTGTCTCAGATGTCCACCATAAGTAAGCATAGTGCATTGGTGGACCTGAGAGTCACTGTTAAGGATTGGCCCTGTCCAGGAACTTGTGCCTAGAATGGGGATTGGAAGATGAATTCTGACACCTCGCACAAAAAAATGTATATGAACTTGAAAATTTTTCATGAGTGAAGTGTTCTGAACAATTACATGCACTGATTAAATCTAGGACCTACTGACACGTGATGTTTGCTATTAAATGAAGTTGCTACTGTTGCAGTGACAGAAATGAAGTGGAGCTTTTTCTTTATAGAGTGTCGTGAAAATTTTCTGGGTTTTGATGGGATATGTTTTGCATGTTAATTGAGGTATTGGTGTGAAATGAACTGCACACATGGAAAGTTTACAGTTTGATCTATTTACACATATACAAAATCATGATCTAATGGAGATGGCTTTTTTTGTTTAAACATGTGGACATTGGCATCTTGGCATGTATATATCTAGAGAAACAGACAAATATGCAAAAACGAACAAAAAAGTCACACTCAGAATCATGTTGCAAGAATGCACACAGAGATACATGTAGAAAACTCTCATTGACCTAACCACGTTGCTCAACTCACACAGGTGCTTCAAGGAAATATGCAGAATGGCCATAGATTTATTTTAATCAATTTAGACCAGAAACCCCTCACTTCTCATTCTCAAGGAGGTAGTGGAATCACTGAGTCTCTGCACTCAAAAGGAAGGAAGTCTCTCTGACCCTTGGCGTCATCTACATTTTGCAACAGGAAGAGAGTGAGGCCAGGATACATACCAATTATGGATTCTCTTGAATCCTCCTGTGAATAGAGAAAAGGAGTCACTATGAAGATTAAGCCATGCTCTGACCTGTGTGCACAGTCTTTTGTTTACTTGGTGACATTCGAATATCCAATGATAATGTGGGCAAATCAAGGGAACAGATAGCAAATGTACTCTCACCAAATGACACAAGCTTTTCTAGGGGATTTGTTTCACAGGTCTATATTAGGTGATAATTAAGGAATTCGATAGCCAGGAGGGAAAACCATAGCCAGGCACAAAGCTTGTCATCATACAGTGTGTAGTTTATACTGTTTCTTGTTAATGTTGCTTTCAGTGAGGTCTCATTTGGCAACAGACACCCCCAATGAGAATCTGCACAGTCAGGAAATTGTGTAGGTCATCTCCAGGAAACCATATCATATAACAAGAGAAAGAGAAACTAAAGAGCAAAACTAGATTTCAGAGGAAGATAAGCAACCTTACCATGGCTTTTGATGGGGTCTCTCGACTCATGCTTTCTCCAGGAATAAACTCCACCATGTCACCTGGGTGAACTAGGAGGATGCAGAATAATGATTAGTATACTGATTTAAGGCTTATGAATAGTTCAGGGCATTTCTTGATATGGACATCAGTGAAAATATACAGCAAAGATAAGAACAAGAATGAGAGATGCCTGCAAATAGAGTGTATCACACCCTGTGTACCGCATCACTGCACAGATGAATACAGGGTTAGAACAACAAAAAGCTATCTTGTTAGAAATTTCTAGCAAAATTGGGGTGCACCGAAACTTAGGGGTAGGATTCTATCATCGAGGACCGGTTACTGAGTCTCAAACGTGAGCCAACAGTGCGACCAGAGATCCAGGCTGACTGATCCGCCGCCCGCCCTGCGGCCTGCCCTGCGGCTACAGACAGTGGGGTGCTGCGGAGAAGCGACCAGCAAGGAGAGAGAAACGGCGCTACGGATTCTGTGGAGTCCTCCCGGCTGTGCCCTCACTGAGCTCTGGGCTGAGTTTGGGGTTTGAGATTGGGGAAGGAAGCAGTCCAGTTCTATCCCCAACAATGAAAAATCCACCAAGGAAGCCAGCGGACACCATCTTGATCAGCTGACTTCACCATCGCCAGGTTCCGACAGATTGCAACAATAAAACAGCATGAACAACCAGACTACATATAACTTATCAAATGCAAATAGATGAATTCTACGAACAGGTCTATATTCCACCTAAGCCCTTAACTACCCCCAAGTACTCCTGTCTATTCTCTTGGCAATATCCGCGTGCATTTGCGTAACACCCCAAAGTAGCTAACATATACTAACCTCCATACAAGCAAATCACCCGACTTTAACATAAAATTCTAAGTCCAAACCTCAGTTCTCTATACGCCATCAAAATCTGAAGGATTTAATAAAACCAATGAATTTACCTTAAATCACAATTAAATCCAACATCTCTAAACATCATCTCCTAACACAAAGGAGAGATAGTGGAACTATAAAAACCAAAACAAATTTAAAGGAGAAAACAGAAACACAGCAGTCAAAGAGAGTTGGAAAGTAACATGAGCACCATGAAAAAACAAGGGAAAAAAAAGAGTACAAACAATGCAGGACAACTTAAATACAATAGAGAAGCTAGAGGCACCAGAAAATTGGATGGAGAAGGAAGTCAAGGCATACCTAATTAAGATGGAATGGAATCTCAGAGAACAGTTTATACAGCAAGTTCAAACAATGAACGTATATTTTGAAAATGAATTAAATAAGCAAATTCAAATGTCAAAGAACGAGCTCTATCACGAAATAGAGATTTCAAAAAAAAAAAAACAGTAATCCTAGAAATGCAGGAAATGATAAAGCAAATTAAAAATTCAAACGAGAATATTACAAATAGACTAGATCAAGCAGAAGCCAGAACATCAGATAATGAAGACAAAGTTTATCAACTTGAAAAGAATATAGTCAACACAGAAATGATGCTTAAAAGACACGAGCAATCTATCCAAGAGAAATGGGATGTCATAAAAAAACCAAACGTGAGAGTCATTGGGATAGAAGAAGGCATAGAGGTTCAAACCAAAGGAATGAACAATGTATTGAATGAAATAATCCTAGAAAATTAACCAGATGTGAACGATGAAATGGATTGCCAAATCTGGGAAGCCTAAAGGAACCCAAACCTTCAAAACCGTAATAGACCAACTCCAAGACACATAATTATGAAGATATTCAACATACAGAAGAAGGAGAGAATATTAAAAGCTATGAGAGAAAGGAGGCATATTACATTCAGGGGTAAACAATTTAGGTTAACGGCTGATATTTCATCACAGACGTTGAAAGCGAGAAGATCCTGGAGCAACGTATTTCAACAGCTAAAAAATAATGAATTCCAACCAAGAATACTGTATCCAGCAAAATTTAGCTTCAGATTTGACAATGAAACTAAAATATTTCATGATAAAAAAAAAACATAAAAGAGTTCACAGCCATAAAACCAGTACAGCATGGCATCCTTAGCAAAACACTAAAAGAAGAGGAATTGAAAAACAGCACCCCAAACTAACAGTGGGAGGTAACTCAGTAAAGGTAAGGGAAAAAATAAACAAAAAGGAAAAACTAGCCATATTAAAATAAATAAATAAACAAGCATGAGGTTAGTACTAAGCATATGTCAATAGTAACCTTAAACGTTAATGGCTTAAATTCCCCAATTAAGAGACATAGGCTAATAACCTGGATGAAAAAAAAACAAATCCAAAAATACGCTGCCTTCAGGAGACTCATCTGATAGGAAAAGACATACACAGACTGAAGGTGAAAGGTTGGGAAAAATCATACCACTCACATGGTGCCCCGAAGCAAGCAGGAGTGGCCATAGTCAAATCGAATAAAATCAAATTCAAATCTAAGTTAATCAAAAAGGGTAAAGAAGGAAACTACATACTATTATAAGGAACCACCCACATACAAGACATAACAATTATCAATATGTATGCATCAAACAATGGTGCTGTAACATTCATAAATCAAACTCTCCTCAAGTTCAATAGTCAAATAGACCACAACAGAATAATTATGGGTGACTTAAACACAAGGCTCTCTCCATTGGACAGATCCTCCAGACAAAAGCTGAATAGAAACTATAGAACTAAATAACCCAATCAATAACATAGACTTAACCAACATATATAGAATATATCAACCATCATCAAGTGGTTACACGTTCTTCTCAGCAGCACAAGAATCCTTCTCAAAGATAGACCATATATTATGCCATAGGACAACATTTAGAAAATATAAAGGTGCGGAGATAATACCATGCATCTTATCTGATTACAGTGGAATGAAACTGGAAATCAATAATAAAAGAAGGAAGGAAAAACCATACACCTCATGGAAAATGAACAATAGGTTACTGAATGATAAATGGGTTACAAAAGACATAAAGGAGGAAATCAAAAAATTCTTGGAGATGAATGGAAATATAGACACAACATATTGACATCTATGGGACACAATGAAAGCAGTTTTAAGAGGGAAATTCATTTCCTGGAGGTCATTTCTCAAAAAATGAAAAAACTAACAAATAAATGAGCTCAAACTTCATCTCAAAGCCCTAGAAAAGGAAGAGCAAAACAACAGCAAATATAGTAGAAGGCAAGAAATAATTAAAATTGGAGCGGAAGTCAACCAAATTGAAACAAACAAACAAAAAAAAACCATTAAAAATTGATAAAACAAAAAGTTGGTTCTTTAAAAAAATAAATATGATTGACAGACCCTTAGCCATTCTAATGAAGAGAAGAAGAGAGAGAGCTCAAATTACTAACATACGAGATGAAAAAGGCAATGTCACAACAGACACGAAGAAAATACAGAAGATAATTAGAAATTATTTTGAAACCCTGTATTCCAATAAAATAGAAGATAGCGAAGTTAATGATAAATTTCAAAAGTTATATGATTTGCCCAGATTGAATCAGGAAGATACACACAATATAAAGACTAATAACAAAGGAGGAAATTGAAGAAGCCATCACAAGACTCCCAACCAAGAAAAGCCCTGGATCAGATGGATATACAGCAGAGGTTTATAAAACCTTCAAAAAAAAAATAATACCAATACTTTTCAAGTTATTTCAAGAAATAGAAAAAGAAGGAGCTCTTCCAAATTCATTTTATGAGGCCAACATCACCCTGATCCCAAAACCAGACAAAGACACATCAAAGAAAGAAATCTACAGATCAATACCTCTAATGAACTTAGATGCAAAAATCCTCAATAAATTTCTGGCGAATCAAATACAAAAGCATATCAAAAAAATTGTGCACCATAATCAAGTAGAATTGATCCCCGGGATGCAAAGCTGGTTTAATATACAGAAATCAATAAATGTTATTCACCACATCAATAGATTTAACCATTAGAACCACATGATCATATCTATAGATGCAGAAAAAGCATTCAACAAAGTTCAGCATCCCTTTATGTTCAAAACACTAGAAAAACTAGGGATAACAGGAAGTTACATCAACATTGTAAAAGCTGTATATGCTAAGCCTCAGGCTAGCATCATTCTGAATGGAGGAAAATTGAAGGCATTCCCTCTAAAATTTGGAACATGACAGGGATGCCCTCTTTCAACACTTCTATTCAATTTAGTCCTTGAAATACTAACCAGAGAAATTAGACAGACAAAAGAAATTAACGGCACAAAAATAGAAAGAGAAGAACTTAAATTATCACCATATGCGGATGATATGATAACATATCTAACAGACCAAAAAGGTTGTACAAAGAAACGACTAGAGCTAATAAGTGAATTGAGCAAAATGGCAGAATATAAAATCAACACGCATTAATAAAAGGCATTCCTTTATATCAGTGACAAATCTTCTGAAATGGAAATGAGGACAACCACCCCATTCACAATTTTTTCAAAAAATAAAATAAAATAAAATACTTGAGAATCAACGTAACAAAAGAGGTGAAAGATTTATACGATGAAAACTACAGAACCCTAAAGAGAGAAATAGAAGAAGACCTTAGAAGGTGGAAAAATATACCCTGTTCATGGAAAGGAAGAACTAACATCATCAAAATGGCGATATTACCCAAAAGTTCTCTATAGGTTTAAAACAATGCCAATCAAATTCCCAATGGCATTTCTTGTAGAAACAGATAAAGTAATCATGAAATTCATATGGAAAAACAAAAGACCCAGAATAGCAAAAGCAATTCTAAGCAGGAAGTGCGAATCAGGAGGTATAGTGATACAAGATTCCAAAGTGTACTACAGAGCAATAGTAACAAAAACAGCATGGTACTGGTTTCAAATCGGGCGGGTGGACCAACAGCCAGACTACAGGACACAGAGACAAATCCACAAAATTATAACTATCTTATATTTGATAAAGGGGAAAAAAGCATGCAATGGAGGAAGGATAGCATCTTCAACAAATGGTGCTGGGAAAACTGGAAATACATATGCAACAAAATGAAATTGAATACCCTCCTCTCGCCATGCACAAAAATTAACTCAAAGTGGATCAAGAAGCTAGATATCAATCAGAGACTCTGCGTCTGATAGAAAAAAAATTGGCTCCCATCTACATATTGTGGGGTCGGGCTCCAAATTCCTTAATAGGACACCCATAGCACGAAAGTTATTAACAAGAATCAACAAATTGGACTTACTTAAAATGAAAAGTTTTTTCTCAGCAAGAGACACAATAAGAGTGGTAAATAGTGAGCCTACATCATGGGAACAAATTTTTACTCCTCACACTTCAGATTGAGCCCTAATATACAGAGTATACAAAGAACTCAAAAAATTAAACAACAAGAAAACAAATAACCCAATCAACAAATGGGCCAAAGACCTGAACAGACACTTCTCAGAGGAGGACATACAATCAATCAACAAGTACATGAAAAATTGCTCATCATCTCTAACATTCAGAGAAATTCAGATCAAAACCAGCCTAAGATATCATCTCACTCCTGTAAGATTGGCAGCCATTGTGAAGTCAAACAACAACAAGTGCTGGAGAGGATGTGGGGAAAAAGGTACTCTTGAAAATTGCTGGTGGCATTGCAATCTGGTGCGGCCAATTTGGAAAGCAGTATGGAGATTCCTGGGAAAGCCGGGAATGGAACCACCATTTGACCAGCTATTGCCCTTCTCTGACAATTCCCTGAAGACCTTAAAAGAGCGTACTACAGGGATACTACAACATCGATGTTCATAGCAGCACAATTCAGAATTGCTAGACTGTAGAACCAACCCAGATGCCCTTCAATAGATGAATGGACAAAAAAATGTGGCATTTATACAACATGGAGTATTACACAGCACAAAAAAATGACAATATCATGGAATTTGCAGGGAAATGGATGGCACTAGAGCAGATACGGCTTAGTGAAGCTACCCAATCCCTTAAAAACCAATACCAAATGTCTTCTTTGAAATAATGAGAGCAACTAGAAATACAGCAGGGAGGAAGAGCAGGAAGTAAAGAAGAATATTAAACATATACATGAGTGGGAGGGAAAGGGAGAGAAAAGAGTAATTGCATGGTAATGGAGGAAGACCCTCCTTGTTATTCAAAATTACATATAAGAGGTTGTGAGGGTAATGGAAAAATAAACAAGGAGAGAAATGAATTATAGTAGATGGGGTAGAGAGTGAAGATGGGAGGAGAGGGGAGGGAAAATAGTAGAAGATAAGAAAGGTTGCAGAATACAACAGTTACTAATAGGGCATTATGTAAAAATGTGGATGTGTAACTGATGTGATTCTGCAATCTGTATTTGGGGTAAAATTGGGAGTTCATAACCAACTTGAATCTAATGTATGAAATAGGATATGTCAAGATCTTTGTAATATTTTGAACAACCAATAAAAAAAAAAAAAAAAACGATCCTGATGGCTCCCCTCAAAGTCAAGCACTTCCCACATAGAGCTCATGAGAAATGTGTGTGAAAAGCTTGGACACAATGCTATCTTCTTAACGTCCCAACTGATTCTGACTGGTCCTGGTCAGATCCCAGGTGGATAACTGGTTCATTGTAGAGCCCCACATGCTGAACAAGTGAGATCTTAGCACATAGTTGTATTTACCAAATGATGTCGTGGACAAAGATGAAGACACTCTGCTCAGAGAGGAGTTCAGGGATGAGAAGGAATGATGACCACAGTTCTTCTACCCTCACAGTGCCAGTGAGTGTCATTATCCATGTATGTATGAATAGAGGGACCCAAACAGCATATGAGACTGACAGTATAAAGACCTATCATATATACTGTCAATGTGATATCCCGCAGACCACAAAAGGGGCAGCACGGACCTAAACTAGGGATCAGATACCACTGCTGTGCTGAGCTGGATCTTCACTAGAGCCCAACTTTTGCTGAGTAACTGGATGAATTGAAATTGTGCTGATCTGGCCCCATGAAAACCCATCCAGTTAAAACATGTTTCTACAAAGTAGTGTCTACAAAAAAACACAAAAAGGTAGCTTTCAGGGTCAGTTGGAACATGCAAAGTAAGACCTTCCTTAGTTACAGTAATATCTGGCCTGTGCATCTCCTCTGACACAGATGCCCACCATAAGTGAGCATAGTGCATTGGTGAACCTGAGGGTCACTGATAAGGATTGGCCCTGTCCAGAAACTTTTGCCTAGAATGGGGATTGGAAGATGAATTCTGACACCTCTCACAAAAAATGTATATGAAAGTGAAAATTTTTCATGAGTGAAGTGTTGTGAATAATCACATGCACTGATTAAATATAGGACCTACTGACAGGTGAGGTTTGCTATTAAATGAAGTTGCTACTGGTGCAGTGACAGGAATGAAGTGGAGCTTTTTCTTTATAGAGTGCCGTGAAAATTTTCTGGGTTTTGATGGAATATGTTTTGCATGTTAATTGAGGTATTGGTGTGGAATGAACTGCACACATGGAAAGTTTACAGTTTGATCTATTTACACATATACAAAATCATGAACTAATGGAGATGGCTTTTTTGTTTAAACATGTGGACATTGGCATCTTGGCATGTATATATCTAAAGAAACAAACAAATGTGCAAAAACGAACAAAAAGTCACACTCAGAATCATGTTGCATGAATGCACACAGAGACACATGTATAAAACTTTCATTGACCTAACCACGTTGCACAACTCACACAGGTGCTTCAAGGAAATATGCAGAATGACCATAGATATTTTCAAATCAATTTAGACAACAAACCCCTCACTTCTCATTCTCAAAGAAGTAGTGGAATCACTGAGACTCTGCACTCAAAAGGAAGGACGACTCTCTGACCCTGGGCATCATCTACATTTTCACAGGAAGAGAGTGAGCACAGGATACATACCAATTATGGATCCTTTTGAATCATCCTGTGAATAGAGAAAAGGAGTCACTATGAAGATCAAGCCATGCTCTGACCTGTGTGCACAAGTCTTTTGTTTACTTGGTGACATTCGAATATCCAATGAGAATGTGGGCAAATCAAGGAAACAGATAGCAAATGTACTCTCACCAAATGACACAAGCTTTTTCTAGGGGATTTGTGTCACAGGTCTATATTAAGTGATAATTAAGGAATTCAATGGCCAGGAGGGAAAACCATAGCCAGGCACAAAGCTTGTTATCATACAGTGTGTAGTTTATACTGTTTCTTGTTAATGTTGCCTTCAGTGAGGTCTCATTTGGCAACAGACACCCCAATGAGAATCTGCACAGTCAGGAAATTGTGTATGTCATCTCTTGTAATATCATATTACAAGAGAAAGAGAAACTAAAGAGCAACACTGGATTTCAGAGGAAGATAAGCAACCTTACCATGGATTTTGATGGGGTCCTTCGACTCATGCTTTCTCCAGGAATGAACTCCACCATGTCATTTGGGTGAACTAGGATGATGCCGAATAATGATTAGTATACTAATTTAAGGCTTATGAATAGTTCAGGGCATTTCTTGATATGAACATCAGTGAAAATATACAGCAAAGATAAGAACAAGAAAGAGAGATGGCTGTGAATAGAGTGTATCACACCCAGTGTACCGCATCACTGCACAGGTGAATAAAGGGTTAGAACGACAAAAAGCTATCTTGTTAGGAATTTCCAGCAAAATTGCGGTGCACCGAAATCTAGGGAAAGGATTTCCATCACCGAGGACCGGTTACTGAGTCTCAAACGCAAGCCAACTGTGCCACCAGAGATTCAGGCTGACTGATCCACCGCCGGCCCTGCGGCCCGCCCAGCATCTACAGATGGTGGGGTGCCGCCGAGAAGCTACCAGCAAGCAGAGGAAAATGGTGCTACGGATTCTGTGGAGTCCTGCTGGCTGTGCCCTCACTGAGATCTGGGATGAGTTCGGGGTTTGAGATGGGTTAAGGAAGCGGTCAAGTTGTATCCCCCACAACGGAAAGTCCACCAAGGAAGCCAGAGGCCAACATCTTGGAAAGCTGACGTCACCATCGCCAGGTTCCGACAGATTGCAAAATAAAACAGCATGAACAACCAGACTACCTACAACTTACTAAATGCAAATAGATGAAAAATACGAATAGGTCTATAGTCCACCTAAGCCCTTTACTACCCCCAAGTACTCCTGTCCATTTTCTTGTTAATATCTGGCTGCATTTGAGTTACCCCCCCCCAAAGAAGCTAACGTATCCTAACCTCCAAACAATCAAATCACCAGACCTTAACATAAAATTCTAAGTCCAAACCTCTGTTCTCTATATGCCATCAAAATCTGAAGACCTCTAATGAAACCAATGAATTTACATTAAATCACAATTAAATCCAAAATCTCGAAACAGTTTCTCCTAACACAAAGGAGAGATAGTGGAAGTATAAAAACCAGAAAAAAAATTAAAGGAGAAAACAGAAACACAGCAGTGAAGCAGAGTTGGAAAGTACCTTGAGCACCATGAAAAAACAAGTGGAAAAAGGAACACAAACAATGCAGGACAACTTAAATACAAAGGAGAACCTAAAGGCACCAGAAAAATGGATGGAGAAAGAGGTCAAGGCATAAATAATTCAGATGGAATGTAATCTTAGAGAAGACATTAGACAGCAAGTTCAAACAATGAACATATATTTTGAAAACCAATTAATTAAGAAAATTCAAATGTCAAAGAACACGCTCTATCACGAAATAGAGATTTAGAAAAAAACAAACAGTAATCCTAAAAATGCAAGAAACCATAAACCAAATTAAAAACTCAAACGAGAATATTACAAATAGACGAGATCAAGTAGAAGCCAAAACATCAGATAATGAAGGCAAAGTTTATCAACTTGAAAAGAATATAGTCAACACAGAAAGGATGCTTAAAAGACATGAGCAATCTATCCAAGATATATATGATGTCATAAAAAAACCAAACCTGAGAGTCATTGGAATAGAAGAAGGCATAAAGCATCAAACCAATGGAATGAACAATTTATTGAATGAAATAATCCAAGAAAAATTCCCAGATATTAAAGGTGGAATGAATTGCCAAATCCTGGAAGCCTACAGGACCCCGGACATTCAAAACCATAATAGACCAACTCCAAGACACATAATTATGAAGATATCCAACATAGAAAACAAGGAGAGAATATTAAAAGCTATGAGAGAAAGGAGGCAGATTACATTCAGGGCTAAACCAATTAGGTTAATGGCTGATTTTTCATCACAGATGTTGAAAGCAAGAAGATCCTGGAACAACGTATTTCCAACGATAAAAAATAATGTATTCCAACCAAGAATACTGTATCCAGTATTGATAATGAAATTAAAATATTTCATGATAAATAAAAGTTGAAAGAATTCGCAGACAGAAAACCAGCACTGCATGGCATCTTGAGCAAAACACTACAAGAAGAGGAATTGAAAATCAGCTAGCCAAACTAACAGTGGGAAATAACTCAGTAAAAGAAAGGAAAAAAAAATAACCAAAAGAAAATACTACCCATATAAAAATAAATAAATAAACAAGCACGGCGGGTAGTACTAACCATATTTCAATAGTAACCTTAAATGTTAATGGCTTAAATTCCCCAATTAAGAGACATAGGCTAATAACTGGGATTAAAAAACCAAATCCAACAATATGCTGCCTTCAGGAGACTCATCTGATAGGAAAAGACATACAAAGACTGAAGGTGAAAGGTTGGGAAAAATCATACTACTCACATAGTCCCCCGAAGCAAGCAGGAGTGGCCATACTCAAATCGAATAAAATCAACTTCAAACCTAAGTTAATCAAAAGAGATAAAGGAGGACACTACATACTATTAAAAGGAACTATCCATCAAGCAGACATAACAATTATCAATATATATGCACCAAACAATGGTGCTGCAACATTCATAAAACAAACTCTCCTCAAGTTCAAGAGTTAAATAGACCACAACACAATAATTATGGGTGACTTCAACACACCGCTTTCTCCATTTGACAGATCCTCCAGACAAAAGCTGAATAAAGAAACTATAGAACTCAATAAGACAATCAATAACTTAGACTTAACTGACATATATAGAATATATCAACCATCATCAAGTGGATACACATTCTTCTCAGCAGCACATGGGTCCTTCTCAAAGATAGACCATATATTATGCCATAGGACAACTAATAGTAAATATAAAGGTGTGGAGATAATACCATTAAACTTATCTGATTACAATGGAATTAAACTGGGTATCAATTATAAAAGAAAGATGGAAAAATCATACATCTTATGGAAAGTGAACAATATGTTACTGAATGATCAATGGGTTACAAAAGACATAAAGGAGTAAATCAAAAAATTCTTGAAGATGAATGGAAATACAGACACAACATATTGGAATCTATGGGACAAAATGAAAGCAGTATTAAGAGGGAAATTCATTTCCTGGAGTTCATTCCTCAAAATGAAAAAAAACAACAAATAAATGAGCTCACACTTCATCTCAAAGCCCTAGAAAAGGAAGAGCAAAACAAAAGCAAATGTAGTAGAAGGCAAGAAATATTTAAAGTCAGAGCGGAAATCAACAAAATTGATACAAAAAAAAAACATTAAAAATTGATAAAACAAAAAGTTATTTCTTTGAAAAAATAAATAAGTTCTACAGACCCTTAGCCATGCTAATGAAGAGAAGATGAGAGGGATCTCAAATTACTAACACACGGGATGAAAAAGGCAATATCACAACGGACACTACAGAAATACAGAGGATAATTCAAAATTATTTTGAAACACTATATTCCAATAAAATAGAAGATAGCAAAGATATCGATAAATTTCTTAAGTCATATGATTTGCCCAGATTGAGTCAGGAAGATACACACAATTTAAAAAGACCAATAACAAAGCAGAAAATTGAAGAAGCCATGAAAATACTGCCAACCAAGAAATGCCCTGGACGACATGGATATACAGCAGAGTTTTACAAAAAGTTCAAAGAAGAATTAATACCAATACTTTTCAAGTTATTTTAAGAAATAGAAAAAGAAGGAGCTCTTCCAAATTCATTGCATGAGGCCAACATCACCTTGATCCCAAAACTAGATAAAGACACTTCAAAGAAAGAAAACTAGAGACCAATATCTCTAATGAACTTAGATGAAAAAATCCTCAAAAAAATTCTTTTGAATCGAATACAAAAGCATATCAAAAAAATTGTGCACCATGATCAAGTAGGATTCCTCCCCGGGATGCAAGGCTGGTTCAATATACAGAAATCAATAAATGTTATTCACCACATCAATAGATTTAACCATAAGAACCACATGATCATCTCGATAGATGCAGAAAAAGCATTCGACAAAGTTCAGCATCCGTTTATATTCAAAACAATAGAAAAACTAGGGATAACAGAAACTTACCTCAACATTGTAAAAGCTATATATGCTAAGCCTCAGTCTAGCATCATTCTGAATGGAGAAAAACTGAAGGCATTCCCACTAAAATCAGGAACAAGACAGGGATGCCCTCCCTCACCACTTCAATTCAATTTAGTCCGCGAAATACTAGCCAGAGCAATTAGACAAACAAAAGAACTTAAGGGCATAAAAATAGGAAAAGAAGAACTTAAATTATCACCATATGCGGATGATATGATAATATATCTAACAGACCAAAAAGGGTCTAAAAAGAAACTACTAGAGCTTATAAGTGAATTTAGCAAAGTGGAAGGATATAAAATCAACACGCATAAATCAAAGGCATTCCTGTATATCAGCGACAAATATTCTGAAATGGAAATGAGGACAACAACCCCATTCACAATATCCTCAAAAAAAAAAAAAGTAAATTACTTGGGAACCAATCTAATAAAAGAGGTGAAAGATTAATACAATGAAAACTACAGAACCCTAAAGAGAGAAATAGAAGAAGACCTTAGAAGATGGGAAAATATACCCTATTCATGGATAGGAAGAACTAACATCATCAAAATGGCAATATTACCCCAAGTTCTCTGTAGGTTTAATGCAATGCCAATCAAAATCCAAAGTAGAAATAGATAAAACAATCATGAAATTCATATGGACAAATAAAAGACCCAGAATAGCAAAAGCAGTTCTAAGCAGGAAGTGTGAATCAGGAGGTATAGTGATACCAGATTTCAAACTGTACTACAGAGCAATAGTAACAAAAACAGCATGGTACTGGTACCAAAACAGGCAGGTTGACCAATGGTACAACTTAGAGGACACAGAGACAAATCCACAAAATTAGAACTTTCTTATATTTGATAAATGGGATAAAAGCATGCAATGGAGGAAGGATAGCATCTTCAACAAATGGTGCTGGGAAAATTGAAAATCCATATGCAAAAAAATAAAAGTTAATCCCTTTCTCTCACCATGCACAAAAGTTAACTCAAAATCGATCCAAGAGCTTCATATAAAATCAGAGACTCTGCGCCTGATAGAAGAAAAAGTTGGTTACAATCTACATATTGTGAGATCAGGCTCCAAATTCCTTAATAGGACACCCATAGCACAGAGTTAATAACTAGGATCAACAAATGGGACTTACTTAAACTAAAAAGATTTTTCTCAGCAAGAGAAACAATAAGAGAGGTAAATAGGGAGCCTACATCCTGGTAACAAATTTTTACTCCTCACACTTCAGATAGAGCCCTAATATCCAGAGTATACAAAGAACTCAAAAAATTAAACAATAAGATAACAAATAACCCAATCAACCAATGGTCCAAAGACCTGAACAGACACTTCTCAGAGGAGGACTTACAATCAATCAACAAGTATATGAAAAAAATGCTCACCATTTCTAGCAGTCAGAGAAATGCAAATCAAAACCACCCTTAGATACCATCTCACTCCAGTAAGATTAGCAGCCATTATGAAGGAAAACAACAACAAGTTCTGGAGAGTTTGGGGGGAAAAGAGTACTCTTGTACATTGCTGGTGGGACTGCAAATTGGTGCGGCCAATTTGGAAAGCAGTATGGAGATTCTTGGGAAAGCTGGGAATGGAACCACCATTTGACCCAGCTATTGCCCTTCTCGGACTGTTCCCTGAAGACCTTAAAAGAGCATACTACAGGGATACTGCCACAACGATGTTCATAGCAGCACAATTCACAATAGCTAGACTGTGGAACCAACCCAGATGCCCTTCAATAGATGAATGGATACAAAAGTTGCATTTATACACCATGGAGTATTACGCAGCACTAAAAAATGACAAATTCATGGAATTGGCAGGGAAATTGATGGCACTAGAACAGATTATGCTTAGTGAAGCTAGCCAATCCCTTAAGAAAATACCAAATGTCTTCTTTGATATAATGAGAGCAACTAAGAACAGAGCAGGAAGGAAGAGCAGGAAGAAAAGATTAACATTAAACAGATACATGAGGTGGGAGGTAAAGGGAGAGTAAAGAGAAATTGCATGGTCATTGAGGGAGACCCTCATTGTTATACAAAATTACATATAACAGGTTGTGAGGGGAAAGGGAAAATAAACAAGGAGAGAAATGAATTGCAGGAGATGGGTAGAGAGCGAATATGGGAGGGGAGGGGAGGGGGGATAGTAGAGGATAGGAAAGGTTGCAGAATACAACAGTTACTAATAAGGCATTATGTAAAAATGTGGATGTGAAACCAATGTGATTCTGCAATCTGTATTTGGGGTAAAATTGGGAGTTTATAACCAACTTGAATCTAATGTATGAAATAGGATATGTCAAGAGCATATTAATGTTTTGAACAACCAATTAAAAAAAGGATCCTGATGGCTCTCCTCAAAGTCAAGCACATCCCACGCAGAGCTCATAAGAAATGTGTGTGAAAAGCTTGGACACAATGCTATCTTCTTCACTTCCCTACTGATTCTGGCTGGTCCTGGTCAGATCCCAAGTGGATACCTGGTTCATTGTAGAGCCCCAAATGCTGAACAAGTGAGATCTTAGCACACAGTTGCAATTTTCAAAAGATGTCATAGACTAAGATGAAGACACTCTGCCCAGGAAGGAGTTCAGGGATGAGAAGGAATGAGGACCACAGTGGTTTTACCCTCACAGTGACCAGTCAGTGTCAGTATCCATGTATGTATAAATAGAAGGAACCTATTTGGGACTGACATTATGAAGACCTATCATATATAATGTCAATGTGATATTCGGCAGGCCACACAGGGGGCAGCACAGACCTAAACTAGGGATCGGACACCACTGCTGTGCTGAGCTGGATCTTCACTACAGCCCACCTTTTGCTGTGTAACTAGATGAGCTGCAATTGTGCTGATCAGGCCCCATGAAAATCCGTCCAGTGAAAACATGTTTCTACAAAGTAGTGTCTACAAAAAAACCCAATAAGGTAGCTTTCAGTGTCAGTTGGAACATGCAAAGTAAGACCTTCCTTAGCTACAGTAATGTCTGGCCTGTGCATCTCCTCTGTCTCAGATGCCCACCATAAGTGACCATAGTGCATTGGTGGACCTGAGGGCCATTGTTAAGGATTGACCCTGTCCAGAAACTTGAGCCTAGAATGGGGATTGGAAGATGAATTCTGACACCTCTCACAAAAAATGTATATGAACGTGAAAATTTTTCATGAGTAAAGTGTTGTGAACTATCACATGCACTGATTAAATATAGGACATACTGACAGGTAAAGTTTGCTAGTAAATGAAGTTTCTACTGGTGCAGTGACAGGATTGAAATGGAGTTTTTCCTTTATAGAGTGTCAAGAAAATTTTCTGGGTTTTCATGGGATAAGTTTTGCATGTTAATTGAGGTATTGGTGTGGAATAAACTGCACATATGGAAGGTTTACAGTTTGATCTATTTACACATATACAAAATCATGATCTAATGGAGATGGCTTTTTTTGTTTAAACATATGGACGTTGGCCTCATGGCATGTATATATCTAGAGAAACAAACAAATGTGCAAAAACGAACACAAATTCACACTCAGAATCATGTTGCATGAATGCACACAAAGACACATGTATAAAACTCTCATTGACCTAGCAACTTTGCTCCACTCACATAGGTGCTTCAAGGAAATATGCAGAATGGCCATAGATATTTTTTAAATCAATTTAGACCACAAACCCCTCACTTCTCATTCTCAAGGAGGTAGTGGAATCACTGAGACTCTGCACTCAAAATGAAGGAAGACTCTCTGACCCTTGGCATTATCTACATTTTCAAACAGGAAGAGAGTGAGCCCAGGATACATACCAATTATGGATCCTTTTGATTCCTCCTGTGAATACAGAAAAGGAGTCACTATGAACATCAAGCCATGATTTGACCTGTGTGCACAAGTCTTTTGTTTATTGGTGACATTCAAATATTCAATGAGAATGTGTGCAAATCAAGGGAAGAGATAGCAAATATACACTCACCAAATGACACAAGCTTTTCTAGGGTATTTGTGTCACAGGTCTATATTAGGTGATAATTAAGGAATTTGATGACCAGGATGGAAAATCATATCCAGGCACAAAGCTTGTTATTATACGGTGTGTAGTTTATACTGTTTCTTGTTATATTGCCTTCAGTGAGGTCTCATTTGGCAACAGACACCTTAATGAGAATCTGCACACTCAGGAAATTGTGTATGTCATCTCCAGGAAACCATATCATATTACAAGAGAAAGAGATACTAAAGATCAACACTTGAATTTCAGAGGAAGATAAGCAACCTTACCATGGCTTCTGATGGGGCCTCTTGATCCATGCTTTCTCCAGGAATGAACTCCACCATGTCATTTGGGTGAGCTAGGAGGATGCAGAATAATGATTAGTATACTGATTTAAGGCTTATGAATAGTTCAGAGCATTTCTTGATATGGACATCAGTGAAAATATACAGCAAATATAAGAACAAGAATGAGTGATGGCCGCAAATAGAGTGCATCACACCCCGTGTAACACATCACTGCACAGGTGAATACAGGGTTAGAACAACAGAAAGCTATCTTGTTAGGAATTTCCAGCTGAATTGGGGTGCACCGAAACCTAGAGGAAGGATTTCCATCACCGAGGACCGGTTACTGAGTCTCAAATGCGAGCCAATGGTGCGACCAGAGATCCAGGCTGACTGATCCGCCGCCCGCCCTGCGGCCTGCCCCGTGGCTACAGACGGCGAGGTGCCGCCGAGAAGCGACCAGCAAGCAGAGAGAAACGGCACTACAGATTCTGTGGAGTCCTGCTGGCTGTGCACTCTCTGAGCTCTGGGATGAGTTCGGGGTTTGAGATGAAGGAAGGAAGCGGTCCAGTTCTATCCCGCACAACTTAAAGTCCACCAATGAAGCCAGCGGGCAACATCTTGTAAAACTGACGTCACCATCGCCAGGTTATGACAGATTGCTACAATAAAACAGCATGAACAACCAGACTACATATAACTTACTAAATGCAAATAGATGAATACTACAAATAGGTGTATAGTCCACCCAAGCCCTTAACTACCCCCAAGTATTCCTGTCTATTCTCTTGTTAATATCCGACTGCATTTGAGTAACCCCCCAAAGAAGCTAACGTATCCGAACCTCCATACAATCAAATCAACCGATCTTTACATAAAATCTTAAGTCCAAACCTTAGTTCTCTATATGCCATCAAAATCTGAAGGCCTTTAATGAAACCAATGAATTTACCTTATATCACAATTAAATCCAACATCTCGAAACATTGTCTCCTAACACAAAGGAGAGATAGTGGAAATATAAAAACCAAAACAAATTTAAAGGAGAAAACAGAAACACAGCAGTCAAACAGAGTTGGGAAGTAACTTGAGCACCATGAAAAAAACAAAGGGAAAAAGGAGCACAAACAATGCAGGACAACTTAAATACAAAGGAGAACCTACAGGCACCAGAAAAATGGACAGAGAAAGAAGTCAAGGCATACCTAACTCAGATGGAATGGAATCTTAGAGAAAACTTTAGACAGCAAGTTCAAACAATGAACGTATATTTTGAAAACGAAGTAAATAAGCAAATTCAAATGTAAAAGAACAAGCTCTATCACGAAATAGAGATTTAGAAAATAAAACAAACAGTAATTTTAGAAATGCAGGAAACCATAAACCAAATTAAAAACTGAAACGAGAATATTAAAAGACAAAAGATTTATATGATCTAAAGAGAAACCAGAGTATAACAAACGAGAATATTACAAATAGACTAGATCAAGTAGAAGCCAGAACATCAGATAATGAAGACAAAGTTTATCAACTTGAAAAGAATATTGTCAACACAGAAAAGATGCTTAGAAGGCACGAGCAATCTATTCAAGAGACATGGGATGTCATAAAAAAACCAACCCTGAGAGTCATTGGAATAAAAGAAGGCATAGAGCATCAAACCAAAGAAATGAACAATTTATTGAATGAAATAATCTTAGGAAACTTCCCAAATATGAAAGGTGGAATGGATTGCCAAGTCCTGGAAGCCTACAGGACCCCAAACATTCAAAGCCATACTAGACCAACTCCAAGACATATAATTATGAAGATATCCAACATACAGAACAAAAAGGGAATATTAAAAGCTACGAGAGAAAGGAGGAAGATTTCTCTCAGGGGTAAACCAATTAGGTTAAGGCTGATTTTTCATCACAGACGTTGAAAGCGAGAAGATCCTGGAACAACGTATTTCCAACGATAAAAAATATTGGATTTCAACCAAGAATACTGTATCCAGCAATATTAAGCTTCAGATTAGACAATGAAATTAAAATATTTCATGATAAATAAATGTTAAAAGAATTCACATCCAGAAAACCAGCACTGCATGGCATCTTGAGCAAAACACTACAAGAAGAGGAATTAAAAAACAGCACGCCAAACTAACAGTGGGAGGTAATCAGTAAAGGGAAGGAAAAAAAAATAACCAAAAAGGAAAAACTATCCATATTAAAATAAATAAATAAACAAGCATGACCGGTAGTACTAACCATATTTCAATAGTAACCTTAAACGTTAATGGCTTAAATTCCCAAATTAAGAGCCATAGCCTAATAACCTGGATTAAAAAAACAAATCCAACAATATGCTGCCTTCAGGAGACTCATCTGATAGGAAAAGACATACACAGAATGAAGGTGAAAGGTTGGGAAAAATCATACCACTCACATGGTCCCCCGAAGCAAGCAGGAGTGGCCATAGTCATATCAAATGAAATCAACTTCAAACCTAAGTTAATCAAAAGGGATAAAGAAGGACACTACATACTATTAAAAGGTACCATCCACCAACAAGACATAACAATTATCAATATATATGCACCAAACAATGATGCTGAAACATTCATAAAACAAACTCACCTCAAGTTCAAGAGACAAATAGACCACAACACAATAATTGTGGGTGACTTCAACACACCGCTCTCTCCATTGGACAGATCCTCCAGACAAAAGCTGAATAAAGAAACTATAGAACTTAATAACACAATCAATAACCTAGACTTAACCGACATATATAGAATATATCAACCATCACCAAGTGGATACACGTTCTTCTCAACAGCACATGGATCCTTCTCAAAGATAGACCATATATTATGCCATAGGACAACTAATAGTAAATATAAAGGTGTGGAGATAATACCATTAAACTTATCTGATTACAATGGAATTAAACTGGGTATCAATTATAAAAGAAAGATGGAAAAATCATACATCTTATGGAAAGTGAACAATATGTTACTGAATGATCAATGGGTTACAAAAGACATAAAGGAGTAAATCAAAAAATTCTTGAAGATGAATGGAAATACAGACACAACATATTGGAATCTATGGGACAAAATGAAAGCAGTATTAAGAGGGAAATTCATTTCCTGGAGGTCATTCCTCAAAATGAAAAAAAACAACAAATAAATGAGCTCACACTTCATCTCAAAGCCCTAGAAAAGGAAGAGCAAAACAAAAGCAAATGTAGTAGAAGGCAAGAAATAATTAAAATCAGAGCAGAAATCAATAAAATTGAAACAAAAAAAAACATTAAAAAATTGATAAAACAAAAAGTTGGTTCTTTGAAAAAATAAATAAGATCGACAGACCCTTAGCCAAGCTAATGAAGAGAAGAACAGAGAGAGCTCAAATTACTAACATACGGGATGAAAAAGGCAATATCACAATGGACACTACAGAAATACAGAAGATAATTAGAAATAATTTTGAAACCTTATATTCCAATAAAATAGAAGATAGCAAAGATATTGATAAATTTCTTAAGTCATATGATTTGCCCAGATTGTCAGGAAGATACACACAATTTAAACAGACCAATAACAAAAGAGGAAATTGAAGAAGCCATCAAAAGACTACCAACCACGAAAAGCCCTGGACGACATGGATATACAGCAGAGTTTTACAAAATCTTCAAAGAAGAATTAATACCAATACTATTCAAGTTATTTCAAGAAATAGAAAAAGAAGGAGCTCTTCCAAATTCATTCTATGAGGCCAACATCACCCTGATCCCGAAAAAATACAAAGACACTTCAAAAAAAGAAAACTACAAACCAATATCTCTAATGAACTCATATGCAAAAATCCTCAAAAAAAATCTTGTGAATCGAATACAAAAGCATATCAAAAAAATTGTGCACCATGATCAAGTAGGATTCATCCCCGGGATGCAAGGCTGGTTCAATATACAGAAATCAATAAATATTATTCACCAAATCAATAGATTTAACCATAAGAACCACATGATCATCTCAATAGATGCAGAAAAAGCATTCGACAAAGTTCAGCATCCCTTTATGTTGAAAACACTAGAGAAACTAGGGATAACAGGAACTTACCTCAACATTGTAAAAGCTATATATGCTAAGCCTCAGTCTAGCATCATTCTGAATGGAGAAAAACTGAAGGCATTCCCACTAAAATCTGGAACAAGACAGGGATGCCCTCCCTCACCACTTCTCTTCAATTTAGTTCCCGAAATACTAGCCAGAGCAATTAGACAGACAAAAGAAATTAATGGCTAAAAAATAGGAAAAGAAGAACTTAAATTATCACATATTCAGATGATATGATAATATATCTAACAGACCAAAAAGGTTGTACAAAGAAACTACTAGAGCTAATACGTGAATTTAGCAATTTGGCAGGATATAAAATGAACACTCATAAATCAAAGGCATTCCTGTATATCAGTGACAAATCTTCTGCAATGGAAATGAGGACAACCACTGCATTCACAATATCCTCAATAAAAATAAAATACTTGGGAATCAATCTAACAAAAGAGGTGAAAGATTTATACAATGAATACTACAGAAACCTAAAGAGAGAAATAGAAGAAGACATTAAAAAATGGAAAAACATACCCTGTTCATGGATAGGAAGAACTAACATCATCAAAATGGCGATACTACAAAAAGTTCTCTATACGTGTAATGCAATGCCAATCAAAATCCCAACAGCATTTCTTGTAAAAATAGATAAAGCAATCATGAAATTCAGATGGAAAAATAAAAGACCCAGAATAGCAAAAGCAATTCTAAGCAGGAAGTGTGAATCAGGAGGTATAGTGATATCAGATTTCAAACTGTACTGCAGAGCAATAGTAACAAAAAAAAGAATGTTACTGGTACCATAACAGGCAGGTGGACCAATGGTACAGATTAGAGGACACAGAGACGAATCCACAAAATTACAACTATCTTATATTTGATAAATGGGATAAAAGCATGCAATGGAGGAGGGATAGCATCTTCAACAAATGGTGCTGGGAAAACTGGAAATCCATATGCAAAAAAATGAAACTGAATCCCTATCTCTTGCCATGCATAAAAGTTAACTCTAAATGGATCAAAGACCTTGAGATCAAATCAGAGACTCTGCGCCTTAACGTGAAAAAGTTGGTTACAATCTACATATTGTGGGATTGGGCTGCAAATTTTTTAATAGGACACCCATAGCACAGAGTTAATAACTAGGATCAACAAATGGGACTTAATTAAACTAAAAAGTTTTTTTCTCAGCAAGAGAAACAATAAGAGAGGTAAATAGGGAGCCTACATCCTGGTAACAAATTTTTACTCCTCACACTTCAGATAGAGCCCTAATATCCAGAGTATACAAAGAACTCAAAAAATTAAACAATAAGATAACAAATACCCAATCAACAAATGGGTCAAAGACCTGAACAGACACTTCTCAGAGGAGGACAAACAATCAATCAACATGTACATGAAAAAATGCTCACCATTTCTAGCAGTCAGAGAAATGCAAATCAAAACCACCCTAAGATACCATCTCACTCCAGTAAGATTAGCAGCCACTCTGAAAGAAAACAATAGCAAGTGCTGGAGAGGTTGTGGGGAAAAGGGTACTCTTGTACATTGCTGGTGGGACTGCAAATTGGTGCGGCCAATTTGGAAAGCAGTATGGAGATTCCTGAGAAAGCTGGGAATGGAACCACCTTTTGAGCCAGCTATTGCCCTTCTCGGACTTTTCCCTCAGGACCTTAAAAGAGCATACTACAGGGATACTGCCACAACGATGCTCATAGCAGCACAATTCACAATAGCTAGCCTGTGGAACCAACCCAGATGCCCTTCAATAGATGAATGGATTAGAAAAAGTGGAATTTATACACAATGGAGTATTATGCAGCACTAAAAATGACAAATTCATGGAATTGGCCGGGAAATGGATGGCATTAGAGCAGATTATGCTAAGTGAAGCTAGCCAATCCCTAAAAAATCAAAGGCCAAATGTCTTCTTTGTTATAATGAGAACAACTATGAACAGAGCAGGGAGGAAGAGCAGGAGGAAAAGATCAACTTTATAGAGAGACATGAGGTGGGAGGGAAAGGGAGAGAAAAGGGAAATTGCATGTAAATGGAAAGAGACCTTCATTGATATACAAAATTACATATAAGATAATTTAAGTTATGAACTCCCATTTTTACCCTGTATACACATTGCAGAATCACATCAGTTACACTTCCGTTGATTTATATATTGCCATACTGGTGTCTGTTGTATTCTGCTGCCTTTCCTATCCTTACTATCCCACTTGAATCAAAGTGTGGAATATGATATATCAAGAACTATGTTATGTTTTGAACAACCAACAATAAAAAAAAAGATAATTTTAGGGGGAAGGGAATAAAATCCAGAGAAAGAATTAAATTACAACAGATGGGGTAGAGAGCGAAGATGAGAGGGGAGGGGAGGGAGGATTGTAGAGGATAGGAAAGGTAGCAGAATACAACAGTTACTAATATGGCATTATGTAAAAATGTGGATGTGTAACTGATGTGATTCTGCAATCTGTATTTGGGGTTAAAATGGGAGTTCATAACCCACTTGAATCTAACGCATGAAATAGGATATGTCAAGAGCTTTGTAATATTTTGAATAACCAATAAAAAAGAACAAGAATGAATGGGAAGCACAGCCTTTGGGTTTCCAGTAGATTGGAACCAGGTGTGATATATTTTTTTTGTATTTTTTACCTTTAGGAGTATGTTTTTCTCTAGAGATGACCACTGAGGCCACTTTAAAATATGCAAAATATTTCACATCTCTGTAGGAGATTAGTTATTACTAATATATTGTAATAACCTGGACTGTGTTATATCACTAAGTGATGTACACAGTTCCCTAACCCAAAGCATCACCACCAGGATAATTTCCTGAACTCTTAATGCTTCTTTCACTTACAGAGTGAATAACCTGGAT